>NC_091978.1:100081033-100681033 GCF_044704955.1 Pristiophorus japonicus | reverse complement strand
TAATCTGAGGAAGGATGTTCTTGCTATTGAGGAAGTGCAGCGAAGGTTCACCAGACTGATTCGCGGGATGGCTGGACTGACATATGAGAAGAGACTGGATCAACTGGGCCTTTATACATTGGAGTTTAGAAGAATGAGAGGGGATCTCATAGAAACATACAAGATTCTGGCGGGACGGGACGGGACAGGTTAGATGCGGGTAGATTGTTCCGATGTTGGGGAAGTCCAGAACCAGGGGACACAGTCTTAGGATAAGGGGTAAGCCATTTAGGACTGAGATGAGGAGAAACTTCTTCACTCAGAGAGTTGTTAACCTGTGGAATTCCCTGCCGCAGAGAGTTGTTGATGCCAGTTCATTGGATATATTCAAGAGGGAGTTAGATATGGCCCTTACGGCTAAGGGAATCAAGGGGTATGGAGAGAAAGCAGGAAAGGGGTACTGAGGGAATGATCAGCCATGATCTTATTGAATGGCGGTGCAGGCTCGAAGGGCCGAATGGCCTACTCCTGCACCTATTTTCTATGTTTCTATGTTTCTATGTCTACACCACGAGCAGCAGGGGCAAATGCAGTTGATCCACTTTCTCAAAATGCAGAGCATACTGATGCATCCACATTGTCCTTCATAGACCGCCTCATAAGAAATGGTCTGAATTAAATAGGAAAGGATTCCACTCCTTCAATATGGAGATGGTTTGTGACCAGCTGTAAAATTCATGCACATTAACGCACGATCATGAAAGACAATGCAGGATTCTTTTATTTTCAGGCAGTTTAATATGTTCAAATTGTTTAAATGGGCAGATTAATTGAAAGGCTGGCGACTGTGAGATAGGGTTGTACGCTCAAGGCAGCTGAGTGGGAAAAGGACCCGGGGGTTATAGTTGATGAATCGTTTGTAAAAGTAAATTGTGTGTTCCAACAACTTGCATTTATAAAGTGCCTTTAAGGTAGCAAACTATCCCAAGTTGCATTAGAGTCATAATGAGAAATTAGTGGATGCTGAGCCAAAGAAGGACATATTAGACGGGGTGTTCAAAAGCTTGGTCAAAGACATCGGGCTAGAATTTTATAACAGAATGCCAGCGCCCGATTGCCACCCAAAAGACTGCTAAGATTCCCAAGATTATCGCCGGAAAAATCTTTCCCCCAAAAAATAAAAAAATCCGCCGAGCAAAAAACTTGGGCGTTGCACCCCCATTCTGGATGAAAAAGTGGACTTTAGGGTTGATTGGGTGGTTCCTAAAGAAAATGGGCATTAAAAATTTATCCTAAGGCTGCGGGGAGAAAAACACTAAAAATAATTTTTTAAAAAAATTCACATAAAAACTCATTAAAAACATTCTCAAGACCCTTTTAAATTAAATCACCACAACAGAAATTTAAATTAATGAGTGAAAAAACAATTACTAACCTTTTTCTTGCAGAGCTACTCACCTATCGCCCAGCTCCGCTGATCCTCGTGGGCTTTTTCATACAGGTTGATTGCCCAAAATCCAGAAACCTCACGTCAAAGGCCATTCCGGATTCCGGGTATTTCCAGATTTTGGAACGTCTTTGCTTGGGCCGAGGTAGGCGGGGTCGTGAAGCCGAGGTTAGGGGGTGAGGTCGGTCCGCCGAGGGCCGGGGCGAAGTCGGGGCGGGTGAAGTCGCGGCAAAGTCGGGCCGGAGGTCGGGCTGCCGAGGGCTGGGGCGAGGTCGGGCCGTTGAGGGCCGGGGCGAGGTCGGACCGCCAAAGCCGGAGCGAGGTAGGGCCGGGGCGAGGTCGGGCCGCCGAGGGTTGGGGTGAGGTCGGGCCGCCAAGGGCCGGGGAGAGGTCGGGCCGGGGTATGGTCGAGTCGCTGAGAGCCAGGGCGAGGTTGGGTCGCCAAGGGCTGGGGCAAGGTTGGACCGCCAAGGCGTAGGAGTCCGGATTTCGGAATATTTTCTGGTTTCTGGACGACCCCGCCACAGATTGGCCCAGTGTCCTGATTCTGGAACATTCCGAATTTTGGAACTCCGGATTTCGGACGTTCAACCTGTACTTACCTACGAGTCACTGTTGAGCCAAATATCTCGCCAGGGCGATCTGAGGACAGTGCATGCTGGTGGTCCGCTCCCAAGCAGTACCTCGAAACCATCGGCGTTACTCAGATAGGGAATTTTTCCAGAAACCGGGCAGTTAGCCATTGGAAATTCTAGCCAATAGATTTTAAGGAGGGCATAACTTCCAAAGATAATCTTTGCAATATCTGAGCTATCGGAATGAAAAATATGTATACAATATAAAGCTTGCAAATTTACATGTTACCTTAGTAACTGTCCATAAGTCAAGAATATACTTTTTTCCTCTCATCAATCCATGTCATTTGGGTTTCTGCATTAGTGTTGCCAAGCTTAGTAATCCATATCCAGTGGACTATTATCTGATCCTGAAAAAGTCATCTTGTTTGTCATTTAAGTCACAAATGACATTCTTTGTGACTGTGACAAAAGTCAACTATCCCTCCTCGTCCTTCTTGAACTGTCTGCAGCCTTTGACATGGTTGACCACTCCATCCATCTCTAATGCCTCAGCACCACTGTTCAGCTGGGTGAGACTGCACTCGCCTGGTTCCATTCTATCTATCTAATCGTAGTCAGATAATCACCTAAGAGCGTAAGAAATAGGGGCAGAAGTAGGCCTTTTGGCCCCTCGAGCCTACTCTGCCATTTAATAAGATCATGGATGATCTGATCTTGGACTCAGCTCCACTTCCATGCCCGCTCCCCATAACCCTTCACTCCCTTATCATTCAAAAATCTGTCTATTGCTACCTTAAATATATTCAATGACCCAGCCTCCACAGCTCTCTGGGGCAGAGAATTCCACAGATTTACGACCCTCTGAGAGAAGAAATTCCTCCTCATTTCAGTTCTAAATGGGCGACCCCTTATTCTTAAACTATGCCCCCCTAGTTCTAAATTCCCCGAGTGGAAACATTCTCTCTGCATCTATTGTCGAGCCCCCTCAGTATCTTATATGTTTCAGTCAGATCACCTCTCATTCTTCTGAACTCCAATGAGTACAGGCCCAACCTGCTCAACCTTTCATCATAAGTCAACCCCTTCATCACAGGAATCAACCAAATGAACCTTCTCTGAACTGCCTCCAATACAAGTATATCCCTCCTTAAATGAGGAGACCAAAACTATGCACAGTACTCTAGGTGTGGTCTCACCAATACCCAGTACAGTTGTAACAGGACTTCCCTGCTTTTAAATTCTATGCCCCTTGCAATAAAGGCCAAAATTTCATTTGCCTTCCTGATTACTTGCTGTACCTGCATACCAATTTTTTGAGTTTCATGCATAAGGACCCCCAGATCCCTCTGGACTGCAGCATTTTGTAATCTCTCTCCAATTAAATAATAATTTATTTTTTTATTTTTCCTGCTAAAGTGCATGACCTCATCCTTTCCAATATTATACTCCATCTGCCAAATTTTTGCCCACTCACTTAACCTATGTTCTTTTGCAGATTTTTTGTGTCCTCCTCACACATTGCTCCAGGTGCGTGGAGAGAGTCGGGAGGTGCGTCGCTGAGGCCTATAAAAAGGCCCAACGCGTCGGAGGAGGCTCGGGAGTTCCAGGTGCATGGAGAGAGTCGGGAGGTGCGTCGCTGAGGCCTATAAAAAGGCCCAACGCGTCGGAGGAGGCTCGGGAGTTCCAGGTGCGTGGAGAGAGTCGGGAGGTGCGTCGCTGAGGCCTATAAAAAGGCCCAACGCGTCGGAGGAGGCTCTGGAGTTCCAGGTGCATGGAGAGAGTCGGGAGGTGCGTCGCTGAGGCCTATAAAAAGGCCCAACGCGTCGGAGGAGGCTCGGGAGTTCCAGGTGCATGGAGAGAGTCGGGAGGTGCGTTGCTGAGGCCTATAAAAAGGCCAAACGCGTCGGAGGAGGCTCGGGAGTTCCAGATGTGTGGAGGGAGTCAGGAGGTGCATCGCTGAGGCCTATAAAAAGGCCCAACGCGTCGGAGGAAGCGCGGGAGTTCCAGGTGCGTGGAGAGAGTCAAGAGGTGCGTCGCTGAGGTGTGCTTGTGTAGCTACAGGGAGCAGGCAAAAAAGGAGAAAGAAATAGAAAGGTGACGTCACAGCCAAGTGGGTAAGTGATTGGCTGGTGACTGGCAAATAGTTTTTCTTTGTTCTCTTCTATATCAGTGAGTAACTGGTAGCACTGTTGTTGCCAATTTAAATTAATCTAAAGGTTAAATCATGACAGGAGAGCTCGGACACGTGTTATGCTCCTCCTGTACTATGTGGGAAATCAGGGACGCCTGCGGTGTCCCTGATGACTACGTGTGCGGGAAGTGTATCCGCCTCCAGCTCCTGACGGACCGCGTTGCGGAATTGGAGCTGAAGGTTGTTTCACTCTGGAGGATCCACGATGCTGAGAATGACGTGAATAGCACGTTTAGTGAGTTGGTCCTACTGCAGGTAAAGGGTCCACAGCCAGAAAGGGAATGGAAGACCAACAGGAAGAGCAGTACAAGAAAGGTAGTGCAGGGATCCCTTGCGGTCATCCCCTGCAAAACAGATACACCGGTTTGAGTACTGTTGAGGGGGATGACTCATCAGGGGGGAGCAGCAGCAGCCAAGTTCATGGCACCGTGGCTGGCTCTGCTGCACAGAAGGGCAGGAAAAAGTGTGGGAGAGCGATAGTGATAGGGGATTCAATTGTAAGGGGAATAGACAGGCGTTTCTGCGGCTGCAACCGGGACTCCAGGATGGTATGTTGCCTACCTGGTGCAAGGGTCAAGGATGTCTCGGAGCGGGTGCAGGACATTCTGAAAAGTGAGGGTGCACATTGGTACCAACGATATAGGTAAAAAAACAGGATGAGGTCCTACGAGACGAATTTAAGGAGCTAGGAGCTAAATTAAAAAGTAGGACCTCAAAAGTAGTAATCTCGGGATTGCTACCAGTGCCACGTGCTATCAGAGTAGGAATCGCAGGATAGCTCCGATGAATACGTGGCTTGAGCAGTGGTGCTTCAGGGAGGGATTCAAATTCCTGGGGCACTAGAACCGGAGATGGGACCAGTACAAACCGTACAGTCTGCACCTAGGCAGGACCGGAACCAATGTCCTAGAAGGAGTGTTTGCTAGTGCTGTTGGGGAGGAGTTAAACTAATATGGCAGGGGGGATGGGAACCAATGCAGGGAGACAGAGGGAAACAACATTGAGACAGAAGCAAAAGACAGAAAGGAGATGAGTAAAAGTGGAGGGCAGAGAAACCCAAGGCAAAAACCAAAAAGGGCCAATGCACAGCAAAATTCTAAAGGGTCTAAGTGCATTAAAAAGGCAAGCCTGAAGGCTCTGTGCCTCATTGAGAGGAGTATTCGGAATAAGGTGGACGAATTAACTGTGCAGATAGCAGTTAATGGATACGATGTGGTTGGCATCACGGACACATGGCTCCAGGGTGACCAAGGCTGGGAACTCAACATCCAAGGGTATTCAACATTTTGGAAGGATAGACAGAAAGGAAAAGGAGGCGGGGTGGCATTGCTGGTTAAAGAGGAAATTAATGCAATTGAAAGGAAAGACATTAGCTTAGATGATGTGGAATCGGTATGGGTGTAGCTACGGAATAACAAGGGGCAGAAAACGCTAGTGGGAATTGTGCACAGACCTCCAAACAGTAGTAGTGATGTTGGGGAGGGCATCAAACATGAAATTAGGGGTGCATGCAATAAAGGTGCAGCAGTTATCATGGGTGACTTTAATATGCATATAGATTGGGCTAACCAAACTGGAAACAATACGATGGAGGAGGATTTCCTGGAGTGCATAAGGGATGGTTTTCTAGACCAATATGTCGAGGAAGCAACTAGGGGGGAGGCCATCTTAGACTGGGTGTTGTGCAATGAGAGAGGATTAATTAGCAATCTCGTTGTGCGAGGCCCCTTGGGGAAGAATGACTATAATATGGTGGAATTCTACATTAGGATGGAGAATTAATCAGTTAATTCAGAGACCATGGTCCAGAACTTAAAGAAGGGTAACTTTGAAGTTATGAGGCATGAATTGGCTAGGATAGATTGGTGAATGATACTTAAGGGGTTGACAGTGGATGGGCAATGGCAGACATTTAGAGTCCGCATGGATGAACTACAACAATTGTACATCCCTGTCTGGCGTAAAAATAAAAAAGGGAAGGTGGCTCAACCGTGGCTATCAAGGGAAATCAGTGATAGTATTAAAGCCAAGGAAGTGGCATACAAATTGGCCAGAAATAGCAGCGAACCCGGGGACTGGGAGATATTTAGAACTCAGCAGAGGAGGACAAAGGGTTTGATTAGGGCAGGGAAAAGAGAGTACGAGAGGAACCTTGCAGGGAATATTAAGACGGACTGCAAAAGCTTCTATAGATATGTAAAGAGAAAAAGGTTAGTAAAGACAAATGTAGGTCCCCTGCAGTCAGAATCAGGGGAAATCATAACTGGGAACAAAGAAATGGCAGATCAATTGAACAAGTACTTTGGTTCGGTATTCACTAAGGAGGACACAAATAACCTTCCGGATATAAAAGGGGTCAGAGGGTCTAGTAAGAAGGAGGAACTGAGGGAAAACCTTATTAGTCGGGAAATTGTGTTGGGGAAATTGATGGGATTGAAGGCCGATAAATCCCCAGGGCCTGATGGACTGCATCCCAGAGTACTTAAGGAGGTGGCCTTGGAATTGGGGAAGCATTGACAGTCATTTTCGAACATTCCTTAGACTCTGGATCAGTTCCTATGGAGTGGAGGGTAGCCAATGTAAACCCACTTTTTAAAAAAGGAGGGGGAGAGAAAACAGGGAAATATAGACCGGTCAGCCTGACATCAGTAGTGGGTAAAATGATGGAATCAATTATTAAGGATGCCGTAGCAGCGCATTTGGAAAGAGGTGACATGATAGGTCCAAGTCAGCATAGATTTGTGAAAGGGAAATCATGCTTGACAAATCTTCTGGAATTTTTTGAGGATGTTTCGAGTAGAGCGGACAAGGGGGAACCAATTGATGTGGTGTATTTGGACGTTCAGAAGTCTTTCGACATGGTCCCACACAAGAGATTAATGTGCAAAGTTATAGCACATGGGATTGGGGGTAGTGTGCTGACGTGGATTGAGAACTGGTTGGCAGACAGGAAGCAAAGAGTAGGAGTAAATGGGTACTTTTCAGAATGGAAGGCAGTGACTAGTGGGGTACCGCAAGGTTCTGTGCTGGGGCCCCAGCTGTTTACATTGTACATTAATGATTTGGACGAGGGGATTAAATGTAGTATCTCCAAATTTGCGGATGACACTAAGTTGGGTGGCAATGCGAGCTGCGAGGAGGATGCTATGAGGCTGTAGAGTGACTTGGATAGGTTAGGTGAGTGGGCAAATGCATGGCAGATGAAGTATAATGTGGATAAATGTGAGGTTATCCACTTTGGTGGTAAAAACAGAGAGACAGACTATTATCTGAATGGTGACAGATTAGGAAAAGGGGAGGTGCAACGAGACTTGGGTGTCATGGTACATCAGTCATTGAAGGTTGGCATGCGGGTACAGCAGGCGGTTAAGAAAGCAAATGGCATGTTGGCCTTCATAGCGAGGGGATTTGAGTACAGGGGCAGAGAAGTGTTACTACAGTTGTATAGGGCCTTGGTGAGGCCACACCTACTGTTTTGGTCTCCTAACTTGAGGAAGGATATTCTTGCTATTGAGGGAGTGCAGCGAAGGATCACCAGACTGATTCCCGGGTTGGCGGGACTGACATATCAAGAAAGACTGGATCAACTTGGCTTGTATTCACTACAGTTCAGAAGAATGAGAGGGGATCTCATAGAAACGTTTAAAATTCTGACGGGTTTAGACAGGTTAGATGCAGGAAGAATGTTCTCAAATTTGGGGAAGTTCAGAACCAGGGGTCACAGTCTAAGGATAAGGGGTAAGCCATTTAAGACTGAGATGAGGAGAAACTTCTTCACCCAGAGAGTGGTGAACCTATGGAATTCTCTACCACAGAAAGTTGTTAAGGCCAATTCACTAAATATATTCAAAAAGGAGTTAGATGTAGTCCTTACTACTAGAGGGATTAAGGGGTGCGGTGAGAAAGCAGGAATGGGGTACTGAAGTTGAATGTTCAGCCATGAACTCATTGAATGGCGGTGCAGGCTCGAAGGGCCGAATGGCCTACTCCTGCACCTATTTTCAATGTTTCTATGTTTCTATTCTTTTCCTCCCATCTTTGTATCGACAGCAAACTTGGCTACGTTACACTCAGTCCCTTCTTTCAAGTCGTTAATATAGATTGTAAATAGTTGGGGTCCCAGCACTGATCCCTGTGGCACCCCACTAGTTACTGGTTGCCAACCAGGGAATGAACCATTTACCCGGACTCTCTGTTTTCTGTTAGTTAGCCAATCCTCTATCCATGCTAATATATTACCCCAACCCTGTGAACTTTTATCTTGTGCAATCACCTTTTATGTGGCACCTTATAATCCATCTGCCAAATGTTTGCCCACTTACTTAGCCTGTCTATGTCACTTTGCAGATTCTTTGCATTCTCTCCCAACTTGCTTTCCCACCCATCTTTGTATCATCAGCAAACTTGGCTTCATTACACTCGGTCCAAGTCATGAATATAGATTGTAAATAGTTGAGGCCCCAGCACCGATCCCTGTGACACCCCACTAGTTTCAGTTTACCAACCAGAAAATGACCCATTTTTCCCCGATTCTCTGTTTTGTGTTAGTTAGCCAATCCTCTATCCATGGTAATATATTACCCCCAACCCCGTGAGCTCTTATCTTGTGTAGTAACCTTTTAAGTGGTATCTTAACAAATGCCTTCTGGAAATCCAAATACACCACATCTACTGATTCCCCCTTAACCATCCTGCTCGTTACATCCTCAAAGAACTCTTACAAATTTGTCAAACATGATTTTGCTTTCATAAAACCATACTGACTCTGCTTGACTGCATTATGATTTTCCAAATGTCCTGCTACTGCTTCTTTAATAATGTACTCTAGCATTTTCCCAATGACAGATGTTAGGCTAACTAACTCCTGCTTTCTGTCTCCCTCCTTTTTGAAATAGGGGCATTACATTTGCACTTTTTCAATTTTCTGGGACCTCTCCAGACTTCAGGGAATTTTGGTCGATTGCAACCAATGCATCCACTATCTCTGCAGCCACTTCTTTTAAGACCCTCGGATGTTGGCCATCAAGTCCAGGGGCCTTGGCCACCTTCAGTTCCATTGTTTTGCCCAGTACTTTTTCTTTTGTGATGGTTTTAAGATCCTACCTCCCTAAAGCCCCTTGATTATCTACTATTGGGATGTTTTTAGTGTCTTCTACTGTGAAGACCGATACAAAATATTTGTTCAAAGTCTCTGCCATTTCCCTGCTCCCCAGTATTAGTTCCCCAGTCTCATCTTCTTAGGGATCAATGTTTACTTTAGCTACCCTCTTCCTTTTTATATACCTGTAGAAGCACTTACTATCTATTTTTATATTTCTTGCTAGTTTACTCTCATAATCCATCTTCTCTCGCTTTATTATTTTTTTTTAGTCGCCCTCTGCTGGTTTTTAAAAATTTCCCAATCCTCTAGCCTCCAACTAATCTTTGCAACATTGCATGCCTTTGTTTTCAATTTTAAACCATTCTTTACTTCCTTAGTTAGCCACGGATGGTTCTCCCTTCTCTTAAAATCTTTCCTTCTCACTGGAATATATTTTTGTTAAGAGTTATTAAATATCTGCCACTGCTCATCAACCATCTTACTCTTTAACCTATGTTCTCAGTCCACTTGAGAAAACTCTAACTTCATATCTTTCTAATCGCATTTATTTAAAATCAGGACACTGGTTTGAGACCAAACTTTCTCACCCTCGAACTGAATTTGAAATTCAACCATGCTGTAGAAACATAGAAAATAGGTGCAGGAACAGGCCATTTGGCACTTCGAGTCTGCACCACCATTCAATATGATCATGGCTGATCATGCCAAGTCAGAACCCCACTCCCGCCTTTTCCCCATACCCCCTGATCCCCTTAGCCGTAAGGGCCACATTTAACTCGCTCTTGAATATATCCAACGAACTGGACTCAACAACTTTGTGGTAGAGAATTCCACAGATTCACCACTCTCTGGGTGAAAATGTTTCTCCTCATCTCGGTCCTGTATGGCTTACCCCTTATCCTTAGACTGTGACCCCTGGCTCTGGACTTCCCCAACATCGGGAACATTTTTCCTGCTGTCCAGTCCTGTCATAGTGTTATATGTTTCTATGAGATCCACTCTCATTCTTCTAAATTCCAGCGAGTAAAAGCCTAGCCGATCCAGTCTTTCTTTATATGTCAGTCCTGCCATCCTGGGAACTAGTCTGGTGAACCTTCGCTGCACTCCCTCTATAACAAGCACATCCTTCCTCAGATTAGGAGACCAAAGCTGCACACAATACTCAAGGTGTGGTCTCACCAAGGCCCTGTACAACTGTAGTAAGACCTCCCTGCTCCCATACTCAAATCCTCTCGCTACGAAGGCCAGCATGCCATTTGCTTTCTTTACTGCCTGCTGTACCTGCATGCCTACCTTCAGTGACTGATGTACCATGACACCCAGGTCTCGTTGCACCTCCCCTTTTACTAATCTGTCACCATTCAGATAATAATCTGCCTTCCAGTTTTTGCCACCAAAATGGATAACCTCACATTTATCCAAATTATACTTATCTGCCATGCATTTGCCCATTCACCTAACCTGTCCAAGTCACCCTGCAGTCTCTTGGCATCCTCCTCACAGCTCACACTGCCACCCAGTTTAGTGTCATCTGCAAACTTGGAGAAATTACATTCAATTCCTTCGTCCAAATCATTAATGTATACTGTAAATAGTTGGGATCCCTGCACTGAATCTTGAGGCACCCCACTAGTCACTGCCTGCCATTTTGAAAAGGACCCGTTTATTCCCACTCTTTGCTTCCTGTCTGCCAACAAGATCTCTAACCATGTCAATACATTACCCCCAAAACCATGTGCCTTAATTTTGCACACTAATCTCTTGTGTGGAACCTTGTCAAAAGCCTTTTGAAAGTTCAAATACACCACCTCCACTGGTTCTCTGTTGTCCACTCTACTAGTTACATCCTCAAAAAACTCTAGAAGATTTGTCAAGCATGATTTCCCTTTCATAAATCCATGCTAACTTGGACCGATCCTGTCACTGCTTTCCAAATGCACTGCTATTACATCTTTAATAATTAATTGAAGCATTTTCCCCACCACCGATGTCAGGCTAACCGGTCTATAATTCCGTTTTCTCTCACCCTCTTTTTTAAAAAAAAGTGGGGTTATATTAGCTACCCTCCAATCCATAGGTACTGATCCAGAGTCCATGGAATTTTGGAAAATGACCATCAATGCATCTACTATTTCTAGGGCCACTTCCTTCAGTACTCTAGGATGCAGACCATCAGGCCCCGTGGATTTATCGGTCTTCAGTCCTATCAGTTTCCCGAACACCATTTCCTGGCTAATAAGGATTATCCTTCAGTTCCTCCTTCTCACTAGACCCTCGGTCCCCTGGTATTTTTGGGAGATTATTCGTGTCTTCCTTAGTGACGACAGAACCAAAGTATTTGTTCAACTGGTCTGCCATTTCCTTGTTCCCCATTATGAGTTCACTTGATTCTGACTGCAAGGCACCTACATTAGTCTTCACGAATCTTTTTCTATTCACATATCTATAGAAGCTTTTGCAGTCAGTTTTTATGTTCCCTGCAAGCTTAATCTCTGTTGTGTATCTATAAAGCATGCACTCCCATGTTCCGCCACCAGGGAGCTCATCCCCTGAAGTCCCAAGGGATCCCAGCATCCCTTGGGAGCACTGTATATAAGCCGGCCCCTAAGGCCTGTTACTCACTCTGGAGTGTGTTAATAAAGACTGCAGTCACTGTTACTTTAACCTCCCTGTGTGCAGTCTCATCTGTGTTAGAAACACAACAACTGGCGACGAGGACGAGTACTGCTCAGCTACCGCACAAGACCCCACTCGCTCACAGCAGTGCCCCTGGCTGAGCTACTCATGAAAAGGACACTTAAAACCGGACTCGGGTAGAGAGCAGGCGGCAGCAACAAAATGTAAATGATGGTCGCGCCACTGTGTCATGGGAAATTGATCTGAATGACCCTGTGTACGTGCTAAATTATGGACATGGTCCCAAGTGGATCGCGGGCATGGTAATAACTAAAGAAGGGAGTAGGGTGTTTGTAGTCAAACTAGACAATGGACAAATTTTCAGAAAGCACCTGGACCAAACGAGGCTGCGGTTCAGACTGCCCTGAACAACCCACAGCATCCACCACCTTTTTCGAGCCCACAACACACACCCAAAGGATCAACGACACCACGCCAGACCAGGAAATCGACCCATCACGCCCAACAGCCCAGCAAGGCCAGGCTCACCCAGCAGCCCTGTTGGGCCAACAACATGCCAGCTGAGCAAGGGCACAGCCAACACACCAGAACAGACATTTGTACCAAGGCGGTCCACCAGGGAAAGAAAGGCTCCCAATCGCCTCACCTTGTAAATAGTTTTCACTTTGACTTTGAGGGGCAGTGATGTTGCGTATCTGTAAAGCATGCACTCCCATGTTCCGCCACCAGGGCACGAATCCCCTGAAGTCCCAAGGGATTCCGAAGGCCTGTTACTCACTCTGGAGTGTCTTAATAAAGACTGAGGTCACTGTTACTTTAACCTCCCTGTGTGCAGTCTCATCTGTGTTAGAAACACAACACTCTCATACTCTATTTTCGCCATCCTAATTAAATCTTTAGTCCTCCTCTGCTGAATTCTAAATTTCACCCAGTCCTCAGGTTTGCTGCTTTTTCTGGCCAATTTATATGCCTCTTCCTTGGATTTAACACGATCCCTAATTTCCCTTGTTAGCCATGGATGAGCCACCTTTTCTGTTTTATTTTTATGCCAGACAGGGATATACAATAGTTGGAATTCATCCACGTGAACTTTAAATGTCTGCCATTGCCTATCCACCGTCAACTCTTTAAGTATCATTCGCCAGTCTATCCTAGCCAAATCATGCCTCGTACCATCGAAGTTTCCTTTCTTTAAGTTCAGGACCCTAGTCTCTGAATTAACTGTGTCGTTCTCCATCTTAATGAAGAATTCTACCATATTATGGTCACTCTTCCCCAAGGGGCCTCGCATGACCAGATTGCTAATTAATCCTCTGTCATTACACAAGACCCAGTCTAGGATGGCCTGCTCTCTAGTTGGTTCCTCGACATATTGGTCTAGAAAACCATCCTTTATACACTCCAAGAAATCCTCCTCCACAGTATTGCTACCAGTTTGGTTAACCCAATCAATATGTAGGTTAAAGTCACCCATGATAACTGCTGTACCTTTATTGCATGCGTCCCTAATTTCCTGTTTGATGCCATCCCTAACCTCCCTACTACTGTTTGGTGGTTTGTACACAACTCCCACTAACGTTTTCTGCCCTTTGGTGTTTTGCAGCTCTACCCTTATAGATTCCACATCATCCAAACTAATGTTCTTCCTTACTATTGCGTTAACCTCCTTTTTAACCATTAACGCTACCCCACCTCCATTTCCTTCCTGTCTATCCTTCCTGAATGTTGAATACACCTGGATGTTGAGTTCCCAGCCTTAGTTATCTTGGAGCCATGTCTCTGTAATCCCAATTACATAATACCTATTAACAGCTATCTGCGCAGTTAATTTGTCCATCTTTTTACGAATGCTCCTCGCATTGAGACTCAGAGCCTTCAGGCTTGTTTTTTTAACACTCTTTGTCCTTTTAGAATTATGTTGTAATGTGGTCCTTTTTGATTTTGCCCTTGATTTCTCTGCCCTCCACTCTTGCTTTTCTCCTTCTTACCATTTGCTTCTGCTCCCTTTTTACTTCGCTCTGCCTCCTGGAATAGGTTCCCATCCCCCTGCCATATTAGTTGAACCCCTCCCCTACAGCACTAGCAAACACTCTGCCTAGGACATAGGTTCCGGTCCTGCCCAGGTGCAGACCTTCTGGTTTGTACTGGTCCTACCTCCCCCAGAACTGGTTCCAATGTCCCAGGAATTTGAATCCCTCCCTCTTGCGCCATTCCTCAAGCCACATATTCATCTGAGCTTTCCTGCAATTCCTACTCTGACTACCATGTGGCATTGGTAGCAATCCTGAGATTATTCCCTTTGAGGTCCTACTTTTTAATTTAACTCCTAGCTCCCTAAATTCAGCTTGTAGAACCTCATCCCGTTTTTTACCTATATTGTTGGTACCAATATGCACCACGAGAGCTGGCTGTTCCGCCTCACCCTCCAGAATGACCCTTGCAACAGGGAGGCAACATACCATTCTGGAGTCTCGTTTGCGGCTGCAGAATCGCCTATCTGTTCGCCTTGCAATAGAATCTCCTATCACTATAGCTCTCCCACTCTTTTTCCTGCCCTCCTGTGCAGCAGAGCCACCCACTGTGCCATGAACTTGGCTGCTGCTGCCTTCCCCTGATGAGTCATCTCCCCCAACAGTACCCAAAACGGTGTATCTGTTTTGGAGGGAGATGACTGCAGGAGACCCCTGCACTACCTTCCTTCCACTGTTCTGCCTGATGGTCACCCATTTCCTATCTGCCTGAGTAACCTTTACTTGCGGTGTGACCAACTCACTAAACATGCTATTCACGACATCTTCAGCATCGTGGATGCTCCAGAGTGACTCCATGCACAGCTCCAGTGCGGTCTGTCAGGAGCTGAAGCTGAAGCTGAACACACTTCCTGCATACATCCTAGTCAGGGACACTGGTAGCGTCCCTGATTTCCCACATAGCACATGAGGAGCATGACACAGGTCTGGGCTCTACTGCCATGACTTAACCCTTAGATTAACTTAATTTGGCAACAATGCCAAAGGTTTCCTACTGATAAGAAACGAAGAAAAAGATCAAATACTCACCAATCCACCAGCCAATCACTTACCCGCTTGGCTGTGATGTCACTCTTTCCGAGAGGATCCCTTACGATGCGATCATTTATTAATCCTGTCTCATTACATAGTACCAGATCTAAGATAGCTGCTCCCTAGTTGGTTCCACAATGTACTGTTCAAGGAAACCATTCCAGATACACTCTATGACCTCTTCCTCAAGGCTACCTTGGCCAATTTGATTTGTCCAATCAATATGAAGATTAAAATCACCCATGATTATTGCTGTACCTTTCTTACAAGCCTCCATTATTTCCTGATGTATACTATGAAACAGTGTAGCTACTATTAGGGGGCCTATAGACTAGACCCACCAGTGACTTCTTCCCCTTATTATTTCTTATCTCCACCCAAATTGATTCTACATCTTGATCTTCTGAGCCAATATCATTTCTCACTACTGTACTGATCTCATCCTTTAGTAACAGAGCTACCCCACCTCCTTTTCCTTTCTGTCTATCCTTCCGGATTGTCCAATACCCCTGAATATTCAGTTCCCAGCCTTGGTCATTTTGCACTCAGTGCCACCAGAAAGCTGATGGTGTTAAGATCTTTTTTCCCTGATTAGCGCCACAATCGTTGCAGCGGCCATTGGATCCAAATTCAGCTTTTTGACCACAAAAAAGTGCTCCAATCTTATTAGCCCTTCAAAACTGAAAATTGCAGTCTTAATTGGAGCGTTATTCCCATGGGAAATTCACCCTTTGGGTGATGTAGCAGCTGCCATTGCAGCACAGGCGCGAGGAAACAAGCGCATCGGTGCTGCTTTGAAGTGGATGGCTGCGGTTCTGCAAGAGTCAACAGAGCATCTAAGTGCTGTCATATCTGGTGGCTTTCAGACTGTGGCTGCTCGCATGCAATCTCAGCTGGATGCCCCCGCAAGATCTCAGTGTTGCTTTCGCGGCTGGGTCCACCAAGGGCCACGGGGGACCTTCCGATGTGGCGCCACAGCACTGATCTGAGCTGCCTCAGATTGGTGGTGGTGGTATTGTGCTGCCCCTGGTGAGTTACTCAGGCTCCTCGGGCCAGGATACGGATGATGCGCTCCCTCCGGTTCACAGCGTTCCTGGCCCCAGACCTGTCACTCCGCCAGTGCCTCCACGCGTGGCCTTGCCCGAGCGAAGCCAGACTGAAGCCTCCCAGGAGGGTGTTGACCAGTCTCCAGCCGGCCCTTCCAGGCCCAAAGCTGGTCAAGGGCATCCTAGAAGGATATCTGCAGCTTCCACACAGGGAAGACAGCAGCCTTCCCACCCCCTTGAGTCAGCCATAGGGGAGGCACTGAGGCGAAGTTGCAGGTTAGGCACATGTAAGAGGGGTTATAAGGAAATGCACAAGGGTGGTAAATGATGTTTATATGTTATTTTTCTGCACTGTTTATTGTTCTGGTAGTTGTTTGGAGTTATATTGATTATGTATTAAATCTTTATTTTTCACACCTATATCTGGCCTGCTGTATAATGTGAGGTAAGCACCATCATCATTAGCAATCCCTCGTAGTTGTGGATGACTTGCTTTCACTCTAAAAGTGAGTTCTCAGGTGACTGATGAGTCCAATGCAGGACTTACAGTTTCTGCCACAGGTGGGGCAAACAGTGGTTGAAGGAAAGGGTGGGTGAGGAGCCTGGGTTGACATGTGCTCCTTCCACTGTCTGCGCTTGGTTTCTGGTTGCTCTCGGTGATGAGACTTGAGGTGCTAAGCGCCCTCCTGGATGCTCTTCCTCCATTTTGGGTGGTCTTGGGCCAGGGATTCCCAGGTGCCTATGGGGATGTTGCACTTTATCAAGGAGGCTTTGAGCGTGTCCTTGAAGCGGTTCATCTGTTCACCTGGGGCTCGCTTACGGTGTTGAGGCTCCGAGAAGAGAGCTTGCTTTGGGAGTCCCGTGTCGGGCATGTGGACAATGTGGCCTGCCCAGTGGAGTTGATTGAATGTAGTCAGTGCTTCGATGCTGGGGATGTTGGCTTGGGCGAGGACACTGATGATGGTGCATCTATCCTCCCAATGGATTTGCAGGATCTTGCAGTGGCAGCGTTGGTGGTACAGATTAAAAAGGAGAGATTAAATACAAAAGGTATGATTGTACGAAGCAAAAGGAGATGGTATGGAACAACTAAAGAAAGAGATGTAAATGGAAATAGCAGAATTATCAACAGCTGGTGTCTGAAAAAATGAGAGCACTGGTTATGATCTGAAATTGTTGAATTCAATGTTGAGTCCGGAAAGCTGTAAAGTGCCGAATCAAAAAATGAGGTGCTGTTCCTGTCACGTATGTAACCATAATATAACACCACCGTATTAATGTATACTCTCAACTTAGATGCATACCTTGACCACAAGGGGTGAACTTGTGGGAGACACTCCTTACCTGATCACACAGGTATAAAAAGGGAGGTCCCACGCAGGGTCATCGTCTTTGGAGTCCTGTGAATAAAGAGTTAAGGTCACAGAGTGACCTTGTCCCCAGAATGTGCCTCGTGTGGTTTCATACTGTAGCGTAAGGACTTTACATCGGCGACGAGAAACGGGAATTCTCGGCCGACAAGAATGGCCACCGGTAGCACAGAGGAACGGTACTGTGTTGGGGAAGACTGGGACGATTTTGTCGAGAGGCTTCAGCAAAGCTTCATTACGCAAGAATGGCTGGGGGATGCAGTGGCCGACAAGCGAAGGGCTCATCTTTTGACCAGCTGCGGACCAAAGACTTACGCGCTCATGAAGGACTTACGAGCACCCGAAAAGCCGGCGGACAAAACCTTTGAAGAACTTAGCAAATTGATCGGGGAGCACCTCAACCCAGCGAGTAGCATACATATAGCCTGACACAGATTCTACACCCACCGACGTCATGAAGGACAGAGCATACCGGACTTTGTAGTGGACCTCCAGCATTTGGCCAGCCTCTGTAAGCTCACAGACGCCTGCAGGGGGGAGATGCTAAGGGACTTCTTTATCGAGGGCATCGGTCAAGCGGGAATTTTCCGCAAATTAATTGAGACCAAGGATTTGACCTTGGAAGCGGCGGCATTGATGGCTCAAACTTTCATGGCGGGGGAGGAAGAGACGAAAATAATATACGCGTGCAATTCTGCCTCTAACGCGGCGATGGATCAGGGAGTCAACATCATCAATGCAACTGAGAGCACCGCAGGCAGGCAAGGGCAGTCCGACACTCCCCAGGCAGCAATAGACCGCAGAGTAGGACTTCAACAGAGGCAATGGCAGGCTGAACCGACATTCACGCCATCACAGTGGACGATGCGGCCTGGAATGGGGCCATTGACACCCATTAATAGGGTACTTAAGAGCAGTCAAAGGGACAGTAAGCACAGAATATCTGGCCATAGTCCCTTTGTTCCCAACAATGGAAACTTTAACTCATGCTGGAGGTGTGGGGGAAAACACTCAGCTAGATCTTGCCGATTTCAACAGTGTGTCTGCAGGAACTGCAATCTCAGTGGCCACTTAGCTCGAATGTGCAGGAAATCTGCTACCAGACTAATATATGAGGCGGATGGACCAGAAGAGGGTTCTTTGAGGCAGGATGACTTTTGGGGCAAATTGATGGACGCCGAGGTTCAGCAGGGCCATGTGGCGAATAGTCACAGTTCATACACCAAAACGCCACCAATGATGATGAAGGTTTTATTAAACGGTATCCTTGTATGCATGGAGCTGGACACTGGGGCCAGCCAGTCACTCATGGGCGTTCAGCAATTTGAGAAGCTATGGCCACTTAAAGCCAGTAGACCCAAATTAGCACTTATTGAGACACAATTACGGACTTACACGAAATAAATCATTCCAGTGCTAGCCAGTGCGATGTTGGCTGTCACACACAATGGGTTAGTGAATCGGGTGCCACTCTGGATTGTCCCGGGCAATGGTCCCGCACTGTTGGGGAGGAGCTGGTTAGCCGAGATGAACTGGAAATGGGGGGATGTTCACGCAATGTCATCTGTGGAGCGAAGGTCATGCTCACAAGTCCTACAACAATTCGATTCACTATTCCAACCTGGAGTCGTGACTTCCAAAGGCACTAAAGTAATGATACACATCACACCAGACGCCAGGCCAGTGCACCACAAAGCCAGAGCGGTGCCGTATGTGATGCAGGAAAAGATCGAGAGCGAATTGGACCGACTGTTGAGAGAGGGCATGATCTTGCCTGTTGAATTCAGCGACTGGGCAAGCCCCATCGTTCCCGTCCTAAAAGCGGATGGCTCTGTCAGGGTCTGTGGCGACTACAAGGGTGTACCTCCCGAGAGCGGAGGACATCTTTGCCGCGCTGGCAGGCGGCAAGCTCTTCACCAAGTTGGGCCTCACTTCAGCCGATATGACCCAGGAACTGGCCGAAGAATCTAAACTACTGACCACCATCATCACACACAAGGGACTGTTCGTTTATAACAGGGTGCCCGTTTGGCATTTGATCAGTGGCCGCGATTTTTCAACGAAACATGGAAAGCCTGCTTAAATCTATTCCTGGAACGATCGTATTTCAGGACGACATCCTCATCATGGGTCGAGACACCGAGGAACACCTCCACCACCGGGGGAGGTACTACGCCGACTGGACTGGGTATGCCTGCGACTCAAGAAGTCTAAATGTGTGTTCTTAGCTCCTGAGGTTGAGTTTCTGGGCAGGAGGGTTGCTGCAGATGGGATTTGGCCCACCGAATCCAAAACAGAGGCAATTCGACAAGCACCCAGGCCCTGCAACACATTGGAGCTGCGTTCATTCCTGGGTCCGTTTAACTATTTCGGGAACTTTCTGCCGAACTTGAGCACGTTGATGGAGCCGCTACACGTGCTCCTGCATAAGGGTTGCAATTGGTTTTGGGGGGACTGTCAGGTGCAGGCTTTTGATTGGGCACGGAACCTACATTGTTCAAACAAGTTGTTAACCCTGTGTGACCGCTGTAAAAAATTGGCTCTGACATGTGATGCATCGTCCTATGGGGTTGGGTGCGTGTTGCAGCAGGGCGATGCTGAGGGTCAACTACAACCTGTGGCTTATGCCTCCAGGTCGCTTTCTCAAGCAGAACGGGGATATGGGATGGTCGAGAAAGAAGCGCTTGCATGTGTCTATGATGTAAAAAAAATGCATCAGTACCTCTTTGGTAGGAAGTTTGAATTAGAGACAGACCACAAGCCATTAACATCTCTGTTGTCAGACAGCAAGGCTATCAATACCAACGCATTAGCTCGCATACAGCGATGGGCTCTCATGCTGGCTGCTCATGAATACTCCATCCTGCACCAGCCCGGCACTGAAAATTGTGCTGACGCGTTCAGCAGGCTTCCACTGGCCACCACTGAGGGGGCAGCGGAGCAAAGCGCCGAGATGGTCATGGCTGTCGACGCCTTTGACAGCACAGGCTCCCCCATCACAGCCCGCCAGATGAAAATCTGGTCAAACAGAGATCCCCTCCTATCCCTGATTAAGAAATGTGTCCTGACTGGGGTTTGGGCGCCCGCACACGGAGCTTGCCCTGAGGAGGTCAGACCGTTCCACAGACGGATGGATGAACTCTCCATCCAAGCCGACTGCCTACTATGGGGCAGCCGGGTAGTTATGCCCCAGAAGGGCAGGGAGGCATTCATCAGGGAACTGCACAGTGAGCACCCAGGCATTGTGCTGGTGGAGGCCATTGCCCGCTCACACGTTTGGTGCCCTAGAATTGTGTTCGCAGGTGCACGACGTGTGCCCAGCTGGGTAATGCCCCCAGGGAGGCCACGCTCAGCCGTTGGCCCTGGCCCACCAGGCCATGGTCATGCATTCATGTTGACTATGCGGGCCTGTTCATGGGTAAGATGTTCCTTATTGTGGTAGATGCGTACTCGAAATGGATCGAGTGCATCATTCTGAATTCATGCACGTCATCCACCACCGTGGAAAGCCATGTGCGATCTTTGCAACCCATGGCCTGTCGGACATCCTGGTTAGTGATAATGGCCCATGTTTCACAAGCTACGAATTCCGAGAGTTTATGTCGGGCAATGGCATCAACCACGTCAGGACTGCGCCGTTCAAGCCGGCCTCCAATGGCCAGGTGGAACGTGTGGTCCAAACCATTAAGCAAGGTATGCTCAGGATTCAAGGACCCTCCCTACAATGCCACCTATCGCGTCTCCTGCTGGCCTATAGATCCCGACCGCACTCGCTCATGGGGGTCCCGCCTGCAGAGCTACTAATGAAACGGACATTCAAAACTCGGTTGTCCTTCATTCACCCAGTCCTGGCCGACATAGTTGAGGGTAAGTGCAAGTCACAAAACGAGTACCATGACTGTAATTCGAGGGGGGAGATGTATAAAAATAAAGGATCCTGTATTCGTCCTCAATCACGCCATGGGGCCCAAATGGCTTGAGGGCACTGTAATTGACAAAGCGGGAAATAGGGTCATCGTGGTAAAACTCAACAATGGTCAGATATGCCGTAAGCATCTGGACCAAGTAAAAAAAAAGGTTCAGCATCGACACGGAGGAACCTGAAGAAGACCATGAGATGGAGCTCACAACACCGCCAGTGAACGAGCAACAAGAGCAATCAGAAGAATGCACAGTCCGTGCGGTCAGCCCGGACAGGCCGGAATTACCGCAGGTGTTAGACACTCACGTCAGTGTCCAACAACCACAGCCTCAACTGCGGCGCTCCACGAGGGAGCGTAGACCACCTGAAAGACTAAACCTATGATCCCAATAAGACTTTTGGGGGGGGGGGAGGTGATGTCATGTATGTAACCACAATGTAACACCACTGTATTACTGTATACTCTCAATCTAGATGCACACTTTGACCACAAGGGGTGAACTTGTGGGAGACACTCCTTACCTGATCACACAGGTATAAAAAAGGAGGTCCCACGCAGGGTCATCGTCTTTGGAGTCCTGTGAATAAAGAGTTAAGGTCACAGAGTGACCTTGTCCCCAGAATGTGGCTCATGTGGTTTCATGCTGTAGAGTAAGGACTTTACAGTTCCTCGAGATTGTGTTGAGCTTCGTTGAAACAGTGTAGGAGGTTGAGGATAGCGAGGTCAGAATGGGAGTGGAGCGGAGAATTAAAGTGACAGGTGTCTGGAAGCTCGGGGTCATGCTTACAGATTTAACGGAGGTGTTCCGCAAAGCGGATACCCAATCTGCAATTGGTCTCCCCAATGTGGAGGAGACTGTATCATGAGCAGTGAATACAGTATACTAAATTGAAAGAAGCACAATTAAATAATTTTTTCACCTGGAAGGAGTGTTTTTGGGCCCTGGACGGTGAGAAGGGAGGAGGCAAAAGGTCTTGGAAGTATATCGCCGTCTTTCATCGTCGCTGGGTCAGAATCCTGGAATTCCCTCCCTAACAGCACTGTGGGAGTACCTTCACCACACGGACTGCAGCGGTTCAAAAAGGCGGCTCACCTTCTCAAGGGCAATTAGGAATGGGCCATAAATGCTGGCCTTGCCAGCGACACCCACATCCCATGAACGAATAAAAAAAAATCCTTCCTATGCTGTGCACACAGTACTCCACTTGGGGTCTTACTCAGGATTTTATATCGATTCACCATTAGATTTTAACTTTTATATTCTATACTTCTTGCCATAAAACCCTTTATCCACTTCAGATGCTGCTTTAACGTCTTGTGAACCCATTCCCCCAAATTCTTCTGCTCTTCCACATTACCCAGTTTTCCCCATTTACTTACTTACTTGCATACTTACATTTTTTTAAACCAAAATGTAGCAGCTCACATTTACTGACAATGAATTCCATCTGTCACTTTTTTGCGCCTTCCATCATCTTATCAATATTCACTTGCAATTTCCTTTGATCCTCAGATTTATTTACTACATTTGCTATTTTATTATTGTCTGTAAAAAGGTGCACTCCAGATTGTAGGGGACCTTAGCTTATGGGAGTGACGAGTGGTGCTGAACCCAAGAGAATATCAAGCATAAACCACAAAAGTTATTACAAGATTATTAACTGCAAAATGTGAAAATGAGCAGCAGCACAGGTTGGTCAGTGTATGAGATGGCAAATTCTGGTGGCACAAATCAGACCATTGTTTGACTGATAGGTGATAGAGGTGATAGAAACAGAAACAAATGAAATGTAATGCTAATCAGTTCCCACTATCTTAACTGGGAGATTATTCCAAATATTTCTTACTGATTCAATGAAAAAAATTGAGCATAAATTTCTGAGTCAACACTGGTAGAAAGGTATCTCACCTTGTCCATGAGATGTACTGCCTACTCCCTTGACCCTATTCCCACTAAACTGCTCACCACCCAAACTTCCTTTTCTGGCTCCCATGCTAGCCGACATTGTTAACGGTTCTTTCTCCTCAGATACTATCCCCATCTCCTTCAAATCTGCGGTCATCACCCCTCTCCTCAAAAAAACAACCCTTGACCCAATGTGTTTGCTAGCTACCGCCCCATCTCCCTTTCCTCTCCAAAGTCCTTGAACGTGTTGTCACCTCCCAAATCAGTGCCCATCTTTCCTGGAACTCCATGTTTGGATCCCTTCAATCTGGTTTCCGCCCCTGCCACAGTACCAAAACGGCTCTCATCAAGGTCACAAATAATATCCTTTGTGACTGTGACAAAGGTAAACTACCCCTCCTCGTCCTCCTTGACCTGTCTGCAGCCTTTGACACAGTTGACCACTCCATCCTCCTCCAACGCCTCTCCACCATCGTCCAGCTGGCTGCATTCGCCTGGGTTTCATTCTTATCTATCTAATCGTAGCCAGAAAATCTCCTGCAATAGCTTCTCTTCCCACTCCTGCATCGTTACCTCTGGTGTGCCCCAAGGATCTATCCTTGGCCCCCTCCTATTTCTCAACTATATGCTGCCCCTTGCCGATATCCGCAAACACGGAGTCAGTTTCCACATACGCTGACGACACCCAGCTCTACCTCTCCACCACTTCTCTTGACCCCCTCCACAGTATCTAAACTGTTAAGACTGCTTGTCTGACATCCAATACTGGATGAGCAGAAATTTTCTCCAATTAAATACTGGGAAGACCGAAGACATTGTCTTTAGTCCCCGCCACAAACTGCATTCCCAAGCCACTGACTACATCTCTCTCCCTAGCATCTATCGGAGGCTAAACCAGACAGTTCGCAACCTTGGTGTCATATTTGACCCTGAAATGAGCTTCCAGTCACATATCCGTGGCATAATTAAAACCGCCTATTTCCACCTCCATAACATTGCCCGCCTCCGCCCTGCCTCAACTGCTACTGAAACCCTCATCCATGCCTTTTTTACCTCCAGATTTGTCTACTCCAACCCACTCTTGGCTGGCCTCCCGCATTCTACCCTACGTAAACTTGAGGTGATCCAAAACTCGGCAGCCCGTGTCCTAACTTGCACCAAGTCCCGATCACCCATCGCCCCTGTGCTCGCTGACCTTCATTGGCTCCCGGTTAAGCAATGCCTCAATTTCAAAATTATCATCCTTGTTTACAAATCCCTCGCCCCTCCCTATCTCTGTAATCTCTTTCAGCCTCACAACCCCACGTGATGTCTGTGCTTTTCAAATTCTGCCCTCTTGAGCATCTCTGATTATAACTGCTCAACCATCGGTAGCCGTGCCTTCAGCTGCTTGGGCCTTAAGCTCTGGAATTCCCTCCCTAAATCTATCCGCCTCTCTACCTCTATTTCCTTCTTTGAGATGCTCCTTAAAAAACTTACCTCTTTGATCAAGCTTTGGTCATCTGCCGTAATTTCTTCTTATGTGGCTCAGTGTCAAATTTATCTGTTTTGTCTTATAACACCGCTGTGAATCGCCCTGGGACATTTTACTACGTTAAAGGCACTATATAAATAAAGGCTGTTGTTGTTGTTTTCTCACCCACTGTCAGTGGACACTTGGAAAATTACCTCCCTGAAAATTCACGGAGACACAATCCTAGAAGTTCCAGCAGGATTGTGCCTGCTATGAAACACCCCTGCTAATGACACCGAGGCCTGCGTGGTCAAGGAGCCGACAGGATACAACACCCTGCTGCCAAAGACCCGGATACACAGGCAGAGGATGTCCAGCCAGCAGAGGCAGCAGGAATTCCCCATGTAGGAAGTGCCTGTCCTCTGTCCTGCTCTTCTGTGTTGGTGGCTTTTGTTTGTGTGCAGGTTCTGCCCCCAAATAAAAACTCCCACATAAAAACAAAGCCTAGCGCATCCAAGTACCAGTGATGTTTCTCGCTGTTCCAGCAGACTGCTGCCAGAGCTATGGTGCTAGTCTGCCAGAACAGATTTAAGCCATTATTTTATATATCTGTTTTAAATGTACTTTTCACTCATTTAAATCTATTTCCTGTGGTTTTACTATCCTGACTTACTTTACGAATCTTATCTGCACATTTTTTCTTCACATAATAAAATATATAACTTTCTTGTGTGCTTCTCCTGCTAGCTGCCTCAATTGCATGTACACCCGTTTCCTGGTGTACATCCCAATGTATGCATGTACTCCTGAGGGCTACTACACTCCTCCTCCTTCTAGTTGGATTTGAAAGGTTTAAAAAAAATATTCTTTCAAATTGAATCGGTAAACCAATGACAATTATCATAAATGTCAAGCTGCATCAACAATTTGCATTTACATATAGTACCTTTAACATAGTAAAATGTACCAAGGCGCTTCATAGGACCATTATCAGACAAAATTTGACAAAACGTAAAAAAGCTAATGGGCAGCTCAAAAAAAGCTGATACATCCCCAAAAAGGCTGATAACTCAAACAATATTCTCCAGCAGCGGCTGCTGTGCCTGTGCTCTCAGGCAGAAAACTCATCTGTACTATTCACTTCTTCCACTATTGTGCTGATACCTCAAAATGTTTGTCTTTGTTAAACTCACTTCCTCCAGACCTTGGGACTAAAATAAAATGCAGTTTTATGGCGGAGCTGTGCAAATGTTGCTCGAATAACCTTGACATGTATAAATCAGCTTCCATCCTCACTTTTTGTTAATGCTCGTTAATACATTTCTTGCAAGCTAGGAATAATCTATCAGTTCACTCCTTGTTAATCATCCTGAGCCATTTAATCACATGAGCAGGGCGATAAAAATGCCACTTTATAACACAGTAAAATAGTCCATAAGTACTTTGTCCCCTGATAATATATTACTTTTCACAGACATCTTTATTTTTTGCTAAAATTAGTAAAGAAAGAAAACTCAGCCCCATAGTTTCTTACCTTTGAGCCAATCACCAAACTTTCTGAATTTATCTCGGAATTGTACAATACGGTCAATCTTGTCGGTATCTTGTTTGATGACTGCGTTCACTGCTGTACCTACTGGTACCATTTGAGGAATGAATGAATTTGTCTCCAGCTAAAAATCAAGTTCATTCAGATGATTTGTTAAAAAAAACTTTAAAATTAAAATAAATAAACAAACAATTTGCATACAGGCTACAAAACTGGGAAAAGCTGGCAAGCAGCTTCAAAAAAGATGACACAGCCCGAAAAAGCTGAGAACCCAATGATCAATATACCGAAAAGTATTAGTATTAGTATTAGGCAGTCCCTCGTATCGAGGATGACTTGCTTCCAAACCAAAAAGGGATGAGTTCACAGGTGTTTCAATGAGGGACCTGACAATCTAGGTCCAGAACTACATACTAAAGGGTGGAAGATGCCTGTGCATGGATTCTTTTACATGGGGTGGCCTTTGCATACCAGCCACGACAGAGCTAGGTCTTGATCCAGTGGCAATGTTAACCAAGACGACTGGAGACCAAGCTCTGCTGCACAGACCTAGTGCGCACACATGCTCCTACTATCCATAGATCGCAGTGTGGGCTGGCCCGTGCTGCCCCTGGGCCCTCGCCTCTTCTGGGCCCCGAACCCTCGCCTCTCCTGGGCCCCGATCACGACACTCCTGGCCCCGATCTCTCACTCTGCTCCTCCGCCCCGATCAAAAATGGAGCAGTCAGAAACAGGACATCAATTAGTCTCCTCTTATCTTGGAGACATCAAATATCAACACTGTTATTTGAAATATCAAAATATTAAACCCCAGCCTAGTTGAAGGGTTATTAATATCAGCAGAATCAAATGACAACTAACAGAATGAACATAATTCAGTAGGATGTGAATAATAGCAGCAATAACAGCAGAATCCAAACCCTGCAGTCACATGTGAACTCGCTGGTGTCTCAGCAGGCTAGAAGAGTGAGTAAATCCCTTCCCACACTCAGAGCAGGTGAACGGCCTCTTGCTGGTGTGAACTCGCTGGTTGGATGAACAAGTGAATCCCTCCCCACACTTTGAGCAGGTGAATAGCCTCTCCCCAGTGTGGACTCGCTGGTGTGTCAGCAGGTTGGATGAGGTACTGAATCCTCACTGGGTTCACACTGGGGAGAGGCCATTCACCTGCTCTGAGTGTGGGAAGGGATTCACTCAGTCATCCAACCTGCTGATACACCAGCAAGTTCACACCGGGGCGAGACCGTTCACCGAAAAACAATCTCAATAACAGCCTATGACCAAGGGCACTGCTTCAAGGCAACTGAATGAGTACATTTTTTTCTATTAGATTCAATTTTAGGATTTTTATTGGTGTTTTGTGGTTACATCCCACAATTCAATTTGTTTTCTGTGAAAACCAAGACCCAGTGGGCTCGTACAAAAATAATTAGTTGCAATGAAAGTACAATAGGACGTGAACTTGTCATGACTAAAGCTGCAGCTATACCCAATATTCCATCAGTTGTATTATATTAAGGAAAAAAGCTCCTGAAGAACACAAAAGTGTTCTTTTTTACAGTAGTGGCTTTAGAATGTTTAAAATGTAATCAGGTCTGTTGGTACAAAATCTATCTTTAGAGAATGTCTGAAAATTTTGACTTTTGATACTTTTTGGTGCAATTTCCAGCATTCTTTCCATTCCTGGCTTTTTATGTTATTTTTCTTTTCCACAGACTTTTCTTTTTTTTCTCTTGCCACTCAAATTCATCCATATTGTGCATCTTTACCACTTTCTATGCATGTTCCTATGTAGTCCTGTTATTTTGACCAATGAACAATGTTATGGGACTCACATTAGTTAAATAACAAAACTCAATGAAGCCCAAAATGGTCTCCGAGTTGAGACAAAGAAATATATGGAATAAAATGTGCTGCATTGTGTTGAGATGAAGATGCCATTGAGTTAATATGTGTTTTGACTAAGTTTTGAATCAAATAACCTGAGCCTCATTCACAAAGCTTTCATCTGTAAAATAAAACTGTCATTTTTATTTTCAGTGCTTTATCATTCTAATTTTAATCTCTTTCAGTATACTTTTCATGCAACTTCTATTTTTAATAAAATAAATTAATTTTGTGTTATTTGTCTTCTGCTTCATTTGCAAATCGCTGTACAAATCGCTAAACATTTATTGAAGTATTTAATTTACAGTTTTGCAATGTGTGCTGGTAATGTAATGCATTGCCATGGAGATACTAGAAACATTAGCTTCTCAGTTCATTATGTGTGGTAATAACACATTTATATTATGCATTTAAAAAACAAGATATTTTGAAATTGTTTTTGAAATTATTAGAAGAAAACCAAAATTGCAACTTTTGGAAGTTTTTCCTTCCTGAGCAGACAGTGGGGGAAACTGTTAGTCTGTGAAGCTATGAATACTCTGGACAGGCCATTGTCTTTCCCATGTAACTGTGAGTAGATTGGAGCATTCAGAAACAGCTCTATCTAGGCAATGTACAGTGTGCAGATGTTAGTTTGGGAAAAGAGAATTGTAGCAAAGAATGGGCATTACGCATTGTAGGTATTATCAGGTGCCCTATTATCAGGTGCCTTATTTTTCTTTATGCAACCCATAGATACTGAGATATTCTACTGAGGAGATTTGAAATGACAGAGTAATTAATTGTCATGAGAATTCAGCTTCAGCTGGTAATAGAGACTGTCGGATTTGTGAATAGTTTTCGCTTGTGAATTGTAATCATTATCCTTGTGTTCAAATCTCACCATGGGCTCACCACCTCCCTATCTCTGTAACCTCCTCCAGCCTTCAACCCTCCGAGATCTCTGTGCTTGTCCAAATCTGGCCTCTTGTTCATCCCATATTTCTATCAGACCACCATTGACGATCATGCATTCAGCTGCCTTGATCCTGATCACCAGATTCCCTCCCTAAACCTCTCCATTTCTCTCTCCTTTTTTAAGACACTCCTTAAAACTTACCTCTGCGACCCAGCTTTTGGTCACCTGTCCCAATATGTCTTTCTTTGGCTTGGTGTCAAATTTGTTTTTGATAACACTCCTGTAAAGTGCCTTGAAATGTTTTACTGTATTAAAGGCAGTATATAAATGCAAGTTGGTGTTGCTGTGGTTTCTGCTTTAGCATCAGGCTGATGCACAGTTGTACAATATGCCAGCATCTGCTTACAATGTTGATTTTTTGGAGAAGATAAAATCAAGTGGAGATATTAGGTTGTTTTAGCTGTCAAAAGAAACCAAGTTAAATCTAACGTTTGATCGTGACCCTACCTGTTTGGTGAGAGTTTATGACTCAGGTGCCTGTAGGATTGTGGTGTGATGCAATTGACTGAAAATATATTGGCCTGGAACAGATTGTAGCTTCCCCCCACAACCCTTGCAAATCCATCTTTAGTACTATCGTAGCAATTGGATTTGCCATGTCATTTACTCTACTTATGCTAATTCCTATTGTTTTCTCTCATGGCTCATAGTTGAACGTATATGTACTAGTCTATTAATTCTTAGATTCCAAGAACCTTACCTATGGCAGACCATACATCATCATCATAGGCAGTCCCTCTGAATTGAGAAAGACTTGCTTCCACTCTAAAAAATTAATCCTTAAGTGGCTGAACAGTCCAATACGAGAACCACAGTCTCTGTCACAGGTGGGACAGATAGTCATTGAGGGAAAGGGTGGGTGGGACAGGTTTTCCACATGCTCTTTTCGCTGCTTGCGCTTGGTTTCTGCATGCTCTTTGCGATGAGACTCGAGGTGCTCAGCGCCCTCCCGGATGCACTTCCTCCACTTAGGGTAGTCTTTGGCCATGGACTCCCAGGTGTCATTGGGGATGTTGCACTTTATCAGGGAGGCATTGAGGGTGTCCTTGTAATGTTTCCTTTGCACACCTTTGGCATGTTTGCTGTGAAGGAGTTCCGAGTAGAGCACTTGTTTTGGGAGTCTCATGTCCGGCATGCGAACAATGCGGCCTGCCCAGTGGAGCTGATCAAGTGTGGTCAGTGCTTCAATGCTGGGGATGTTGGCGAGAGGTGGGAGCAGCGTCGGAGCGACCTATAAAAGGCCCAGCGGGAGCTCGAGAGTCAGCGGCAGTTGGCGAGAGGTGGGAGCAGCGTCGGAGCGGCCTATAAAATGCCCAGCGGGAGCTCGAGAGTCAGCGGCAGTTGGCGAGAGGTGGAAGCAGCGTCGGAGCGGCCTACAAAATGCCCAGCGGGAGCTCGAGAGTCAGCGGCAGTTGGCGAGAGGTGGGAGCAGCATCAGAGCGGCCTACAAAAGGCCCAGCGGGAGCTCGAGAGTCAGCGGCAGTTGGCGAGAGGTGGAAGCAGCGTCGGAGCGGCCTAGAAAAGGCCCAGCGGGAGCCCGAGAGTCAGCGGCAGTTGGCGAGAGGTGGGAGCAGCGTCGGAGCGGCCTACAAAAGGCCCAGCGGGAGCTCGAGAGTCAGCGGCAGTTGGCGAGAGGTGGAAGCAGCATCGGAGCGGCCTACAAAAGGCCCAGCGGGAGCTCGAGAGTCAGCGGCAGTTGGCGAGAGGTGGGAGCAGCGTCGGAGCGGCCTATAAAAGGCCCAGCGGGAGCTCGAGAGTTAGCGGCAGTTGGCGAGAGGTGGGAGCAGCGTTGGAGTGGCCTATAAAAGGGGTACCGGTGCAGCTACAGCGGGAAAGCAAAAAAGTAGAAAGGAATCAAAAGGTGACGTCACAGCCAATGGGGTAAGTGATTGGCTGGTGATTGGTGAGTAGCTTTTCTTTTTATTTTTATATCAGTAAGTAAACTGTAACATTGTTATTACCAATTTAAGGGTATCTAAGGGTTAAGGCATGGCAGGAGAGCTCGGTCACGTGATATGCTCCTCCTGTGCCATGTGGGAACTCAGGGACGCTTCCGGTGTCCCTGACGACTACGTGTGTAAGAAGTGTATCCGCCTCCATCTCCTGATGGACCGCGTTGCGGAATTGGAGCTGAGGGTGGATTCACTCTGGAGCATCCACGATGCTGAGAATGACATAAGTGGCATGTGTAGTGAGTTGGTCTTACCGCATGAGAAGGATCCACAGCCAGCTAGGGAATGGAAGACCAGCAGGAAGAGTAGTACAAAGAAGGTAGTGCAGGGGTCCCATCTGGTCATCCCCCTGCAAAACAGATACACTGTTTTGAGTGCTGTTGAGGGAGATGACTCATTATGGGAGAGCAACAGCAGCCAAGTTCATGGCACCGTGGCTGGCTCTGTTGTACAGGAGGGCATAAAAAAGTGGGAGAGCGATAGTGATAGGGGATTCAATCATAAGGGGAATAGAGAGGCGTTTCTGCGGCCGCAATAGAGACTCCAGGATGGTATGTTGCCTCCCTGGTGCAAGGGTCAAGGATGTCTCCGAGCGAGTGCAGGACATTCTGAAAAGGGAGGGAGAACAGCCAGTAGTCGTGGTGCACATTGGTACCAACGACATAGGTAAAAAAAGGGATAAGGTCCTACGAGACGAATTTAAGGAGCTGGGAGTTAAATTAAAAAGTAGGACCTCAAAAGTAGTAATCTCGGGATTGCTACCAGTGCCACGTGCTAGTCAGAGTAGGAATCGCAGGATAGCACAGATGAATACGTGGCTTGAGCAGTGGTGCAGCAGGGAGGGATTCAAATTCGTGGGGCATTGGAACAAGTTCTGGGGGAGGTGGGACCAGTACAAACCGGACGGTCTGCACTTGGGCAGGAATAGAACCAATGTCCTCGGGGGAGTGTTTGCTAGTGCTGTTGGTGAGGAGTTAAACTAATATGGCAGGGGGATGGGAACCAATACAGGGAGACAGAGGGAAACAAAAAGGAGACAAAAACAAAAGACAGAAAAGAGATGAGTAAAAGTGGAGGGCAGAGAAACCAATGGCAAGAAACAAAAAGGGCCACTGAATATAAAAGGGCTGCAGGAGGGGTAAAAACTAAATATCATGGTTTAAAAACTAGGATGAAAACACTCGACCTAAATGCACGCAGCATTAGAAATAAAGTAAATGAGTTGAAGGCACAATCATTACAAATGGGTATGATTTGGTGGCCATTACAGAAACATGGTTGCAAGGTGGCCAAGACTGGGAATTAAACATACAGGAGTATCTGACGATTCAGAAAAATAGGCAAGAAGGGAAAGGAGGTGGGGTAGCTCTGTTAATAAAGGATGATATCAGTGCAGTTGTGAGGGATGATATTGGCTCCAATGAACAAAATGTTGAATCATTGTGGGTGGAGATTAGAGATAGTAAGGGGAAAAAGTCACTGGTCGGCGTAGTTTATAGGCCCCCAAATAATAACTTCATGGTGAGGCGGGCAATAATCAAGGGAATAATGGAGGCATGTCAAAAAGGAACGGCAGTAGTTATAGGGATTTTAACCTACATATCGATTGGTCAAATCAAATCGCAGGGGGTAGCCTGGAGGAGGAATTCATAGAATGCATACGGGATTGTTTCTTAGAACAGTATGTAACAGAGCCTACAAGGGAGCAAGCCATTTGGATCTGGTCCTGTGTAATGAGACAGGAAAAATAAACGATCTCCTCGTAAAAGATCCTCTCGGAATGAGTGATCACAATATGGTTGAATTTGTAATACAGATTGAGGATGAGGAAGTTGTGTCAGAAACGAGCGTACTATGCTTAAACAAAGGGGACGACAGTGGGATGAGGGCTGAGTTGGCTAAAGTAGACTGGAAACAAGGACTAAACGGTGGCACAATTGAGGAACAGTGGAGGACTTTTAAGGAGCTCTTTCATAATGCGCAACAAAAATATATTCCAGTGAAAAAGGGCGGCAAGAGAAGAGATAACCAGCCGTGGATAACCAAGGAAATAAAGGAAAGTATCAAATCAAAGACCAATGCGTATAAGGTGGCCAAGGTTAGTGGGAAACTAGAGGATTGGGAAAATTTTAAGCAACAGCAAAGAATGACTAAAAAAGCAATAAAGAAAGGGAAGATAGATTATGAAGGTAAACTTGCGCAAAACATAAAAACAGATCGTAAAAGCTTTTACAGATATATAAAACGGAAAAGAGTGACTAAAGTAAATGTTGGTCCCTTAGAAGATGAAAAGGGGGATTTAATAATGGGAAATGTGGAAATGGCTGAGACCTTAAACAATTATTTTGCTTCCGTCTTCACAGTGGAAGACACAAAAACCATGCCAAAAATTGCTGGTCATATGAACGTGGGAAGGGAGGACCTTGAGATGATCACTATCACTAGGGAGGTAGTGCTGGACAGACTAATGGGACTGAAGGTAGACAAGTCCCCTGGTCCTGATGAAATGCATCCCAGGGTATTAAAAGAGATGGCGGAATTTAGAGCAGATGCATTTGTTATAATCTACCAAAATTCTCTGGACTCTGGGGAGGTACCAGCGGATTGGAGAGCAGCTAATGTAACGCCTCTGTTTAAAAAAGCAGGAAGGCAAAAGGCAGGTAACTATAGGTCGGTTAGTTTAACATCTGTAGTGGGGAAAATGCTTGAAACTATCATTAAGGAAGAAATAGCGGGACATCTGGATAGGAATAGTGCAATCAAGCAGACGCAGCATGGATTCATGAAAGGGAAATCATGTTTAACTAACTTACTGGAATTCTTTGAGGATATAACGAGCATGGTGGATAGAGGTGTACCGATGGATGTGGTGTATTTAGATTTCCAAAAGGCATTCGATAAGGTGCCACACAAAAGGTTACTGCAGAAGATAAAGGTACGCGGAATCAGAGGAAATGTATTAGCATGGATAGAGAATTGGCTGGCGAACAGAAAGCAGAGAGTCGGGATAAATGGGTCCTTTTCCGGTTGGAAATCAGTGGTTAGTGGTGTGCCACAGGGATCGGTACTGGGACCACAACTGTTTACAATATACATAGATGACCTGGAAGAGGGGACAGAGTGTAGTGCAACAAAATTTGCAGATGACACGAAGATTAGTGGGAAAGCGGGTTCTGTAGAGGACTCAGAGAGGCTGCAAGGAGATTTGGATAGGTTAAGCGAATGGGCTAAGGTTTGGCAAATGGAATACAATGTCGGAAAGTGTGAGGTCATCCACCTAGGGAAAAAAAACAGTAAAAGGGAATATTATTTGAATGGGGAGAAATTACAACATGCTGCGGTGCAGAGGGACCTGGGGGTCCTTGTGCATGAATCCCAAAAGGTTAGTTTGCAGGTGCAGCAGGTAATCAGGAAGGCAAATGGAATGTTGGCCTTCATTGCGAAAGGGATGGAGTACAAAAGCAGGGAGGTCTTGCTGCAACTGTATAAGGTATTGGTAAGGCCGCACCTGGAGTACTGCGTGCAGTTTTGGTCACCTTACTTAAGGAAGGATATACTAGCTTTGGAAGGGGTACAGAGACGATTCACTAGGCTGATTTGAGAAATGAGGGGCTTACCTTATGATGATAGATTGAGTAGACTGGGTCTTTACTCCTTGGAGTTCAGAAGGATGAGGGGTGATCTTATAGAAACATTTAAAATCATGAAAGGGATAGACAAGATAGAGGCAGAGAGGTTGTTTCCATTGGTGGGGGAGACTAGAACTAGGGGGCACAGCCTCAAAATACGGAGGAGCCAAATTAAAACCGAGTTGAGAAAGAATTTCTTCTCCCAGAGGGTTGTGAATCTGTGGAATTCTCTGCCCAAGGAAGCAGTTGAGGCTGGCTCATTGAATGTTTTCAAGTCAAAGATAGATAGATTTTTAAGCAATAAGGGAATTAAGGGTTACGGGGAGAGGGCGGGTAAGTGGAGCTGAGTCCACGACCAGATCAGCCATGATCTTATTGAATGGCGGAGCAGGCTCGAGGGGCAAATGGCCTACTCCTGTTCCTAATTCTTATGTTCTTATGTTTAACATGAAGTTCGGGACCTGAAGCATTAGGACCTTCATGGACAGCTCCAACAACGACAGGCCGGAACGCCGCACTGCCATAGTTGCCCGGGAATGCTTTGATGTTGACATCGCCGCCCTAAGCGAGACCCGGCGGGCAGGGGAAGGCCAGCTCAAGGAACAAGGTAGAGGTTACACATTCTGGAAAGGGAAACCAGAGGAAGAACGCTGCCTCCACGGAGTCGGTTTTGCCATCAAAAATGAGCTGGTCGACCGCCTCAAAGACCCCCTGTGGGGTCAACGAACGTCTCATTAATCTCCGGGGTCAAGAGCTACACTCACCCCACAATGACCATCGAGGAGTGCGTGCGGGCGATGGCTGGGATAGTCGGCCCCTCGGCCATTGTCGCAGCCTCCAAGATGTCTGGGAAGGCCGTGTTCTTCCTGGGGTCGGAGCGGGCGGTGTCCCTGGCCCTCGAAAAGGGGCTCACGGTGGGCGGGACGTTCCTGCCGGTGGACCCTCTCGAGGCCACCGCGCAGAGGGTCATCGTGTCAAACGTCCCGCCCTTTGTTCCCGCTGAGCTCCTCCTCCCTTACCTACACCAACTGGGGGAGGTAAGGTCAGGGATCAACCCCATACCGCTCGGCCTCAGGGAGAACAGCTTGCGCCACGTGTTCTCCTTCCGCCGCTAGCTCTTTGTCCGGCTGGCGCGGGAGGACACGACGGAAGGGCACTTCAATGTGGTGCACGAGGGGACTGCCTACCGCGTCTTCTGGACGTCGGACGGCGTGCGGTGCCATGCCTGCAGGGAGGTGGGGCACGTTCGCAAGAACTGCCCCGCCTCCAAGGCCGCCAAACCACCGAGGGCGGCCAAGGCTGGCGCTGCTGCCACCCCTCCCCCTAGTAGCGTCCGCGTGCCGGGAGCTGTGGGTGCGCGGGCATCGCCGGGGGCCTTTGCTTTCACGGCCTCTGGCGGGGGGGAGGGAGAGAGTCCGATCGGAAAGAAGGCGCGGGGGAAGGCGAAACATCCTGAGGCGGGTCCCCTCGGTGCGCCAGACAGCTTGAACACCGCGCTCAGCCCAACCCAGTCACCGGCGAGCGCGGGGTGCCCTGAGCCCGTGCTTGAGCCCTTGACCAATACCACAGAGGGGCTCGGGCGCGGGCATGAAAAGGAAAAGGGGGGGGTGGAGCGGGAGGCCTCGGCAGACATGGAGGTCCCCCTGCCTCCGCGCGCCCCCAGGAACAAAAGGAGGCGCGGCTCCGATGAGGCGGAGGGGGAACAACATCCCTCCATGGAGGAGTCGGTGCCCGCCGCGTGTCCCGCGTCCCCAACCAGCACCCCCAAGCTGCGCTGTAGGCGAGAGGAGTCTGTCCCCGGGGAGGGTGAGACAGTCGAGGCTGCCCAGCCTCTGCCTCCCAGGGATGGCGTGGAAGAGCTGCCTGTCGTGGGGGGCGTGCGGCCAGCGGAGGAATGCATTGCCGCCGGGCCGGGCGTCCCGGGGACTGAGGCGGGCGGGGCCGAAAAGGCCGAACCTGAGCCCGCCCAGCTATTAATCAACTTCCCCCGGGAGTCGCTCGGCCCGGCAGAAAATGAAATTCAGGATTTTAATGACACTGTAAATGCTGGGCCGGGGGGTGGCAGCGGGGAGGGGGAGGAACACCCACCCTCGCCCCTTACTTTGGAGCTGGAGCACTTGGGGAGCCTGGGGATTTCCTATAGCCGGGTCTCTCCTTGTTCCCCGGTTCCTGGGGCGGTGGGGGAACCCCTTCCGCTGTCATTTCCCGACCCAGCACCGTTTTTAAAAGAGCCCAGTGGGGACTCCTCTGCCGACGATCCTGGGGGTGGGATCGGGGCAGAGCCAGGGCCGGTTGGAGCGGCCCGGTCATTTGCCGTACCTTGTGCGGTCGATGGGCCGGCTGCTGGCGGCCACCTCCCGGAGGAGGACGGGGACTCGGTGGGGGACGCGGGAGAAGAACTAGAGACCACCGCCAGGGAGGCGGTGGATCTGCTCACGGCCGCCGCTGAGGCCCTCCTCATTCCTGCAAAGGAACTCCGGGACTTTTTGGCCCAGAGCCGGGGTCGCTGCGACCAAGCCCGACTGGCCCTGGAAAAATGGTCCGAGCCAGAGCTGATCAAGGGGTCCGTCCGCGCCGCCGCTAAAACCTTGGCCGCGGGCGGGCCCTTGACAAAGGAGCAACACCTTGAGCTGCGCGAGCTCGAGGGACTCCTCGCTGGGCTGCGGAGGGAGCTGAGTTCAACAAAAGACTCCGCTCCCTCCCCCACAATAGGTTAAGGTAGAGGTTGCACTATGCTTTTGCCATGAAGATAACCATAGCCAGCCTCAACATCAACGGCGGCAGAGGGGCACGCCGTAGATTTGACAATTTTTCGCTACTGCGGGAGGGGAAATATGCGGTGTGCTTCCTGCAAGAAACCCACACTGTTCCGGGAGACGAAGCCACGTGGCTCCTGGAATGGCAAGGAGAGGTCCGCATGAGCCACCTCACTGCCATTTCTAGTGGGGTGGCCATCTTGCTGGGCCCGCATTTTCAGCCGGAGATCTTGGGGGTCAAGGAGCCCGTGCCAGGCCGCTTGCTGCACGTAACGGTTCGCCTGGGGGACGTGCTGCTCCATCTCGTGAACGTGTACGCCCCTCAGCCCGGCCCGCAGCAAACGCGCTTCTTTGAAGAGGTGTCCGCTCTTCTTGGCTCCGTCGACGTCGGCGACTGCATTGTCCTCGGGGGGGATTTTAACTGCACCCTCGAGGCGAGGGACCGCTCTGGTGCCCCGCAGTGCATGACAGCGATGAAGAAGTTGAGGGACCTGGTCAGGTCCTTCGACTTGGTGGACGTCTGGCGAAATCTCCACCCCGACTCCAGCGCCTTTACTTGGGTGAGGCCTGGAGTAGGATGGTCTAGAGTCGACCGCCTTTACGTGTCTCGGGCGTACGTTTCCTGCGTCTCGGCGGCCTCCATGCGGCCGGTGCCGTGTTCGGACCACCACCTGGTGTGGGCGGAGCTCGCTTCGCTCCGCGCGAGGACGGGGTCCTCGTACTGGCATTTTAACAACCAGCTGCTGGAGGACGTGCGGTTCCAGGGCTCATTCCGTCGATTCTGGTCCGACTGGAGAAGGAAGCAGGGGGGCTTCCCCTCCTTGAGGCTATGGTGGGACGTGGGCAAGGCTCACGTCCGCGTCTTCTGTCAAGAGTACGCGAGGGGGTCGACCAAGAGGCGGGCGGCCAGAGTCGGGCGCCTAGAAAAAAAGGTGCTCGACCTGGAAGCCCGTCTCGGTCAAGTCGTCCAGGACCCGGCCCTGCGGACGGTGTACGAAGCGAAGAAGGCCGCGCTGAAGGACCTGCAGCTCGTCGGGTCCCGAGGCGCGTTCGTGAGGTCGCGGATCCGGTTCCTGCGGGATCTGGACCGCGGCTTCCCCTTCTTCTACTTGCTGGAAAAAAGGCAGAGTGTCCGTAAGCAGCTCTTGACGCTGCTGGCCGATGACGGCTCTCTCGTCTCGGATCCGGAGGGCGTCAACAACAGGGCCCGTGAATATTATGGGGCTCTGTTCTCTCCGGATCCGTCCAGCGAGGAAGCACGTAGAGTTTTGTGGGAGGACCTGCCGAAGGTCAGCCCGGAGGGCGCCGAAAATCTGGAATCTCCGCTAAGCCTGGCGGAGCTGACCGGTGCCCTCGACCGGCTCTCGAGGGGAAAATCCCCGGGGCTGGACGGGCTGACCGTGGAGTTCCACAGGGCGTTCTGGGACGTCCTGGGGAGCGACTATGCGCGGGTCCTGGGGGAAAGTCTGGTGACCGGGGAGATGCCCCTCTCTTGGCGCAGGGCAGTCATCGTCCTGTTGCCAAAGAAGGGCGATCTCCGCCTCCTTAAGAACTGGCGCCCGGTCTCCCTCCTCAGCACAGACTACACAATCTTCGCCAGAGCGATGTCTGCTCGCCTTGGTGCCGTGCTGGACCACATGATCCACCCCGACCAGTCCTACACGGTCCCGGGCCGGACAATCCACGATAACATCCATCTGGTCCGGGACCTCATCCATTGTTCCCAGGAGGCTGGTCTGTCGGTCGCCTTCCTATCCCTCGACCAAGAGAAGGTGTTCGACAGGGTGGATCACGACTATCTGCTCGGAACTCTGCGCGCTTTCGGATTCGGGACACATTTCGTCGCCCAGATCCGACTTTTGTACGCCGCCGCGGAGTGTCTGATTAAGGTTAACGGGTCCTTGACGGCGCCCCTTCGCTTTAGGAGAGGGGTGCGCCAGGGATGCCCCATGTCCGGCCAGTTATACGCCGTTTGCGTGGAGCCTTTCCTGCGCCTCTTGCGGACGAGGTTGACGGGACTGGCTCTGCAAGGGCTGGGCGTGGAGGTCGTCCTCTCGGCTTACGCCGATGACGTGCTCTTCGCGGTAGAGGATCCCGCTGACCTGCGGAGGATGCGTGAGTGCCAGGAGATTTACTCGGCCGCGTCCTCCGCCAGGATCAACTGGGAGAAATGTTCCGGACTCCTGGTGGGTCAGTGGCGGGTGGACTCCCTGCCGGAGGAGCTCAGGCCTTTTGCCTGGAGCACGACCCATCTCCTCTATCTGGGAGTCTACCTTAGCCCCGACGAGGGAGCCTGGCCGGCGAACTGGCAGGAGCTGGAGGCCAAGGTCGCCGCTCGCCTAGGGCGCTGGACAGGACTGCTCCGAGTGCTGTCCTACAGGGGTCAAGCGCTAGTCATAAACCAGCTGGTGGCCGCAATGTTGTGGTACCGGCTGGTCACTTTGACCCCTCCCCCTGCGTTTGTCGCCAAGATACAGAAGAAGCTGGTGGACTTCTTCTGGAACAACAGGAAGCACTGGGTCTCTGCTGCGGTCTTGAGTCTCCCGCTTGAGGAGGGCGGTCAGTCGTTGGTGTGCGTCAGCGCCCAGCTCGCGACTTTCTGTCTTCAGACCCTGCAGAGATACCTTTACGTCGAGCCCCCTCCTAGGTGGTGCGCTCTGGCGACGTATTTCTTCCGCCAGCAGCGCGACCTCAATTACGACACGCAGCTCCTGTTTGTGAACTTGGGGGGTGTCAGGACCGCCCTCCGGGAGCTGCCTGTCTTTTACAAGGAACTCATCAGGGTCTGGAACAAAGTCTCCACCAAGCGCAGCTCTTCGCCGGCTGGAGTGGCGGCCGTCCTGCAGGAGCTGCTGCTCGGGAATCCGTACCTCCACGACCCAGGTTTTATGTGGCGGTCGGAAGAGAGGGCTGTGGCTGGTGAGGTGACCAGGGTCAGGGACCTGCTCGATGGCGGAGGAGTGGGCTAGATGGCGCCAGACACGCTGGCGCGGCGCCTAAATTCTGCCAACGTCCGCCACGCGGCCGATGCCATCGAGTCGCTAAAAACAGCTCTGGGCCCTGACTCCGTTAGGTGCATCGAGGAGGCTCAAGCACGTGGGGAGATCCCGTCCGAACTGACCCCCATCCGGACGGAATTCCTCATTGGCGCCAAACCCCGGAACCTCCCTCGGGGGCCGGCGCCTCCCAACTTGAGCCGCCTCGGGGAAATCCCCTTCGTGCCCTTCAGTTCCGCGCGGAGGGGTTTCCTGTACGGGCTGCTCCTGCACACTCTCAACTTTGCCATCCTCGCCTGCTGTCCGGACAAGCCATGGCGTACCATCCTGCCGTCCGGAGGAGGCGCGGGTCCCCGATGGAGGGCACTCTACGCAGGGGTCCTCCCACTATTCGTCGGGGACTTGGCCTGGAGGGTGGTGCACAGAGCAGTGCCGTGCAATAAATTTTTAAGCCGGTTCACGGACTCCCAGGCCGCCTGCAATTTCTGCGGTCTGGAGGAGTCCGTGTTCCATGTTTTTATTGAATGCACGAGGTTGCAGCCCCTGTTCCATTATATGAAGGGGCTGCTCCTGAAATTCTGGCTGCACTTCAGTCCCACTCTCCTGATCTTTGGGCACCCTGTGCGGAGGGGAGCGGGTAGGTCCGAAGGCCTCCTCGTAGGACTGCTCCTGGGCACGGCCAAGGGTGCCATCAGCCGGTCCAGGCAGCGGGCTGTCGAGGGGGTCGTTCAACCTGACTGCCTGCCTCTCTTCCGCTCTTACATCCGGTCCAGGGTGTCCTTGGAGATGGAGCACGCGGTGTCCACCGGTACGCTCGCGGCCTTCCGCGAGAGATGGGCACCGGAGGGACTGGAGTGCATCATCACGCCCGGCAACCAAATTTTAATTTGATTTTACGTTTTAAAGTTTAATTTGTTTTCATTGCCGGTGCTTTTAGTGTCCCCCTCCCCTTTTATAGGGGGCACTTGGAAAAATGTGATTTTAGCACCCAAAAAAAAAACCCCAAAAAAAGAAAAAAAAAAACACAAAAAAAGGAAAAAAAAAGGGGCCTTGAAAATGTCTGCTGTGTCACCCAGGCGGGTGGCACAGTTTAATGTTTATGTTTTTTTTCAGGTAAACTCAAAAGAGTTTTATGCACAAGTTCCTCGTTAGTATAGTGGTGAGTATCCCCGCCTGTCACGCGGGAGACAGTTCAATTCCCCGACGGGGAGGCAGTTGTTTCAAAATGGAGAATTTAACCACATTGTTACTGTAGTGTAGTGGTTATCACGTTTGCCTCACACGCAAAAGGTCCCTGGTTCGAGCCCGGGCAAAAACACTATCCTAAAAGAGTTTCATGCACAAGGACCCCCAGGTCCCTCTGCACCACAGCATGTTGTAATTTCTCCCTATTCAAATAATATTCCCTTTTACTGTTTTTTTTTGCCAAGGTGGATGACCTTACATTTTCCGACATTGTATTCCATCTGCCAAACCTTAGCCCATTCACTTAACCTATCCAAATCTCCTTGCAGCCTCTCTGAGTCCTCGACACAACCCGCTTTCCCACTAATCTTCGTGTCATCTGCAAATTTTGTTGCACTACACTCTGTCCCCTCTTCCAGGTCATCTATGTATATTGTAAACAGTTGTGGTCCCAGCACTGATCCCTGTGGCACACCACTAACCACTGATTTCCAACCGGAAAAGGACCCATTTATCCCAACTCTCTGCTTTCTGTTCGCCAGCCAATTCTCTATCCATGCTAATACATTTCTTCCGACACCACGTACCTCTATCTTCTGCAGTAACCTTTTGTGTGGCACCTTATCGAATGCCTTTTGGAAATCTAAATACACCACATCCATCGGTACACCTCTATCCACCATGCTCGTTATATCCTCAAAGAATTCCAGTAAGTTAGTTAAACATGATTTCCCCTTCATGAATCCATGCTACGTCTGCTTGATTGCACTATTCCTATCTAGATGTCCCGCTATTTCTTCCTTAATGATAGTTTCAAGCATTTTCCCCACTACAGATGTTAATCTAACCGACCTATAGTTACCTTCCTTTTGCCTGCCCCCTTTTTTAAACAGAGGCGTTACATTAGCTGCTTTCCAATCCGCTGGCACCTCCCCAGAGTCCAGAGAATTTTGGTAGATTATAACGAATGCATCTGCTATAACTTCCGCCATCTCTTTTAATACCCTGGGATGCATTTCACCAGGACCAGGGGACTTGTCTACCTTCAGTCCCATTAGCCTGTCCAGCACTACCCCCCTAGTGATAGTGATTGTCTCAAGGTCCTCCCTTCCCACATTCCTGTGGCCTGCAAATTTTGGCATGGTTTTTGTGTCTTCCACTGTGAAGACGAAAGCAAAATAATTGTTTAAGGTCTCAGCCATTTCCACATTTCCCATTATTAAATCCCCCTTTTCATCTTCTAAGGGACCAACATTTACTTTCGTCACTCTTTTCTGTTTTATATATCTGTAAAAGCTTTTACTATCTGTTTTTATGTTTTGCGCAAGTTTACCTTCGTAATCTATCTTCCCTTTCTTTATTGCTTTTTTAGTCATTCTTTGCTGTTGCTTAAAATTTTCCCAATCCTCTAGTTTCCCACTAACCTTGGCCACCTTATTGGTCTTTGATTTGATACTTTCCTTTATTTCCTTGGTTATCCATGGCTGGTTATCCCTTCTCTTGCCGCCCTTCTTTTTCACTGGAATATATTTTTGTTGCGCACTATGAAAGAGCTCCTTAAAAGTCCTCCACTGTTCCTCAATTGTGCCACCGTTTAGTCCTTGTTTCCAGTCTACTTTAGCCAACTCTGCCCTCATCCCACTGTAGTCCCCGTTGTTTAAGCATAGTACGCTCATTTCTGACACAACTTCCTCATCCTCAATCTGTATTACAAATTCAACCATATTGTGATCACTCATTCCAAGAGGATCTTTTACTTGGAGATCGTTTATTTTTCCTGTCTCATTACACAGGACCAGATCTAAGATGGTTTGCTCCCTTGTAGGTTCTGTTACATACTGTTCTAAGAAACAATCCCATAAAGGAGTGGAAGATGCCTGTGCATGAGTTATTTGAATGTGGGGTGGCCGTTGCACCCCGGCTACCACACGGGCTTAGCTGAGCACGATCTTGGACCAGTGGCAAGGGGGTCCAAGACGACTGGAGAGCACGCACTGCTCTATGAGCCTACTTGCCTACGGTGAGATGTTGGCTGCAAGCTCGGCACTGAGTAGCGCCCTTGATGGTAGATGGTCCGAGGCTTGATTCAGGTCAGGCATTGGGAGGGTCAGTGGTCCACTGGAGTTCAGAGTAGAAGGTCAGGATGGTCACAGCCATGGTGCTCACCATGTGCTGGAGAGGAAGAGACCAGGTCACCAGTGGGGAAGGAGAGATCCAGTCATCGCTGAAAAGGAGGAGGCCCGATCGCCATTGAGGAGGGGAGGCCCAGCCGCTGTCGCCAAAGGGGAGGAGGCCCGATCTGCTGCGTAAAGATGGCCGCCAGGATGGCTGCTCCCTCGGGAGCTTCCCTGCAAAACAACTTTACCCTTGTCATCTTCCGCCATCCAACAACTTTTCACATTCAACCTCCCCCCCCCCCCCCCCCAGTATCTAAACTTCCTCTAGCCTTAATAGACCCTAATAGGGGGTGCATTTTTAAAAAACTTTACTTTAAACCCTAATCCCACAAATTCGGGCCTACCTCAGGAATGAACCTTCCCTCCAAACGTCCACGCCTCTCATCGGCGACGGCAACCGGACTACCAGCGACGACCGAGCGTCCTGCAACGGCAATCTGGACCTGGACCTCTTCCTTCCTTCGGCGATGTCCTTTGGCGACCTCCTTCGACGTCGACTCAGGTGCCCCACACAATCCCCGATCCTCGACGACGCCCGACGCGCTTCCGACCGGGTGATTGGGCATCCATCTCTCCAACCACGATCCGACCCATTCCAGCGGCGATGGGGCCCTCTCCAGCGGCAATCCGGCCCCCTCCAGTGGCGGTTTGGCCTCCTCCTGCGGCGGCAGCTGGGCCTCTCCTCCACGGCTACAAGGTAAGCAATGTAGCAGCCAACATCTAGTATATTTAATTGACGACATTATTGTATTCCTCAATGTCTTTACACTGCCACGCACTAGTGTTAGAAATACTTGTTTTAGGAATGTTGGCTTACAATATCACATTTACAAAATGGCAACATAACAGAATACGACATCTATCTGGAGCAGTTGCCGCTTGTCACACGGGCAGAGCCTAGCCACTCGGCCCGCGCACGTGCTGCCTCTTTGAACCTCGACCGCCCGGCCGGTGCGCACATGCGCAGCAGCCAAGTGACGGGCTGCATCGCGCGGGAGTCAGTTGGAGCCGAAAGATTCAGAGACGGCGCGTGTACAGGGAGCGAAACCGCCGGCGGTTGGTATCCATGAAATATTCCTGGCCGCATCTTTATATTAATTATGAGCATTTGATTTTTTCATGCTCAAAGGCACACGTCAAGAAGAAACACTTACAATATCACATTTACAAAATGCCAACATAACAGAATACGACATCTATCTGGATCGGCTTCGTTTGAAGCTTTTTGTTGGTCTCTTGCTTGGATCAACACTGAAAGTGAACATGGATTCGCTGTTCTGCAGAATGAGAGCTCACTGCGAAATTCTCCGTCACACTTGTTGATGCCGGAATGTTTGCCGGAGTATTTACATTTGATGTGGGACCGCATCAACCCACATGATTGCATTCAACCAATTGGGAAATACGTGAAACACGGGACAGCGAAAGTGATCAGGAGAGCTGGGAAGGCGAAGAGAGTTCAGTATTTACAGTTGTATGGCGATTTGTCTAAGAATGATACTTGTATTAGACTGGTCTCTTGCAAAAGTGAGGAATACACTGGCCAGTTTAAAATTATGCAACACTAAAAGAGTTTGAAAACGGGAAATGATAATTTTACCAGGAACGGAGCATCAATGGAGCTGAGGAAATCGCGGGTTCGGAAGGTTATTTCCCACCTCGTAAATCAGGGAAATTCGATGTGGCAATGCTAATGTACAAGAAAGCCTCTTTGAAAAGTAGCACAATGCATTATTGTAATGGGCATGCTTGGTATCCTTGTGAACATTTAACCTCCAAATAACAATCGGGTGCAATTCTTGAAGGCAAGTTCTTTCAAAATAAGGGAATATCCTTAAGTTTCCTCTGATATTTAGTGGACACTTTGATGTTAAAGAGCTATTTTTAAAGTGTCCTGGTACTAGATTCTTGTGGAAAGTGAGGCTAACATCATTCCATTTGTGACAGATTTATATTTTAGTGCCTAAATTGACTAGTTTTTTTCCCCCTCTCTATTTTTGTCTCTCCCAGGTTGGTTGGTTCATTATTTTGGCTACACCATGTCTGGATCAGACAGGCTTCATGAGTCAGTTGTTCTTTTTCTGTCCTTTTTCACTTGTTTTATTGCCCCCCCCCCTCCCCCAATACAATCTACCCCAAAAAACATAACCTCTGACCAAAGTTTCCATAAGGTCCTGAACTGACCAAGTACTTGAAAAGGTATCCTGATCCAGCTGTTGTGTGCAAGTCATTATGCAGCAGATGATACAACTCTGAAATGGAGGCAGTGAAGACTTCTCTCACTGATCTAGATACATGGAAGAATTCAAGAATGCAGATCCTGAATTAGCGACAGGTAGCCAAAACAGGTTGGAGAATTTGGCATCTGTATTTATTGCCCTCTATGATCTCTTTTTTTTATATGGTAAACCCATCTTATCTCCACATGGTGCACGTCAAAGCCAGCAGTAACCAAGAATAATGAAGCAAAGTATTTATAAAGGAAAAAAATCCAAAGTTGGAGGACTAGCCAGCAACACAAACTAATGCATGGTGTAAAATGCAGCAATGCAAGTGCTCCCCATCCCAAAAATAATGATGAAGAATGTGCCTTTAGTCCTGGAATTCCCTCATGCCTAGTTTGTATAGTCAAGTCTTGTGCTATAGGCAGAACCTCCCACCAAGGACAGAAAGTTAGAGTAGCCATTTAAATATTAAAATTAAGTCATAGATACCGGTAGAGCAACCTCAATTTTTGGCCCCAAATCATCTGTCAGAGAACTGGGCTACACATGAATCAGCTGTGCCATGGGCACCCGATTTTCCATTCTTTCCTTGCCAAGCCCTGTGCGGATGGCAGGGCATTACAAAATCAGGGCTTGTATGCTAATATTCTCCCCCACAATTAGTCTAATCTTGGCATTATTGTCATCTGGGACAATAAGCCTAAAATACTCACAATTGTTAGTTAAACCTTGCTCACAACCAATCTTTATATAGAGGAATTAGTCACAAGGTGATTACTCCTGATATTATAAAATCATAGAATGATGCAGCAGAGAAGGAGGCCATTTGTGTCTGTGCCGGCTCTTTGAAAGAGGTATCCAATTAGTTTTATTCCTTTGCTCTTTCCCCATAGAGCACATAAATCTAGGCTGACACGCCAGTGCAGTGCTAAGGGAGTGCTGCACTGTTGGATTTGCCGTCTTTCGGATGAGACAAACAGAGGCCCCATCTGCCCTCTCAGCTGGACGTAAAAGATCCCATGGCACTATTTCGAAGAAGAGCAAGGAAATTATCCCCGGTGTGGTGACCAATATTTATCCTTCAATCAAAATAACAAAAACAGATTATCTGGTCATTATTGTTGCATTTAGAATAACTCCACAAGACACTGTAACTTAAGCTCAGAAGCTTGTGACCTTGGTCTCTTTATTGTAACTCCAGAGTGAGGAGGCAGCATGATAGACTGCCTTTTATACCTGCTTGCCCAGGGTGTGCAGGTGACCCTTGGGTCTCCCACAGGTACGTCCCTGGTGGCAAGTCTTACACATTGGTGATGTTTACATACGCAACATCATTCCCCCCAAAGTCTTATTTACAAGTTATTTACAAGTTGAGGTGATCTGGGGCTCTGCATTCCGGGGTTGATCGCCTGAGTTGAAGTCCTGGCACGGTGAGTCAGTCGGATCATTGCTGCGCTGCGGTGTGGCTGGTCTGATTGGACTGTCGGGCATGGTGGGTTCGTCCTCGTGGTTGACTGCGACGTTGATTGCTGGTTGGGTGTGGTGTGGGTGGATCAATGATGGTAATGTCCTCTTCAAACTGTTCTTGGTTGTCAGTGAACTGCAGTTTGGTCTGATCCAAGTGCTTTCTGCACGTTTGTCTGTTCAAAAGTTTGACAACAAACACTCTATTCCCCTCCTTGGCGAACACAGTGTCAGCAACCCATTTGGGACCATGACCATAATTAAGAACAAACACAGGATCATTAACTTCAATGTCGCGTGAAACAGCCGCGCGATCGTGGTACATGTTATGCCGGTGACGCCGGGTTTCTACATGATCATTGAGATCCGGGTGAACTAAAAAGAGCCTGGTTTTGAGTGCTCTCTACATTAGCAATTTTGTAGGGAGAACCCCGGTAAGCAAGTGGGGTCACGTGCGGTAGCTGAGCAGAATCCGAGATAACCGGGTCTGCAGGGAACCCTCCGTCACGCGTTTCAAGCTCCGCTGGATGGTATGGACTGCCTGTTCTGCTTGACCATTGGATGTGGGCTTAAACGGTGCAGACCTGACATGCTTGATGCCATTGTGGGTTACATTTATAGGTTACGTGGATGAACTTCAACAATTGTACATCCCTGTCTGGAGTAAAAATAAACAGGGGAAGGTAGCTCAACCGCGGCGAACAAGGGGAATTAGGGATAGTGTTAAATCCAAGGAAGAGGCATATAAATTGGCCAGAAAAAACAGCAAACCTGAAGACTGGGAGAAATTTAGAATTCAGCAGAGGAGGACATAGAAACATAGAAAATAGGTGCAGAAGTAGGCCATTCAGCCCTTCGAGCCTGCACCGCCATTCACTGAGTTCATGGCTGAACATGCAACTTCAGTACCCCATTCCTGCTTTCTCGCCATACCCCTTGATCCCCCTAGTAGTAAGGACTACATCTAACTCCTTTTTGAATATATTTAGTGAATTGGCCTCAACAACTTTCTGTGGTAGAGAATTCCACAGGTTCACCACTCTCTGGGTGAAGAAGTTTCTCCTCATCTCGGTCCTAAATGACAAAGGGTCTAATAAGGAGGGGGAAAATAGAGTATGAGAGGAAGCTTGCAGGAAACATAAAAACTGACTGCAAAAGCTTCTATAGATATGTGAAGAGAAAAAGATTATTGAAGACCAACGTAGGTCCTTTGCAGACAGAATCAGGTGAATTTATAATGGGGAACAAAGAAATGGCAGACCAATTGAACAAATACTTTGGATCTGTCTTCACTAAGGAAGACACAAATAACCTTCCTGAAATACTAGGGGTTAGAGGGTGTAGCGAAAAGGAGGAACTGAAGGAAATCTTTAGTCAGGAAATTGTGTTCGGGAAATTGATGGGATTGAAGGTCGATAAATCCCCAGGGCCTGATAGGCTGCATCCCAGAGTACTTAAGGAAATGCCCCTAGAAATAGTTGATGTATTGATGATCATTTTCAAACATTCTATTGACTCTGGTTCAGTTTGTATGGACTGAAGGATAGCTAATGTAACACCACTTTTTAAAAAAGGAGAGAGAGAGAAAACGGGGAATTATAGACCGGTTAGTCTGACATCGGTAGTGGGGAAAATGTTGGAATCAATTATTAAAGATGAAATAGCAGCACATTTGGAAAGCAGTGACAGGATCGGTTCAAGTCAGCATGGATTTATGAAAGGCTTATCATGTTTGACAAATCTGGAATTTTTTGAAGATGTAACTAGTAGAGTGGACAAGGGATAACCAGTTGATGTGGTGTATTTGGACTTTCAAAAGGCTTTTGACAAGGTCCCACACAAGAGATTGTTGTGCAAAATTAAAGCACATGGTATTGGGGGTAATGTATTGACGTAGATAGAGAATTGGTTGGCAGACAGGAAGTAGAGAGTGGGAATCAACAGGTCCTTTTCAGAATGGCAGGCACTGACCAGTGGCGTGCTGCAGGGTTCAGTGCTCGGACCCCAGCTATTTACAATATACATCAATGATTTAGATGAAGGAATTGAATGTAATATCTCCATGTTTGCAGATGACACTAAGCTTGGTGGCAGTGTGAGCTGTGAGGAGGTTGCTAAGAGACTGCAGGGTGACTTGGACAGGTTAGGTGAGTGGGCAAATGCATGGCAGATGCAGTATAATGTGGATAAATGTGAGTTTATCCACTTTGGTGGCAAAAACAGGAAGACAGAATATTATCTGAATGGTGACAGATTAGGAAAAGGGGAGGTGCAATGAGACCTGGGTGTCATGGTGCATCAGTCATTGAAGTTTGGCATGCAGGTACAGCAGGCAGTGAAGAAGGCAAATGGCATGTTGGCCTCCATAGCAAGAGGATTTGAGTATAGGAGCAGGGAGGTCTTACTGCAGTTGTATAGAGCCTTGGTGAAGCCACACCTGGAATATTGTGTTCAGTTTTGGTCTCCTAATCTGAGGAAGGACGTTCTTGCTATTGAGGGAGTAAAGCGAAGGTTCACCAGGTTAATTCCCGGGATGGCAAGACTGACATATGAGGAGAGGCTGGATCAACTGGGCTTGTATCCACTTGAGTTTCGAAGAATCTCATAGAAACATACAACATTCTGATGGGATTGCACAGGTTCGAGGCAGGAAGAATGTTCCCATTGTTAGGGAATTCCAGAACCAGGGGTCACAGCCTAAGAATAAGGGGTATGCAATTTTTGACCGAGATGAGGAGAAACATCTTCATTCAGAGAGTGGTTAACCTGTGGAATTCTCTACCGCAGAAAGTTGTTGAGGCCAGTTTGTTAAATATATTCAGAAGGGAGTTAGATATGGTCCTTATGGCCAAAGGGATCAAGGGGTGTAGAAAGAAAGCAGGAAAGGGGTACTGAGGTTGAATGATCAACCATGATCTTATTGAATGGCAGTGCAGGCTCGAAGGGCCGAATGGCCTGCTCCTGCACCTAATTTCTATGTTTCATGAACTCGTTGAATTCCGAGCTGGTGAAGCATGGTCCATTGTCACTAACAAGGACTTCGGGCAAACCATGGGTGGCGAACATGGCCCGGAGGCTTTCAATGGTGGCAGTGGACATACATGATAAGATTATTATACATTCAGTCCATTTAGTGTAAGCACCCACTGGTATTGGGAACATCGTTCCTCGAAAGGGGCCAGCGAAATCTACATGGATCCTTTGCCCACGGTTTGGAGGGCCATGACCACAGACTCAGTGGGGCCTCCCTTGGTGCATTGCTCAACTGTGAGCAAGTGTTGCATTGGTGTACGCATGACTCCAACTCCGAGCCAATGCCGGGCCACCAAACGTGCGACCTGGCGATAGCCTTCATCATGACTATGCCTGGGTGGGTACTGTGAAGGTCACGTATAAACGTTTCCCTGCCTTTTTTTGTCAAAATTACATGATTCTCCCATAGGAGGCAGTCTGAATGGATGGACATTTCGTCCTTGCGTCGGTGGAACCGCCGACCAGCTCCCATTGAGGACACAGCTTTTTACTAGTGATAGCACCGGGTCCTGGCTAGTCCAGATCCTGATCTGGCGAGCTGTGACGGGTGACCCCTCACTCTCAAAAGCATCCATTACAAGGAGCAAGTCTGCGGGCTGCGCCATTTCCACCCTGGTAGTGGGCAATGGTAGTCGACTGAGGGCATCCGCACAGTTCTCAGTGCCTGGTCTGTGGCAGATTACATAATCATACGCAGATAACGTTAGTGCCCATCTTTGGATGCGGGACGAAGCATTGGTTTCTGAGAACAACGAAATGAGCGGCTTGTGGTCGATTTCGAGCTCGAACCGGAGCCCAAATAGTTATTAGTGCATTTTCTTAACCCTGTATATGCATGCTAATGCTTCTTTTTCAGCCATACTGTAGGCTCTTTCAGCCTTAGATAAGCTTCTGGACGCATATGCAACCGGTTTGCCTGACCCATTGACTTGCTGTAACACACAACCGACCCCGTACGAAGATGCATCACAAGCTAGTACTAAATGTTTACATGGGTCATACAATACAAGTAACCTGTTAGAACGTTGCAGGTTTCTGGCCTTGTTAAAGGCTGTCTCTTGAGCTTTACCCCAAACCCAGTTGTCACCTTGCGTAGCAATAAATGCAATGGTTCCAGCAAAGTGCTCAACCCCGGTAGAAAGTTACCAAATTGGTTGAGGAGTGCCAGGAACGAACGCAGTTCTGTCATATTCTGTGGTCTGGGTGCATTCTTGATGGCCTCCGTCTTGGAGTCCATCGATCTGATGCTGTCCGCCGCAATCTTTCTCCCTAGAAATTCGACCTCTGGCGCCAGGAGCATTGCAACCTGAGTCCCACTCTGTCCAGTCGCTTGAGAATCTCTTCCAGGTTGTGCAAGTGTTCAGTGATGTTGCGGCCAGTGATCAAGATGTCGTCTTGGAACACAATGGTGCGCAGAACCGATTTCAGCAGACTCTCCATGTTCCTCTGGAAGATGGCCACTGTCGAACGAATCCCAAAGGGGCATCTGTGGTATATGAACAGTCCTCTGTGCGTGTTGATGCACATCAATTTTTTTGAAGGTTCAGCCAGCTCCTGTGTCATGTAAGCAGAGGTTAGATCCAGCTTGATGAACGACTCCCCCTCTGCTAGCATTGTGAACAGGTCATCCGCTTTGGGTAGTGGGTACTGGTCCTGTAACGAGACTCAGTTGATCGTTACCTTGTAGTTTCTGACCGTCCCATCGCTCTTCAACACCGGAGCAATTGAACTGGCCCACTCATTGAACTTGACTGGCGATATGATCTTCTCTCGTTGAAGTCTGTCAAGCTCGATCTCGACTTTCTCCCGCATCATATATGGAACCGCTCGGGGCTTGTGCAACAGGGACTAGATGGATTTGCACTTTGGCACCTGTGAAGTTGCCAATGCCTGGCTCGAATAACGACAGGAATTTGTTTAGCACTTGGACGCACGAGGCGTCATCCTCCGAAGACGGTGCTTTGATGTCGTCCCAGTTCTATCGGATCTTTCCTAGCCAGCTTCTGCCGAACAGCGTTGGGCCATCGCTTGGTACAATCCATAGTGGTAAATCGTGCACAGCTCCATCGTACGATACCTTCACTGCCACACTGCCAATGACTGGTATGAGCTCTACAGTGTAAGTGTGCAGCTTGTTGTGGATCCGGCTTAGTCTTGGCCTTTGTGCCTTGTTGCCCCACAGTTTCTCAAAAGCCTTCTGGCTCATAATTGACTGACTCGCCCCCGTGTCCAATTCCATGGAAACTGGAATGCCGTTTAATTTGACTTTTAACATTATCGGAGGGCTTTTGGTGGTGAAGGTGTGTACCTCATACACTTCCTCTTCAGCCCCGGGTTGAGTTGCCTCCCTTACTCGTTCAGCGTGATCCGCCCCGAATCGGTCATCTTCTGCCGCCTCTGCCACGTGGTGAGTTGCAGCACGTCTACACATTCACTGGAGGTACCCCATTGTTCCACAGCCCTTGCACACGTAGTGCTTGAATCGACATTGATGGGCTCGATGATTACCCCCACAGCGCCAACATGGTGCTAATGGATTCACATTCATGCCCCACGGTGGACTCTTAAGTCATCCTAGGTCTGACCTCTGCAGGCGTTGGCCCTGCCATGTACAATTCTGCCTGCTGAAGGCGTTAGTTTATGCACAGTACTTGCCGGTGAGTTCCAATGCTGCAATGATATCTGTTTAGTGTTATCGTTCGTGGACATAAAAGCCTGGGCTATCGTGATGGCCTTGCTCGGATCGAGGGATTCGGCAGACAGCAGTTTGCGAAGAATGACCTCGTAGCCAATTCCAAGCATGAAAAAGTCCCGCAACACTTCCCCAAAAAATCCAGCAAATACGCATGGTCCTGCAAGGCGTCTTAGGTCGGCGACATAGCTCGCCACGTCCTGGCCCTCAGATTGTGGTGTGTATAAAAGCGATACCTGGCCATCAAGATGCTCTCCTTTGGCTTGAGGTGTTCCTGAACCAGTGTGCACAACTCTTCATATGTCTTGTCCGTTGTGTAAGGGGTGGTTTTCAGGGGGTCAGCTTTCTCTTCTGACCTTATATGAGCGGTTCCGAATCGCTCCCACACCCTTGGTTCTAGACACTGGAATTATGAAAGGACTGTGACAGGCTTGGACAGACAATCGGTTTCAAGGTAGGAAGCAGTAAGGCTTTATTGTGTCTAAAAAGAAGTAAAAGACACACCTTTAATAACACACACACAATAGTAATACCAATACACACTGAGGGGTACAACACATTGAATAAAATGTCAAAATACAGCCTGTGGGGAAAAGAATACAGCTTAAACTCTAAATGGGGTAAAGAGCAGAATGCAGATACATTTACACAAGTTATCTCAACCTTCCCCCTCCCAATTCCCCATACTAACTAAGTTATAGCTCTGGGGGTTCAGGGGCTATGCTCACCAATCCCTTTTGACAGTTGCCGGTGAATTGCGGTTTTGGGGTTCATAGAAACATAGAAAATAGGTGCAGGAGTATGCCATTCGGCCCTTCGAGCCTACACCACCATTCAATATGATCATGGCTGATCATTCACCTCAGTACCCCTTTCCCGCTTTCTCTCCATACCCCTTGATCCCTTTAGCCGTAAGGGCCACATCTAACTCCCTCTTGAATATATCCAATGAACTGGCATCAACGACTCTCTGCGGCAGGGAATTCCACAGGTTAACAACTCTGAGTGAAGAAGTTTCTCCTCATCTCAGTCCTAAATGGCCTACCTCTTATCCTAAGACTGTGTCCCCTGGTTCTGGACTTCCCCAACATCGGAAACATACTTCCCACATCTAACCTGTCCCGTCAGAATCTTATATGTTTCTATGAGATTCCCTCTCATCCTTCTAAACTCCAATGTATAAAGGCCCAGTTGATGCAGTTGATCCAGTCTCTCCTCATATGTAAGTCCAACCATCCCTGGAATCAGTCTGGTGAACCTTCGCTGCACTCCCTCAATAGCAAGAACCTCCTTCCTCAGATTAGGAGACCAAAACTGAACACAATATTCCAGGTGAGGCCTCACCAAGGCCCTGCACAATTGCAGTAAAACCTCCCTGCTCCTATACTCAAATCCCCTAGCTATGAAGGCCAACATGCCATTTGCCTTCTTCACCGCCTGCTGTACCTGCATGCCAACTTTCAATGACTGATGAACCATGATACCCCAGTCTCGTTGCACCTCCCCTTTTCCTAATCTGCCGCCATTCAGATAATATTCTGCCTTCGTGTTTTTGCTACCAAAGTGGATAACCTCACATTTATCCACATTATACTGCATCTGCCATGCATTTTCCCACTCTCCTATCCTGTCCAAATCACCCTGCAGCCTCTTAGCATCCTCCTCACAGCTCACACTGCCACCCAGCTTAGTGTCATCCGCAAACTTGGAGATATTACCCTCAATTCCTTCAAACAAATCATTAATGTATATTGTGAAGAGCTGGGGTCCCAGCACTGAGCCCTGCGGTACTCCACTAGCCTCCCATTCTGAAAACGACCCGCTTATCCCGACTCTCTGCTTCCTGTCTGCCAACCAATTCTCTATCCATGCCAGTACATTACCCCCAATACCATGTGCCTTGATCTTGCACTTCAATCTCTTATGTGGTACCTTGTCAAAGGCCTTTTAAAGTCCAAATACACCACATCCACTGGTTCTCCCTTGTCCACTCTACTCGTTACATCTTCAAAAAATTCCAGAAGATTGGTCAAGCATGATTTCCCCTTCATAAATCCATGCTGAATTGGACCGATCCTGTCACCGCTTTCCAAATGCGCTGCTATTTCATCCTTAATAATAGATTCCAACATTTTCTCCACTACTGATGTCAGGCTAACCGATCTATAATTACCCATTTTCTCTCTCCTTTTTAAAAAAGTGGTGTTACATTAGCTACCCTCCAGTCCATAGGAACTGATCCAGAGTCAATAGAATGTTGGAAAATGATCACCAATGCATCAACTATTTCTAGGGCCACTTCCTTAAGTACTCTGGGATGCTTCAATCCCATCAACTTCCCCACCACAATTTCCTGCCTAATAAGGATATCCTTCAGTTCCTCCTTCTCACTAGACCCTCGGTCCCCTAGTATATCCGGAAGGTCATTTGTGTCTTCCTTCGTGAAGACAGAACCAAAGTATTTGTTCAATTGGTCTGCTATTTCTTTGTTCCCCATTATTACTTCAGCTGAGTCCGACTGCAAGGGAGCTACGTTTGTTTTCACCAATCTTTTCCTCTTCACATATCGATAGAAGCTTTTGCAGTCAGTTTTTATGTTCCCAGCAAGCTTCCTCTCATACTCTATTTCCCCCCTCCTAATTAAACCCTTTGTCCTCCTCTGCTGAATTCTAAATTTCTCCCAATCCTCAGGTTTGCTACTTTTTCTGGCCAATTTATATGCCTCTTTCTTGGATCTAACACTATCCTTAATTTCCCTTGTTAGCCACGGTTGAGCCACCTTCCCTAAATTGTGTCATGTACTCCCAAGTTCAAGTCATGTAGATCAAAAACAGTAGTGGTCCTAGTACTGAACCCTAGGGAACTTCACTGGATACCTCCCTCCAGACTGAAAAACAGCCATTTACTTCAACTTTATATATTCTAACCCTTCGCCAATTTTGTATCCATGCTGCAAATGCCCCTTTTATCCATGGTTTTCAATTTTGTTAACATAACATAAGAAATAGAAGCAGGAGTAGGCCATTTGACCCTTCAAGCCTGTTCTGCCATATAATAAGATCATGGCTGATCTGATCTTGGCCTCAACTCCACTTCCCTGCCCACTCCCCCTAATCCTTGACTCCCTTATCATTCAAAAATCTGTCTATCTCCATCTTAAATATATTCAATGGCCCAGCCTCCACAGCTCTCTGAGGTAGAGAATTCCACTGATCACGATCCTCAGAGAAGAAATTCCTCCTCATCTCCGTTTTAAATGGGCCACCCCCAGTTTTAGATTCCAACATAAGGGGAAACATCCTCTCTGCATCTACCCTGTCAAGCCCCCTCATAATCTTATATGTTTCAATAAGATCACCTCTCATTCTTCTAAACTCCAATGAGCACAGGCCAATCCTGCTCAACCTTTCTTCATAAGACAACCCCTTCATCTCAGGAATCAACCTAGTGAACCTTCTCTGAACCATTGCAAATATATCCCTCCTGAAATAAGGAGACCAAAGCTGTACGCAGTACTCCAGGTGTGGTCTCACCACACCCTGTACAGTTGTAGCAGGACTTCCCTCCATTTATACTCCATCCCCCTCGCAATAACAGCCAACATTCCATTTGCCTTCCTAATTACTTGCTGTACCTGGATGCTAACGTTTTGTGTTTCATGCACAAGAACCCCCAGATCCCTCTGGACTGCAGCATTTTGTAATCTCTCTCCATTTAAATAATAATTTGCTTTTTTATTTTTTGTACCAAAATGGATAACCTCACATTTTCCCACATTATACTCCATCTGCCAAATGTTTGCCCACACACTTAGCCTATCTCTATCCCTTTGCAGATTCTTTGTGTCCTCTTCACAACTTGCTTTCCCATTTATTTTTGTATCATCAGCAAATTTGGCTACATTACACTCGGTCCCTTTATCTAAGTCATTAATATAAATTGTAAATAGTTGAGGCCCGAGCACTGATCGGTGTGGCACCCCATTCGTTAGTTTGCCAACCTAAAATTGACCCATTTATCCCGACTCTGTTTTCTGTTAGCTAGACAATCCTCTATCCATGCTAATATATTACCCCAACCCTGTGAGCTCTTATCTTGTGCAGTAGCCTTTTATGTGGCACCTTATCAAATGCTTTCTGGAAATCCAAATACACAACATCTACTGGATCCCTTTTATACACCCTGCTAGCTACATTCTCAAAGAACTCCAGCAAATTTGTTAAACATGATTTCCCTTTCATAAAACCATGCTGACTCTGCTTGACTGTATTATGATTTTCTAATTGTCCTGCTAATACTTCCTTAAGAATGGACTCCAGCATTTTCCCAATGACAGATATTAGTCCCATTATTTTACCTAGTACTTTTTCTCTAGTGATTGTGATTGTTTTAAGTTCCCCCCCCCTCCCTATAGCCCCTAGATTATCTATTATTGGGATGCTTTTAGTATCTTCTACTGATACAAAATATTTGTTCAAAGTCTCTGCCTTTTCCCTGTTTCCCATTATTAATTCCCCAGTCTCATCCTCAAGGGGACCAACATTTACTTTAGCTACTCTTCCTTTTTATATACCTGTTGAGGCTCTTAATGTTCATTTTTATATTTTTTGCTAGTTTACTCTCAAACTATCTTCTCTCATTATTTTTCTTTAGTCGTCCTTTGCTTTTTAGTCATCCGAACAAGCCTAATATATAGTACTTTAATAAACACCTTTTGAATGTCCATATCCACAACATCAACTGCACTTCCCTCAAACACACTCTTTGTTACCTCATCAAACATGATTTGCCCAAAACAAATTTGTGCTGGTATTCCTTTATTAGTCCATGCTTATCCATATGCCTATTAATTTTGTCCCAGATTATTGGGCTCAATTTTCCCCAGTGATTTGTGCCGTTTTTTTGGAGCAGGCTGCATTTTTTGGCCTAAGTTAAAAATCTACAGTTTCCCCAATCAATTTGCACCAGCGTAACTCAGTTAGTTACGATTTTTTTAGATAAGTTTTTTTTTCAGCCAAAGGGGGCGTAACCAGCCATCTACGCCAATTCTGGCCATTTAGGGAACTTTGGCCAGCTGAGAGTTACTCCAGTTCTGCTTAGGCCAGCATATGTGGCCTCTCCAGAAAAATGTTGCGGAGAGTTAAAGAAATCGGCACAGATGAGAAAATCGGAGGAGGCCATTCGTCCTGGGCTAGGGGCGGGCAGCTGACCGGGAGTGCACTCGGGGTCAGGGTCGGTGGGGAAGCGGAGGAGACAGCCGATCAGAAGGCTTGGTGCCCGGGGAGGGGAGGGGGAGGGAGAGAGAGGTCACTTCCGTAATGTTTTGTTTTGTTAATGGAATATGATTCAGTTTTAATGTAAAATATATTTTATTCAAAAGTTTACAATGTACTTCAATAAAATTATTCTTGTATCAAACTTTACTTTAATATCACTCTTTAAGCTCACTTAAAAACGTAAGTTTATATAACTTACAAAAAACTTTTAATTTGAGAATAGTTACAACAGTAACAATAATAATAACAATAACAACAGCAGTGAAGAAAGGCTGCATCCATCTCTCATCCCCCTTAATCTAAGACCGCCCGCTGCGCTTGGTCTTGGACTCTTCATCACCCCTGCCCACAGGCAGTGGCGCAGTGTTTTTAGGCTTGGTACCGAGCTTATTCCTTCTAACATTTCGGGTACTGCGCACCTCTTGAGGGTGGGAGGCATCAGCGTCATGCGGCAAGTTGGAGGGCCTGGCTTTGGGCTCTTCAGAGGCTGGTGTGGGGATTGCAGTGGGAGTGGCAGTTGATGCTGTCAATGGGCGCGGGGTCTGGGCATGTTCCCTTATTGCAGCAGCTAACTCCAACATGCCGTCCCTCATGCACCCTGACAGTGTCTCAGCGGATTGCAACATTCCCTCCCTAATGGCCAGTACTACCTCTGACATTCCCTCATTCAATGCCAGTGTCATGGTTTGCATGACCTCTGACACTCCCTTGACCAGTGCTGTGGTTTGCATGACCTCTGACATTCCCTCCCTCATGGACACTATTCCCTCACTGATGGTCCCGGTGAGTGTTGTTACTTCTCCCGACAATCCCGCTCCCTCATCATTCACCCCACTGATGGTGTCCAGGAGTGATAGGGTAAGGTCAATGCTCTCCACACTCAATGACATCATCTGAACCACATCTGTTGGATCCTGCATCTCAGGAGAGCGTGGTCAAGCTCTCCTTCCCCTCCTCCCCATGGGTGTGGCTCGCACCCCAACACTGGAACCAGCAGCCTGGGACGGTGGGGCCCTGGGTGTGCCTTCCTATACCCCAACACTGGAACCCGCAGCCTGGGATGGTGGCGCCCTGGGAGTGCCTCACTGCACCCCACTACTGGACCCGCAACCTCGGAAGGTGTGTAACCATGGAAAGTCCCACCAACACTCAAACCACTCGTCACGGAAGGGGTTTTCACTTCTATGAGCGGCACCTCCTCCAAAGTCAGTACCACAGTGGGTGCTTCATCCAGCTCCATCCCCTCCCCCTCACTCCCATGTTCTTGGTCTGGAGGGTTGGATTGGAAGATGTTATCCTCACCTGAATCTTCTTCTGCATTGTCAGGGTTGGCCTCAAGTTCTGCAAAAGATAACAGTACAGTCAAATGGTTAGCAGCTGAGGAGGAAGCCAGGTGGGTGGCATGAGTAGGCTCACACATCGCAGGCCAGGCAGCAGGCTGATTTGAAGGACCATGATGAATTTGCAGGGCTTACCCTCTCCCTCGACTGTGGGCCCAGCTTGTGCAGTACTGATTGTTTTTCTCCAGGCAGAACCCATCAAAGCAGCGACCCTTTCTTCCAAGGGTGCCAGTGGGTGCAGATTTGCCGGGCCTCCTCCTGTTCGAGTTCTTTCCCTTTTATTATGTACCACTTTCTTCTGCAAAGGTGAAAATACAACTTTTTAGATAGGGTGTCTTTCTGCTGAGTGGACATATACAGTTGGTCACATTTACAATTGCTTTGAATAAATGAAAATATTACTTACATTAACTACTTGACCAAGGTCCTGCCATTTCTGTTTACACTGGCTTCTAGATCTCGTGATGTTCACCACTGCACAGTAATCTTCTGCAACTTGGTTCCAGCGTTTCTTCATTTCTTTTGGTGGAACTTTTATGTGACCTCTGCTGGTATCCAGCTCCTGCCATCTGTTCTCAATCACAGTAACTAGTGTCTCCACTTCTTCCAGCAAGAAATTCTTGGTCCTTGGTCCGCGTTGCATCTTGTACTGCTGCAGCTGCGATTTTTCCAATGCTTACACACACAGCACTCCTTCTCACACACACAACTGGCTCTTTAAAAATGGCTGATTGCCAAATCCCAGCTGTACTGAGCATGCGTGTCCGTTGGAGTGACGTCAAAAAAGTAAGTTTTTTTTCCCGCGCATGCGCAGAAGGCCCGGCTTCGTTTTTCGGCACAGATAGCAGGCTCCACTCCCCGAGGCGACTGGACATGCTGCACAGCTCCGAATTCGATTTAAAGATCGGGCAAAGTTTGTACAAATATTCATGGCGCATTTCTGGCCTAGAAACCCGGTGTAACTCTGGCAATACGTCAGAAAACGGGCTTGGGCAAAATTGAGCCCATTGTTTCTAAAAGCGTTCCCACCACTGATGTTAAGCTGACTGGCCTGTAATTGCTTTGTTTATCTTTCCTTTTTTTTTTGAACAGGGTTGTACCATTTGCAATCCTCCAGTTCTCTGGTACCACTCCCATATCTAATGGTTGTGGTCAGAGTCTCTGCAATTTCCCTCAGCAACCGAGGATGCATCCATCCAGACCGGGTGACTTTTCTACTTTGAGCACTGCCAACTTTTAAGTACTTTCTCTTTATCTATTTTTATCCTATCCAATTTCTCTACTAGCTCCCCTTTACTGTGACATTGGCAGCATCATCTTAAGTGAAGTACTCATTTGGTATCTCAGCCATGCCCTCTGCTTCCAGAAGAAGATCTCTTTTTTGGTCCCTAATGGGCCCCACCCTTCCTTTGAGTACCCTTTTGATTACAAAAGGCTTTTAGATTCCCTTTTATGTTGCCCGCTAATTTATCTGCGTACTCTCTTGCCCCTCATTTCCTTTTCAGTTCTACCCTGTACTTTTTGAAGGCTGTGCCTTCAGCTGCCGAGGCCCTAAGCTCTGTAATTTGCTCCCTAAACCTCTCTGCCTCTCTTGTAATTGACTCTTTAAAAGCCATCTCTGTCCTAATATTTCTTTATGTGGCTCTGCGTCAAATTTTGTTTGATAATGCTCCTGTAAAGCACCTCGGGATGTTTTACTACATGAAATAAATTATATAATTGAAAGTTGTTATTGTTATTATTCAGTTTGGTTCTGTACTGAATTATGAACCCGACATTTATCATAAGCTTCCTTTTTCTGTTTCATTTTAATCTGTATATCTTTAGTCATCTAGGGAGTTCTAGCTTTGGATGTCGTTCCTTTCTCATGGGAATATGGCTAGTCTGTACCCGAACAATCTCTTTAAGACCTCCCATTGCTCAGTTACGGTTTTGTCTGCCAATCTTTGATTCCAATCCACCTGAGCCAGATCCTTTTTCAACTCACTGAAATTGGCTCTCTTCCAATTGAATATTTTCATATATGATTTTTCCTTGTCCATTTCCATAACTACTTTAAACCTAATGATATTGTGATTACTGTTTTCCAATGCTCTCCCACTGAAACACACTCCACTTGCCCCACTTTATTCCCCAGAACTAGATACACCACTGCTTCCTTCTTTGTTGGGCTGGAAACATACCGATCAAGGAAGATCTCTTGTACACATTTCAGGAATTCCTCCCTCTCTTTGCCCTTTATACTGTTATTTTCCTTAGCCCATTGACTAAGTGACAGGAAACAGAGAATAGTGGTAAACAATTGTTTTTCGGACTGGAGGAAGTTCCCCAGTACTAGGACCACTGCTTTTCTTGATATATATTAATGACTTGGACTTAGAACATAAGAACATAAGAATTACGAACAGGAGTGGGCCATCTAGCCCCTCGAGCCTGCTCCGCCATTCAAAAAGATCATGGCTGATCTGGCCATGGACTCAGCTCCACTTACCCGCCCGCTCCCCATAACCCTTAATTCCCTTATTAGTTAAAAATCTATCTATCTGTGATTTGAATATATTCAATGAGCTAGCCTCAACTGCTTCCTTGGGCAGAGAATTCCACAGATTCACAACCCTCTGGGAGAAGAAATTCCTTCTCAACTCGGTTTTAAATTGTCTCCCCCGTATTTGAGGCTGTGCCCCCTAGTTCTTGTCTCCCCGATCAGTGGAAACAACCTCTCTGCCTCTATCTTGTCTATCCCTTTCATTATTTTAAATGTTTCTATAAGATTGTTAATTCCTGGATTCTTTTACCCCAATCTGGTTCAGTAAAATTACTGAGTCGAATACCTCTTGTGCTTTGAACAAAGCAGTCTTTATTACCGGCCAGTAAGACCTATCAGACAGAAGATATACTCTCTGGATAGAGCGTACACACTCCCTACGGATAGGTGAAGTTACATCGTAAAGCGTTAACAGTTATACAGTTTTGAAATCAGATAACAAAATACAAATGGATTGACAGTCTAACTCAGACACTCATTAGTCAATCTATATGAGATGTTCTTCTTGAAAGCTCAAGTATTGCCTCCAAATGTTTCAATCTAATGGTGTGACTATTTACTGAGACCTTGCAATTCTGCAGATGTATTTCATGTTACAATTATATATTATTGGCAGGATTAGTGACTTGAAACCTTGAGACAGACTGTTAGCTAAGCTGATGTTGCACTATTTGCAATCTGACATTCTCCCAGCTATTCTTCCATGGCTTATACATTTTCATATATCCCGTTTACTTTACTGTCCTTAATTCCATATATTCCGTTCAGATATCCACATCCCCCCTTTTATCATTCTATGATAACATTTAGGATCATTCTATGAGTATTGCATTGTTGAGTAGTTCTCTAGTTTGTTGGATCATAATCTGGGAACCCTTGACCACAAGAGGGTCTGCTAACCTTGTCATTGCTTTACAGCAGAGGTTAAGGCAACCAACAATCAAACAGCAGGTAATTATTATGATGAGAACAATTGCCCCATGTATTAGATAGGATCTCCAAGATCCACCCAGAAACCAATCAAACCTGCTAAGTTCTTTTGCTGGTGTGGATAACTTTTTCACCTCCCTCCTTATGTGATCGGCAAGGTGGGTTATGTTTTCTGAACTATCAGGAATGTAAGTGCAACATTCAGATCCTATCAGGGCACACGTTCCCCCTTTCTCAGCTAACAGGTAATCGAGGGCCATTCGGTTTTGTAATGCTACGGTCCTTATCGCTACCATTTCAGCTGTGATGCCCTCCAGAGCCTCAGCAGTGCGGTTAGCTACCTGTTCCAATATCGTTTCTTTGAATCCATCTAACAGTCTGTTAGGGTCAGGGGAACGGTGCGCAAAGGAATTCCCCCTTTGGAATGTATAGGGATATGTGAACACACCCAGCATCTAGTGAAGTGCCCTTTTTCCGCATAAACGTAAGACATAAACAAAAAGGTGTTTACATGGAGCTCTCGCCTTTGTCTTCCTTCCCGTGCACCAAAACTGTCATATATCAACACTATTATGCAGACAGTAGCATACAGACACAGTCTCATCTTATAAATAGTCCAATTATTTAGCTGATAAAAAGAGTTCTGTTTTCACGTTTCCCTTCAGGTTTCCGTCAGTGTATTTGGCTGTCTGACAGGTAAGAGTTCAAACTGATCCTCCTTCAACTGCATTGTTCAGCTATAGGGAGGAGGAGATCTGGAACAGAAACAGGAATTAGACTAACCAGCAAAATTTGTTTAAATGGTGATGAGCTTGCAGTGGTGCAGGTGAACCCAGGCACTTTTCCCCTCAACCTTGGCTGCAGTAGGGGTAGTGAGTGACACCTAAAAAGGCCCCTCCTATTGTGGCTCTAATCCCTTCCGAATCCATACTTCCCTGGTGCCACGAGGGACTATTCGGGTAAGCATCTTGAACCTGGTTGTGAACTAGTCGCAGAGCCTGAGTCAGAGAAAGAACATAGGTGGTCATCAGTCTAGCTGAGATCTCATATCTAGGAACAATTTCCCTCATTAACACCTTAACAACAGTCTGAGTCTTATTGTCCAGGTTAGGGTAGGCTTCAATCCATCTGCTAAACACATCTACTATTACTAACACATATCTGTAACACTGAACTTTTTGCAACTCAATGTAGTTCAACTGAAATGTCTCAAAGGGACCTTCGGGTAGGGGCGTTTTACCCCAATCACAGGGGACTCCCTTCCCTGGATTATGTTGCTGGCCAACCAGGCAACGACTACTGATGTTCTGGGTGAGCGCCTGGAGTTTAGGGTGCCACCAAGTAGCCAAAAGTGTGTCACTCGTGGTCCTTGCTCCACAATGAGTAGCAAAATGCAGACATTCTATAACCCATGAGGCCAACTCGTCAGACATGCAAGTCTGTTCCGCGGGAGTGGTCCAGAGTTTAGAAACATTGTCATAAGTACATGCATAATATTTCCACAACAGTTTATCTTTTTCAGGAGCGTCCCCCTGTGCTTTTATAACATCTTGGATGGTTGGCATTGGTTTTTCCGAGGCTAACTTATCCTTTGCAGGATTTTTAATCTGACTCATAATTTTGGGCACTACCATCTGTTGGTCACGAGAGGCCTGTTTGGCCTCTTGGTACAATGGCAATGCGTTTGGGGAACATGAGGGCTTGCAACAAATCAGATACTAACTGTTTATGAGATATCTCATTCCCCTGTGAGGTTAGGAATCCCCTATTTTTCCATAATTGTCCGAAATCATGCGCCACCCCAAAGGCATACCTAGAGTCGGTATAGATATTGACTTTGAGATCTTTGGCCAAGATACAGGCTTGGGTGAGGGCGAATAGTTCAGCTTGTTGAGCAGAATAGGCGGTTTCAAAGTGGCAGATTCCAAGACCTGATTCTCCTGGTTTACTATGGCGTATCCTGAGATTCGTGTATCTTCTGGATTAATAGAAGTACTTCCGTCAACATACATAAACAATCATGACTGGGTTCTTCCTCATCTTTGGTTGGCTCAGTAAGAATACAGTCTGAATCTTCCATTGGTACATCAACTAAATCTTCCCTGACTGATGTGGCCTCTTAAATTAAAGATAAACAATCATGACTGGGTTCTTCCTCATCTTGGGGTGGCTCAGTAAGAAAACAGGCCGGATTAATTGCAGTACAGTGCCGAAAAGTCAGTTTAGGATTGCCTGTGATTTCAGTGGGTTCTGTCGGATAGAGGGCCAGTCCACATTGCCCTGCACTGGGATCTCAATTAATGGGAGTATAACCCACTTGGGAGGGGTCCTCTGCCCACACATGAGGATCCACATAGTCGGGTATGTCCGAGCCAGTATGATGCCATAGAGTTGTTAATACTTTCTCGGGGTCCCAATTAAATTGGACTGTTCGGCCATGTTTTACGATTTGCACATCCCGGCTGGTAGGGTCAGCCTCATCTATGGCCTTGTGTACCATAACTCCCAAATCTTTAGCATGGTGAGGGGCTAATACTTCACGAGCAATATGCGGTGCCATTGTTAGGGGCTGTTTCCACAGATTCTTATCCACTTCCACAAAATCTGCCTCTCTTTCCAGTCCAGTCACTCTAGCCCTTAATAGAATTCCCTTCATTTCCCCTTCGTGATCCTGATAAAAGTTCTGCAGGTCCTGATTCTTTCCACTGGGATCGTATGCTAGGGTCACGTGACAGGGTGCCTGCGGCAGGTCCAGAGACCACCACTGAGGGGTTCTAGTGGTATAATACTGCCGCTTAAGGGTTTCCTGTTTTACAATAATCCCGTTATCTCCACACTCCAAATGCAACTGGAATTTGCAAAGGAGGTCTCTAGCCATCAAGTTACAGTCCAGATTGGTTGTGATAACAACTCGATGTTCCACCGATTCTTCCTGGTAACCCATTTTAACCGGTTCTGACACTGGGAATGTCGAGATTTGTCCCAGGAATCCTGAAAGTTCCTGTGTTTCAGTAGAAGCAGGGAGTTTAAGCTTTGATTGTACAGAAGACATGAAGGCTCCCGTATCTATCAAAAAGGGTTGCCACTCATTCAGAATGGGTTCGTCGTCCGGGGAGGATCCCTGCACAATCAAGCTGCGTAGTCAATCGGGGGACAATTGACCAAAGGGGTTGTTCTGGGAGAAGTTAGTGTAAGATCCTCCTCTCCCCCCTTGCCCCCCTGTTCTTCCTCCTCTTCCTTTTCCATGCTGACGGTAGGGGCAATTTTTATTCCAATGTCCTTCCTGCCCACAATTAAAACAGTCAATTCCTCTTACCCAGTCCCGGCCTCTTCCCATACCATGCCGGGGACAATAGGGAGGTTTATTAGCAGGGCTCGGGCCGTTTGGTTGTTTAGTATAACCGTATCCTTGCTTATCCATCCAATCCTGTATGCAACACTGCGGTTCTATTGATCCTTCCTCCCGAGATGGCTCTTCCTTTCTAGTCACGTATTCAGTTTTGACCCGGGTTGGGGGCGCACCTCCCCCCTCCCCTTTCTTTTTCTGCCAATAATATCTAACTGCCCTTTCCATCTGTCCGGATAGCGTGAGCAATCAAATAGTTGTTTGAAGATCACAGACATCTATAGAGAGGTGGTCTGCAGCTTGTTGTGCATCAGAGTTTGGCATTGGTCTGACAGGGAATTGGTGTCGGGACTTTGGGATCTTGGAAATCATTTCTAGGCCGGAGGATGTTTCAGAGCTGTCTGACTGCTTGACAGTTCTGTGTCTCGATCGGCGGGAGTGTTTGCTTTGTCTTTCACAACTTGGACTGGTAGGTTGACTAGAAGATTTACGGGACTGTTTGTGATGTTGAGATATAGTTCTGCCCTTTCGAGTGTGAGATCTGGTCCTTTCGGCTGTATTGCTTGTAAACTGGGGATCCGAATCGCTATCAGAGGATGAGGAGTCAGTTTGGGTTTGTTGCTTTGGTGATATGTGGTTGTTCCTAACTCTTTTTTACTGGAGTGTTAGGTGGAGGGTGTTGGGAAGAGGACTGGAGCAAGAGGCCAGGGGGTGCGGGAGGCGCCGTTGGGCGCTGAGTCAGTGGCCACTCATCAATTTCATCATCAGCCTCGGTTAACACAAAGCCAGCCATTTTAACTTGTAGTTGATCAATACCTTTCTCAGAGGTCCCAGAGGATCTCTTAGCAAGTTTCTCGTGCGCACATTCATTCTTTTTTTTTTTAAAGACGTCTACAGTTTTAACATGTGTTCCCTCTGTCAATGCAAGTCCTAATTTAATAGCATTTGTTTGCCAACTCGATAGAAGTGATGCATCTTTTAATTTCTGACAATAATGTCGCCAGGTTGCAATTAAATTTTTTTTATCCCCTTTTCCTCGTCCCCTTCTCCAAATTAATCCCTGTGCTTTTTTTTTTACCTCTACGCTTCTAGTGTCACTTAGAGGCCACTGGTCATCCCCTAATAATTTGTTCAGGGCTCCTGATAATTTTCTAAAGTCTTCAGCTCTTTCAGGGAATTCCTCACATAACTTTTGTAGCGGACTATCCGCATCCGTGGTTTTATCTAACTGATTTCCCATTTTCACACTGCCCCTCGTATTACTGTGTCGCTACGCGTTCGTGTCGTCGTGCAATTTAAACAAACTTACAAATAGACACAGACTTTACAGAACTAACACGGACTTTAACTAACTCCAAATCTAACACTTACCCGCATCACCGCACGGTCCGCGTCGCCGCACGATCTTAATACTAAACTACCACGTCGCCTCGCAGTTCACGTCGCCTTGCAATCCGCGTTGCCCCGCAGTTCACGCCGCCGCGCAATCCGCGTCGACCCGTGGCTCGCGTCGCCGCGCGAGTTAAGATACTTTAACTTTACTTTACCCGCATCGCCGCACGGTCCGCATAGCCGCGCGATCTACAAAATAGACAAAGACTCCTAACACGTACCCGCATCACCGGACGGTCCGCATAGCCGCACGATCTACAAAATTACCCGCATCACCGCACGGTCCGCATAGCCGCACGATCTACAAAATTACCCGCATCACCGCACGGTCCGCATAGCCGTGCGATCTTAATACTAAACTTAAAACTCTAAATACCTTAAGACTTACAGACTTACTGCCATTAGCACTGACTTTCGCGATTCGCGTTGCTGCGCCTCTGCGTCACTACGCGTCGGCGTCACTGCGCGTTTACGTCACTGCGCGTCTACGTCACTGCGCGTTGACGTCACTGCGCGTTCGCTTCACTGCGCGTTTACGTCACTGCGCGTTCGCTTCGGCCCTACTTTCCGAGTTGCTGCGGGGGTTGTTTTTTTTTAAATTCAATCAGAGCCTAGACGGGCCAAGTGATATACAAGGTCGACGTCGTACCTGAGTTGAACACCTATCCTCTATTTAAATCCCCATTTTATTCCCTGTGAGCCTAATTTCTAATTTTGATTTCTTATGAGCCTCAATTAATTTATTTTAGTCTCCAAATTTCCCTATCCTTTGACGTTACTGCGCAGTTTAAATTCAATCAGTCAATGAAAGCCCTAATTTAATGGAGTTTTTTTTTTTTTCTGCCAATTGGACAGGAGTGATTTTATATTTTTCATAATTTAAAATCTCAGAACATTTTTTTTTTTTCAGCACCTATTTAGTACGTTACTTTTTTTTATAACTAGAGAGAAGTCTGGCACGTAGGCTGTGGACTGCTTTTCGTTATCTCAATTGTTCCAGCCTCAAGGTCGTGTTATTTAATATAATTTTTTTTTTAAATCCTTTTGAATCCATCTCAGTTGTTTTGCTGTGCCTTCTCTGAATGTTTTCTTTCAACAAGTTTTTCTTTTTTTTTAACCACCGGGACCATGTAATTTTTTCTCTTTTTAACAAATCTATCCTTTGGGCATTTCCTGGCTCCGCAACTTATCATCCGAATATACGTAATTCAATAAGGTTCACACTCTTAAACTTCCCACATACAGGACAACACTACGAAGGGTTAAAACAAACTTTCATTCTGTTTGAGATAAAACAAACCACAACTCCCCGGCTCTTTTTTTTTTACAGTAAAAGTCACAGAAGCATTTCTCATTTAAACAGACATTCACAAGAGTCTCTTTTCTTTCCTATTAATTTTTTTTTTTGGATCCATGATTGATCATCTATCCCTATCTAGCTCTAACTATCTTTCCAAGTCGCCGCTTGGTTTGCATCATCGCACAATTTCCCTATCTCTATCCCTATTCTAAGTTTGAAAGGTATTCACCAGATTGTCCTGGATCTCGTTCAGACACTACCTGAGAACCAGCGAGTGGCTAAACTTTCCTCAGACTTTTGAAACCGGGGGAAACTGGAGCAGTATTGAAATCATACTCACTCCAGTGGCCATTTTCCCCTCGTCTCGTCCAAGGCTAGTCTGGCTCTTAATTCGCAAGTTTTCGGCAGTCGTCCGTTGAGATCCCACTTCTGACACCAAATGTTAATTCCTGGATTCTTTTACCCCAATCTGGTTCAGTAAAATTACTGAGTCGAATACCTCTTGTGCTTTGAACAAAGCAGTCTTTATTACCGGCCAGTAAGACCTATCAGACAGAAGATATACTCTCTGGATAGAGCGTACACACTCCCTACGGATAGGTGAAGTTACATCGTAAAGCGTTAACAGTTATACAGTTTTGAAATCAGATAACAAAATACAAATGGATTGACAGTCTAACTCAGACACTCATTAGTCAATCTATATGAGATGTTCTTCTTGAAAGCTCAAGTATTGCCTCCAAATGTTTCAATCTAATGGTGTGACTATTTACTGAGACCTTGCAATTCTGCAGATGTATTTCATGTTACAATTATATATTATTGGCAGGATTAGTGACTTGAAACCTTGAGACAGACTGTTAGCTAAGCTGATGTTGCACTATTTGCAATCTGACATTCTCCCAGCTATTCTTCCATGGCTTATACATTTTCATATATCCCGTTTACTTTACTGTCCTTAATTCCATATATTCCGTTCAGATATCCACAAGATCACCCCTCATCCTTCTGAACTCCAACGAGTAAAGACCCAGTCTACTCAATCTATCATCATAAGGTAAGCCCCTCATCTCCGGAATCAGCCTAGTGAATCGTCTCTCTACCCCCTCCAAGGCTAGTATATCCTTCCTTAAGTAAGGTGATCAAAACTGCACGCAGTACTCCAGGTGCGGCCTCACCAATACCCTGTACAGTTGCAGCAGGACCTCCCTGCTTTTGTACTCCATCCCTCTCGCAAAGAAGGCCAACATTCCATTCGCCTTCCTGATTACCTGCTGCACCTGCAAACTAACTTTTTGGGATTCATGCACAAGGACCCCCAGGTCCCTCTGCACCGCAGCATGTTGTAATTTCTCCCCATTCAAATAATATTCCCTTTTACTGTTTTTTTTTTCCAAGGTAGATGACCTCACATTTTCCGACATTGTATTCCATCTGCCAAACCTTAGCCCATTCGCTTAACCTATCTAAATCTCTTTGCAGCCTCTCTGTGTCCTCGACACAACCCGCTTTCCCATTAATCTTTGTGTCATCTGCAAATTTTGTTACACTACACTCTGTCCCCTCTTCCAGGTCATCAATGTATATTGTAAACAGTTGTGGTCCCAGCATCAATCCTGTGGCACACCACTAACCACCAATTTCCAACCAGAAAAGGACCCATTTATCCCGACTCTCTGTTTTCTGTTAGCCAGCCAATTCTCGATCCATGCTAATACATTTCCTCTGACTCCGCGTAGCTTTATCTTCTGCAGTAACCTTTTGTGTGGCACCTTATCGAAGGCCTTTTGGAAATCTAAATACACCACATCCATCGGTTCACCTCTATCCATCATGCTCATTATATCCTCAAAGAATTCCAGTAAATTAGTTAAACATGATTTCTCCTTCATGAATCCATGTTGCGTCTGCTTGATTGCATTTTTCCTATCTAGATATCCCACTATTTCTTCCCTAATGATAGCTTCAAGCATTTTCCCCACTACAGATGTTAAACTAACCGGCCTATAGTTACTTGCCTTTTGTCTGCCCCCCTTTTTAAACAGAGGCGTTACATTAGCTGCTTTCCAATCCGGTGGGACCTCCCCAGAGTCCAGAGAATTTTGGTAGATTATAACGAATGCATCTGCTCTAACTTCCGCTATCTCTTTTAATACCCTGGGATGCATTTCATCAGGACCAGGGGACTTGTCAACCTTGAGTCCCATTAGCCTGTCCAGCACTACCTCCCTAGTGATAGTGATTGTCTCAAGGTCCTCCCTTCCCACATTCCCGTGACCAGCAATTTTTGGCATGGTTTTTGTGTCTTCCACTGTGAAGACCGAAGCAAAATAATTGTTTATGGTCTCAGCCATTTCCATATTTCCCATTATTAAATCCCCCTTCTCATCTTCTGAGGGACCAACATTTACTTTAGTCACTCTCTTCCGTTTTATAAATCGGAGAAGCTTTTACTATCTGTTTTTATGTTTTGCGCAAGTTTACTTTCGTAATCTATCTTTCCTTTCTTTATTGCTTTCTTAGTCATTCTTTGCTGTCATTTAAAATTTTCCCAATCTTCTACTTTCCCACTAACCTTGGCCATCTTATACGCATTGATTTTTAATTTGATACGCTCCTTTATTTTCTTGGTTATCCACGGCTGATTATCCCTTCTCTTACCGCCCTTCTTTTTCACTGGAATATATTTTTGTTGAGCACTATGAAAGAGCTCCTTAAAAGTCCTCCACTGTTCCTCAATTGTGCCACCGTTTAGTCTGTGTTCCCAGTCTACTTTAGCTAACTCTACCCTCATCCCACTGTAGTCCCCTTTGTTTAAGCATAGTACGCTCGTTTGAGACACTACTTCCTCACCCTCAATCTGTATTACAAATTCAACCATACTGTGATCACTCATTCTGAGAGGATCTTTAACTAGGAGATCGTTTATTATTCCTGTCTCATTACACAGAACCAGATCTAAGATAGCTTGCTCCCTTGTAGGTTCTGTAACATACTGTTCTAAGAAACAATCCCGTATGCATTCTATGAATTCCTCCTCAAGGCTACCCCGTGCGATTTGATTTGACCAATCGATATGTAGGTAAAAATCCCCTATGATTACTGCTGTTCCTTTTTCACATGGCTCCATTATTCCCTTGATTATTGTCCGCCCCACCATGAAGTTATTATTTGGGGGCCTATAAACTACGCCCACCAGTGACTTTTTCCCCTTACTATCTCTAATCTCCACCCACAATGATTCAACATTTTGTTCATTAGAGCCAATATCATCTCCCACAATTGCCCAGATATAATCCTTTATTAACATAGCTACCCCACCTCCTTTCCCTTCTTGTCTATCTTTCCGAATTGTCAGATACCCCTGTATGTTGAATTACCAGTCTTGGCCACCCTGCAACCACGTTTCTGTAATGGCCACCAAATCATACCCATTTGTAATGATTTGTGCCGTCAACTCATTTACTTTATTTCAAATGCTGCATGCGTTTAGGTAGAGTGTTTTAATACTAGTTTTTATACCATGATTTTTAGTTTGGCCCCCTCCTGCAGCCCCTTTATATTCATACATACTGTCCCTTCCTATCACCTTGTGGTTTACACTTACCCCAGTGCTACTCTGCTCTGCTGCCTCCTGCCTTTTGCATTCTTTCTTGGGAGTCCTGTTCATCTGCGCTCTCACCCACTCTAACTAGTTCAGAGCCCTCTCCTGGGTTCTGAATACTCCTCGCATTGAGGCGCCGTGCTTTCAGGCTTGCCTTTTTATTACACTTTGACTCTTTAGAATTTTGCTGTACATTGGCCCTTTTTGTTTTTTGCCTTGGGTTTCTCTGCCCTCCACTTTTACGCATCTCCTTTCTGTCTTTTGCTACTGTCTCCATTTTGTTTCCCTCTGTCTCCCTGCATTGGTTCCCATCCCCCTGCCATATTAGTTTAACTCCTTCCCAACAGCACTAGCAAACACTCTCCGTAGGACATTGGTTCTGGTCCTGCCCAGGTGCAGACCATCCAGTTTGTATTGGTCCCACCTCCCCCAAAACCTGTTCCAATGCCCCAGGAATTTGAATCCCTCCCTGCTGCACCACTGCTCAAGCCACGTATTCATCAGAGCTATCCTGCAATTCCTACTCTGACTAGCACGTGGCACTGGTAGCAATCCCAAGATTACTACTTTTGAGGTCCTACTTTTTAATTTAGCTTCTAGCTCCTTAAATTTATCTCGTAGGACCTCATCCCTTTTTTTACCTATGTTGTTGGCATCAATGTGCACCACAACAACTGGCTGTTCTCCCTTCCTTTGCAGAATGTCCTGCACCCACTCCGAGCCATCCTTGACTCTTGCACCAGGAAGGTAACATACCATCCTGGAGTCTCGGTTGCAGCCGCAGAAACGCCTATCTATCTCCCTTACAATTGAATCCCCTATCACTATCGCTCTCCCACTCTTTTTCCTGCCCTCCTGTGCAACAAAGCCAGCCACGGTGCCATGAACTTGGCTGCTGCTGCCCTCCCCTGATGAGTCATCCCCCTCAACAGTACTCAAAGCAGTTTATCTGTTTTGCAGGGGGATGACCGCAGGGGACCCCTGCACTACCTTTCTTGCACTGCTCTTCCTGCTGGTCTTCCATTCCCTAGCTGGCTGTGGACCCTTCACCTGCGGTAAGACCAGCTCGCTACACGTGCGACTCACGTCATTCTCAGCATCATGGATGCTCCAGAGTGAATCCACCCTCAGCTCCAAATCCGCAACGCGGTCCGTCAGGAGCTGGAGGCGGATACACTTCCTGCACACGTAGTCGTCAGGGACACCGGAAGTGTCCCTGAGTTCCCACATGGTACAGGAGAAGCATATCACGTGACCGAGCTCTCCTGCCATGATTAACCCATAGATACACTTAATTTGGCGACAACAATGTTAACAGGTTACTTACTGATATAAAAAGAAAAAGACAATAATGTTAATGGCTTACTTACTGATATAAAAAAGAAAAAGAAAAGCTGCTCACCAATCACCAGCCAATCACTTACCCCTTTGGGTGTAGAGGGCATAATTTCAAAATTTGCAGATGACACAAGACTTGGAAGTATAGTGAACATTGAGGAGGATAGTGATAGACTTCAAGAGAACATAGGCAGGCTGGTGGAATGGGCAGATACATGACAGATGAAATTTAACATGCAAAAGTGCAAAATGATACATTTTGGTAGGAAAAATGAGGAGAAGCAATATAAACCAAAGGGTACAATTCTCAAGGGGGTGCAGGAATAGAGACACCTCGGCGTATATGCGCACAAATCGTTGAGAGGAGATTTGATAGAGGTGTTCAAAATCATGAAGTGTCCAAACAGTAGATGGACAGAAACTCTTCCCAGAGGACACAGATTTAAGGTGATTGGCAGAAGAACCAAAGGCGGCATGAGGAAAAACTTTCTTATGCAGCAAGTGTTATGATTTGGAATGCAGTGCCTGAAAGGATGGTGGAGGCAGTTCAATCATGGCTTTCAAAAGGGAATTGGATGAGTACCTGAAGGAAAGAAATTGCAGGGCTATGAGGAAAGGGCAGGGAAGTGGGACTAGCTGAAGTGCTCGTGCAAAGAGTGGCACGGGCCCGACGGGCAGAAGGGTCTCCTTCTGTGCTGTAAACTATTAAGGTTTTAAACTTAAGACTTTTGTTTTAAGTTTATTTCTGTTAAGTTACTTAAAAAACTTTGTTAATAGTCGAATAAATAAAGGCATGGCAGGACAGCTCGGTCCAGTGGAATGCACATCTTGTGCCATGTGGGAAATCCAGCACACTTCCCGTGATCTGGACAACCATGTGTGCAGGAGGTGTCGTCAGCTACAGGAGCTCGAGCTCCGGGTTTCGGAGCTTGAGCAGCAGCTGGTGTCACTGCGGTGCATCCACGAGGCTGAGAACTATGTGGATAGCACGTTTCAGAGGCGGTTACCCTGCAGCTTAAGAGTGTGCAAGCAGAGAGGGAATGGATGACTGCCAGACAGAACAGGAGGACCAGGCAGGTAGTGCAGGAGTCCCGAGTGCATCTCGCTCTCCAACTAGTATTCTGTTCTGAGTACTGGTGAGAGCGATGGTTCCTCTGGGGAGTACAGCCAGAGCCAAGTCCATGGCACCACGGGTGTCCCAGCTGTACAGGGGAAAGAGGAAGATGGGAAAAGCAATAGTGGAAGGGGATTCGATAGGGGAGCAGACAGGTGTTTCTGCAGCCGCAGATGTAATACCAGGATGGTATGTTGCCTTCCTGATGCCAGAGTTAAGGATGTCATTGAGCGGCTGCAGAACATTCTGAGGGAGGGTGTACAGCCAGAGGTCGTGGTCCATATTGGTACCAACGACATAGGTAGAAAGAGGTATGAGGTCCTGCAGGCAGATTTTAAGGAGTTAGGAAAGAGTTTAAAAAGCAGGACCTCAAAGCTAGTAATCTCTGGATTACTCCCGGTGCCTCGTGCAAGTGAGTATAAAAATAGGAGGATAGAGCAGATGAATGCATAGAATCATAGAAAATAGGTGCAGGAGTAGGCCATTCGGCCCTTCGAGCCTGCACCACCATTCAATATGATCATGACTGATCATGCAACTTCAGTACCCCATTCCTGCTTTCGCTCCATACGCTTTGATCCCTTTAGCCGTAAGGGCCACATCTAACTCCCTTTTGAATATATCTAACGAACTGGCATCAACAACTTTCTGTGGTAGAGAATTCCACAGGTTCACAATTCTCTGAGCGAAGAAGTTTCTCCTCATCTCGGTCCTAAATGGCTTACCCCTTATCCTTAGAATGTGACCCCTGGTTCTGGACCTCCCCAACATCAGGAGCATTCTTCCTGCATCTAACCTGTCCAATCCTGTCAGAATTGTATATGTTTCTATGAGATCCCCTCTCATTCTTCTAAATTCCAGTGAATATAAGCCTAGTCAATCCAGTCTTTCTTCATATGTCAGTCCTGCCATCCCGGGAATCAGTCTGGTGAGCCTTCGCTGCACTCCCTCAATAGCAAGAATGTCCTTCCTCAGATTAGGAGACCAAAACTGTACACAATATTCAAGGTGTGGCCTCACCAAGACCCTATACAACTGCAGTAAGACCTCCCTGCTCCTATACTCAAATCTTCTCGCTATGAAGACCAACATGCCATTTGCCTTCTTCACCGCCTGCTGTACCTGCATGCCAGCTTTCAATGACTGATGTACCATGACACCTAGGTCACGTTGCACCTCCCCTTTTCCTAATCTGTCACCATTCAGATAATATTCTGCCTCCCTGTTTTTGCCACCAAAGTGGATAACCTCACATTTATCTACATTATACTGCATCTGCCATGCATTTGCCCATTCACCTAACCTGTCCAAGGCACCCTTCAGCCTCTTAGCATCCTCCTCACAGCTCACACTGCCACCCAGCTTAGTGTCATCTGCAAAGTTGGAGATATTACATTCAAATCCTTCGTCCAAATCATTAATGTATATTGTAAATAGCTGGAGTCCCAGCACTGAACTTTGCGGTACCCCACTAGTCACTGCCTGCCATTCTGAAAAGGTCCCATTTATTCCTACTCTTTGCTTCCTGTCTGCCAACCAGTTCTCTATCCACGTCAATACATTACCCCCAATACCGTGTGCTTTAATTTTGCACACTAAGCTCTTGTGTGGGACCTTGTCAAAAGCCTTTTGAAAGTCCACTTCAACAGAGCCAATACCAATATCCTCGAGGGGAGGTTTGCTAGTGCTGTTGGGGAGGGTTTAAGTTTGCAGGGGGCTGGGCACCAGGATGTAGCTTTAGAAAGGAGAAACAAAGTGCATAAAGGATTAGGAGAGATGGATACCACTAAAGCAAGAAATAGTAAGGTATTAGGTAGGGTGAGACTAAGAGAGAACACAGGTTGGTCCAAGATAGATTTACTGTGTATGTATGAAACAGAGTAGTGGTGAATGGTTGTTTTTTGGACTGGAGGAAGTGCACTAAGGGTCGATACTAGGACCACTGCTTTTCTTGATTATATATTAATGATTTGGATATGGTGTACAGGGCATAATTTCAAAATTTAGAAGTATAGTGAACAGTGAGGAGCATAGTGATAGATTTCAAGAGGACATAGACAGGCTGGTGGAATGGGTGGAACGTGGCAGATTAAATTTAACACAGAAAAGTGTGAAGTGATACATTTTGTTAGAAAGAATGAGGAGAGGAAATGTAAATGAAAGGGTACAATCCTAAAGGGGGTGCATGAACAGAGAGATGTAGGGGGACATATGCACAAATCGTTGAAGGTGGCAGGACAGGTTAAGAAAGCAGATATAAAAGCTTACAGGATTCTGGGCTTCATGAATAGATGTATAGAATGCAAAAGCGTGGAAATTATGATGAACCTGTATAAAACACTGGTTCGGCCTCAACTGGAGTATTGAATCCAATTCTGGGCACCGCACATTAGGAAGGATATGAGCACCTTCGCGAGGGCGCAGAAAAGATTAATGAGAATGATTCCAGGGATGAGGGACTTCAGTTACATGGATAGATTGGAGAAGCTGGGGTTGTTCTCCTTCGAGCAGGTGCATTACAACTACAACTTAAGAAGCCAATTGTTGTGCACCTGCAATTATGCTGCTGCGCTGAGACACACCTTTCTCTTTATGTAGACTTGGGTAGCACCTACCATGCTCTGCTTTCTTGGTAATCCTCATCCAGTGAAGGAAGCATACATAGGAACAGGAGTATGCCATTCGAGCCTGTGCTATTAGATCATGGCTAGTCTGCACCTCAACTCCATTTATCTGCCTTTGCTCTGTATCTCTTCATACCCTTACCTAACAAAAATCTATCAATCTTAGTCTTTAAAATTGCAATTGACATAACACCTATTACCTTTTAGGAGGAGAGTTACAGACTTTACTACTACAAAAAGGTCTGATTCTTATCCTGGAACACCCCAGAAGTCCACAGGCAACCAAAATGAAATTGGCCTTATAAGTGGGCCTATTTAAACCTTCCTTCATTTTTAAGCATGGCCGGTTGGCTTCAGTTCCAAGTGGATTTTAAGTGAGCAGATGATAATATCCTGTGATAATATCCCATTGAAATCAAGGCAGCAAAAATATAGGTCTCCACTGATAATTTGGCTCAATTGCCCCAAGGTCTACTGTTGGTACCTGTGTGGACCAAGCTCTCATTACTTTAAGATCACCCATGAGAACAAGAACAATTTCAACACAAAAGCAAAACACTGCAGATGCTGGAATCTGAAATAAATTAGAGAATGCTGGAAATCTCAGCGGGTCAAGCAGCAGCTGTGGAGAGAAAAACAGAGTTAACGTTTCGGGTCGATGACCCTTCGTCAGAACTGCTGAATGTTCAAAAAGACCACATTCTTAAGCACTGAAAGGGGGAGGGGAAGAACAAAAGGCGTCTGTGATAGGGTGGAAGGCAGAAGAGATTAGAGAGACAAAAGGGATGATGGGCCGAATTGAAATGGTAATGACAGAAGTTAGAAAAAGGTTAATGTGGATAGGGTGTGAATGGCATAGTAATGACCAGCTGCCATTATAGACAAAGAGAAAAAAAAAGAAGAAAAAGAAACATAAGATGGGTGGGGTGGGAGGGAAAGGGAGCCAAAGATGGCCAAAGGTTATGCTCTGAAATTGTTGAATTTGATGTTGAGTCCAGAAGGTTATAAAGTGCTTAAACAAAAAATGAGATGCTGTTAGTTGAGCTTCATTGGAACAGTGGAGGTCCGAGGATGGAGATATCGGAGTGGAGTGGAGAATTAAAGTGACAGGCGACCGGAAGCTCAAGGTCACATTTACAGACTGAACAGAGGTGTTCAACAAAGCGGTCATCCAATCTACGCTTGTAGAGAAGAGCATATCCTGAGCAGCGAATACATAGAAACATAGAAACATAGACAATAGGTGCAGGAGTAGGCCATTTGGCCCTTCGAGCCTGCGCCGCCATTCAATAAGATCATGGCTGATCATTCACCTCAGTTCAGTACAGTACACTAAATTGAAAGAAGTACAAGTATATCGCTGTTTCACCTGGAAGGAGTATTTGGGACCCTTTCAACAATTTCAAACTCTGCTTCTCCACAAAAAGCCATTCCGCCAACCACTTTCATCTTCACAACATTGTCCATCTCTGCCCCTACCTCTCCTTCACTTTCTATATACTAATCCATGCTTTTATTACCTTTGCAATGTTCTCCTTGCCAGTGTCCTCACTTCTCCCCACTTAGTGTGGAAGTGAGAGTATGCATAATGCTTAGAGTGGGAATGTGTGAGTGCAAGCAGAAGGAGATGCAGTGATTGTGGGAGAGTGAAGGGAAGCATGGGAGGGTTGTGAGTAATGGGGCTGCAGGTGGTGCAAGTGTAAGCAGAGAGTAATTGAGCTGAGAGTTAGGAGTACATTAAGCATTATGACAATCCTGGTGAGGTCATGAAACCTCTTTCAGCTTGTAGCTAGCTCCTGGGAGTTACACTCCTGGCATTAATCTCTTGAGCCACCTCTTCACATTGTTGCCTGGAGGGCTTTCTGGTAACCCAATGGAAAAAGGGTGTTCCCCTGGCAACCACTTGAACAGCAGCCTCCAAATCTGCCTTTTGAGAATCTGCCTCTTCCAGCCACATTACACAGTTTAAATAGTTTCTTGCTGTCTGCAGCTGCAGTGCTTCACCACCCCCTGCCGCCTCCCCCCCCCCCCCCCCCCGCAAACAGGCATGCAGTCAATAAGCAGCATGGGTAGCATGCACACCTGTTTCAGTTTAATGATTTGCCAGCATGAATTTCTTGTGTCCCTGCGACTAGGTGAACAGGTGTGTGCAGTGCTTGCCCCGCCCCCTATGCCCCGTTTTGAGGTACAATCAAATTTCTGGGCCACTGGCTTTGGTCTTCCCAGTCTTCATTTGGAACAGTTTCAGGCTCATCAATTACTTAATGTCAAGCAGACACTCTAACAGTGCAGATGTGGTTGTGGGGTTCAGGGAAGTGAAAAAGTAAAGCTGGGAACCATCATCAAATACCCAGAAAATATATGCCCAGAAACTGGGCAAAATGTTTGTTGGATCTGAGGTTTTACTCATAGGGTTAGGTGCTGGGCAGGACTTCCGATTTTTCCAGTTAAAACCTCGTCGGAGTTCTAATTACAACCTATGACCCTGATTTGCTTGTATTCATTAGGCGCCTCTCTTATAGAATCATTGACGTTTACGGCACAGAAGGAGGTAATTCAACCCATCGTGTCTGTGCCGTCCGAAAAAGAACTATCCCACCATTCAGCTCTTGGTCCGTAGCCTTGTAGGTTATGCCACTTCAAGTGCATATCCAAGTATTTTTTAAATGTGATGAGCATTTCTACCTCTACTACTCTAGAGGCAGAAACCCTCACCACATTTAAAAAGTGCCTGGATGTGCACTTAAAGGGCCCAAGTTACGGGTGGAGTTGCTCCTAGTTTTTTGGAGCAATTAGTTTAGTTTGGAGTATGTTAGAAATTGCAATTCTCGAATATTAGTTTGCTCCAGTTCGAGTGAGTTAGTTTAGGTTGACTTTAGGTAAGGTACTTTTTTTTCAAAAGGGGGTGTGTCCAGCACTCAGGCCTGTTTTGCAAGTTTCGGCAGTGAAAACTTACTATAAACTAACTTAGGATGGAATAAGTGTCCACTTTTGTAAGTTCTGAAAAATCTTACCTAGAGTTAAGTTTAGTGCAGACACAGCCAGAGACGGCGGGTGGGAAGCATTAAACACAAAGGACACATCAACATCACAACAGGTGGGAAGGGAAGTTAGAGGATTTTCCATAAACACTTTCACAACAACATTAAAGAAGCCAAGTACATTTAAAGCACTAAGCACTAAACAAAGCAGTACATTTAAAGCAACAAGCACCAAACGAAGCACAAAAAGTAATAGGCAATTAATTAATAAAAAATAGAAGGAACCCTGCACCTAAAGCACCAAGACCAAAGTAATAAGCAATCAATCAATAAAAAATAGAAGTCCTCCCTTTATGTGGAGGGAAGATGTCTCTGTCAGTGTCTCTCTCTCTCTGTATCTGACAGTGAGGGGTGGGGGGGTGGTGTGTGGGTGTGGGGGGGGATGTGTGTGTGGGGGTGTGGGAGGGTGTGTGTGGGGGTGTGGGATGGTGTGTGTGTGTGGGGGGTGGTGGTGTGTATTTGTGGAGGGGTGGTGTGTATTTGTGGGGGGGGGTGTGTGTGGAGGGGTGGGGGGGGGTGTGTGTGGAGGGGGGGGGGTGTGTGTGGAGGGGGAGGGGAGGCACCCCTGTTCTCTCCTCCGGCCCTTTAATTATTTTGAGTGCCCCCCCAACTCACGCTCTTCCATCCCTGTTGCCACGCTCCCCCTCCATCCCTGTTGCTACCCTCCCCTCCCCAGTAGCCACGCTCCCCCCTCCCCTCCCCGGTAGCTACCCTCCACCCTCCCCTCCCCGGTAGCCACGCTCCCCCGTCCCCTCCCCGGTAGCTACCCTCCCCCCTCCCCTCCCCGGTAGCCACGCTCCCCCGTCCCCTCCCCGGTAGCCACGTTACGTCCCCCCCCTCCCCGGTAGCCACACTCCCTCCCTCCCCTCCCCAGTAGCCACGTCACGTCCCTCCCCTCCCCTCCCCGGTAGCCACTCTCCCCCCCATCCCACCCCCTCCCCATCCCGGTAGCCACGCTCCCCCTCTCCCCACCCTGGTACCTATGCTCCCCTGAGCCATTGCGCAGGCGCGCATGCTCCAACACGCCTGCGCAATGCTGCCGGCACTGACAGGCAGGCTGATGCCTAGCCCCGCCCCCCTGCAGGCTGCGATCGGCTTGCTCCGCCTGCACGGAGACTACGCTGCGCCACGCCACGGTCCGGGAGGACCGGAGAATTGCTGCAATTTATTCCGGCGCACCTTCGAGCCCAGGCAGGTCACATAAGTCTCAGAGGTGCACCGCATTCAACAGATGCTGAAGCTTGGGCCTAAAGTGCCGTAACCGACAGGGCTACGGACCAAGAGCTGGAAAGTGGGATTCGGCTGGTTAGCTCTCCTTGCTGTAAATTTCTATGATTCTATGGCCAAGCCTGCTTCTTTGTATAAAATCCTAGTTCTTGTGCAGAAGATGGTTGTCATCCTTAAAATTGAGGGCCACCTCTGATTCAGTAAAATGCAGCATCCATTTTCTCTGTGCAATTATACTGTAATTGTTCAATTCACCTAGATGACTGTCAGGTTGGCTCTTTTAGCGATCCAGAGTCTGATTTCCTATTTCTTAAGATGCTAAACTATGCCTAAATTTTAATTAGTTTGTTCCCATCAGTGTGAGTCATGCTGCTTATCTGGAAATATCATATTCCTGCATGACGCACAGTTATGTTAACTGACAAGTAATTGTGAAAAGGGTCTTAATGATAGTTATCTTGGAAATGAGCCCAGGTGTACAACGTAGATACATTCTTAAGATCTTTGTGTATATATTTTCCTTTTTTTTGTAAGAAATAGTTTGGAATGCAATTTTTATAGAATTTTATGATTGTCCAACAAAATGACAAGTTTATGTGATTTTGCTACACGTGATTTCAAAAAAATGCCATCATCAGGCACTCTGAAAATCCAACTAAACATGAACCATTTGTAATAATGACATATGTACACTTCAAGAAACTAACAAGCTAGCTGCTTAACTGATATAAATACCTAAAGTATAGTTTTCTAACTGTGGAGCGGTGGGAATGCACAAAAATGAAGTGCTTACAAATGGCAAGATAAAATGTATAGAATGTTCAGTTTACTACCAGAGCCATGGATGGTGTCATAGAGATGCGTATTCACATTGAGGAATGAATTAATTCTCAGGCGTGACAAATGATCCTTTTCTCTTCATCTGGAGGTGAATGACTTATATGGGGGTCCATTTCAGTGTTTGTTGTTAGATTTGAATCCTGCACTCATTTTGGCAGGGACATTACAATTGGCAAACTTTTATTTTCCACAAGTTAAACACAGATATACTAAATCAGTGCACAATGACTAAAGTATCAAATAAATCAACAATTAAGGGGAGACTTGACTAAAATGGCTAAACTACAATCTCCAACATTAAATCCCAATGTGATTCATGTGTGCTATCTCACAATATTTAAACATTTCTTGCTCACATTGATTTCTTTTGTCATATTTATGAGTTGCCGTAATGTGTCATGAGAATGGAGTGTTTGTTTGGGCAGTAGTAGTCTTGCAGACACTGAGAAAAAGAAGAGAAACTACAGGATAAGCCATGTATCTTTTCTTTTTCCTATTTAGAGGATTTACTAATCAAGAGTCAACTTAGAAACCCAGTGCTAAATGTCTACCTTCTGCTCCTTTCTTTTAAGGCAACATACAAATCTACAAATTCACATTATCATCACTTCTGATTGCTTGGTTGCAACTTAACTGAGTAAACTGTTGAAATAGCAGCAAAGTCACGCTAAAGCCTGGAAGGAAATGAGTCTCGAATGAAAAAAAGTTATTTTCTAATCTTCACAGTCGGAGGTACTGCTATGGCAATCAAAGAGGACGAATATAAGTCATTCATCTCCATATGAAAAGAAAAGGGTAATTTGTCACTCATGGAAATTAATTCATTCCTCAGTGTGAATACACATCTCCAAGACACCATGAAGCCCTCCATGGATCTGGCAGTAAATTGGACTTTCTGAACATTTTATCCTGCCATTTTGTATACATTTATATTTTGTACATTTTCACCACTACATTTTTTCCAATTATACCAGTTAAGCAGCTTATTAGCTGCTTGAAAAGTGTAAAAGTTTCATTATTACCAATGGATCATGATTAGCTAATTTTCCACTTCACCTGCCAATTACATTTTTTGAAATCACCTGCAGGAAAATCATTTAAACATTTTTAAGCAATCATAAAAAGTAGTGCTCCCAACTATTTCTTAAATGGAAATTATACACCAGAATATCTTATTCATGCATGTAATTTGCAGTTCTGGGCTCATTTTCAAGTTCTGATCACAAAGACTCTACACAATTATTTGTCAGTTAATATTGTTAGCAGTGTATGGAACAGACTTTATTGATGTACAGTACAGTAATTACGGAGACGCGGCTCCAGGATGAGCAGGGCTGGGAACTCAACATCCAGGGGTATTCAACATTCAGGAAGGATAGAATAAAAGGAAAAGGAGGTGGGGTAGCATTGCTGGTTAAGGAGGAGATTAAGGCAATAGTTAGGAAGGACATTAGCTTGGATGATGTGGAATCTATATGGGTAGAGCTGCAGAACACCAAAGGGAAAAAAACGTTAGTGGGAGTTGTGTACAGACCTCCAAACAGTTGTAGTGATGTTGGGGAGGGCATCAAACAGGAAATTAGGGGTGCGTGCAATAAAGATGCAGCAGTTATAATGGGTGACTTTAATATGCACATAGATTGGGCTAACCAAACTGGAAGCAATACGGTGGAGGAGGATTTTCTGGAGTGCAGAAGGGATGGTTTTTTAGACCAATATGTCGAGGAACCAACTAGGGGGGAGGCCATCTTAGACTGGGTGTTATGTAATGAGAGAGGATTAATTAGCAATCTCGTTGTGCGAGGCCCCTTGGGGAAGAGTGACCATAATATGGTGGAATTCTGCATTGGGATGGAGAATGAAACAGTTAATTCAGAGACCATGGTCCAGAACTTAAAGAAGGCTAACTTTGAAGGTATGAGGCGTGAATTGGCTGGGATGGATTGGCGAATGATACTTAAGGGGTTGACTGTGGATGGGCAATGGCAGACATTTAGAGACCGCATGGATGAACTACAACAATTGTACATTCCTGTCTGGCATAGAAATAAAAAAGGGAAGGTGGCTCAACCGTGGCTATCAAGGGAAATCAGGGATAGTATTAAAGCCAAGGAAGTGGCATACAAATTGGCCAGAAATAGCAGCGAACCTGGGGACTGGGAGAAATTTAGAACTCAGCAGAGGAGGACAAAGGGTTTGATTAGGGCAGGGAAAATGGAGTATGAGAAGAAGCTTGCAGGGAACATTAAGATGGATTGCAAAAGTTTCTATAGATATGTAAAGAGAAAAAGGTTAGTAAAGACAAACGTAGGTCCCCTGCAGTCAGAGTCAGGGGAAGTCATAACGGGGAACAAAGAAATGGCGGACCAATTGAACAAGTACTTTGGTTCGGTATTCATGAAGGAGGACACGAACAACCTTCCGGTTATAAAAGGGGTCGGGGGGTCTAGTAAGGAGGAGGAACTGAGGGAAATCCTTATTAGCCGGGAAATTGTGTTGGGGAAATTGATGGGATTGAAGGCCGATAAATCCCCAGGGCCTGATGGACTGCATCCCAGAGTACTTAAGGAGGTGGCCTTGGAAATAGTGGATGCGTTGACAGTCATTTTCCAACATTCCATTGACTCTGGATCAGTTCCTATGGAGTGGAGGGTAGCCAATGTAACCCCACTTTTTAAAAAAGGAGGGAGAGAGAAAACAGGGAATTATAGACCGGTCAGCCTGACATCGGTAGTGGGTAAAATGATGGAATCAATTATTAAGGATGTCATAGCAGTGCATTTGGAAAGAGGTGACATGATAGGTCCAAGTCAGCATGGATTTGTGAAAGGGAAATCATGCTTGACAAATCTTCTGGAATTTTTTGAGGATGTTTCCAGTAGAGTGGATAAGGGAGAACCAGTTGATGTGGTATATTTGGACTTTCAGAAGGCGTTCGACAAGGTCCCACACAAGAGATTGATGTGCAAAGTTAGAGCACATGGGATTGGGGGTAGTGTACTGACATGGATTGAGAACTGGTTGTCAGACAGGAAGCAAAGAGTAGGAGTAAATGGGTACTTTTCAGAATGGCAGGCAGTGACTAGTGGGGTACCGCAAGGTTCTGTGCTGGGGCCCCAGCTGTTTACACTGTACATTAATGATTTAGATGAGGGGATTAAATGTAGTATCTCCAAATTTGCGGATGACACTAAGTTGGGTGGCAGTGTGAGCTGCGAGGAGGATGCTGTGAGGCTGCAGAGCGACTTGGATAGGTTAGGTGAGTGGGCAAATGCATGGCAGATGAAGTATAATGTGGATAAACGTGAGGTTATCCACTTTGGTGGTAAAAACAGAGAGACAGACTATTATCTGAATGGTGACAGATTAGGAAAAGGGGAGGTGCAAAGAGACCTGGGTGTCATGGTACATCAGTCATTGAAGGTTGGCATGCAGGTACAGCAGGCGGTTAAGAAAGCAAATGGCACGTTGGCCTTCATAGCGAGGGGATTTGAGTACAGGGGCAGGGAGGTGTTGCTACAGTTGTACAGGGCCTTGGTGAGGCCACACCTGGAGTATTGTGTACAGTTTTGGTCTCCTAACCTGAGGAAGGACATTCTTGCTATTGGAGTGCAGCGAAGGTTCACCAGACTGATTCCCGGGATGGCGGGACTGACCTATCAAGAAAGACTGGATCAACTGGGCTTGTATTCACTGGAGTTCAGAAGAATGAGAGGGGACCTCATAGAAACATTTAAAATTCTGACGGGGTTAGACAGGTTAGATGCAGGAAGAATGTTCCCAATGTTGGGGAAGTCCAGAACCAGAGGTCACAGTCTAAGGATAAGGGGTAAGCCATTTAGGACCGAGATGCGGAGGAACTTCTTCACCCAGAGAGTGGTGAACCTGTGGAATTCTCTACCACAGAAAGTTGTTGAGGCCAATTCACTAAATATATTCAAAAAGGAGTTAGATGAGGTCCTTACTACTAGGGGGATCAAGGGGTATGGCGAGAAAGCAGGAATGGGGTACTGAAGTTGAATGTTCAGCCATGAACTCATTGAATGGCGGTGCAGGCTAGAAGGGCCGAATGGCCTACTCCTGCACCTATTTTCTATGTTTCTATGTTTCTATGTTTCTAGTACTAACTGTATACAGAAAGTGGCTTTTTGGTTACAAATTCTATCTTTTGAGCCCTCTGAATTACTATTGAAAACCACGCTCCTTTATACACCATGCAGGTGGCTCACCACCACCTTCTCGAGGGTAATTAGGGATGGTCAATAAATGCTGGCCTGCCAGCGATGCCCACTTTCCAGGAATTAATTTTTAAAAACGGGGCGCATTGACCTTTTAAATAGTGCAGGTCCTGGGTGAAAACTCTACTTCCTAATTGGGTGGGCTGCCTGTCAGCATTCCCAATGCTTGGGCAGTTTGCAAATAAGGCCCGGCCATACAAATAAAGCCCGCTATTCCACTCGGGCCGAAGGTCACCTAGGCATCCTGACTCCTTCATATAACAATGTAAAACAATGTAGGACAAAACAAAATTTCCTGCAAAGCTGTCAACATCAGAGTAATATTAGCAGGGGCATTGATGATTGATACTGATGACCATTTGCAAACCCATTTAAATTTGTGTAACTTTTATTTAAGTGACATATATCAAAATTTAATATAATTTTAAGCAAAGATGAAAGATTATATAGGACTGGATTTTCGGTTCGCCTGCGCCTCAGTTAGGGCCCCGAAGTGACGTTAAAGGGTGTTTCTAGGCATGACGGCGGGCGACCAGCTTTTACCGCTTGGCTGGCAAATTCAGCTCATAGTTTGCAGCAGCGCAACAAAATACTGGCCCGCCCTCTAGTTTCACTGAGATCATGAAATCGGTCGTCATGCAACGCTCTGCTAGCGCCCCGGATGCAAAATTCGGCCCCAACGCCTCATTAACCACCCGCCCCGGAAACGTCTGAAAAACCAGGCATTCCCAGGGTGCAGCACGCGGTATTGGCGGCGTCTTTAAATGGAAGGAGGAGGATCCTACATCGCAGGTCACATTGACTGCAATAGTTGTGCACATCACACTGCGTGAAGCTCCGACTTGCAGCAGTTTTATCTGCCATTACAATGTCCTTACAACGCCAGTGAGATAATTTAATGGGGGCATTACTAGTTCGCCAGTGTATCATGCTGCATGCTATTGCCAGACAGCATCAAGCTGGAAGAAGGGCTCTTGGCCAAGTCGGCCCACGGATGAGGAGAGGCCGAAGACGTCTGAGGAGGAGGGCTTACCCCTCATGGGTTTACAGGCACCAACACTCATGGCAGTGTGTGAAAAGGAAGTGCTGACAGATATATGCCATCTCCTACAGGCAGACCAATGCCTGGACCGCTCTGAAGGCAGCCTTCAATACTCCCCTCAACAGGTATCCAAATTCATTGTGGTGTGTTGCATGTTGCACAACTTGGCCATCATGAGGGGCCAGGCATTGCCAGAGGGGATTGCAGGCCCACGTCAGGAGGAGGAGGAAGATGATGAAAAGGAGCCTGGCGAGTCCCCCATTTTATATCCACAGGGGAGGCAGCATGAAGATGCTGCTGGATCAAGAGTCGCACATCGCCAGCTCATAATGGACCGGTACTCCTAAATGGAGGAAACTGAAATGTGGGATGGACACACTATGTGCCCCCATAAAGGCACATCTCCGATGAACATTGGAATGATACACAAGACACCAATGGCAAAAGATGAATCATAAATTTTACTGCAACAAAGTTATAAAAACTCCCCCCACCAAAAGAAAACCAAACAATATACAAACAATATATGTTGCAGAGCACTGAACAACAATGAAGTCTCAAATCAACAAAACTTTTTCAGCTGGGGCGCAAAAACTTCCTTGTGTAACGCCTAATTTTGTGCCCCCGATCATAGAACCTCATTTTTTGACTCATTTTGCAGACGAGGGTGCAAATCTTTTCCAGGCGGTATCAGGACCGCTCCACCATCATTACTGCCCCTAAATCTCAAAAGTCGAAAATCCAGTCCTATCACTCTCCATGAGGGATATTTGTCCTTATTTTCCCGTTCTTTATTTTTTGTCATTTTCTCTACTGCTGTTTTCAACTTTGTAACTTTTCTGAAGCTTTTTAAAACAAATTATTTTACTCCTTTTACTCTATCTAGTTTGCTGCTCTTCTCTCACATTCACTACGTCAAAACTTGAATACTGAATCTATTATTTTCACATCTGAAATCTTCAAAGGTAAGAAAAATTTCATTTTTTTGCATTTCCACTAATCTGTCCACCTTTATTATTCTCCTATCTCTGTTAACTTCACCTTCTGGCCTTCTTTGACCTCACAAAGGCCTTCGACACTGTCAACCATGAGGGATTATGGGGTGTCCTCCTCAAATTCGGCTGCCCACAAAGGTTTGTCACCATCCTCCGCCTGCTTCACGATGACATGCAAGCCGTGATCCTGACCACCACACACTCAATTCACATGCAGACCGGGTCAAGCAAGGCTGTGTCATCGTACCAACTCTCTTCTCGATCTCCCTTGTTACAATGTTCCATCTCACCCTCAATAAGCTCCCCGCTCGAGTGGAGCTAATCTACAGAACAAACAAGAAATTGTTCAACCTCCGTCACCTCCAGTCCAGATCCAAGGTCATCCCATCCTCTGTCATTGAATTACAGTATGCAGACAATGCATGCATTTACACAAACAGAGGTCGAACTCCAAACTATTGTCAGCACCTTCATTGAAGCGTATGAGAGTATGGGCCTTACACTAAACATTGGTAAGATAAATGTCCTCTTACCAATCTGCCCCTGCCACACAGCACTGCCCCCCGATCCAGATCCATGACGAGGCCTTGGACAACATGCACCATTTCCCATACCTGTGCCAATGCAGCCTTCGGTCGCCTGAGGAAGAGAGTGTTTGAAGACCAGGACCTCAAACCCGGCACCAAGCTCATGGTCTACAGAGCAGAAGTGATACCTGCCCTATATGCTTCAGAGACATGGACTACATACAGCAGGCACCTCAAAGCACTGGAGAAGTACCATCAACGCTGCCTCCACAAGATCCTGCAAATCCATTAGCAGGATAGGCGCACCAACATCACTGTTCTCACTCAGGCCAACATACCCCGCATTGAAGCATTGACCACGCTCAATCAGCTCCATTGAGCGGGCCACATCGTCCACATGCCCGATAGTAAAACAAGCGCTTTACTCAGAACTCTGACACGACAAGCAAGTCCCAGGTGGGCAGAGGAAACGCTTCAAGAGCACCCTCAAAGCCTCCTTGGAAAAGTGCAACATCCTCACTGACATCTGGGAATCCCTGGCCCAAGACCGCTCAAAGTGAAGGAGAAGCCATCAAGGAAAGCGCTGAACACCTCTCGAGTCTCTTTGTCGGGAGCAAGCGGAAGTCAAGCGCAAACAGCGGAAGGAGCACACGACAACCCAAGCACCCACCCACCCGTTCCTTCAACCACCGTCAGCCCCACCTGTGACAGAGACTGTAGGTCCCGCATTGGACTCATCAGTCACCTGCGAACTCATAATAGTGTGGAAGCAAATCATCCTTGACTCCGAGGGACTGCCTAAGAAGAAAACTATTCTCCTATCTCTGTTAACTTCACCTTCCAAGTAATTGCTTAGTTCTAATAATCTCCAACTGAACGAAATTCACCATTCACTAGGGCTTCCTTCGGACAAACGCCTCGGACGCAAAATTTTGCTCCGAATGTATCTGGTGGTCCCGGAGGCGCCTTCGATTCCGGTCGGAGCCCTTCTTTTCCCGCGCATCGCAGCGCGCCCCTGTCTTTGAGATACGGACGGAGAAGCTGGAGTCACGTGGGCCTGGACAACCAATCACAGTATGGTATTCTCATTAATAGTAACGTGAACTTCAATTTTCGAGTTCCCATTACTATCAATGAGAATAACCCCCTAAAACACCCAAACACAACATCATAAATTAAAAATACATCTCACATATTTAAAATTATTTGAAATTAAAGTTAATTAAATGTTTTAGAAAAAAAAATTCTTGTTTTTTTTTAAATGTGATTTAATAGGGTTTAAAATAAATTTGCTTTTAATGGACAGGGTTTTTACTATAAACATGTGTATTTAAATTTAATTTTTATATGTTTTAAAACTCTTACACTGGTAAAAGTAGGCTATGCGCCTGTTTTTACCAGGTGTAAGAGTTTGAAGGACATTCGCTGGGCAAGAGATGGGCAAATTGCATTCCGCCTACGCATTCCGTACGGACTCAGTGAGGCCGTGATTTCACGCCCTATATCTTTTTGCTCACCAGCTGTGATTCCCTCTCTTGCACCAGACACTTCTGAGGGTTTCTATTATTTTAGTTTTGTTATCCAAATAAATGCCAGTCACACTTTGAAATATAAATATATTGGCAGTGCTTTTGACAAAATACGCTATGAAGGAATTAGTAAAGAGTTTCACAGGCTACTACACATTCCACTCCTGAGTTATCAGAAGTATAATCAGCTGGTGAGCCATCTTGTGGTCAGAACAGGTTGCAAAAAAGCTGTTCACAGAGCTCACCAATTTTCATCATATTAAAACAAAATATACCTTAAATAACAAAATTCCAGAATTTTATATAAGAAGAGTTGATTAATTAATCTTTGCTTGTGTGTTTGATATGCAGGGTTTTATTTTGTTTGATGTGATTAATCTTATCTTAAGTTGTCCACTTTGGTATACTGTGTGCCCTCCAACCACCAAATTTGTGAAAGGTTGGCCTCCTTGTAGCATCTCTTTATGCTACCTAATAGTATCAACTCTCTCCTCCCGAGTTCTATTTTCTATGTTTTCATTGATGCTATGGTTTACATTCTTAATCAGTGGGGTGAAATTGTGCAGTGTGAGAGTAGCATTTGAATGCATTGACACTTCTATGAAACTCCTCTGTCCAATATTTTGTTAAAGGCATTAAGCTGTTTGACGATTAATGCCTCATTAAAATACTTGACAGAGGAATTTATACATGTTTATGTTATTAATGTTATTTAAGTGGTTTTAATGCTACTAATGTTATTCAATGTTATCACTAAACCCTTGTTATACTACAGCTAATATAATGGCACATCAACTGATGCCTGGGAGCAACAGCTAAGTTGATCTTTTCAAAGAATCATTCACAAAGCTGAATTTTCAGGCTTCTCACTTTGTGGAAACATGGTGGCATGACCCCGTAAATCGCAGGGAAACGCTTACCACCCCATTTCCATTGATGGTGCTGCCAACCCCTTTTTCTGAGGGTCTTTTGGTTAAGTAGCCTGGGCAACTGACTGAACGCAGTGGTAGCCTAATAATCATATGCTAATCGAGGTCCTATGACACGATTAGGACTCCAATGCTATTACATAAGAAGTAGGCCATTTGGCCACTCGAGCCTGCTCCATCATTTAATAAGATCATCGCTGATCTGATCCTGGCCTCATCTCCACTTCCCCACCTGCTCCCCATAACCCTTGACTCCCTTATCTTTCAAAAATCTGTCAATCTCCACGTTAAATACATTCAATGACCCAGCTTCCACAGATCACTGAGGTAGAGAATTCCAAAGATTCACGATCCTCTGAGAGAAGAAATTCCTCCTCATTCCGTTTTAAATGGGCGACCCCTTATTCTGAAACTATGCCCCCAGTTCTAGATTCCCACATAGGGTAGATGCAGAGAGCATGTTTCCCATCAAGTACCCTCAGAATCTGACACATTTCAATAAGATCACCTCTAAGTCTTCTAAACACCAATGAGTATAGGTCCAACCTGCTCAACCTTTCTTCATATGACAACCTTTTCATCTCAGGAATCAACCTTGTGATCTTCTCTGAACTGCCTCCAGTGTAAATATATCCTACCTTAAATAAGGAGACCAAAACTGTACGCAGTACTCCAGGTGTGGTTTTACCAACGTCCTGTACAGTTGTAGCAGGACTTCCCTACTTTTATACTCCATCCCCCTTGCAAATAAGGCAATCATTCCATTTGCCTTCCTAATTACTTGCTGTACCTGCATGCTAACTTTTTGTGTTTCTTGTACAAGGACCTCCAGCTCCCTCTGCATTTTGTAATCTCTCCCCATTGAACTAATAATTAGCTTTTCTTTTTCCGAACAAAGTGCATAACCTCACATTTTCCCACATTATACTCCATCTGCAAAGTTTTTGCCCACTCACTTAGCCTATCTTATATCCCTTTGTAGATTCTTTGCGTCCTCCTCACAACTTGCTTTCCCACCTATCTTTGTATCATCAACATATATGGCTACATTACACTCAATACCTTCATCCAAGTCATTATCCCCCAACCCCGTGAGCTCTTTTCTTGTGCAAATACCTTTAATGTGGCACCTTATCGAATACTTTCTGGAAATCCAAATACAGGACATCTACAAGTTCCCCTTTATCCACCCTGCTCATTACATCCTCAAAGAACTCCAGCAAATTAGTCAAACATGATTTCCCTTTCATAAAACCATGCTGATTCTGCTTGACTGCATTATGATTTTCTAAATGTCTGCTACTACTTCCTTAGTGATGGACAGTTTAATTTAAAGGGGAGAAGTTAAATAGTTGGGATTCTTTCAGGTTTAGGCAGAGGAAAACAAGGTAACTCTCCAGTAGGAGGCAACTAGCAGCTAGTTAAAACCAGTTCTGTAAACGACTGACCAGTATTGAGTCATCTGACCTAGATGCAGTTTAAAAAGAGGCAGCTCGTGCAGAGCACGGAGTGCAGCAGCATAGGGTGGCATTTGTGAGTTTGGTAAGTGGGTGAGTTCAGGCAAGTGGGGGTGGCAGGTGCTGTTTTGTCTTGTTTTTCCTACCAGTGCTGACACTAGAGCAGCTGATAAGGAGTGCGAGAGTAGGAGACGGAGGCCCAGAGACCAGCTGCAGACAAAGAGAGAGGGGTGAGAAATCGAGAGGTGACATCAGAGTGCGGGGAGGAGCAGCGTCAGCAGCAGTCCGGGGTCAGCGGCCTACAAAGGCCCAGCGGCAGTCGATGAGCGAGCAGTGTGGGGACGAGGGACAAGAAATCAAAAAGTGATGTCACAGCCAAGCTGGTAAGTGGTTGGCTGCTCGGCTGGTGAGTACATCTCTTTGATTTTGTGTTCTAATAGATAAGAGGATAAATTACTAAACAGCTGTTTAGTGTGTGTAGTGGAAGTCAGTGTTTTTGCTGGGTAATTTAAGGGTAACTAGTGGGATGGCAGGGCAGCTTTTTCAAATGGAATGCAACACCTGTGCCATGTGGGAATTCCTGGATGCTTCCCGCAACAGGGATGACCACATGTACAGGAAGTGTCTCCAGCTCCTCCAACTCGAGCGCCGAGTCTCGGAGCTTGAGCGAGGACTGGAGGCACTGAGGAGCATCCAAGAGAACGAGAGGTACGTGGATAGTTCATTTCAGGCGTTGGTCACCACACATATTAAAAGGGTACAGGAGGATAGGGAATGGGTGACCGTCGCACACAAGAGTATGGCGAGGCAGGTAATGCAGGAGTCCCCTGAGGCTATCCCGCTCTCCAACCGGTACTCTATTCTGACTACTGGTGAGGGCGGTGATGCCTCTGGGGAGTGCAGCCAGGGCCAAGTCCACAGCACCGTGGGTGGCTCAGCTGCACAGAGGGGGAGGAAGAAGACGGGAAGGGCTATAGTGATAGGAAATTCAATAGTTAGGGGAGCAGATAGGCGCTTCTGCTGCAGCAAAAGTGACATCAGGATGGTGTGTTGCCTCCCTGGTGCAAGGGTCAATGATGTCACTGAGCGACTGCGGGGCATTCTGGGGAGGAAAGGGGAACAGCCAGTGGTTGTGGTCCACATTGGTACCAACGACATAGGTAGAAAGAGGGGTGAGGTCCTGAAAGCTGAGTTTAGGGAGCTAGGAGTAAAATTGAAAGCCAGGACCTCAAAAGGTGGTAATCTCGGGATTACTGCCAGTGCCACATACTAGTGAGGGTAGAAATAGGAAGGCTAGTCAGATAAATACGTGGCTGGGGCATTGGTGTAGGAGGGAGGGCTTTAGTTTCCTGAACAATTGGGACCGCTTCTGGGGTAGGTGGGACCTGTACAAATCGGACAGGTTACACCTCAACAGAGACTGGACCAATGTTCTCATGGGTGGTTTTGATAGTGCGGTTGGGAGGGCTTTAAACTAGCTTGGCAGGAGGATGGGAACCCAGAAGAGGGCTCTGAGCTAGTTAGAATGGGTGAGAGCTCAGATGAACAGAACCCCAAGAAAGGATGCAAAAGGCAGGAGGCAACAGAGCAGAGTAGCACTGGGGTAAGTGTAAACCACAAGGTGATAGGAAGAGACAATATGTATGAACATAAAGGGGCTGCAGGAGGGGTCAAAACTAAAAATCATGGTTTAAAAACTAGTATTAAAACACTTTACCTAAACGCAAGCAGCATTCGAAATAAAGTAAATGAGTTGATGGCACAAATGGGTATGATTTGGTGGCCATTACAGAAACGTGGTTGCAGGCTGGCCAAGACTGGGAATTAAACATACAGGGGTATCTGACAATTCAGAAAGATAGACAAGAAGGGAAAGGAGGTGTGGTCGCTCTGTTAATAAAGGATGATATCAGGGCAGTTGTGAGAGATGATATTGGCTCTAATGAATAAAATGTTGAATCATTGTGGGTGAAGATTAGAGATAGTAAGGGGAAAAAGTCACTGGTGGGCGTAGTTTATAGGCCCCCAGATAATAACTTCATGGTGGAGCGGACAATAATCGAGGGAATAATGGAGGCATGTGAAAAAGGAACAGCAGTAATCATGGGGGATTTTAACCTACGTATTGATTGGTCAAATCAAATCGCACGGGGTAGCCTTGAGGAGGAATTCATAGAATGCATATGGGATTGTTTCTTAGAACAGTATGTTACAGAACCTACAAGGGAGCAAGCTATCTTAGATCTGGCCCTGTTTAATGAGACAGGAATAATAAACGATCTCCTAGCAAAAGATCCTCTCGGAATGAGTGATCACAGCATGTTCAGCCATGAACTCATTGAATGGCGGTGCAGGCTAGAAGGGCCGAATGGCCTACTCCTGCACCTATTTTCTATGTTTCTATGGTTGAATTTGTAATACAGATTGAGGGTGAGGAAGTAGTGCCTCAAACGAGCGTACTATGCTTAAACAAAGGGGACTACAGTGGGATGAGGGCAGAGTTGGCTAAAGTAGAGTGGGAACACAGACTAAATGGTGGCACAATTGAGGAACAGGGGAAGACTTTTAAGGAGCTCTTTCATAGTGCTCAATAAAAATATATTCCAGTGAAAAAGAAGGGCGGTAAGAGAAGGGATAACCAGCCGTGGATAACCAAGGAAATAAAGGAGAGTATCAAATTAAAAACCAATGCATATAAGGTGGCCAAGGTTAGTGGGAAACTAGAAGATTGGGAACATTTTAAACGACAGCAAAGAATGACCGAAAGCAATAAAGAAAGGAAAGATAGATTACGAAAGTAAACTTGCGCAAAACATAAAAACAGATAGTAAAAGCTTTTCCCGATACATAAAATGGAAAAGAGTGACTAAAGTAAATGTTGGTCCCTTAGAAGATGAGAAGGGGGATTTAATAATGGGAAATGTGGAAATGGCTGAGACCTTAAACAATTATTTTGCTTCGGTCTTCACAGTGGAAGACACAAAAACCATGCCAAAAATTGCTGGTCACGGGAATGTGGGAAGGGAGGACCTTGAGACAATCACTATCACAAGGTGGGTAGTGCTGGACAGGCTAATGGATCACAAGGCAGACAAGTCCCCTGGTCCTGATGAAATGCATCCCAGGGTATTAAAAGAGATGGCGGAAGTTATAGCAGATGCATTTGTTATAATCTACCAAAATTCTCTGGACTCTGGGAGGTACCATCGGATTGGAAAGCAGCTAATGTAACGCCTCTGTTTAAAAAAGGGGGCAGACAAAAGGAAGGTAACTATAGGCCGGTAAGTTTAACATCTGTAGTGGGGAAAATGCTTGAAGCTATCATTAAAAGAAGAAATAGCAGGACATCTAGATAGGAATAGTGCAATCAAGCAGATGCAACATGGATTCATGAAGGGGAAATCAAGTTTAACTAATTTACTGGAATTCTTTGAGGATATAACGAGCATGGTGGATAGAGGTGTACCGATGGATGTGATGTATTTAGATTTCCAAAAGGCATTCGATAAGGTGCCACACAAAAGGTTACTGCAGAAGATAAAGGTACGCGGAGTCAGAGGAAATGTAAACTAATATGGCAGGGGGATGGGAACCTATGCAGCGAGATAGGGCGAAGTAATATGGAGTCAGAAACAGATGGTAGAAAGGTAAAAAGCAATAGTGGAAGGCCAAGTAAACAAAGGCAAGAAACAAAAAGGGCAAAGGGTGTTAAAAAAACAAGCCTGAAGGCTTTGTGTCTTAATGCAAGGAATAGCCGTAATAAAGTGGATGAATTAACTGTGCAAATAGATGTTAACAGATATGATATGATTGGGATTACGGAGACGTGGATCCAGGATGATCAGGGCTGGGAACTCAACATCCATGGGTATTCAATATTCAAGAAGGATAGAATAAAAGGAAAAGAAGGTGGGGGAGCATTGCTGGTTAAAGAGGAGATTAATGCAATAGTGAGGAAGGATAATAGCTTGGATGATGTCGAATCTATATGGGTTGAGCTGCAGAACACCAAAGGGCAAAAAACGAAAGTGGGATTTGTGTACAGACCTCCAAACAGTAGTAGTGATGTTGGGGAGGGCATCAAACAGGAAATTAGGGGTGCATGCAATAAAGGTGCAGCAGTTATCATGGGTGACTTTAATATGCATATAGATTGGGCTAACCAAACTGGTAACAATATGGTGGAGGAGGATTTCCTGGAGTGCATAAGGGATGGTTTTCTAGACCAATATGTCGAGGAACCAACTAGGGGGGAGGCCATCTTAGACTGGGTGTTGTGTAATGAGAGAGGATTAATTAGCAATCTCGTTGTGCGAGGCCCCTTGGGGAAGAGTGACCATAATATGGTGGAATTATACATTAGGATGGAGAATGAAACAGTTAATTCAGAGACCATGGTCCAGAACTTAAAGAAGGGTAACTTTGAAGGTATGAGGCGTGAATTGGCTACGATAGATTGGCGAATGATACTTAAGGGGTTGACTGTGGATGGGCAATGGCAGACATTTAGAGACCGCATGGATGAACTACAACAATTGTACATGCCTGTCTGGCATAAAAATAAAAAATGGAAGGTGGCTCAACCGTGGCTATCAAGGGAAATCAGGGATAGCATTAAAGCCAAGGAAGTGGCATACAAATTGGCCAGAAATAGCAGCGAACCCAGGGACTGGGAGACATTTAGAACTCAGCAGGGGAGGACAAAGGGTTTGATTAGGGCAGGGAAAATAGAGTACGAGAGGAAGCTTGCAGGGAACATTAAGACGGACTGCAAAAGTTTCAATAGATATGTAAAGAGATAAAGGTTAGTAAAGCCAAACGTAGGTCCCCTGCAGTCAGAATCAGGGGTAGTCATAATGGGGAACAAAGAAATGGCAGACCAATTGAACAAGTACTTTGGTTCGGTATTCACTAAGGAGGACACAAACAACATTCCGGATATAAAAGGGGCCGAGGGTCTAGTAAGAAGGAGGAACTGAGGGAAATCCTTATTAGTCACGAAATTGTGTTGGGGAAATTGATGGGATTGAAGGCCGATAAATCCCCAGGGCCTGATGGACTGCATCCCAGAGTACTTAAGGAGGTGGCCTTGGAAATAGCGGATGCATTGACAGTTATTTTCGAAAATTCCTTAGACTCTGGATCAGTTCCTGTTGAGTGGAGGGTAGCCAATGTAACCGCACTTTTTAAAAAAAGGAGGGGGAGAGAAAACAGGGAATTATGTCAGCCTGACATCAGTAGTGGGTAAAATGATGGAATCAATTATTAAGGATGTCATAGCAGCGCATTTGGAAAGAGGTGACATGATTGGTCCAAGTTATCATAGATTTGTGAAAGGGAAATCATGCTTGACAAATCTTCTGGAATTTTTTGAGGATGTTTCCAGTAGAGTGGACAAGGGAGAACCAGTTGATGTGGTGTATTTGGACTTTCAGAAGGCTTTCAACAAGTTCCCACACAAGAGATTAATGTGCAAAGTTAAAGCACATGGGATTGAGGGTAGTGTGCTGATGTGGTTTGCGAACTGGTTGGCAGACAGGAAGCAAAGAGTAGAAGTAAATGGGTACTTTTCAGAATGGCAGGCAGTGACTAGTGGGGTACCGCAAGGTTCTGTGCTGGGGCCCCAACTGTTTACGTTGTACATTAATGATTTAGACGAGGGGATTAAATGTAGTATCTCCAAATTTGCAGATGACACTAAGTTGGGTGGCAGTGTGAGCTGCGAGGAGGATGCTATGAGGCTGTAAAGTGACTTGGATAGGTTAGGTGAGTGGGCAAATGCATGGCAGATGAAGCTACAGCAGGCGGTTAAGAAAGCAAATGGCATGTTGGCCTTCATAGCGAGGGGATTTGAGTACAGGGGCAGGGAGGTGTTACTACAGTTGTATAGGGCCTTCGTGAGGCCACACCAGGAGTATTGTGTACAGTTTTGGTCTCCTAACTTGAGGAAGGACATTCTTGCTATTGAGGGAGTGCAGCAAAGGTTCACTAGACTGATTCCCGGGATGGTGGGACTGACATATCAAGAAAGACTGGATCAACTGGGCTTGTATTCACTGGAGTTCAGAAGAATGAGAGGGAATCTCATAGAAATGTTTAAAATTCTGACAGGTTTAGACAGGTTAGTTGCAGGAAGAATGTTCCCAATGTTGGGGAAGTCCAGAACCAGGGGTCACAGTCTAAGGATAAGGGGTAAGCCATTTAGGACCGAGATGAGGAGAAACTTCTTCACCCAGAGAGTGGTGAACCTGTGGAATTCTCCACCACAGAAAGTTGTTGAGGCCAATTCACTAAACATATTCAAAAAGGAGTTAGATGTAGTCCTTACTACTAGGGGGATCAAGGGGTATGGAGAGAAAGCAAGAATGGGGTACTGAAGTTGCATGTTCAGCCATGAACTCATTGAATGGCGGTGCAGACTCGAAGGGCCGAATGGCCTACTCCTGCACCTATTTTCTATGTTTCTATGTCAGCATGGATCGAGAATTGGCTGGCTAACAGAAAGCAGAGAGCCGGGATAAATGGGTCCTTTTCGGGTTGGAAATCGGTGGTTAGTGGTGTGCCACAGGGATCAGTGCTGGGACCACAACTTTATACAATATACGTAGATGACCTAGAAGAGGGGACAGAGTGTAGTGTAACAAAATTTGCAGATGACACAAAGATTAGTGGGAAAGCGGGTTGTGTAGAGGACACAGAGGCTGCAAACAGATTTAGATAGGTTAAGCGAATGGGCTAAGGTTTGGCAGATGGAATACAATGTCAGAAAATGTGAGGTCATCCACCTTGGAAAAAAAAAACAGTAAAAGGGAATATTATTTGAATGGGTAGAAATTACAACATGCTGCGGTGGAGAGGGACCTGGGGGTACTTATGCATGAATCCCAAAAAGTTAGTTTGCAGGTGCAGCAGGTAATCAGGAAGGCGAATGCAATGGTGGCCTTCATTGCGAGAGGGATGGAGTACAAAAGCAGGGAGGTCCTGCTGCAACTGTACGGGGTATTGGTGAGGCCGCACCTGGAGTACTGCGTACAGTTTTGGTCACCTTACTTAAGGAAGGAAATACTAGCTTTGGAGGGGGTACAGAGACAATTCACTCGACTGATACCGGAGATGAGGGGGTTATCTTATGATGATAGATTGAGTAGACTGGGTCTTTACTCGTTGGAGTTCAGAAGGATGAGGGGTGATCTTATAGAAACATTTAAAATAATGAAAGGAATAGACAAGATAGAGGCAGAGAGGTTGTTTCCACTAGTCGGGGAGACTAGAACTGGGGGGCACAGCCTCAAAATATGGAGGAGCCAATTTAAAACCGAGTTGAGAAGGAATTTCTTCTCCCAGAGGGTTGTGAATCTGTGGAATTCTCTGCCCAAGGAAGCAGTTGAGGCTAGCTCATTGAATGTATTCAAATCACAGATAGATAGATTTTTAACCAATAAGGGAATTAAGGGTTATGGGGAGCGGGCAGGTAAGTGGAGCTGAGTCCACGGCCAGATCAGCCATAATCTTGTTGAACGGCGGAGCAGGCTCGAGGGACTAGATGTCCTACTTCTGTTCCTAATTCTTATGTTCTTATGTTCTTATGATTTTCTAAATGTCTGCTACTTCTTCCTTAATGATGGACTCCAGCATTTTCCCAATGACAGATGTTAGGCTAACTGGTCTATAGTTTCCTGCTTTCTGCCTCCCTCCTTTCTTAAATAGGGGCATTACATTTGCGGTTTTCCAGTCCTCTGGGACCTCACCAGAATCCAGGGAATTTTGGTAGCTTCCAACAAATGCATCCACTATCTCAACAGCCACCTCTTTTAAGACCCTTGGATGCAGGCCATCAGGTCCAGGGAATTTGTCCACTTTTAGTGCCATTAGTTTGCCTAGTACTTTTTCCCGAGTGATAGTGATTGCTTTAAGTCCCCCGCCGCCCCCAATTGCCCCTTGATTATCAATTATTGGGATGCTTTTAGTGTCTTCTACCGCGAAGACCGATACAAAATATTTGTTCAAAGTCTCCGCCACTTCTCTGTTTCCCATTATTTATTCCCCAGACTCATCCTCTAAGGGTCCAGCGTTTACTTTAGCTACTCATTTCCTTTTTATATACCTGTAGAAGCTCTTACTGTCTGTGTTGTGTTCCTAACACAGATGAGACTGCACACAAGGAGGTTAAAATAACAGTGACCTCAGTCTTTAATAAGACACTCCAGAGTGAGGAGCAGGCCTTAGGGGCCGGCTTATATACAGTGCTCCCAAGGGATGCTGGGATCCCTTGGGACTTCAGGGGATGCGCTCCCTGATGGCGGAACATGGAAGTGCATGTTTCACAGATACACATCACTCGCCCTCCCAAAGCCAAAGTGAAAACTATTTACAAGCTGAGGCGGTCGGGAGCCTTTATTTCCCTGGTGGACCGCCTCGGTACAAAAGTCTGTTCTGGTATGTTGGCTGTGCCCTCGCTGGGTTGGCGTGTTGTTGGCCCTGCAGGGCTGCTGGGTGAGCCTGGCCCTGCTGGGCTATTGGGCGTGATGGGTTCAATTTCCTGGTCCGGGGTGGTGTTGTTGATCCTTTGGATGTGTGTTGTGGGCTCGAAAAAGGTGGTGTCTACTGTGGGTTGTTCAGGGCAGTCTGTGAACCGCAGCCTCATTTGGTCCAGGTGCTTTCTGCAAATTTGTCCATTGCCTAGTTTGACTACAAACACCCTTCTTCCTTCTTTAGCTATCACCGTGCCCACGATCCACTTGGGACCATGTCCATAGTTTAGCACAGACACAGGGTCATTCAGATCAATTTCCCGTGACACAGTGGCGCGACCATTATATACATTTTGTTGCTGCCGCCTGCTCTCTACCTGGTCATGCAGGTTGGGGTGAACCAGCGAGAGTCTGGTTTTAAGTGTCCTTTTCATGAGTAGCTCAGCTGGGGGCACCCCTGTGAGCGAGTGGGGTCTCGTGTAGTAGCTAAGCAGTACTCGGGACAGGCAGGTTTGGAGTGAGCCTTCTGTGACTCGTTTAAGGCTCTGTTTGATTGTTTGTACTGCCCGCTTTGCCTGCCCATTGGAGGCTGGTTTAAACGGGGCCGAGGTGACATGTTTGATCCCATTGCGGGTCATGAATTCTTTAAATTTGGCACTGGTGAAACATGGCCCGTTGTCACTGACCAGTATGTCGGGCAGGCCATGGGTGGCAAACATGGCCCTCAGGCTTTCAATGGTGGCAGTGGCGGTGCTTCCCGTCATTATTTCACATTCAATCCATTTTGAAAAAGCATCCACCACCACCAGGAACATTTTACCAAGAAATGGGCCCGCATAGTCGACATGGATCCTCAACCATGGACTGGAGGGCCAGGACCACAAACTTAGTGGTGCCTCTCTGCGCGTGTTGCTCAACTGAGCACACACGCTGCATTGCCGTACACAGGACTCTAAGTCAGAGTCGATACCGGGCCACCACACATGGGATCTGACTATCGCTTTCATCATTACTATACCCGGGTGTGTGCCGTGGGGATCCGAGATGAACGTCTCCCTGCCCTTTTTAGGTAGCACTACGCGGTTACCCCACAACAGGCATTCTGCCTGAATGGACAGCTCATCCTTTCGTCGCTGGAACGACTTGATTAGCTCTTGCATTTCAACGGGGATGCTGGCCAGCTCCCATACAGTGCACAGTTTTTTTTACTAGGGACAGCAGAGAATCTTGGAGGGCCGTGACAGGTGATTTATCATTTTCAAACGCTTCCATGACCATCAACAAGTCTCCGGGCTGCGCCACCACCAACAAGTTTGCAGGCTGCGCCATTTCCACCCCCGTGGTGGGCAATCGTAGCCGACTGAGAGCATCTGCACAGTTCTCGGTGCCTGGCCTGTGGCGGATGGTATGGTTATACGCTGATAGTGCGAGTGCCCACCTTTGTATGCAGGCTGAGGCATTAGTATTTATCCCCTTCTTTTCAGCGAACCAGGCATATGAGGGGCTTGTGATAGGTTTCCAGCTCAAATTTGAGGCCAAACAGGTACTGATGCATTTTCTTTACCCCGAACACACATGCTAATGTCTCTTTCTCAATCAAGCTGTAGGCTCTCTTGGCCTTAGACAAGCTCCTGGAGACATAGGCGACAGGTTGCAACTTCCCCGCAACGTTTGCATATTGTAACACACACCCGACTCCGTACGACGACGCATCACATGCTAGCACAAGTCTTTTACACGGGTGATACAATACAAGCAGCTTATTGGAGCATAAAATGTTTCTGGCTTTCTCAAAAGCAATTACTTTTTTTTTTCCCCATACCCAGTTCTCACCTTTACACAACAACACATGTAGGGGCTCTAAGAGGGTGCTTAACCTCGGTAGGAATTACCAAAATAGTTGAGGAGTCCCAGGAACGACTGCAGCTCCGTGACATTCTGTGGCCTGGGCACATTCATGATAGCCTCTGTCTTGGCGTCTGTGGGCCGAATGCCGTCCGCCGCGATCTTTCTCCCCAAAAACTCCACTTCTGTTGCTATGAAGGCGCATTTCAACCTCTTCAGACGCAGCCCTACGCGATCCAGTCATTGGAGGACCTCCTCCAGGTTTTGTAGGTGCTCGACGGTGTCCCGACCCATGACCAATATGTCGTCCTGAAAAAGCACCATGCATGGTACCGACTTGAGTAGGCTCTCCATGTTTCTCTGAAGGATCGCTGCAGCCGACCGAATTCCAAACGGGCATCTGTTGTAGATGAACAGTCCCTTGTGCGTGTTGATGCAGGTGAGGCCCTTCGAAGACTCCTTCAGCTCCTGCGTCATGTAGGCCGAAGTCAGCTCGAGCTTGGTGAACGTCTTGCCTCCTGCCAGCATTGCAAATAGATTGTCTGCCTTTGGTAGCGGGTATTGGTCCTGTAGCGAGAAACGATTAATAGTTATTTTATAATCACCGCAAATCCTGACCATGCCATCACTTTTGAGTACTGGAACAATCGGGCTGGCCCACTCACTGAATTCCACTGGGGAGATGATACCCTCGCATTGCAGCCTGTCCAGCTCGATTTCCACTCTCTTCCTCATCATGTGAGGTACCGCTCATGCCTTGTGCTGAATGGGTCGTGCCTCTGGGACCAAGTGGATCCGCACCTTCGCCCCGGAAAAATTTCCAATGCCAGGCTCAAAAAGGGAAGGAAATTTGTTAAGAACCTGGGTACATGAGGCCTCATCGACATGTGATAGTGCTTGGATGTCATCCCAGTTCCAGCGGATTTTGCCCAGCCAGCTCCTTCCAAACAGTGTGGGGCCTTCACCCGGGACAATCCAGAGTGGCAGTTCGTGCACCGTGCCCTCATAGGTGACCTTGACCATGGCGCTGCCCAGGACAGTGATAAGCTCTTTGTTGTACGTTCAGTTTCGTGTGGATGGAGCTCAGGGCTGGTCTTAGCGCCTTGTTGCACCACAGTCTCTCAAACATCTTTTTACTCATGATGGATTGGCTAGCGCCAGTGTCCAGTTCCATGGCTACGGGTAAGCCATTCACTTTTACATTTAGCATTATAGGTGGACATTTCATCGAAAATGTGTGCACCCCATGTACTTCAGCATCTGCCTCCTCTCTCTGAGGCTCGAAATTGCTTTGATCCACCATGGACAGATTTTCCTCTGTCACGTGGTGGTTAGCAGGTTTTGCAGAGCCCCATTGTTCCACAGGCCTTGCAATCATACCCTTTGAAGTGGCATGAATAGGCTGAATGGAAGCCTCCACAACGCCAACAAGGTGTGAATTGCCTTGCATTCATCCTTTGTTGCGGACTCTGAGTCATCTGGGTCACCTGAGGCCTGCTGGCAGTTGCAGACTCGTGGTTTCTGCCCTGTGTATTTCTGCTCACAAACACAGTTCCAGTTAATTTATGAATATTGGTAGCACTTGTGTGCTGAGAGATTTGTTTGGTGTTATCACTGGTGGACATAAACGCCTGTGCTATCGCAATGGCCTTACTGAAGGTCGGTGTCTCTACAGTCAAAAGTTTTCGTAGGATGGTCTCATGGCCAATGCCCAGTACAAAAAAGTCTCTGAGCATCTGCTCCAGGTAGCCATCAAACTCACATTGTCCTGCAAGTTGCCTTAGCTCGGCGACGTAGCTTACCACTTCCTGATCTTCAGATCGCTGGCACGTGTAGAACCGATATCTCGACATCAGCACGCTCTCCCTCGGGTTAAGATGCTCCCGAACCAGTGTACACAGCTCCTCATATGACTTATCTGTGGGTTTCACCGGAGCCAGCAGATTCTTCATGAGGCTGTAGGTCCGTGCCCTGCAGACCGTGAGGAGGACCGCTCTACTTTTTGCAGCACTTCCTTCTCCGTCCAGCTCGTTGGCTACAAAGTACTGGTAGAGCCGTTCGACATAGTCTTCCCAGTCCTCACCCTCCGAGAACTTCTCCAGGATGCCCACAGTTTGCTGCATCTTTGCGTTGGATTCGTATACTCGTCACCAGTTGTTGTGTTCCTAACACAGATGAGACTGCACACAGGGAGGTTAAAGTAACAGTGACCTCAGTCTTTATTAAGTCACTCCAGAATGAGGAGCAGGCTTTAGGGGCCGGCTTATATACGGTGCTCCCAAGGGATGCTGGGATCCCTTGGGACTTCAGGGGATGCACTCCTTGGTGTCAGAATATGGGAGTGCATGCTTTACAGATACACAACAGTCTGTTTTTATATTTCTTGCTAGTTTACACTGATAAGCTATCTTCTCTCGATAGATTTTTTAGTCGTCCTTTGCTGGATTCTAAAAATTTCCCAATCCTTTGGTCTTCCACTGACCTTCGCAACATTGGATGCCTTTGTTTTCAATTTTATACCATCTTTTATCATTATCATAGGCAGTCACTCGGAGTTAAGGATGACTTTCTTCCACTCTAAAAGTGAGTTCTTAGGTGACTGAAGAGTCCAATGTGGGACCTACAGTCTCTGTCACAGGTGGGGCAGACAGTGGTTGAAGGAATGGGTGAGTGGGGAGCCTGTGTTGATGCACGCTCGTTCTGCTGTCTACGCTTGATTTCTGCTTCTTCTCGGCGATGGGACTCGAGGTGCTCAGCGCCCTCCCGGATGCTCTTCATCCACTTTTTGCAGTCGTGAGCCAGGGATTCCCAGTTGTCGGTGGGGATGGTGCACTTTATCAAGGAGGCTTTGAGGGTGTCCTTGAAGTGTTTCCTCTGCCCACCTGGGGCTCGCTTGCCATGTTGAAGCTGCGCGTAGAGCGCTTGCTTTGGGAGTCTCGTGTCGGGCATGCGGATGATGTGGCCCATCCAACAGAGCTGATCGAGTGTGGTCAATGCTTCGATGCTGGGGATGTTGGCCTGAGCGAGAACACTGATGTCGGGGTGTCTATCCTTCCAATAGATTTGCAGGATCTTGCGGAGGCTACGCTGGTGGTATTTCTCCAGCATTTTGAGGTGTCTGCTGTACATAGTCCATGACTCTGAGCCATATAGGAGGGCGGGTATCAAACATTCTCTTCCCCAGACCACCGAAAGCTGTGCTGGCACACTGAAGGCGGTGTTGGATATCGTCATCAATGTCTGCTCTTGCTGACAGTAGGCTCCTAAGGTATGGAAAATGGTCCACATTGTCCAAAGCCTCGTCGTGGATTTTGATAATTGGGGGGCAGTGCTGTGTGGCGGGGTCAGGTTGGTAGAGGACCTTTGTCTTGCGGATGTTTAGCATAAGGCCCATGCTCTTGTATGCCTCCGTGAAGGTGTTGACGATGGCTTAGAGTTCTGCCTCCGAGTGTGCACAGACACAAACGTCGTCTGCGTACTGTAGGTCAATGGCCGAGGATGGGACGACCTTGGATCTGGCCTGGAGGCAATGGAAGTTGAATAGATTCCCATTTGTTGTATAATTTAGCTCCACTCCAATGGGGAGTTTGCTAAGGGTGAGATGAAGCATTGCAGCAATAAAGATCGAAAAGAGCGTTGGTGCGATGACGCAGCCTTGCTTGACCCTGGTCAGAACGTGGATTGTGGTGGATCCATTGGTCAGAATCACAGGTTGCATATCATCATGGAGCAGACGAAGGATGGTGACAAACTTTTGAAAGCAGCGAAAACGGAGGAGGATGCTCCATAATTCCTCATAGTTGACAGTATCAAAGGCCTTTGTGAGATCAAAAAAGGCCATGTATAAGGGTTGGTGTTGTTCCCTGCATTTCTCCTGTAGTTGTCGCGTGGTGAAGATCATGTCCGTTGTACCCTAGTGGACAGAATCCACATTGTGACTCTGGGAGGAGCTCTTCAGCCACAGGGAGAAGACGATTGAGGAGGATTCTTGTGATGACTTTCCCTGTGGCCGAATGCAGGGAGATTCCTCTGTAGTTAACGCAGTCGGACTTGTCCCCTTTTTCGAAGATGGTCACGATTACGGCTTCCTGGAGATCTCCTGGCAAGCTCTCCTCCTTCCAGATAAGAGAAATGAGGTCATGTATTCTTGTCAATAGTGCTTCTCCACCATGCTTTAGTGCTTCGGCGGGAATTGCATTTGTTCCTGTTGCCTTGTTATTCTTCAGCTGCCGGATGGCCTTTTCTACCTCGTGCCGAGCTGGGGTCATGCTGAGATGGTGGTGGATAGCATGCTGCGGGATGGAGTCTAGGACTCTTGCGTCGAAGACAGAGTCTCGGTTAAGGAGATCTTTGAGATGCTCCTTCCAACAGGCACTGACTGCCTCTCTGTCTTTGATGAGTACGTCACCGTTTTTGGCCTGCAGTGGGGTAGGGCCCTGGGTGCTTGGGCCATAGGTGGTCAGGCCGGAACGCCACACCGCCATAGTGGCCCGGGAACTTCGACGCTTTGATAGCGACATCGCCGCCCTAAGCGAGACTCGCCAGGCAGGGGAAGGCCAGCTCAAGGAATAAGGTAGAGGTTACACCTTCTTCTGGAAAGGGAAACCAGACGAAGAACGCTGCCTCCACAGAGTCGGTTTCACCATCAAAAACGAGCTGGTCGACCGCCTCAAAGGCACCCCTTGTGGAGTTAACAACGTTCCATTAATCTCCGACTCACCCCATCTCGGAATTATTGCACACAGTCATCAGTGCGTATGCCCCAACACTCGATGTGACAGATGAGATCAAAGAGGGTTTTTATTCCAATCTCGAAAAATCCATTTCCCGCGTCCTTGTGGACGACAAACTGATCCTCCTTGGTGACTTCAACGCCAGAGTCGGCAAGGACACAGCCCTCTGGGGAGGTGTGATTGGCAGAGAGCGGGTAGGGAAACCCAACTCCAGCGGTAGCCTACTCCTGACATGAACTTATAATCATCAACACCTTGTTCCGCCAGAGGGACAAATGCAAGGCATTGTGGCAACACCCTCGCTCCAAACACTGGCACCTGCTCGACTATGTCATCGTCCGAGCCAGGGATCGCAAGGATGTGCGCATCGCCATGCCATAACAGGAGCTGACGACTGCTGGATGGACCATCACCTAATCCGATCCATCATTGACATCAACACAGCCCCAAAGCAGAGGGGCAGCAGAGGCAGTGTCATAAAAAAGTCAATGCCGGGGCACTTAAAGACCCAGCTAAGAGAGCCCTATACAGTCAGTGCCTTACAGCTAACTTGCCGTGCCTTGATGACCCCGAGACGCAGATTGCCCACAGCTTGGTCTGCCCTCCAGGCCTCCATAACCAGTGCCTGCGAAGAGACGCTCGGTCACTTAGCCAGGAAACACCAGGACTGGTTTGATGAGAATGACCAGGAGATCCAAGAGCTAATAGATCGCAAGCGCAGGGCATTTCTGAGCTTTAAACAACAACCCAACTCGGCTCAGCAACGCAGCATTACAGACGGCTTAAGGCTGAGGTCCAGCAAAAAACCCGGGACCTAAAAAACAGGTGGTGGATGGAGAAAGCACAGGAGATACAGCAGCCCGCTGACAGCCATGATGTGCGAGGATTCTTCATCACAGTCAAGGCCATCTACGGTCCAAACACTCAAGGCCCCACCCCACTGCTGGCCAAGAACAGGAAAACACTCATCAAGGACACCGAGGCAGTCAGGGCCCGCTGGAAGGAGTACTTCAAAGATCTCCTCAATTGAGCCTTTGACTCGAGCGTTCCCGCAGCATTCTACCCACCACCACCTCAGTAAAACCCCAGCACTGCACGAGGTAGAAAAAGCCACAAGGCAGCTTAAGAACAACAAAGCTACGGGAGCGGATGGAATTCCCGCTGAGGCTCTGAAGTATGGCGGAGAGGCACTGTTGGCGCGAATACATGACCTCATCTCTCTCACCTGGAGGGAGGAAAGCATGCCAGGAAATCTCAGAGATATAGTGATCGGGACCATCTTTAAAAAAGGGGACAAGTCCGACTGTGGCAACTACAGAGGAATCTCCCTGTTATCAGCCTCTGGGAAAGTCGTCGCTGGAGTCCTCCTCAACCGTCTTCTCTCTATGGCTGAGGAGCTCCTTCCAGAGTCACAGTGCGGATTTCATCTTCTACGGAGCACAACGGACATGGTTTTTACAGCGTGACTGCTGCTGGAAAAATGCAGCCCTTATACATGGCCTTCTTCGACCTTACAAAGGCCTTTGACATTGTGAACTGCGAGGGTCTATGAAGCGTCCTCCACCATTTCAGATGCCCCCAAAAGTTTGTCACCATCCTCCACCTGTTCCATGACGACATACAGGCCGTGATCCTTACCAATGGATCCATTACAGACCCAATCCACGTCTGGCCTGGGGTCAAACAGGGCTGCGTCATCGCCCCGACCCTCTTCTCAATCTTCCTCGCTGCCATGCTCCACCTCACAAGTCAGCAAGCCCCCCGCTGGAGTGGAACTAAACTCATCATCATCATCATCCTCATCATAGGCAGTCCCTCGAAACGAGGATGACTTGCTTCCACGCCGAAAAGGAATGAGTCCACAGGTGTTTCAATGAAGGACCTAATATTCCAGATCCTGAACTAAATCCTGAAGGGTGGAAGATGCCTGTGCTTGGATTTTTTTTAACGTAGGGTGGCCGTTGCACACCAGCCACCTCATGGGCTTGACAGAGCTAGGTCTTGGTTCAGTGGCAAGGATTAACCAAGATGACTGGAGACCAGTTCTGCTGCACGGACCTAGCGCACACACATATCGCAGTGTGGGCTGGCCCGTGCTGCCACTGGGCCCTCACCTCTTCTGGGCCCCAAACTCTCGCTTCTCCTGGGCCCCGATCACATCCTTCTATGAACTCTTGCCACTCCTTCGCCCCGACCTCGCTACTCCTGCTCTACCTGCCCGCACTGCACTCAGCCGTCGCCCTCCTGCAGCAGTACGCGCTGCTCCCTGCAGTGGTATGCCAGTGCACACTGCTCCCTCTAATGGCCCCGGCCTGCTGATGGTCCGTATACACTGTCCCACCAGACACTTCCAGGGCAGGTACAGCTCAGGTTAGACACGGGGTACATCTGCCTCTACCCTGATCCAACCATTGCAGGGCAGGTACAGTATTTGTTAGATATAAGGTAAATCTCCCTCTATACTGTTCCACTGGAAATTCCTAGGGCATGTACAGTATGGGTTAGATATGGAGTAAAGTTCCCTCTACATTGTCCCATCAAACTCTCCCAGGGCAGGTACAGCATGGGTTAGATACAGAGTAAATCTCCCTCTACACTGTCCCATCAAATACTCACAGGGCACTCACTACATAAAATAGTGAGATAGTAAATGTGCTCCATGATATCTGGTTAGCACACATGCCCCATACACAACAGGAAGTCCTGAGCTCTAACTTGTGGAAGCACAGCCTTTTTAAATCCTCCATGTATAGTGCACACACTTCATTCAGAGGGTCCTGCCACAAGGGGCTAATATCAGGCAAGTTCTCATTCCACGATTCCTGCCAGGGCTCCAACTTTCTTCAATACTCTAAGAATTTCTTATCATGAGGAGAGCCAATCTGAGCTCCATTTTCCCAGTAAACTATATATCCATTGTCTTGTTTGGGATTGTGAGATGCAGTAATCATCACACCAGCTCCAACATGAAGCTGCTTAACAGCATAGGACATAAATGGTGTTGGTACATATGTAGAAAACAGATACACAGGTATATCCTTGCCAAGGAAGACTGCCGCAGTCAATTGGGTAAGTCTTTTACTGCTACAGCTGTTCGTCTCTTGGCCGCGAGTATCATATCCAATCACAACACCCCTGTGCTTTAGGTCTGTGAAGCACTTCTCCAGGTACTTCAATAAACCCTGAGTGGACTGTACGATTGTTAGGTCGTTAATGAAGGAGAAACCTGCCCCCATGGCGGATCGAAGCCCTGCCGTGCCAAAGGTCATTCTGCAGCACAGCCGATCGCACAGTTCCTTCTTTCCATCACGCAGCAACTTCTCCTACAGAATCAGTGGGAACCTGTTCAACCTTCGTCGTCTCCAGGCCAGGTCCAAGACCACCCCAGCCTCTGTTGTTGAGCTACAGTACACGGACGACGCCTGCTGAACTCCAAGTCATAGTCAACGTATTTACTGAGGCATGCGAAAGCATAGGCCTTACACTAAACATCCGCAAGACAATGCCACTCAGCACTGCCCCCCCGTCGTCAAGATCCACGGTGCGGCCCTGGACAATGTGCACCATTTCTCATACCTCGGGAGCATCTTATCAACAAGAGCAGACATTTACGCCGAGATTCAACACTGCCTCCAGTGCGCCAGTGCAGCCTTCGGCCGCCTGAGGAAAAGTGTGTTTGAAGACCAGGCCCTCAAATCTGCCACCAAGCTCATGGTCTACAGGGCTGTAGTAATACCTGCCCTCCTGTATGGCTCAGAGACATGGACCATGTACAGTAGACACCTGAAGTTGCTGGAGAAATACCACCAATGATGTCTCTGCAAGATCCGACAAATCCCCTGGGAGGACAGACGCTTCAACATTAGCATCGCTGACCAGGCCAACGTCCTCAGCATTGAAGCACTGACCACACTTGATCAGCTCCGCTGCGCAGGCCACATTGTTTGCATGCCAGACACGAGACTCCCAAAGCAAGTGCTCTACTCGTAACTCCTTTACGGCAAACGAACCAAAGGTGGGTAGAGGAAATGTTACAAGGACACCCTCAAAGTCTCCCTGATAAAGTGCAACGTCCCCACTGACACCTGGGAATCTCTGGCCAAAGACTGCCCTTAGTGGAGGAGGTGCATCCGGGAGGGTGCTGAGCACCTCGAGTCTCATCACCGAGCGCATGCAGAAATCAAGCGCAGGCAGCAGAAGGAGCATGAGGTAAACCTGTCCCACCCACCCTTGCCCTCAACGACTATCTGTCCCACCTGTGACAGGGACTGTGGTTCTCATATTGGACTGTTCAACCATCTAAGGACTCATTTTTAAGAGTGGAAGCAAGTCTTCCTCGATTCCGAGGGACTACCTATGATGATGATGACTGCGCTGACGAATCCCGCACGTCGTGGCTGTCGGCTAACTGCTGGATCTCCTGTACCTTCTCCACCCACCATCTGTTTTTAAGTCGTGGGTTTTTTGTTGGACCTCAGCCTTCAACTGTCTGTAGAGCTGCCTGCTTGCTCTTGTGTTGGTTTGCTGTTTTAAATTCAGAAATTCCTTGCACTTGCAACGAATTAGCTCCTGGATCTCCTGGTCGTTGTCATCAAAACCAGTCGTGTTTAACGCCCACTTAACGCCCATTTTACCACTGAAATGATGTATAACGCCCATATATCACCCATTCGGGCACAAAATGGAAACTGCCGGGCATTTTTCGGAAACTTTTCTCCGAACGTTACTTTCCCTATATGATTAATGCCGAAAATAAATATTACCGCCCACCCACTTTTTTGGGGCGGAATCAGCAGGATGGACGACTTCAACGCCCATAATATCGCCCAGCGTTACTTTCCGCACAGAATTAACGCCGAGATTCAATTATTAACGCCCGGTGACAGTTTTTGGTCGAAAAGAGCATATTTACCCAAACTAGCGGCCATGGAGATCGCCCATCGTTAATTTCACCACCTTGCACACATTTCACCCACAATATCGCTCACTCACAAAACCGCCCACAAAAAGTGGAACTAACCGGGATGAATCACAGCATTATGGATGCCATGTTGTAGATCACATGTCGTGTCCTTTAAAAGGCTGCTGTGCTTCAACCTCGGCGGAATTCGGATGTACTCTGCAGGTCATTGGAGTTGATGTGTACAGCTCTAAAAACGTCTTGACCACACTGTGGCTGATTGGAATTGAAGAGGTGTGTTCGGCAGGACATTCCAATCGTTGGAAAACAGAGAGCTACTGCAACAGGGCCTGTCCTTTCTCACCCTCTCTTGGTGACCAAATACATGCAGCAGACTCGACATCGCCGAAGGAACGCTGCACTGCATTTTGTGCACAATGAACGAAGTGACGGACAGATGTGGAGGACCAGATGTTACACTGCCCCCCCCCACCCCCACCACCCCCAGCAAGTACAAGGAGAAGCATTCTTACCTCGACTTACCCAACACCACCTGCCTTTGGAGACTGCGCTTCCACAAAGAGGTTATCACTGAGGTATGCCAGCTGATAAGGGCAGATCTGCAGCCTGCCAGCGCCATTACAACTGCACTGTCCGTCGAGGTCAAAGTCACCGCAGCACTGTCGTTCTATGCCTCGGGTTCTTTTCAGGCCACAGCTAGCGACATTTGCGGACTTTCTCAGCATGCCATACTTTGCTGCATTAAACAGGTCACTGAAGCCCTGTACGCACGCAGGAGGGACTTGATCAGCTTCCCTATGACCAGGGAGGCACAGAGTGAGAGAGCTCTAGGTTGTTCCAGAATTGCAAACTTCCCCAAGGTGCAGGAAGCAATAGACTACGCACATCGCGATGCGGGCACCTTTTCAGGATGCTGAAGTTTTCAGGAACCACAAGGGATTCCACTCCCTGAATGTCCAGCTGGTTGTTGACCACCAGCAAATTATACTGGCTGTGAATGCTCAATTTCCGGGCAGCATCCATGATGTGCACATTCTGCATGAGAGCACTGTATCTGACTTGTTTAACAATGAGCCACAAGGTCAATGCTGGATGCTTGGGGACAAAGGGTATGGCCTCGCCACCTGGCTGATGACCCCCCTGCATGACACCCACACCGAGGCCGAGAGGCGATACAATGAGAGCCACAGAACAATTCACAATATCGTGGAGAAAACCATTGGAGTACTGAAGCAGCACTTCAGATGCTTGGACCACTCAGGAGATGAGCTCCAATACCACCCTGAGCAGGTAGCTCAATTTGTGGTTGTCTGCTCCATGCTACACAACTTGGCTATCAGGAGGGAACAAGAATTGCCTGATGAACCTGACAGTCCACCTCACCAGAGAGAGAATGAGGAGGCGGATGCTGTCATCGGCCCAGACAATCAGGCTGATGCTGGAGTCATGCCCCCGCCCCCTATAGACCGCATGGTGGCATGATAGCTGCAAGAGCCTTACGTCAGGAGCTCATCAATGATCGCTTTGCCTGAAAGAATGTTGGTGTTATTTACAAGGCTGACACACTGCTGGGTGTACAGGTCATACATCAGTGGTGGGCATCACCTTGGTGACAGTTAAAGTTTAAGTTGATTGAAATTGTGTGATTATACCCTTTGATGTTAAGGAATCACCAGTGTGTAATGATGCAGCTATCTGAGCCAATGTGCTGCAAGGTTTTGTCAAATAAAAACATTTAAACCGAACATTAGTCTGAAATCATCAGTATTTCGGTATAAATCAACCCTTCCCCACCACCGCCCCCCCCACCCCCCCACCGCTTCTCCCCACCTCTACCCCTTACCCTTACCCTCCTGACTCCAAGCCACCTGGCTGAGGAGGTCCTCAGGCGATGCTTCATTGTGTGGGGGGGGGGAGGTGCCGGCCGAAGACCTGCTTGGACGGATACTGGAGGGGACGGTCCCAAGGTGGGAGCGTGCTCCAAGCCATAAGCAAGGTGTTGCTGCTGGCTCTCATGTGTGGTTGGCAATGGGGGTGCTTCAAAACAAAAAATCACAAATACACAAAAAAGGGTGAAAATCATCAGTTGAGAACAGATTTCTAAAACGAAATCTGAAAAGATTACCATCCTTGAAGTAACAAGAAGCAAAACTTAGTTAATATTTTGTAACATCATGCCCATTTACTATATACACTTGGGGTGCAGTGCGGCACTCCGGGACCACTGGGAGTCCTCTGCCACCAGTGTACCTGGCTACTAGCTCCAGGGCCTCCTCCATCCCTTGCATTTTATGTTATTTGTTGGACAAAAACTCGGTGCCAACTATGTTCTTGGTGCTTAGTGGGCTTTTTGCTGCTGGTGAATCTCCGTCATAACTCCCACAACCGCCAGACAAGCACACACCACAGCCACACACGCTTTCAGTGCCTCTGAGCTCCCTCTCTCTCTGTCTCCTCTTCTGCACAAGTCATAATGACCCTTGACCTCCAGAATCGCGGGAATAGAATGTTGCCATGCCATTGCTAAGGATGGCCGCACTTTACGGCAGAAGGTCAGAAAAATGTAACGCTATCACCCATTTGATATCGCTTGAGGTAACGCCCATTTTCAAAAATGTAAACTAGGTGTTTTGAGAATGTGCGAGAAGCCGGCGATCTGAAAACCCTTTTTTAACGACACACAGGAAATAACACCATTTTTGGGCGCTAAGCTCAAAAGTGGAGGTTCTAGCCCTTGGTGTTTCCTAGTCGAGTGACCAAGCGTCTCTTCGCAGATGCTGATTATGGAGGCCTTGAGGGCAGACCAGGCGCTGTGGGCACTCTCAGGGTCATTGAATGTTGCCTGGTTGGCAGTGAGGCACTGGCTGAATAGGGTTTTCTTATCAGGGTCTTTGAGTGCCTCTACTTTGATTTTCCTGTGGCATTGTTTCTGTTGCCGTCGTTGTTTTGGGGCTATATTGATAATGACAGAGTGGATTAGACAGTCGTTGGCCTTTGTCATGGTGCAGGTGATGCGCACGTCCTTGCGGTCCCTCGCTCGGATGATGAACTAGTCAAGCAGAGACTACCTGAATCCACTGCCCATCCCCCAACCATGCCTGCTCTTCGCCTCCATCACTGAGCGCCGGATCTCCACTCAAATCGATCTTCAACCTACCAGACTTTCCTGCCGCCAAGACTTCAGTCCCCTACTGTCTGGCTCAGCTACTCCTCGCAGACATCGTCGGCTTCCCGAGAGCTCCCAACCAACTCAAGTTTGGACGCCACTGAGTATATACCTACTATTCATTCCCTCTAAACAACGCGGTGTGCCTGTCCCGGGACCAGCTTTTTATTGAGCTGACTCGATCCCGTTGGCGTCTCGGCCTCCCTTTGGCCAGCAGTCCCGCTCAATTGTGGAAGTGAAAGCAGCTGGAGGAATCGCGGCGGGCACGTGGTGCGTGTAATGGCGGCAGCCATTCTATCTTCTCCTGTGACCCACGAGAAGCAACGATGGAGCAGGGTATAGCTAAAAAGCGTGAGCGAGGCCCCAGCGTCTGCCCTCAGCCGGGAACTAATACCTGGGAGAGTGAAGCATTGTCTCAAGTCTCTTACCATCTCTCCTAAAGGCGCTGCTCAGTGCCGAGTTTAAGGCTCACATCCCACCGTAGACATCTAGGCCCATACAGTACAGTCTGGTCTCCAGTCGTCTTGGATTCCCTTGCCATTGGGCCAAGACCTCACTCTGCTAAGCCCGTGTGGTAGCTGGTGTGCAACAGCCACCCCACGTTAAAAGAACTCACGTATAGGCATCTTGCACCCTTTAAAATTAAGTTCAGGACCTGGAACATCAGGACCCTCATGGACAATCCCAACAGCATCAGACCAGAATGTCGCACTGCTATCGTTGTCTGGGAACTCAGATGCTTCGACGTTGACATCACCACCCTAAGCGAGACCCGGCGGGCAGGGGAGGCCAGCTGAAAGAGCAAGGTGGCGGTTACACCTTCTCCTGGAAAGGCAAACCAGAAGAAGGATGCTGCCTCCATGGAGCTGGCTTCGCCATCAAGAATGAGCTGGTGGGCCGTCTCAAAGACTCCCCTTGCGGGATAAGCAAACATCTCATGACTCTTCGGCTCACTCTAGCCCGGAACCAGTGCACTACAGTCATCAGCACATATGCCCCAACACTGGACACTACAGATGAGACCAAAGAGGAATTCTACTCCAGCCTCGAACAATCCCTGTCCCGAGTCCCAACGAATGACAAGCTGATCCTCCTTTGCGATTTGAATGCCAGTCAGAAAGGACACAGACCTCAGCGGAGGTGTGATCGACAGAGAGGACGTAGGGAAAACCAATTCCAGTGGTACTCTGCTCCTGACAAAATGCCTGAACATGGCCTTGTCATTACCAACACCTTGGGTCCAAGTTTCCACATGATTTGCACCTGATTTTTAGGAGCAACTGGTGGAGAACGGACTATCTTAGAAATCGCAATTCTCCACATTTTTTTTCTGCAGTTCTAGTCAGGTAGAACAGTTCCACTTTGGAACAGAATCTTTTCTTCAAAAGGGGGCGTGACACCTGATTTGAAAGTTTCCACAGTGAAAACGTACTCCAAACTAACTTAGAATGGAGCAAGTGAAGATTTTTGTAGAACTGAAAAAACCTGTTCTACACATTAAAAAATCAGGCGCAGGTTACAAATTAGGCGTCCAGAACGAGGTGGGGGGGGGGGGAGGGAAGTCATTAAATTCTACAATAAATCATTATTTATACTTCTACAAATATTATACAAATAAATCCAACCTGAATAAAAATTTATAAGCAAAGAAAAGATTAAATAAACCATCTTCCTACCTGTGTGAAAGTGCTTCAGCCAGGGAGAATGCTGCAGGAAGCCTCACAAAACGAGGCAGCCGTTCCCAAACGCGCCGGGGGGGCGAAGGAAGCCGTTCCAGATGGCCGGCGGGCAGGCGGGATGGAGGGAGGGGACCGACCGACCGAACGCAGGGGGGGAAGGGAGGAAGCCGTTCCAGACGGCGGGAGGGAACTGACTGCTGACCGAACCGGGCGGGGGGCGGGAGGAAGCCGTTCCAGACGTGGGCGGGCGGGAGGGAACCGATCGACCGAACGCGGGGGCGGGGGGGGAGGAGGAAGCCGTTCCAGACGGCGGGAGGGAGGGAGGGAGGGAACCGACCGCCGACCGAACGCGGGGGGGGCGGAGGAAGCCGTTCCAGACGGCGGGAGGGAGGGAGGGAGGGAACCGACCGCTGACCGAACGCGGGGGGGGCGGAGGAAGCCGTTCCAGACGGCGGGAGGGAGGGAGGGAACCGACCGCCGACCGAACGCGGGGGGGGGGAGAAAGGAAGCCGTTCCAGACGGCGGGAGGGAGGGAACCGACCGACTGACCGACCGAACGCAGGGGGGGTGGTTGGGGGGGGAAGGAAGCCGTTCCAGACGGCGGGTGGGCGGGAACCAACCGACCGAACGCAGGGGAGGAAGCCGTTCTAGACGGCGGGGAGGGACCGAACGCGGGGGGGTGGGGGGGGGAGCCGTTCCGGGCGGGCGAGCAGGGGGAGGGGGGGAGTGCGGGCCCGACCGACCGACGCAGCGGGGTGGTGGGGGTGGGGGGAGGAAGCCATTCCAGACGGCGGGAGGGAGGGAGGGAAGGAGACAGAAGGCTGCAGGAAGCCGCAGAAATTGAGGAGCCATTTCCCGACGGCAAAAGGGGGAGGTCGTTGGGAAACGGCTGCCTCAACTTTCTGAGGCTTCCTGCAGCCTTCTCAGTGCTGATGTGCTGATGGCAATGTGCTTTTATTAAAAAATGTTCAAAAACTAAACAGCTACAAAGAACTACAAAAATGGCCGAGTGCCAATGTTTCCTTCACACTGCGCATGCGCGAACGCTCCAACGCACACGCGCAGCGTTGCCGGCAGGAAAAAAACTAATTTAAATAGTACCCGCCCCCTCCCACTTACAAAATCGGCGCGAGTGTAGGTTCTGCCCCCCTGGGCGCCGCGCCAAACAGACAAGGAGCTGCAGGGCGCTCCAGAATCGCGAGTTTTTTTTTCCGGCGCCGTTTTAGGCGCGAAAAATGGGCGCCCAGCTCAAAGAGGCGCCCGTTTTTGATCGTGTGGAAACTTGGGCCCCTTGTGCCGTCAGAGAGACAAGTACAAGGCATCATTGTTCAGTAGTTCAAGATGGCCCTTGGGGTGGCAGCTCCCTAGGGAGCTCCTCTGCTGAACAACTTTATCCCTGGCCATCCATTGCCATCTTATACCCTTTCTCCCCCAATCTCCCCTCTCCACTGTTTAAGTTTCTCCTGGCCCTAATAATGGGTGCATTTATTATCCCTCAAGTACCATCCTTTATTTCCTCAGTTAGGCATGGATGATTCATCCTTCTCTTAGTCTTTCTTTCTCACTGGAATATATCTTTGCTGAGAGTTATGAAATATCTCCTTAAATGTTTGCCAATGCTTTTACCCTTTAATATATTTTCCCAGTCCACTTTAACCAACTCTGCCTTCATACCTTTGTAATTACCTTTATTTAAGTTAAGGACACTAGTTTGAGAACCAGTTTTCTCACCCTCAAAGTGAATTTGAAGTTCTACCATGCTATGATCACTCTTCCCAAAAGGATCCTTCACTATGAGATCATTAATTAATCCAGACTTGTTACACATTACCAGATCTAAAATAGTCTGCTCCCTGGTTGGTTCCAAGAAACCATCCCGCATATACTTTATGAACTCGTCCATCAGGCTACCTTTGCCAATTTGATTTATCCAATCAATATGAAGATTAGAATCACCCATGATTATTGCCGTACCTTTCTTACAAGCCTCTATTATTTATTTATTTATTTTTGTTCAGCAGAATAAAATTATGCTGAGGGGTGGAAACGCCCAGCAATCCTTGATAGGGAAGGCCAAAATCAGCATTTAAGAGCATTATTTAAAGGGGCAAGCAGCTTTAGAGAAACATATTCCAACAGTGGAGAGTCAAGGGGCTATGGGGGTGAGGAACTTAACACAATTACAATCACTAAGGAGATGGTACTCAGTAAGATAATGGGACTAAAGGCAGATAAATCCCCTGGACCTGATGGCTTGCATCCTAGGGTCTTAAGATAAGTAGCAGCAGGGATTGTGGATGCATTGGTTGTAATTTACCAAAATTCCCTGGATTCTGGGGAGGCCCCAGCAGATTGGAAAACTGCAAATGTTACGCCCCTATTTAAAAAAGGAGGCAGACAAAAAGCAGGGAACTATAGACCAGTTAGCCTCACATCTGTGGTTGGGAAAATGTTGGGATCCATTATTAAAGAAGCAATAGCAGGACATTTGGAAAAGCAAAATTTGATCAGGCAGAGTCAGCATGGATTTATGAAGGGGAAGTCATGTTTGACAAATTTGCTGGAATTCTTTGAGGATGTAATGAACAGGGGCGATAAAGGGGAACCTCTGCGGCAGAAAACTGTTTAGGATTTTTGCGGAGTGCTGTGGAACTGATTAAAGCATTGAGGTTTTTTGTTAACTCTTGGTGGAATTAATCTTTTGCCTTCAAGGAGGGTGAATGAGGAGAGGAGGAATGGGAGGCATTCTGACAACGCAACTGTGGGCAGAAGATGAGGAGAAAGAGGAGCACCAGTAGCAGAAGGAGCAAGGTGAGCATGCTGGAGCGGTAGCAGGTGCTGTCACAGTGTTACATAGAAGAAGGGTAGTACGGAGGCCACATTTACCCTCCACATAGGATCTATAGATCCAGAACAAGTTTCTAAGAGCTCATAGAAGAGCAATGTGCAAAATTCTCATAGCAGAGTCTCCTGTAGGAGAAGTAGCAGCCTTCTGTGCCATCCAGTCACTTTCTATCAGTGGCAGTCAAAGTGACAGTTTCCCTCAATATTTTTACATCAGGGTCCTTCTAGGCTGCAGTGGGGAACATGTTCGCTAGTCAGCTGTACACACCTGCTCAAATGCTCTGTTGATAAAGCAAGACAGTACATCAAGTTCCCCATGGATGCTGCCAGTCAACAGACAGAATAGTGGGGTTTGCAACAATTACCAGTTTCCTACAAGTCTAGTCTAATGACTGAAATTGTGGCAATTAAGGTACTGTCATATCAGGCAGAACCTATTATGGACAGGAAGGGGTACCACCCTCTCAATGCGCAACTGGCATGCCACCATTTTCTAAGAATAGTGCAGATGTGCATGGTATCCTGGGAGCAACCATGATGCGTTCATCCTGCATCAGTCCAACATTTCTGCACTTTTTGAGCAAGATATCAGGTGCAAGGCTGGCTATTAGGCGACAGGGCTGAACCCCAGCTCATAGATGCTACAATGCTAGAGTCATGGGAGCACCAGGACAGTAATCGAGCAGACCATTGGTGTGCTGAGGCAGCGATTCAAGTGCCTGGCTTTCCTTCAATACTAACCCCATCGCAACTTCCATATCATTGTGGTCTGCTGAATTCTGCATAAACTTGCCTTGCAATGGGGCCACGACATTGAACCAGCAGAAGCTGAGGAGGAGGAGTCCTCAGCAGAGGAGGAAGTGGCTTTGCACAAGAGGATGCAGGAGTAGCTGCTGCAAGAATGAGGAGAAGCAATATGAACTAGAAAGTACAATTTTAAAGGGGGTATAGGAACAAAGAAACTTGGGGTGTACATACATAAATCTTTGAAGGTGGAGACCAAGTTGAGAAGGCATATGAGACCCTTGGCTTTTTTAATAGAGGAATAGAGTACAAAATGAAGGAAGTTATGCTAAACCTTAATAAAACAGTAGTTAGGCCTCAGCTGGAGTATTGTGTTCAATTCTGGCCACCACACTTTAGGAAGGATGTAGAGTGCACGGAAGAGATTTACTAGAATGGTACCAAGGGTCACCTGCACACCCTGGGCAAGCAGGTATAAAAGGCAGTCTACCATGCTGCTTCCTGACTCTGGAGTTACATTAAAGAGACCAAGGTCACAACAGTTTGAGCTTACAATATACAGTCTTGTGGAGTTATTCTGAACATAATAATTGGCGCTGAGTAACAGATCACGAACTTTCATGTAGTTATGCCTGCCATTGGTATTCTTGAGAGATTTGTTGAGGGTGATGATTGGAAAGCCTTCATTGAGCGTCTTGACCAGTACTTCGTGGCCAACGAGCTGGATAAGGAAGAAACTGCGGTCAAGCGCAGGGCGATTCTCCTCACTGTTTGCGGGTCCACAATATATGGCCTCATCAAAAATCTGCTAGCACTGACGAAACCAACAAAGAAGACATAGGAAGAGTTGTGCTCACTGGTTCGGCAACACCTCAAGCCGAAGGAGAGCATCTTGATGGCCAGGTATGGCTTTTATACGCACCATCGCTCCAAGGGCCAGGACATGGCGAGCTATGTCGCCGACCTAAGACGCCTTGCGAGACTGTGCGTATTTTCTGGATTTTTGGGGAAAGTGTTGTGGGACTATTGCGTGCTTGGAATCGGCCACGAGGTCATTCTTCGCAAACTGCTGTCTGTCGAATTCCTAGATTTGAGCAAGGCCATCACGATAGCCCAGGCTTTCATGTTCACGAACGATAACACTAAACAGATATCATTGTAGCATCGGAGCTCACTGGCAAGTACTATGCATAAAATAACGCCTTCAGCAGGCAGAACTGTACATGACAGGGCCTACACGCTTGCAGAGGCCAGACCTAGGATGACTCAAAATCCGCCATGGGGCATGAATGCGAATCCATTAACAGCATGTTGGCACTGCGGGGGTAATCATTGGGCCCATCAATGTCGATTCAAGCACTACGTGGGCAAGGGCTGTGGAACAATGGGGCACCTCCAGCGAATGTGCAGACGTGCTGCGACTCATCACATGGCAGAGGCGGCAGAAGATGATCGATCCAGTGCGGATCATGCTGAATGAGTAAGAGAGGCAACTCAACCCGAGGCTGAAGAGGAAGTGTATGAGGTACACACCTTCACCACCAAAAGCCCTCCGATAATGTTAAAAGTCAAATTAAACGGCATTCCAGTTTCCATGGAATTGGACACGGGGACGAGTCAGTCAATGATGAGCCAGAAGGCTTTTGAGAAACTGTGGGGCAATAAGGCACAAAGGCCAAAACTAAGCCCGATCCACACCAAGCTGCGCACTTACACCAAAGAGCTCATACCAGTCATTGGCAGTGCGGCAGTGAAGGTAATGTATGATGGAGCTGTGCATGATTTATCACTATGGATTGTACCAGGCGACGGCCTAACGCTGTTCGGCAGAAGCTGGCTAGGAAAGATCCGATGGAACTGGGACGACATCAAAACACTGTCTTCGGGGGATGATGCCACGTGCGCCCAAGTGCGAAACACATTCCCATCATTATTCGAGCCAGGCATCGGCAACTTCACAGGCGCCAAAGTGCAGATCCATCTAGTCCCTGATGCATGACCCGTTCATCTCAAGGCCCGAGCGATTCCATACATGATGCGAGAGAAAATCGAAATAGAGCTGGACAGACTTCAACGAGAGGGGATCATATCGGCAGTCGAGTTCAACGAGTGGGCCAATACAATTGTTCCAGTGTTGAAAAGCAATGGGCCGGTCAGAATCTGCGGGGACTACAAGGTAACGATCAACCGAGTCTCGTTACAGGACCAGTACCCACTACCCAAAGCGGATGACCTGTTCACAACATTAGCAGGGGGGAAGTCATTCACCAAGCTGGGTCTAACCTCTGCTTACATGACACAAGAGCTGGCTCAACCTTCGAAAAAATTGACGTCCATCAACATGCACAGAAGACTGTTAATATACCACAGATGCCCCTTTGGGATTCGCTCGGCTGCGGCCATCTTGCAGAGGAAATGGAGAGTCTGCTGAAATCGGTTCCGCGTACCATGGTGTTTCAAGATGACATCTTGATCACTGGCCGCAGCACCACCGAAAACTTGCACAACCTGGAAGAGGTTCTAAAGCGAGTGGACAGAGTGGGACTCAGGCTGAAACACTCCAAATGTGTTTTCCTGGCTCCAGAGATCGAGTTTCTGGGGAGAAAGATTGCGGCGGACGGCATCAGATCCAGGGACTCCAAGATGGAGGCCATCAAGAATGCACCCAGACCACAAAATGTGACGAAGCTGCGTTCGTTCCTGGGACTCCTCAACTATTTTTGTAACTTTCTACCGGGGTTGAGCGCTTTTCTGGAAACTTTGCATTTATTGCTACACAAGGGTGACGACTGGGTTTGGGGAAAATCTCAAGAGACAGCCTATAACAAGGCCAGAAACCTGCTATGTTCTAACAAGTTACTTGTATGACCCGTGTAAACGTTTAGTACTAGCTTGTGATGCATCTTCGTACGGGGTTGGTTGTGTGTTACAGCAAGTCAATGTGTCAGGCAAACTGCAACTGGTTGCATATTTGTCCAGAAGCTTATCTAAGCTGAAAGAGCCGACAGCATGGTTGAGAAAGCAGCATTAGCATGCATATATGAAAGGTGACGTCACAGCCAATGGGGTAAGTGATTGGCTGGTGATTTGAGTAGTTTTTTTCTTTTTCTTTTCTTTATCAGTAAGTAACCTTTAGTATTATTGTTGTTAAATTAAGTTAATCTAGGGGTTAAGTCATTGCAGGAGATGCTCCTCCTGTACTATGTGGGAAGTCAGGGTTGCTTCCTGTGTCCCTGATGACTACATATGCGGGAAGTGTATCCGGCTGCAGCTCTTGACAGACCTCATTGCGGCACTGGAGCTGCGGGTGGATTCACTCTACAGCACGCGCGATGCCGAGGATGTCGTGAATAGCATGTTTAGTGAGTTGGTCTTACCGCAGGTAAAGGTTACACAACCAGATAGGGGATGGGTGACCAACAGGAAGAGCAGTGGAGCGAAGGTAGTGCTGGGGTCCCCTGCGGTCATCCCCCTGCAAAACAGATACACCGCTTTGGGTACTGTTGAGGGGGATGATTTATCAGGGGAGGGCAGCAGCAGCCAAGTCCATGGCACTGTGGGTGGCTCTGCTGCACAGGAGGGCAGGAAAGAGAGTGGGAGAACTATAGTGATGGGGGATTCTATTGTAAGGGGAATAGATAGACATTTCTGTGGCCGCAACCGAGACTCCAGGATCGTATGTAGCCTCCCTGGCGCAAGGGTCAAGGTTGTCTCGGAGCGGGTGCAGGACATTTTGAAGGATGAGGGTAAACAGCCAGTTTTCGTGGTGCATATAGGTACCAACGATAGAGGTAAAAAACGGGATGAGGTCCTACAAGATGAATTTAGGGAGCTAGGAGCTAAATTAAAAAGTAGGACCTCAAAAGTAGTAATCTCAAGATTGCTTCCATTGCCACGTGCTAGTCAGAGTAGGAATCGCGGTATAGCTCAGATGAATACGTGGCTTGAGCAGTGATGCAGAAGGGAGGGATTCAAATTCCTGGGACATTGGAACCGGTTCTGGGGGAGGTGGGACCAGTACAAACTGGACGGTCTGCATCTGAGCAAGACCGGAACCAATGTTCTACGGGGAGTGTTTGCTAGTGCTGTTGGGGAGGGGTTAAACTAATATGGCAAGGGGATGGGAACCTATGCAGGGAGACAGAGGGAGGTAGAATGGTGTCAGAAGCAAAAGATAGAAAGAAGAAAAGTAAAAGTGGAGTGCAGAGAAACCCAAGGCAAAAAGCAAAATCCTAAAAGGAGAAAAGGGTGTTAAAAAGACAAATCTGAAGGCTCTGTTTCTCAATGTGAGGAGTATTCGGAATAAGGTGGACAAATTAACTGTGCAGATAGCAGTTAATGGATATGATATAATTGGCATCACGGAAACATGGCTCCAGGGTGACCAAGGCTGGGAACTCAACATCCAGGGGTATTCAACATTTAGGAAGGACAGACAGAAAGGAAAAAGAGGTGGGATGGCATTGCTGGTTTAAAGAGGAAATTAATGCAGTAGTAAGGAAGGACATTAGCTTGGATGATGTGTAATCTGTATGGGTGGAGCTACGGAATACCAAGGGGCAGAAAACACTAGTGGGAGTTGTGTACAGACCATCAAACAGTAGTAATAAGGATGCGGACAGCATGAAACAAGAAATTAGGGATGCCTGCAATAAAGGTACAGCAGTTATCATGGGCGACTTCAATCTACATGTTGATTGGGCGAACCAATCTGATAGCAATGCGGTGGAGGATGATTTCCTGGAGTGTATTAGGGATGGTTTTCTAGACCAATATATCGAGGAACCAACGAGAGGCTGGCCATCCTAGACTGGGTGATGTGTAATGAGACAGGACTAATTAACAGTCTTGTTGTGCGATGCCACTTGGGGAAGCTTGACAATAATATGGTAGAATTCTTTATTAAGATGGAGAGTGACACAGTTAATTCAGAGACTAGGGTCCTGAACTTGGGGAAGGTAACTTCGATGGTATTGAGACGTGAATTGGCTAGAATAGACTGGCGAGTGATACTTAAAGAGTTGACAGTGGATAGGCAATGGCAAACATTTAAAGATCACATGGATGACCTTCAACAATTGTACATCCCTGTCTGGAGTAAAAATAAAATGGGGAAGGTGGCTCAATCGTGGCTAACAAGGAAGAGGCATATAAATTGGCTAGAAAAAGCAGCAAACCTGAGGACTGGGAGAATTTTGTAATGCAGCAGAGGAGCATATAGGGTTTAATTAGGAGGGGGAAAATAGAGTATGAGAGGAAGCTTGCTGGGAACATAAAAACTCACTGCAAAAGCTTCTATAGATATGTGAAGAGAAAAAAATCAAAGCACATGGTATTGGGGGTAATGTATTGACGTGGATAGAGAACTGGTTGGCAGACAGGAAGCAGAGAGTCGGGATAAACGGGTTCTTTTCAGAATGGCAGGCAGTGACTAGTGGGGTGCCGCAGGGCTCAGTGCTCTGACCCCAGCTCTTTAATATATACATTAACGATTTAGATGAAGAATTGAGTGTAATATCTCCAAGTTTGCAGCTGACACTAAACTGGATGGTGGTGTGAGCTGTGAGGAGGACGCTAAAAGGCTGCAGGGTGACTTGGACAGGTTAGGTGAGTGGGCAAATGCATGGCAGATGCAGTTTAATGTGGATAAATGTGAGGTTATCCACTTTGGGGGCAAAAACACGAATGCACAATACGACCTGAATGGCGGCAGATTAGGAAAGGGGGAGGTGTAATGAGACCTGGGTGTCATGGTTCATCAGTCATTGAAAGTTGGCATGCAGCTACAGCAAGCGGTGAATAAGGCAAATGGTATGTTGGCCTTCATAGCTAGGGGATTTGAGTATAGGAGCAGGGAGGTCTTACTGCAGTTGTACAGGGCCTTGGTGAGCCCTCACCTCGAATATTGTGTTCAGTTTTGGTCTCCTAATCTGAGGAAGGACGTTCTTCCTATTGAGGGAGTGCAGCGAAGGTTCACCAGACTGATTCCCGGGATGGCGGGACTGACATATGAGGAGAGACTGGATCAACTGGGCCTTTATACACTGGAGTTTAGAAGGATGAGAGGGGATCTCATAGAAATTTATAAGATTCAGACGGGACTGGACAGGTTCGATGCCGGAAGAATGTTCCCGCTGATGGGGAAGTCCAGAACCAGAGAACACTGTCTTAGGATGAGGGCTAGGCCATTTAGGACTGAGATGAGGAGAAGCCTCTTCACTCAGAGAGTTGTTAACCTGTGGAATTCCCCACCGCAGAGAGTTGTTGATGCCAGTTCATTGGATATATTCAAGAGGGAGTTAGATATGGCCCTTACGGCTAAAGGGATCAAGGAGTATGGAAAGAAAGCAGGAAAGGGGTACTGAGGGAATGATTAGCTATGATCTTATTGAATGGTGGTGCAGGCTCGCGTGGTCGAGTGGCCTACTCCTGCACCTATTTTCTATGTTTCTATGTTTCTGTGTTTAAGAAAATGCACCGATACCTATTTGGACTCCGGTTCGAGCTTGAGACCGACCACAAGCTGCTCATTTCGCTGTTCTCAGAAAGCAAAGGTATTAACACCAATGCTTCGTCCCACATCCAAAGATGGGCACTAACGTTATCTATGACTATGTAATCCGGCACAGACCAGGCACTGAGAACTGTGCTGATGCCCTCAGACGGCTACCATTGCCCACCACCTGGGTAGAAATGGCGCAACCCGCAGATTTGCTTCTTGTAATGGATGCTTTTGAGAGTGAGGGATCACCTGTCACAGCTCGCCAGATCAGGACCTGGACTAGCCAGGACCCTGTGCTATCACTAGTAAAAAACTGCGTCCTCAATGGGAGCTGGTAGGCGGTCCCAGGGAAATGCAAGACGAAATTAAGCCATTCCACCGACGCAAGGATGAAATGTCCATCCATTCGGAATGTCTCCTATGGGGGAATCGTGTAGTTTTGCCGAAAAAAGGCAGGGAAAAGTTTATACACGACCTTCACAGTACCCACCCAGGCATAGTCATGATGAAGGCTATCACCAGGTCGCACGTTTGGTGGCCCGGCATTGACTCGGAGTTGGAGTCATGCGTACACCAATGTAACACTTGCTCTCAGTTGAGCAATGCACCAAGGGAAGCCCCACTGAGTCTGTGGTCATGGCCTTCCAAACCGTGGTCCAGAGTCCACGTAGATTTCGCTGGCCCCTTTCTAGGAAAGATATTCCTAGTAGTAGTGGGCGCTTACTCTAAATGGATTGATTGTATAATAGTGTCATCATGTACGTCCACTGCCACCATTGAAAGCCTCCGGGCCATGTTCGCCACCCATGGATTGCCCGACGTCCTTGTTCGAGACAATGGACTATGTTTCACTAGCTCGGAATTCAACGAGTTCAGACCCGCAATGGCATCAAGTGTGTCAGGTCTGCGCCGTTTAAGCCTGCATCCAATGCTCAAGCGGAACGGGCAGTCCAAACCATCAAGCAGAGCTTGAAACGTGAAACGGACGGTTCCCTGCAGACCCGGTTATCTCGGATTCTGCTCAGCTACTGCACACGACCCCACTCGCTTACCGGGATTCCCCCTGCAGAATTGCTAATGAAGAGAGCACTCAAAACCAGGCTCTCAACGATCATGTAGAAACCCAGCATCACCGGCATAACGTGTACCACGACTGCGCGGCTGTATCGCGTGACATTGAGGTTAATGACCCTGTGTTTGTTCGCAATTACGATCATGGTCCCAAATGGGTTGCTGGCACTGTGTTAGCTAAGGAAGGGAATAGAGTGTTTGTTGTCAAACTTTTGAATGGACAAACATGCAGAAAGCACTTGGATCAGACCAAACTGCGGTTCACTGACAACCAAGAATAGTTTGAAGAGGACATTACCATCAATGATCCACCACACACACACACACAACCAGCAATCGACCTCGCGGTCAACCACGAGGATGAACCCACCATGCCTGACAGCCCGATCAGACCAGCCCCACCGCAGTGCAGCAATGATCCGACCGGCTCACCCTTGCCAGGACTTCAAGTCAGGCGATCAACCTGGGAACGCAGAGCCCTAGATCGCCTCAACTTGTAAATAACTTGTATCTAAGACTTTGGGTGGAATGATGTTATGTATGTAAACATTACCAATGCGTAAGAATTGCCACCAGGGGGCGCACCTGTGGGAGACCCAAGGGTCACCTGTACACCCTGGGCATGCAGGTATAAAAGGCAGTCTACCATGCTGTTTCCTGACTCTGGTGTTACATTAAATAGGCCAAGGTCACAACAGTTTGAGCTTACAATATACAGTCTTGTGGAGTTATTCTGAACATAACACCAGGGATGAGGGACTTCAGTTATGTGGAGAAGCTGGGGTTGTTCTCCTTTGAGCAAAGAAGGTTAAGAGGAAATTTGAGAGTGATGTTCAAAATCATGAATGGTTTTGATAGAGTAAATATGGAGAAACTGTTTCCATTGGCAGAACGTTCGGTCACCCGATTTAAGGCGATTAGCAAAAGAACCAGAGGCGACGTGAGGAAACATTTTTTTTACACAGTGAGCTGTTGTGATCTGGAATGTACTGCCTGAAAGGGTAGTGCGAGCAGAATCAACAGTAACATTTAAAAGAGAATTGGATAAATACTTGAAAGGAAAAAATCTACAGAGCTATGGGGAAAGAGCAGGGGAGTGGGATAATTGGATAGCTCTACCAAAGAGCCAACACAGACACGGTGGGCCGAATGACAGCCTTCTAGAAACATAGAAACATAGAAAATAGGTGCAGGAGTAGGCCATTCGGCCCTTCGAGCCTGCACCCCCATTCAATGAGTTCATGGCTGAACATGCAACTTCAGTACCCCATTCCTGCTTTCTCGCCATATCCCTTGATGCCCCGAGTAGTAAGGACTACATCTAATTCCTTTTTGAATATATTTAGTGAATTGGCCTCAACAACTTTCTGTGGTAGAGAATTCCACAGGTTCACCACTCTCTGGGTGAAGAAGTTTCTCCCCATCTCGGTCCTAAATGGCTTGCTCCTTATCCTTAGACTGTGACCCCTGGTTCTGGACTTCCCCAACATTGGGAACATTCTTCCTGCATCTAACCTGTCTAAACCCGTCAGAATTTTAAACGTTTCTATGAGATCCCCTCTGTGTTCTGTGTTATATCATTCTATGTTTCTAGGATTTTACGGCAAGCAGCGAGGGCTTATAGGTAGCAGGTCATAGACTAGTGCTTCCAATATAAGTAAAATCACACCATCCCCTTCACATCATCACTACATTGACAGTCCACCAATCCATCTTAACCCATCACATTGCAAGAAGCCCCCTGCCCCTGACTATGACCACCATTTCCACAGATGCCACCTGCCATAAGAGAAAAGAAAGTTTTGCATTTATATAGTGCCTTTCATGACCTCAGTAATGTCCCAAAGCCCTTTACAGCTAATGAAGTACTTTTGAAGTGTTGTCACTGTTGTAATGTAGGAACCGTGGCAGCTAATTTGCATACAGCAAGCTCCCACAAACAGCAATGTGATAATGACCAGATAATCTGTTTTATGGTGTGATTGGGGAATAAATATTGGCCAGGACACTGGAGATAGCTCCCCTGCTCTTCCATAGATGGATGAATACCTCATTATAATCCTTAGAACAGACAAACCTAAACCATTCAATCATTATAATTTTTTATGTCTCCATACAGTGGCCATAACAAAATTATTTCACCCTAGTATTACCCAATTGTGCTCTTCTTAAGAGTTCTCTTACCTACTTCAGTGCTTCTGTCAGGAAAGTTTTTAGCAAAGAGTCCATTTCATGTTTGGGACTCCATTTTGTGATTAAGAGACAATTGGAGAATCTGTTGAAACAGACGCTATCTGTAGAATCAGCTCAAATCTCCAAGGCTTTACCACTTGATGTGAATTAAATAAGAACAACTTACATTTATACAGCACCTTTAAAGTAGTAAAACTTCACAGAGGCGTTATCAAACAAAATTTGATACCGTGCCACATAGGGAGATATTAGGACATGTGATTAAAAACTTGCTCAAAGAGGTAGGTTTTAAGGTGCAACTACAAGGAGGAGAGAGGCAGAGAGGTTCAGGGAAGGAATTCCAGAGCTAATGGCCCAGTCAGATGAAGGCATGGCTGCCAAATGTGGAGTGAAGAAACCCATTCCATGGATTGCTATGTGATGCAAGTTAGATGTAAAACCAAGTGAAGGTCATTGAGGATATGGGGGAGGGCCTCTGCGAACTCTGCAGTTCGTTTAGTTTGGCCCACTGGGCCGCCAGGGAAGGTTTTGGCTGGGCCAGCCCAAGAGAGGGTGCTGGGCTGCCTATTGGAGGCTTAGCCAAACCTGTGGGTGCCATTGACGGACTGACCTCGGAGTTGGCTGACAATTAAAGTAAAATGGCGGCCCTTTAAAGGCAGACGTGCTGCCCAGCCACACAGCTTCCCACAGGGGAAAGCTGTCGGGAACACCAAGCGGGGGCCAATCCGCTCCCGCGGGGCAATTTCCCATGCAGGACAGAAATGAGTCGGCACCGGTTGGTGGGGGGTCAGCCTGTGCCCGACGGGGCCGAAACATGGGCGACGCAGTGACGAGCATGGCTAGAAAAAAAATGGAGGTCATTTTATGAAATGTCGGTGACCCATGGCTCTTATTGACAGGGGCAATTTCGGCCCTGATGTAATGGCCCGGTTTTTATGGTCATGGGCAAGGTGACGGCGCTCGCCACTGACCTCAAAGAAAGCTGCCCAGTTAGACCTAGCAAGCTCTGGCGTCCATTTCACCTTTCCTGACGTTAATTTGATTCTGGCGCCGTCTTGGGGATCTCCAGCGTCCAGCAACAGTGATGCCATCAAGCAGGCTAAGCAGCCAAATCACATTGAAGAATTCTCACAGGCAGTAAAACAGGAAGTAAAATGCATTGATTATCCTTCACTTTTTGTAAATTTTACATAGAGCAAAATAAAGATTGAAACATACGCATAGGATTAAAATAGAACCTGAAATATCGTAAACAAACTTTAAAAAATAAATAATTTTTATTATATTTTAAAAAATGGAATGTTTATCATGATGGAAAATTAGTTTTTCAGGGCCAGAGAGTTTGTTCAGCAGTAATTGTGACTTAGTACATCATTAAAATTAAAAACTCAGTTACACCTCATTTAACAAGGCTTAACTTTTTTTAAAGTAATTTTACAAGTTCAGTGATTTCTCAAAGATTGCTGTCTGTGGGTACATCAACAGCGTGCCCTGTGGAGCAGCATGGAATCATTGACAGCAACTTTTGGATTTTCACGTTTGAAAGTGTTTGAAATTCTGGATTTAGTGCGCAATTTTCGGGCTAATTGACGATTATCATGATTTGAAGGTGCCTGCATACACTGAAGCTGACAACTGCAGGTTTAGCACTCAAGCGCTGGTTAGACGCAATTTTCCTGGAGCTGTACATCTTGGACTTACACTGAAGGAGGAGCTAGAGAGAGGTTCTCCAATGTGGCACTGGAGGTCCTAGTGAAGGAGGGATGTCCTCTACCTGCAAGGGGGCCACAGAGACAGCTGATGCAACGCATGTGAGAGGAGATCGCCTGGGAGATCACAGCCAGGTGCCCTGGCCCCAGGACATGGCTCCAGTGCTGCAAGAAATGTAATGACTTGAAATGAGTGGTCAAGGTAAGATCCCATCTCACAAACACTCTTCTTAATAACTGCACAACCACCAGCATTGCAACCTCAACACACTTCATCCACCATCTAACTATACACTGACATTCACACACCCCACACTCTTTACACCTTAGACGCATCCCACTGCTATTCAACTATGTGAGGCATCACAAACACAGATACACCTGTCAGTACACTCACTCACAATCACCACTCTTTCTCTTCCAGCAAGACATCGCAGGGCCAGGCTGGAGAAGGCGGCTGATGGGTGTGACACACCAAATGCTTGGTGCAGTGGAGAGCCTGCCTGAAAGCTTATGTGTCATGGCTAGGGGGAATAGAGAGTCCGCCTCCACCTTGGTCTGTGGCTGAATGCAGACCCTGGGATCCATCCTTTCAGCATGGGGAGACTGGTCAATTCTAGCCAGCGACCTGTGAAGCCCAATATCATGCAGCATCTGATGACTGAGGTCACAGCTTCCACTGCAGTCACTGCAGCTTCCATGGAACAGCAAACTGCTGCAATGGAAGCTCAGGCAGGTGCCATGGTGGCTCTGGGGTCCTCGGTTGAAAGGGGCTTGCAGAGTGTCTCGGATGCCCAGAGGTCTGTCTTTCACCAGATCAACTGGGCACGTTGATCAGAGGCCCCGAGGTAGTGGCATGAAAATCATGGAGCAGGAACTTACTGGCTCTCTCCGGATGCCAGTGTTGCTGCTCTTTTCCCCGCCTCCCACCATTGAGCATTGCCCTTGCTGTTACCTGTCAGCCAGACAACCCAGACTGTTGAAGCCCATGTTGAGATGGTGAAGTCTGAGGCGGGGTTGCCACGGCTCACAGCCTTTCGAGGGTGTCCCAGGAGGTCATCTGAACTACCCTCTTCAGACTCTCAGCAGCTATCCACTTTGCCAGCTGCTGCCACTGTGGAAAGTATTTTTATCTAAGCTGATACCATACGGTATTTGTGTGCCTTTTGATTAAAATGGAGTCCTGGCCCTTCCAGAACTTTCTGCATTTTAGCAGTCAGCTTGCATAAACAGCTAAACCTGCTGTGAGATGGCTGATGGCCATCAGACAACTAGGAGACAAGTCATGCTGAGACAAGTAACCCCCATGGTGCTCTCCTATTGTCTACACTACAGGAGTTTCATGTCACCCCACCCTTATCTTCTAGCCATTATCTCTTTCCGAGACCTCATCCATTTCTGATGCAAACAGATAAACTGACCAGGAAATTGAAACAATCCTGACACAATACAAGACAGGTGATAGCCCATTACCTATGACTCATGGAGTAATGGCCGTTTGGCTTCCTGATTACCCTGCAAAAGGAAATATCTGTAAACCATGTCAGGACCAGGATATAGTAATTAACTCTTTATCTGTATTCACTGACTGTGAGACAGCAATACACAGGGAGAGGCCAGAACTTTGGTTTTACTGTATAAATATCTTGTTAAACTGAACCATTTCGGAGGTGTTCATTTAGCCCTTGACTGAGTGAAACCTACCCCTTGCGAGCAAGTAAATTAAAAAGGAAACTTCTACCGGAGCTGTAAGTGTCGGAGACATTCTTTTCGGAGGTCGAGATTTCGACAATTATTGGAGGTTCCACCGAGATGCATACTCTCTGTCCTGTGAGTGAAACGGATACAGGCATAGTGCCTCTCCAGTGAAAGGCTTCGGTGGCCAAACAAGGTGAGCCTTTGCTCACAAGAGGTTTCTTCACTGTTGAATCGCATATGTAATCTGTTGTCCACAGCTGAGGTACTGCATCTACAAGACTCGGCATTTAAAAGTTAAAGGTATTTTTTTTATAACCATTTCTTTCTCAGCTCGCCAGCAGAAGAGAACAGGTTCTGGAAAAAAATCTCGACAGCCCGGGGAAGGTTTCAGTAGGTAAGGGAGCGCTAGTCGATCGAAAAGGGTTCCAGGTTCTTATGTGATAAGATTTTTATTGTTTTTAATTCGGAAGGGGTTCTTATGTGATAAGACTATTAAAAAAAAAGAAAAAAGAAAGCGCTAATCGATCGAAGGTTCTTATGTGATAAGATTTTTATTGTTTTTAATTCGGAAGGGGTTCTTATGTGATAAGACTATAAAAAAAAAGAGCGCAATCGATCAAAGAGTTTGGGTACGGAACCTTAAGTTTTATCAGCTGTTATTAGGATAAGTTAAGGACTCGGTCTGTAGTGGCGTACAACGCAGACTGAGAATTTGTTTAGAGGTTATGATTTGTGTACTCACGGGAATATTGTTTGTTGTCCTTGTATTACTGTTGTGTGCAATACCTTTGTGAGTCATTGCCATTAGAGAAACGGGAAGAGTCACTAGGGAAAGTTGTGATTCGAAAAAAAAAACACAAGGATTGATTAAGAAAGAAACAGTGACTGATTGATCAACTACGGTTGGTTCGTGCCAACATATCTCACACACCCAGACTGAGCCCGAATTAAGAGCCTTTTCAGGCCACGTAACGGCCAGGAGAAGTGGGCGTAGAGAACTCGGTTGGCCGAAAGGATTGTGAGATCAGAAACTGTGGAAAATCTTAAATCATCCAGAATAGGTGCCGGAGCAAGTTAAAACACCACAAAAGGCACACCAGCCTATGTCATGCTCCAGAATTGTGGTCAGTCTTCAATTGACCACCTAAGAGAATGGGTAAAATGGACTAAGGGTGAAAACAGGCCATTTCCACCCGATGGTTCATTCAATTTAGAGAGAATAACCTGTCTAGAAGAATGCCTTATAGACAGAGACCCAGGTAGAAGAGAAAAAAAAAAGTGAATTGGTCAGCGTTTGGAGATTGGAAAAGGGAAGCTGAGGAACGACACGAGAAGAGCCTAAGAGTTAGCAAGCAGTGTACTAGAGGGAGAAAGCAGGGGGATGAACGGGTAGAGCAGGTGAATCGCCCTCGACATAACAAACACCCATCCGTTATGGTTGCTAAAGAGACAAAGGGACACTCACCTAGGGCTCCTGAGGGTTGGGATAAGGATGAGGATGAGGACTGGGATGAGGATTGGACTCCCTACAGCCATCGACCACCGCCGTATGTTCCATCCCCGGGGGGTGCTCCAGGCTAAGGAGGAGACGATCCTCGGGCCGGAGTACAGGGAAACGGGGTAACACCCGCTCCCAACAATACAGGTGCGGCTGCAGGAAATATGTCAGTCACAAGGGAATCAATACCGTGACGGCCCTGCAGGGGGTACACAAAGTCTTACCCGTGGACCAGAGCCCGTTGCCCTGGAGCCATCATCATCTGCATACCCAGTAAGACTTTTTCCCAGTCCACTCTCTGGGGGGGCTCCGGTCCCTATTTATCGACCATGGTCACCAAGTGAATTAAGAATAATTGTGGAAGGATTGGCAGACCCCAAAACCAGTATTGAAAAGGCCATAGACCAGTTAAAAGTAATCATCTTGTGCCACGAACCCAGTATATTAGATGGTCAAATCTTACTGAAAGCATGGTTAAAGGACACAAAATTTGCCGAACTTGAGATAAAATTCAAAGATTTTAAAACCCATCGAGAGGCTCCGGATGCAGATCCCAGCACGAAGCCAGGAGAGGGGTTCTGGGGAAGATGTTGGGAAGCCTTACATTCGGTGTTCCCGAGGAAAACGAATTGGTCCAAAATTATGGAAACTACACAAAGAAAGGAGAAGGATGTTGAGGATTATGTAGAAAGAGTGCGAGAGATCATGAACCAATGTTCAGGCATGAAAATGGAGGAGGTAGAAGCTCCTATGATCAGCGCCGTGGTAAACGGGCTACGACCCGAACTCAGAGATCCCTTTAAGCTAGTTTGTCTCGGATGGCGACAGGAATCGCTATCCAAGGTTGTATCTATGTTAAAGGACATACAAGAGCGAAATAGAGAATCTAGAAGCAAGGTCACCATGTTTGTAGGACAAGCAGCTCCAATAACACCCACCCCGGTGACACCGTCCTACGCCCCCCCCCCAGGGTAGAGGAAGAGGGCGAGCCAGAGGAGGATATTACAGGGGTAGAGGGAGAGGAGGTGCAGGGCAGGAACAATATGATACCTGTCACAATTGTGGTCAGATTGGACACTGGGCTAGAACTTGCCGGGCAAAACAGCAACAACCAAATCATGATTGGACTCAACAGGCAGGTAATAGAGCACACCCTCCCCCTTCAGAACCCAACCCGTATGCGACCCAAGTCCAGGTACATGCTAGACCTCAGACTAATTTCTCTGTGCAAGATCCATTTGGATCACAGAATCAAAAGCAATTCGGCCAACCACCAAATTGCCCGTATAATGATCAATGACGCCCAATCCCAGACCCGAGTGCTGCGAACAAACAGCTACCCGTCGTTTCGTTAAATGCCATAGGAGAACCTGAAGTAAAAATACGAATACAAGGAAAGGATGTCCCATTCCTAGTGGATACTGGTGCCACCTATTTGGTCCTTTCAAGGGAGGATACGAGGGGAATTCCCACTTCCACTAATCAAACCTCAGTGATTGGACTATCTGGACACGCACAGCAAATGTTTTTCTCCAACCCTATCAATGTACAATTAGAGGATTACGAAGATAATCATTCATTCCTACTGTCTAAGGAGGTTCCAGTGAATCTGTGTGGACGTGACCTGTTATGTAAAATGAATGCCACGATCCTCTGTTCCCCAGCTGGTCTGGAGGTTCGAGTCCCCATGTGGCGCTTATCCACTACTTCAACCCACAACTCCCATATTGTATGCCTGGGAAAATTTGGACCCCACACTAAGCAAAACCCTATCCTATTTGGTTGGTTCATATTGGTGTGTAACAAGGTTTATCACAGACTACCTCAAATCTCAAACCTTGGGCAAGTGGTACGAAACATTACACTGCACAGCATATTGTGACAAAACGGGATCAGACGCTACAGCACAAATCTTTATCGGACCCGAAGGGATAGTGGCAGGGGTTGAATTATCCTCCCACAGTCAGAGCTTGTTTAGGGTTAAAGGGAGCGTTCCACACTGCACCCTTGCGGTTGCAGGCACACATAAACCCCAGGATTTAGGACGAATGGTTAAAAGAATGCAAGGATCCCCAGTACAAGAGGAATGGCACACACGTAATGGAACTTTGGGGCAACATGAAAGGGGGGGAGGCTATTCTGTCAAGTTGAATGGGAAAATATACTACGATGCTGTTTTAGAATAAAGGATGCTCTCAGCAACTAGCTTCCCAGTACGACAAAGCACAGCAGAACTTCTTGCTAAAGTTCCAGAACAACTATGGTCTACACACGTTAATGAAATAGGAAGGATGCTCACCGCACAACCCTATAAGGTAGCGATCAATTCAACCGCCCTGCTCCCCAAGAAGCCTCAATACCCCTTGTCCCCAGCCGCAGAACAAGGTATTGAGCCAGTCATTAAGTCCCTGCTGGCCCAGGGAGTAATCGTTCCAACTAGAAGTCCATGTAACACACCGATCTTTCCGGTGCAGAAGCCCAATAGTGACAAATGGAGATTTGTCCAAGACCTACGAGCCGTGAATCATTCGGTATTCCCAACTTATCCAGTGGTACCCAACCCGGCAATTATACTTGCCAGTATTCCGGCATCATCAACGTATTACACAGTAGTTGATCTGTGTTCAGCATTTTTCTCAATACCCATTCACCCAGAGTCTCAATTCCTGTTTGCCTTCACGTATAAAGGACGCCAATATACGTGGACAAGACTCCCACAGGGATTTACCGAGAGCCCTACCATATTCTCACAATGCCTAAAGAGGGATCTGGAAGATGTAATTTTACCAGCAGGTTCTACACTTGTGCCATATGTTGACGACTTATTGCTCGCCTCACCCTCCAAATTGGCCTGCGAAACGGACTCCCTTGTGTTATTAAAAGCTCTGGCCTCGAAAGGACACAAGGTGTCAAAGGCAAAGTTACAATTTGTCTCAGAAAAGGTTCGGTATCTAGGGCACGAATTGGTCAGAGATACGAGACAATTGACACAAGACCGAGTAAAAGCAATCTGCTCTGCCCCACTACCAGTAACCAAGAGAGAAATGAAACACCTCCTCGGCATGACAGGATACTGCCGGCAATGGGTTACGAGTTATTCCGAGATTGTTAGACCACTGTTAGACATGTCAGAGAAGTTGATTTGGAATGAGGTATCCCGGAATGCTTTTCAGAACCTTAAACAGTCCCTCACTTCAGCACCCGCCTTGGGATTACCAGATTACACTAAGCTATTCAACTTATTTGTGCATCACAAGTCGGGTTTTGCACAATCTGTTTTGACTCAGTTACATGGGGACAGGCAGCGACCGGTAGCGTATTTCAGTACCCAACTAGACCCAGTGGCACGCGGACTACCAGGATGTCTTCCTTCGTTGGCAGCAGCTTATTATGCTATGCAACAGGCTCAGACAATCAAAAATGCAGAACAAGTGGAAAATCTCCTGCGAGCCATTCAATGCCCTTTGAAACTTGCCATTATCAAATGCCAAGCACATACAGGCCAGTCGAATGAGGTGGCACTTGGGAATGCCAGAGCTGATAATGCAGCTAAGTCAGCAGCTCTGTCGAAAGGGGGGATGCAGGTGTCATTGTTCCCACTAAGGAAAAATAATTGCTCAGACCCGCCACCCACTATTAATGACGTGCTGGCCTTTCAGACACAGGCCAGTACGGAGGAGGTGGTGACCTGGACGAAGGATCAATGTTATAAAAATCCAGAAGGAATATGGGTTCACCATGACGGCCGCGTGGTGGCCCCTAGATCCTTACTTCCATGGATTGCCCGATGTGTTCATACATTCACACATGCAGGCAAAGGGGGATTGGCAGATTATATTTTGGCAACTTGGTATGCACCAGGTATTTCGGCAATTGCAAAATAAATCTGTGAAAATTGTGTTACCTGTCAGACAATGAATCCGGGTAAGACGGAAAAAGTAGAATCTGCCTCCCACCCAAATCCAGTCGGACCTTTTGTACATTTACAAATGGATTTTATTGAATTACCTATGTGTATGGGATTCAAGTATGTATTAGTTATTGTAGATGTGTTCTCTAGATGGATTGAAGCCTTTCCATGTAAAAAGGCCGATGCCACTACTGTTGCTAAATGTTTGTTAAAAGAAATTGTACCGCGCTTCGGAATCCCTGCTAAGCTTTCCAGTGATAACGGGTCACATTTCACGGGAACTGTTATAAGAGAAATGTGTAAAGCTTTACAGATTAATCAACGTTTTCATTGCAGTTATCATCCACAATCAGCTGGACTTGTTGAAAGATATAATGGAATGCTTAAAAATAAGCTGGCAAAACTATGCAATGACACTGGACTGAAATGGACAGAACTGCTGCCCTTAGCTTTGATGGTAATGCGATCTGCAACCAACAGAACAACAGGCCTGTCACCGCATGAGATAGTTATGGGACGTCCCCAACGACTACCTTTTACAGCACCATTTACTGCAAAACAGATGGACATCCACAAAATGGAGGAAAATATGTTGAATTATTGTATTGCACTAACCAAATGTATTTCCAGCTTTCATTCACAGGTAAAGGAAGCCCAAGTCAAGCCAGCGGAAGGGAAGTGTCATAACCTGGAGCCAGGGGAATTCGTTTACATCAAGATTTTTAAAAAAGAAAAAGCAGTCTACAGCCAAGATTCGAAGGACCATACCAGGTCTTGCTGGCGACCAATACTGCAATCAAGGTAAAGGAAAGACCAACATGGATCCACGCATCCCATTGCAAACGGGCACCCGACCAGGAGGAAGGGACGAAGGAATCAGAGGAACAGAAAAAGGAAGACTGAATAAGGAACTGTATGGACTATGGGGACTGATGGTGCTGGGCTTGACAGGGTTTTACTTCACATTATTGATTACACCAGGGGTACAGACCCGCCACCGAAGGGAATTGCACGTAAACGTATTTATGGCTCTGAGTCATAGGTATGCTCAAGAAAGAAACTTGTCGAGTTGTTGGATATGTTCCCATGTACCTGTCCACTCCAGGGGGGGTATTCCCCTGAGATCTGTCCCCTTTAACGAATCAGAAATGGTAGAATGGTTGACAGTGCCAAACAGGACAAAACTAACTAAGGGGCCAGAAACGAAGGAGCAAACAGAATGGAGGTCGGCAAGGTATAAACTTACAGCCTTCCAGGGATGGTACCAGCCCAATTATGATAATAACCATCAGCCTCCCTTCCTAAGCATTACTCCCAGAATAGGAAATCCTGAAGGTATAATATGTCTAGTGAGTAATGAAACTAAAGGAAATGGAAATGGAGAGACTGTACAAGATCAAAATGGATTGAGTTGTCCTTGTGAAGGACAAAATGGGGGAATGTGGAAAGTATTTTTATCTAAGCTGATACCATACGGTATTTGTGTGCCTTTTGATTAAAATGGAGTCCTGGCCCTTCCAGAACTTTCTGCATTTTAGCAGTCAGCTTGCATAAACAGCTAAACCTGCTGTGAGATGGCTGATGGCCATCAGACAACTAGGAGACAAGTCATGCTGAGACAAGTAACCCCCATGGTGCTCTCCTATTGTCTACACTACAGGAGTTCCATGTCACCCCACCCTTATCTTCTAGCCATTATCTCTTTCCGAGACCTCATCCATTTCTGATGCAAACAGATAAACTGACCAGGAAATTGAAACAATCCTGACACAATACAAGACAGGTGATAGCCCATTACCTATGACTCATGGAGTAATGGCCGTTTGGCTTCCTGATTACCCTGACAAAAGGAAATATCTGTAAACCATGTCAGGACCAGGATATAGTAATTAACTCTTTATCTGTATTCACTGACTGTGAGACAGCAATACACAGGGAGAGGCCAGAACTTTGGTTTTACTGTATAAATATCTTGTTAAACTGAACCATTTCGGAGGTGTTCATTTAGCCCTTGACTGAGTGAAACCTACCACTTGCGAGCAAGTAAATTAAAAAGGAAACTTCTACCGGAGCTGTAAGTGTCGGAGTCATTCTTTTCGGAGGTCGAGATTTCGACACCACTGGGGTTGCACTTCATATGGCATGTTGGCCTTCATAGCAAGGGGATTTGAGTACAGGGGCAGGGAGGTGTTGCTACAGTTGTACAGGGCATTGGTGAGGCCACACCTGGAGTATTGTGTACAGTTTTGGTCTCCTAACCTGAGGAAGGACATTCTTGCTATTGAGGGAGTGCAGCGAAGGTTCACCATACTGATTCCCGGGATGGCAGGACTGACCTATCAAGAAAGACTGGATCAACTGGGCTTGTATTCACTGGAGTTCAGAAGAATGAGAGGGGACCTCATAGAAACATTTAAAATTCTGACGGGGTTAGACAGGTTAGATGCAGGAAGAATGTTCCCAATGTTGGGGAAGTCCAGAACCAGAGGTCACAGTCTAAGGATAAGGGGTAAGCCATTTAGGACCGAGATGCGGAGGAACTTCTTCACCCAGAGAGTGGTGAACCTGTGGAATTCTCTACCACAGAAAGTTGTTGAGGCCAATTCACTAAATATATTCAAAAAGGAGTTAGATGAGGTCCTTACTACTAGGGGGATCAAGGGGTATGGCGAGAAAGCAGGAATGGGGTACTGAAGTTGAATGTTCAGACATGAACTCATTGAATGGCGGTGCAGGCTAGAAGGGCCGAATGGCCTACTCCTGCACCTATTTTCTATGTTTCTATGTTTCTATGTTTCTATAGAAGCATTAGAGTAGGCAAGAGCACTTATAGGATAGCCACAAGGGTAAGTACCAGGGTGAATAATTAATATACGTAAATGCTGTTGGTTGTGTAATGTTTCCTTTGTTTGTTTTTGATGTAGATAAACAGTGAAGTTGGTAATTGGGTAGTGGTGGAATCGGTGGTCTTTTTTATTGTGATCTTCATGGGGATGGGGTTGAAAGGATCGAGTGCAAATGCTGGACTGCATTTCTGGTATATATCAATGATTTAGGCTTGAATGTAGGGGATATGATTAAGACGTTTGCAGATATACAAAAATTGGCTGTGTGGTTGATAATGAAGAAGAAAGTTGTAGACTGCAGGAAGCTATCAGTGAACTGGTCAGGTGGGTAGAAGAGTGGCAAATGGAATTCAATCCGGAGAAGTGTGAGATAATGCATTTGGGGAGGTCTAACAAGGCAAGGGAATACACATTAAATGGTACGATACTGAAAAGTGTAGAGGATCAAAGAGACCTTGGAGTGCATGTCCACAGATCTCTGAAGGTAGCAGCCCAGGTAGATAAGATGGTTAAGAAGGCATAAGGAATACTTGCCTTTATTAGATGAGGCATCAAAAACAAGAGCAGGGAGGTTATGCTTGAACTGTATAAAACACTAGTTAGGTCACAGCTAGAGTACTGCATGCAGTTCTGGTCACCAAATTACAGGAAAGATGTGATTGCACTAGAGAGAGTACAGAGGAGATTTATGAGGATGTTGCCTGGACTGGAGAATTTTAGCTATGAGGAAAAATTGGATAGGCTAGGTTTGTTTTCTTTGGAACAGAGGAGGCTTGAGGGGAGACATTATTGAGGTGTATAAAATTATGAGGAACCTAGATCAAGTGGATAGGAAGGACCTATTTCCCTTAACAGAGGGGTCAACAACCAGTGGCCATAGATTTAAAAGTAATTGGTAGAAGGTTTAGAGGGGATTTGAGGGGAAATGTTTTCACCCAGAGGATGGTGGGGGTCTGGAACTCACTGCCTGAAAGGGTAGACAAGGCAGAAACCCTCACCACTTTTAAAAAGTACTTGGATGTGCACTTGATGTGCCGTAACCCACAAGGCTATGGACCAAGAGCTGGAAAGTGGGATTAGGTTGGATAGCTCTTTGTCAGCCGGCGCGGACACGATGGGCCGAAATGCCTCTTTCCGTGCTGTAAATTTTTATGATTCTAAGGGCTAGACTTTGCATCTTGGTCTACTTCGCCCAAAAATGGGCGATATTTCCGGCGTTGTGATATTATTTTTCGGGATCGCCGGAATATCGCCCATTTTAAAACTCGCTAGTTTCCATTTTTTAATTTTGTGCGTAGCCTTAGCAATGGGCGTTAGTGATTTATTCCATCATGCAAGGCTGGCGTCCATAGCAACGACCGTTCTGCACATGCGTGAGTTTTTTTGCGATTAACGTTTCCCATGATTCGGGAGGTCAGGTTTCATCTGCATATGCGCAGAAGAGAGAGAGAGGAGTTGTTGTTCGGAAGCTGGTGTGCAGAGTAGCTGGATTTTTGAGTTTATTGGATTATTGGATTTTAGTTATTAAAATGGATCAAATTAATGAGACCATGATCAATGTAGAGGTGGAGGAGGTGGCTGAAGTGAGTGATCTGGGTGAGGTGGGAGAGGAGATGGGCAGCAGAAGGCGCGCAAAGCGCTTTTCTGAGGAGGCCAATGCTATCCTTGTTGCGATCATTGGGCCTAATTGACCCGGGGTGGTCGTGGGAAATCACCCCTTCAGGTGTACCAACGTATCTGAGCGGAGATCGCCGAAGTGGTCTCTTCCACTACACATGAGGTCCGTGAGCCGAAACCGTGCCGCAAGCACTGGAACGACCTCGTTGGTTCCGGAAGAGTAAGTATTAAATTTATTAAATAAATTGTAATTATGTAATGACTCATTAATTCAAATGTAGATCTGTTGGATTGTAATTAGGCTGGTAATCTTGGTGTCATGCATTAGTTCCTAATCTCGATCTTATTAAATTTATTTTCAGACCGTAGATATAATCATGCATTCAATTGCATACTGATGACCTTCTTTCGGAAGTGCAGCCTCCTAAAGCACGTGTTATCGGACAAGTCTACGTATGATCGCTTATCCCTGTAAGTGCGTTGGATGTAAGGTTTCCTCAGCAGTCTGCCACCTCTTTGAATATTAGGCACATAATGCTCTTCAATAAACCTTCTCCCATCTCTAGTCTGTAGCATGTGAGTAGTCATCAATACTGGCTGAGAAATTACAGGTCCCAGTACTATTACTAAATGCCCTATTATTATGTATTCAAAATGATTAAATTGTCCTCTTAAAAACTCAAAAATCAAAATTCACCACAATATGATGAAATGGTTGTCAAGAGATTTTAAAACATCTTAAAAGCACTCACAAATTACTTCAAAGCTCCCATGAACTTGAAGCAGCCTTTTATGAAAAGTTCTCCGAATTACAAAATGGCATCCATGCCGCTGGGTTAAAATCAGGTGAGTGCAGCTTTTTTTGAGCGTCTTTTTGGGTGAACGATCATTTGGGCGGTATATGGACGAGATGCCGAAAGTAACGCTCGGCGATAATCTGACCGGTATTTGGGCATTAGTTTCCATTAAAAACAGAGTTCTGGGCGGTGCATGAGTGATGATGTCAGAATTAAAAAAAATATGAGCTAATTCTCGGCGTTAACTGTATGCCGAAAGTTACGCCGGTGATAATTGGCTGTTAGTTTCCATTTTTAAATCAAATATGGGCCTTAAATTCAATCTCAGCGGTTAAATGGGCGGTACCTGGGTGAACCCAATGGAAAATCTAGCCTTAAGATTCTATCGTAAGTCGTGGAAGGTATATCATGTGACAATAGAGCTCTGGAGTCTAATGATGGAGCATGTCTCTCAAATGTGATCTTCAATTAGATGGCGGCAAGCGCCCCTCCTATGTGTGAAACGTCTACCTGGAAGCTTCTGGTGCTCCTCCTGGTCCCCCTCCTCTTCAACCTCCTCAACTTAATCCTCTGGCACAATTGCTGGTGGTAAGGACTGGTCTCATGATCACCAGATTGTGGAGCATGCAGCAAATCACCATAAATCTGGACACCTTCTCGGTCTAGTACTGCAGGGCACCACCTGACTGGTCAAGGCATCTAAACCTCTGTTTCAGGACCCCAATGGTCTGTTCAATAGTATTCCTGGTGGCTGAGTGGCTCCCATTGCATGAGTGTTCAGCTGGTACCTGGGATTTCTCAGGGAGTCATGAGCCATGTCATCAGAGGATATCCCTTGTCACCAAATAGCCAACCATGCACATTGCATTGGGGCTCAAAGATCTGTGGAATGGATGACTGTCTCATTATAAATGAATCGTAGCAGCTCCCTGGATAGCAGGCATGATGCACTGCCAGTGGTCGGAGACAAGCTATACATTAAGGGAATGGAATCCCTTCCTGTTCCTGAACACGCTCGCTTGTCCACATGTGTACACTCAATGGCTCCCTGGACCATGGCGAATCTCGCAATCCTGTTGAATCCTAGATCGCGCTGCCTCTGGTCTTCTCTCGCAATAGGGAACAATGACGGACAGGTAAAGACCATCTGGTCCATCGAGCCTGTCCCACACAATTGCAATACATTGTGTATCACTTCACCCTATTGAAACCAAGGAGAGGCAAAAAACATTAAAAACTTAGACCAATTTGGAAAAAAAAATCTGGGGAATTCCTCTCCAACCCGGCAGAAAACATTGGTGGGAGTTGTTTATGGGCTCCCAAACAATAGCATTAATATAGGGCACAGGATAAATCAGGAAATTAGAGCTGCATGTAACAAAGGTAAGACAATAATTATGGGGGACTTTAATCTACATATAGATGACCCTAGTTTCGGATTTAACTAAATAACTTTCAACCTTAATATAAAATTCTATCACATTATGGTCACTCTTCTCTAAAGGCCCCTTTACTACAAGGTTATTAATTAACCCTTTCTTATTGCACAATACTAAAATAGCCTGTTCTCTAGTTGGTTCCTCAACATACTGATCGAGAAAACCATACATTCCATGAATTCATCCAACACATGGGCAAACCAAATTTGCAGTAATAGTGTGTTGGATGAATTCATGGAATATATGGTTTTCTCGATCAGTATGTTGAGGAACCAACTAGAGAATAGGCTATTTTAGTATTGTGCAATAAGAAAGGGTAAATTAATAACCTTGTAGTAAAGGGGCCTTTAGGGAAGAGTGACCATAATGTGATAGAATTTTATATTAAGGTTGAAAGTTATTTAGTTAAATCCGAAACTAGGGTCATAAATCTAAACAAGGTATGAGGGGAGAAATGGCTAAGGTAGATTGGGAAACTACATTAAAAGGTATGATGGTAGACAACCAATGGCTAGCATTTAAAGTAGTAATACATAAGTTACAACAAAAATACATTCCTTTAAGGCACAAAAACCCCACAAGAAAAGTGATCCAACTGTGGCTAACAAGAGAAGTTAAAGATAGTATTAGATCAAAGGAAGAGGCTAAAAAATGTTGCCATAAAAAGCAGTAAGCCTGAGGATTGGGAGGATTTCCGAATTCAGCAAAGGAGGACCAAGAAATTGATACAGAATGAGAGTAAACTAGCGAGAGACATAAAAACAGACTAAAAGCTTCTATAGGTATGTAAAAAGGAAAAGATTAGCGAAAGTAAATGTGGGTCCCCTACAGGCTAAGACAGGAGAAATTATAAGGGGGAATAAGGAAATGGCAGTGAAATTAAACAAATACTTTGTGTCTATCTTATGGAAGAAGACATGAAAAACCTCCTGGAAATAGTGGAGTATCAAGGGTCCAGTGAGAATGATGAACTGAAAGAAATTACTATTAGTAAAAAATGGTACTGGAGAAATTAATGGGACTGAAAACCGATAAATCCCCTGGACTTGATGGCCTACATCCTAGGGTTTTGAAAGAGGTGGCTACAGAGATAGTGGATGCATTGTTTCTCATCTTCCAAAATTCCATTGATTCTAGAACATTTCCTGCAAATTGGAAGGTAGCTAATGTATCCTCGCTATTTAAGAAAGGAGGGAAAGAGAAAATGGGGAACTACAGACCAGTTAGCCTGACATCAGTAGTACAGAAAATACTTGAATCTATTATTAAGGTTGTGGTAATAGGGCACTTAGAAAATAATAACAGGATTGGGCAGAGTCAACATGGATTTATGAAAGGGAAATCATGTTTGACAAATCTGTTCTAGTTACAACCTCATAAAACTATTAGAATACATAAGGCATTTGGATTTGGATTTTCAGAAAGCATTCGATAAGGTGCCACACAAGAGGTTCTTGAACAAAATGAGATGCTCATGGGATTGTGGATAATATACTAGCATGGATTGAGGATTGGTTAACAAACAGAAAATAGAGAGTAGGAATAAATGGGTCATTTTCAGGTTGGCAGGCTGTAACTAGTGGGATGCCGCAAGGATCTGTGCTTAGGCCCCAGCTATTCATAATCTATATCAATGATTTGGATGGGGGGACCAAATGTAATATATCCAAGTTTGCTGATAATACAAAGCTAGGTGAAAATGTAAGTGGAGGAAAATGCAATGAGACTTCAGAGGGATATAGACATGCTAAATGCATGGGCAAGAAGATGGCAAATGGAATATAATGTGGAGCAATGTGAAGTTATCTACTTTGGTAAGAAAAATAGAAAAGCAGAGTATTTTTTAAATGGTGAGATATTGGGAAGTGTTGGTGTTCAGAGGGACGTGGGTGCCCTTGTACACAAATCACTGAAAGTTAACATGCAGGTACAGCAAGCAATTAAGAAAGCAAATAGTATATTGGCCTTTATTACAAGAGGATTTGTGTATAATAGTAAAGATGTCATTGCAATTATATAGGGCCCTGGTAAGAACACATCTGGAATATTGTGTACAGTTTTGGTCTCCTTACCTAAGGAAGGATATACTTGCCATTGAGGGAGTGCAACAAAGGTTCACCAGGCTGACTCCTGGGATGGGGGGATTTGTCCTATGAGGAGCGATTGAGTAGACTAGATTTATATTCTCTCGAAATTAGAAGAATGACAGGTGATCTGATTGAAACTGTCAAGTATGGAAGAACTCCACAAGACTGAGTACGATGAATTAAAACTGATGTGATCTTAATTTCTTTAATACAACTCCAGAGTGCCTAAGCAGCATGGCAGACAACCTTTTATACTCCCTTGCACGAGGTGTGCAGGTGACCCTTGGGCCTCCAACAGTTGCGTCCTCTGGTGGCAAGTCTTACACAGTTACAATGTTTACATACATGACATCACTCCCCCCCAAAGTCTTTACAAGTTGAAACGATCCAGGGCCCTATGCTCCCTGGTTGATCGTCTGAGTTCAAACTCAGACATGGGTGAGTTGGTCGGACCATTGCTGCACTGAGGTGAGGCTGATCTGACAGGACTGTTGGAAATGGTGGGTTCATCCTCTTCATTGACAGCAAGGTCGATTGCTAGTTGGGTGTGTGTTGGTGGGTCGATGATGGTGATGTCCTCTTCAGGTTGTTCCTGGTTGTTGGTGAACCGCAGTTTGATCCAAATGCATCTGATCCAAATGCTTTCTGCACGTTTGTTTATTCAATAGTTTGACTATCAACACTCTATTCCCCTCCTTGGCCAAGACAGTGCCAGCGACCCATTTAGGACTATGACCGTAATTAAGGACAAACACAGGGTCGTTAACATCAATGTCACAACGATACAGCCGCTCGATCGTAGGTACTTGTTTTTCCGCTGACGCCGGGTTTCCATATGATCATTTAGATCTGGGTGGACGAGGGAGAGCCTGGTTTTGAGTGCTCTCTTCATTAGCAATTCTGCAGGGGGAACCCCAGTGAACGAGTGTGGCTGCGTCCGGTAGCTGAGCAGAATCCGAGATAAGCCGGTCTGCAAGGAGCCTTCCGTCACGTGTTTCAAGCTCTGCTTGATAGTTTGGACTACCCGTTCCGCTTGACCATTGGATGCGGGCTTAAACGGGGCAGACCTGACATGCTTGATGCCATTGCGGGTCATAAACTCGTTGAATTCCGAGCTGGTGAAACACGGTCCATTGTCACTGACAAGGACGTTGGGCAAGCCATGGGTGGTGAACATAGTCCGGAGGCTTTCAATGGTGGCAGTGGATGTGCTGGATGACATGATTACGCATTCAATCCATTTAGAATAAGCGCCCACTCCAACTAAAAACATCTTTCCGAGAAAGGGGCCAGCAAAATCTACGTGGATCCTGGACCACGGTTTGGAGGACTCAATGGAGCCTCCCTTGGTGCATTGCTCAATTGTGAGCATGTGTTGCACTGGTGCACGCATGAATCTATGTTCGAGTCAATGCCGGGCCACCAAACATGCGACTGGGCTATAGCCTTCATCATGACTATGCCTGGGTGGGTATTGTGTAGGTCATGTATAAACGTTGCCCTGCTTTTTTTGGGGCAAAACCACGCGATTACCCCATGAGACAATCCGACTGGATGGACATTTCGTCTTGCGTCGGTGAAACGGCTTAATTTCATCTTGCATTTCCCCAGGAACGGCCGACCCGCTCCCATTGAGGACGCAACTTTTTATAAGTGATAGTACAGGATCCTGGCTGGTCCTGGTCCAGATCCTGATCTGGTGAGCAGTGATGGGTAACCCCTCACTCTCAAAAGCATCCATGAGCAGAAGCAAGTCAGCTGGCCGTGCCATTTTCACTCCGGTAGTGGGCAATGATAGCCGACTGAGGGCATCAGCACAGTTCTCCGTGCCTGGTCTGTGACGGATAACATAGTTATAGGTGCACAATGTTAGTTCCCATCTTTGGATGCGGGATGAAGCATTGGTGTTTATACTTTTGCTTTTTGAAAACAGCAAAATGAGCATTTATGGTCGATTTCAAGCTCGAACAGGTCCAAATAGATATTGGTGCATTTTCTTAACCCCATGTATGCATGCTAACGCCTCTTTCTCAACCATACCATACCATACCATAAGGCTCTTTTAGCCTTAGACTGACTTCTAGACGCGTATGCAACCCGTTGAAGTTTGCCCGATACATTAGTTTGCTGTAACACACAGCCGACCCTGTACAAAGATGCATCACAAGCTAGCACTAATCGTTTTCACGGGTCATACAGTACAAGTAACTTATAAGAAGAAAGTAGGATTCTGGCCTTCTCAAAGGCTGTCTCTTGAGATTTACCTCAAACCCAATCGTCGCCCTTACGTAGCAACATGTGCAACGGTTCCAGCAAAGTGCTTAACCCGGGAAGAAAGTTACCAAATAGTTGAGGAGTCCCAGGAACAAATGCAGCTCTGTCACATTCTGTGGTCTGGGTGCATTCTTGATGGCCTCTGCCTTTGAGTCCGTGGGTCTGATGCCATCTGCCGCAATCTTTCTCCCCAGAAATTCGAGCTCTGGCACTAGGAAAACACACTTGGAGCATTTCAGCCTGAGTCACACTCTGTCTAGTCGACTTCGAACATCTTCCAGGTTGTGCAGGTGTTTGGTGGTGTCACGACAAGTGATCAGGATGTCGTCTTGAAACACAACGGTGCCCGGAACCGATTTCAGCAGACTCTCCATGTTCCTCTGGAAGATGGCAGCAGCTGAGCGAATCCTAAAAGGGCTCCTGTGGTATATAAACAGTCTTTTGTGCGTGTTGATGCACGTCAATCTTTTCGAAGATTCAGCCAGCTCCTATGTCATGTAGGCGGAGATTAGGTCATAGAAACATAGAAAAATAGGTGCAGGAGTAGGCCATTCAGCCCTTCGAGCCTGCACCGCCATTCAATAAGATCATGGCTGATCATTCCTTCCGTACCCCTTTCCTGCTTTCTCTCATACCCCTTTATCCCCTTAACTGTAAGAGCCATATCTAACTCCCTCTTGAATATATCCAGTGAACTGGCATCAACAACTCTCTGCAGCAGGGAATTCCATAGGTTAACAACTCTCTGAGTGAAGAAGTTTCTCCTCATCTCAGTCCTAAATGGTCTCCTGGTTCTGGACTTTCCCAACATCGGGAACATTTATCCCGCATCTAACCTATCCAGTCCAGTCAGAATCTTGGTGAACGACTAACCCCTCCCCAATGTTACGAACAGGTCATCCGCCTTGGGTAGCGGGTACTGGTCTTATAACGAGACTCAGTTGATCGTTACCTTGTGGTCTCCGCAGATTCTGACCATGCCATCGCTTTTCAACACCAGAACAATCGGACTGGCCCATTCGTTGAACTCGACAGGCGATATGATTCCCTCTCGTTGAAGTCTGTCCAGTTCAATCTCGACTTTCTCCCTCATCATATATGGAACCGCTTGAGCCTTGTGATGAATGGGCCTTGCATCGGGGACGAGATGGATCTGCACCTTGGCACCTGTGAAGTTGCCGATACCTGGTTCAAATAGCGACGGAAACTTGCTCAGCATTTGGGCGCACGAGACACTGAAGGTAGTGCTCAGATGTCGTCCCAGTTCCATCGAATCTTTCCCAGCCAGCTTCTGCCGAATAGTGTTTGGCCATCACCTGGTATAATCCACAGTGATAAATCATGCACAGCTCTATTGTACGATACCTTAACTGCCGCACTGCCAATGACTGGTATGAGCTCTTTGGTGTAGGTGCGCAGCTTTGTCTGAATCAGGCTCAGTTTGGGCTTTTGTGCCTTGTTGCCCCACAGTTTCTCAAAAGCCTTCTGGCTCATAATTGACTGACTCACCCCCATGTCCAACTCCATTGATACCAAAATACTGTTCAATTTGACTTTCAGCATGATAGGAGGGCTCTTGGTGGTGAAGGTGTGTACCCCATACACTTCTTCCTCGGGTTGAGTTGCCTCTCTTGTTTGTTCTGCGTGATCCACGCCGGATCAATCATCCTCTACTGACTCTGCCACGTGGTAAGTCGCAGCACTCTTGCTGGAGGTGCCCCGTTGTTTTGCAGCCTTTGCACACGTAGCACTTGAATTGACATTGATGGGCTCGATGATTACCCCCACAGTGCCAACATGGTGCTAATGGATTTGCATTCACGCCCGATGGCGGACTCTGAGTCATCCTAGGTCTTACAGCTGCAGATGTGTAGGCCCTGCCATATGCAGTTCTGCCTGCTAGCGACGTTATTTTATGCACAGTAATTGCCGGTGAGCTTCGATACTGGGAAGATATCTGTCTGATATTCTCACTTGTGGATATGAATGCCTGGGCTTTCGTGATGGCCTTGCTCAGGTCTAGGGATTCAGCGGATATCAGTTTGTGAAGAATGAGCTCGTGGCCGATGCCAAGCACAAAAAAGTCCCACAGCATTTCCCTAAAAATCCAGCAAATTCGCAAGTTCCCGCAAGGCATCTCAGGTCGGCGACATAACTCACCACGACCTGGCCCTCGAAGCGCTGATGCGTGTAGAAACGATACCTGACCATGCAGATGCTCTCCTTCAGCTTGAGGTGGTTCCGAACCAGTGTACACATCTCTGTATATGTCTTCTCCGCTGGTTTCTCTGGTGCTAGCAGATTCTTGATAAGGCCGTATATTGTGGACCAACATACGGTGAGGAGAATCGCCCTGTGCTTGATCGCTTTAGCGTCCCCATCCAGCTCGTTGGTCATGAAGTACTGGTTCAATGAGATGTTCAATGGAGGCTTCCCAATCATTAGAAACATAGAAACATAGAAAATAGGTGCAGGAGTAGGCCATTCGGCCCTTCTAGCCTGCACCGCCATTCAATGAGTTCATGGCTGAACATTCAACTTCAGTACCCCATTCCTGCTTTCTCGCCATACCCCTTGATAGAAACATAGAAAATCTCACGAAAATACCAACGGCAGCCATGACCGCGTGAAAGTTCGTAATCTGTTACTCATCGCCAATTGTTAAGTATGGAAGAACTCCACAAGACTGACTACTGTGAGCTAAAATTGATATGACCTTAGTCTCTTTAATACATCTCCAGAGTGCCTAAGCAGCATGGCAGACAACCTTTTATACTCCCTTGCACGAGGTGTGCAGGTGACCCTTGGGCCTCCAACAGTTGTTCCCTCTGGTGGCAAGTCTTACACAGTTACAATGTTCACATACATAACAGAAACATACAAAATTCTTACAGGGCTTGACAGGGTAGATGCAGGGAGCATGTTTCCTCTGGCTGAGGAGTCGAGAACCAGGAGTCACAGTCTCAGAATAAGGGGTCGGCCATTTAGGACTGAGATGAGGAGAAACGTCATCACTCAGAGGGTGGTGAATCTCTGGAATTCTCTACTCCCGAGGGCTGTCTTTGAGTATATTCAAGACAGAGATCGATAGATTTTTGGATATTAAAGGAATCAAGGGATAGTGCTGGAAAGTGGAGTTGAAGTAAAAGATCAGCCATTGAATGGCAGAGTAGCCTCGAGGGGCTGAATGGCCTATGCCTGCTCCTAATACTTATGTTCTTATGACCCAGCTAGGCAATCAAAACTAGACCAGGAGATCACTTTGGTCGTGACTTCCCTGCAGACCAGCGAGGAGGATTTGAGACCAATATGATTGAACTACCTGTCTAACCGGCACCCAGTTCTGGTAGCCAGAGCCTAAAGAACTGGGAGATCAGTAGGAGAAGACAACACAGAACTAATGGATAAGGACCCCATATCCCTGGAAGGCCATGCGACAAATGTAACCATGCTAACCCAAACTTACCAAAACATCTTGGGAATGGAAACTGAGATGGCATTATTCGTGTTTGCTTGGCCCAATGGTGTACTGTACAGTACACCATTGGGCCAAGCAAACACGAATAATGCCGCCCATTACAAAGACATACAAATAGCGCCTCAACAAGATAGAAGCTGCCAGGCACCAATAATCATTCACTGCCCTACGGATAGCCTGTTTTGCTTTTGATGCAATGAAATATACCATAAGGTTGGCTTGTTCAGGACACACCTGGACAAAAAGCATCAGATTAAAAACTTCCAAACAAGATGTGGGAAGTGTAACAAAACCAGAGAGCACCACGCAATAGCCTGCCACTACGCCAAATGTAAAGGTAGAGGGCTATCCAACACAGATGGCGTTTTCACCTGCGAGGTTTGTGAACTAAAATTCACAACTCGAGGGGGTCTCAGCCAGCATGAGAGGCACGATCATTCATCACTGAGGAATGAGAAAAGAGTCGCAGCACTCATTCCGAAGAAAAAACACGATAAAGAGTCCATTTGGTCAGAGGCAAAACCAAACTGCTTATAGAGCTGGAACAATAGTTCCAGGGTTGTCAAAATATCAACAATGAGATTGGCAACAGTCTGAAATCGAATTCCAACAAACAGATTTCAGATAAGCACTGCGCCTTGCGTAGAGAGGCAGCAAGAGCAGAAGAAGAGGCTCAGAACACTCCCGCAGAGTTGGGTAACAATTCGGAGCCCTCTGAAACAGAGGAATTTGCCACCACTGACCATGTGCATAACACATCCATAGCCCAACCTAGGAACCCAACAAGGGAGCTCCCAAAACACCATGATCTAGAAGATCGGCTCACCATAGCTGAGGAGCTACTCCATGTTTTTGTGACTGGAAGGATGTTTCCAGTGGGGTTCCGCAGGGCTCAGTACTGGGTCCCTTGCTTTTTGTGGTATATGTCAACCATTTAGATTTGAATATAGGGAGTATGATTAAGAAGTTTGCAGACGACACTAAAATTAGCTGTGTGGTTGATAATGAAGAGGAAAATCATGGGCTGCAGGAGGATATCAATCCACTGGTCAGATGGGCAGAGCAGTGGCAGATGGAATTTAATTCAGAGAAGTAAGTGTGAGGTGATGCACTTTGGGAGGGATAATAAGGAAAGGGTATACATATTAAGCGGCAGGCCACTTAATAGAGTAGATGAACAAAGGGACCTTGGAGTGCTTGTCGACAGATCCCTGATGGATAAGGCGGTTAAGAAGGCATACAGAATGCATGCCTTTATTGGCCAAGGCATAGAATATAAGAGCAGGGAGGTTATGCTTAAATTGGATAATATTTTGGTTAGGCCACAGCTGGTCTGGTCGCGTATTATCGGAAGGACGTGATTGCACCAAAGAGGGTGCAGAGGAGATTTACCAGGATGCTGCCTGGAATGGAGAAGCTTAGTTATGAGGACAGATTGGATAGGTTGGGTTGGTTCTCATTGGAACAGAGGAGGTTGAGAGGAGATCTCATTGAGGTGTACAAAATAAGGGGGATGGGAACCAATGCAGGGAGATAGAGGGAAACAAAAAGGAGGCAAAAGCAAAAGACAGAAAGGAGATGAGGAAAAGTGGAGGGCAGAGAAACCCAAGGCAAAGAACAAAAAGGGCCATTGTACAGCAAAATTCTAAAAGGAGAGAGGGTGTTAAAAAAACAAGCCTAAAGGCTTTGTGTCTTAATGCAAGGAGTATCCGCAATAAGGTGGATGAATTAACTGTGCAAATAGATGTTAACAAATATGATGTGATTGGGATAACGGAGACATGGCTCCAGGATGATCAGGGCTGGGAACTCAACATCCAGGGGTATTCAACATTCAGGAAGGATAGAATAAAAGGAAAAGGAGGTGGGGTAGCATTGCTGGTTAAGGAGGAGATTAAGGCAATAGTTAGGAAGGACATTAGCTTGGATGATGTGGAATCTATATGGGTAGAGCTACAGAACACCAAAGGGCTAAAAACGTTAGTGGGAGTTGTGTACAGACCTCCAAACAGTAGTAGTGATGTTCGGGAGGGCATCAAACAGGAAATTAGGGGTGCATGCAATAAAGGTGCAGTAGTTATAATGGGTGACTTTAATATGCACATAGATTGGGCTAACCAAACTGGAAGCAATACGGTGGAGGAGGATTTCCAGGAGTGCATAAGGGATGGTTTTTTAGACCAATATGTCGAGGAACCAACTAGGGGGGAGGCCATCTTAGACTGGGTGTTATGTAATGAGAGAGGATTAATTAGCAATCTCATTGTGCGAGGCCTCTTGGGGAAGAGTGACCATAATATGGTGGAATTCTGCATTAGGATGGAGAATGAAACAGTTAATTCAGAGACCATGGTCCAGAACTTAAAGAAGGCTAACTTTGAAGGTATGAGGCGTGAATTGGCTGGGATGGATTGGCGAATGATACTTAAGGGGTTGACTGTGGATGGGCAATGGCAGACATTTAGAGACCGCATGGATGAACTACAACAATTGTACATTCCTGTCTGGCATAAAAATAAAAAAGGGAAGGTGGCTCAACCGTGGCTATCAAGGGAAATCAGGGATAGTATTAAAGCCAAGGAAGTGGCATACAAATTGGCCAGAAATAGCAGCGAACCTGGGGACTGGGAGAAATTTAGAACTCAGCAGAGGAGGACAAAGGGTTTGATTAGGGCAGGGAAAATGGAGTATGAGAAGAAGCTTGCAGGGAACATTAAGACGGATTGCAAAACTTTCTATAGATATGTAAAGAGAAAAAGGTTAGTAAAGACAAACGTAGGTCCCCTGCAGTCAGAATCAGGGGAAGTCATAACACGGAACAAAGAAATGGCGGACCAATTGAACAAGTACTTTGGTTCGGTATTCACGAAGGAGGACACAAACAACCTTCCGGTTATAAAAGGGGTCGGGGGGTCTAGTAAGGAGGAGGAACTGAGGGAAATCCTTATTAGCCAGGAAATTGTGTTGGGGAAATTGATAGGATTGAAGGCCGATAAATCCCCAGGGCCTGATGGACTGCATCCCAGAGTACTTAAGGAGGTGGCCTTGGAAATAGTGGATGCATTGACAGTCATTTTCCAACATTCCATTGACTCTGGATCAGTTCCTATAGAGTGAAGGGTAGCCAATGTAACCCCACTTTTTAAAAATGGAGGGAGAGAGTAAACGGAATTATAGACCGGTCAGCCTGACATCGGTAGTGGGTAAAATGATGGAATCAATTATTAAGGATGTCATAGCAGTGCATTTGGAAAGAGGTGACATGATAGGTCCAAGTCAGCATGGATTTGTGAAAGGGAAATCATGCTTGACAAATCTTCTGGAATTTTTTGAGGATGTTTCCAGTAGAGTGGACAAGGGAGAACCAGTTGATGTGGTATATTTGGACTTTCAGAAGGCTTTCGACAAGGTCCCACACAAGAGCTTGATGTGCAAAGTTAGAGCACATGGGATTGGGGGTAGTGTGCTGACATGGATTGAGAACTGGTTGTCAGACAGGAAGCAAAGAGTAGGAGTAAATGGGTACTTTTCAGAATGGCAGGCAGTGACTAGTGGGGTACCGCAAGTTTCTGTGCTGGGGCCCCAGCTGTTTACACTGTACATTAATGATTTAGATGAGGGGATTAAATGTATCTCCAAATTTGCGGATGACACTAAGTTGGGTGGCAGTGTGAGCTGCGAGGAGGATGCTGTGAGGCTGCAGAGCGACTTGGATAGGTTAGGTGAGTGGGCAAATGCTTGGCAGATGAAGTATAATGTGGAGAAATGTGAGGTTATCCACTTTGGTGGTAAAAACAGAGAGACAGACTATTATCTGAATGGTGACAGATTAGGAAAAGGGGAGGTGCAAAGAGACCTGGGTGTCGTGGTACATCAGTCATTGAAGGTTGGCATGCAGGTGCAGCAGGCGGTTAAGAAAGCAAATGGCATGTTGGCCTTCATAGCAAGGGGATTTGAGTACAGGGGCAGGGAGGTGTTGCTACAGTTGTACAGGGCATTGGTGAGGCCACACCTGGAGTATTGTGTACAGTTTTGGTCTCCTAACCTGAGGAAGGACATTCTTGCTATTGGAGTGCAGCGAAGGTTCACCAGACTGATTCCCGGGATGGCGGGACTGACCTATCAAGAAAGACTGGATCAACTGGGCTTGTATTCACTGGAGTTCAGAAGAATGAGAGGGGACCTCATAGAAACATTTAAAATTCTGACGGGGTTAGACAGGTTAGATGCAGGAAGAATGTTCCCAATGTTGGGGAAGTCCAGAACCAGAGGTCACAGTCTAAGGATAATGGGTAAGCCATTTAGGACCGAGATGCGGAGGAACTTCTTCACCCAGAGAGTGGTGAACCTGTGGAATTCTCTACCACAGAAAGTTGTTGAGACCAATTCACTAAATATATTCAAAAAGGAGTTAGATGAGGTCCTTACTACTAGGGGGATCAAGGGGTATGGCGAGAAAGCAGGAATGGGGTACTGAAGTTGAATGTTCAGCCATGAACTCATTGAATGGCGGTGCAGGCTAGAAGGGCCGAATGGCCTACTCCTGCACCTATTTTCTATGTTTCTATGTTTCTATATTGAGGGGCCTGGACATAGTGGATAGTAAGGGTCGATTTCCATTGGTGAAGGGGTCTATTATGAGGGGGCATAATTTTGGTTGGTGGAGGGTTTGGAGGGGATTTGAGGGGGAGCTTCTTTACGCAGAGGATTGTGGGGATCTGGAACTCGCTGCCTGGAAGAGTGCTGGATGCAGAAACCCTCACCACTTTTAAGAGATGGTTGGATGGGCACTTAAAGTGCAGTAATCTGCAGGGTTACGGACCTAGAGCTGGTAACTAGAATTAGACTGGATGACCTTTTGTTGGACGACTCAAATATAATGGTAAGTACTGCAGGGAATAGAATACGGCCAGGGTGATCTCCTGGACTAGTTTCGATCGCCTGGATGGCTTGGGGAAGAATTTTCCCAGATTTTTTCACCCTAAATTGGCCTGGGTTTTTATCTGGTTTTTGCCTCTCCCAGAAGATCACATGGCTCCGGTTGGGGTGGAGTGTAGAATGTTTTAGTATAAGGGGTGTCGCAGTTGTATGAGGCAGACTAGTTGGGCTGGGTGCTCTTTGCCTTTCCGTCATTGTTCATAGGTTTATATGTAACCTTTAGGGCTGCTGACCAAGGGCCGGGCGGCTCTTTGTTGGCCGGCGCGGACACGATGGACCGAAATGGCCTCCTGCGCTGTAAAATTCTATGTTTCTATGCTTCTAACAAGGGTAACCCAGAAAACAAAGAATGGTGCATAGGTCTGGTGGAGAGTATTGCAGAGACGGTGCGAGAAAAATATACAGTTAAACCTCGCAAGACCAAGAGGAAGAAGGAGAGCTACTGTAAGAGAAACAAGCACAGAGCCGCGAATGTTCATAACTCTGATGCTAGAAAATTATGGGCTTCCAAAAAAGCCAAATTCAAACATATACAGACACTGTACCAAAAGGACAGAAAAAGGCTGGCACGTCAAATCATGGGCGCCAGCCGTAGCAAACTGCACTCTCAGCAAAGAGAAACTTGAAAATTTCTTCATGGCAAAACGAGCCGATCCAAATAACAAGGCAGCTTACTATGGTCACACGGATGACACCATACTAATGGAAGCCATCAAGGCAGAAGAGATGGAGATGGCACTCAAAGGATTCAAAGAAAAGAGTGCAGTCAGGCCGGATGGTATGAAGGTCGAGGACTTTGTGAACATTACGGGAAACTATGAGAACCTACTCCCACGCCTCTTCACTTTATGGCTTAAATCAGCAACCATACCATGGACTTTGAAGAAAAGCCGTACAATGCTAATTCCAAAAACCACGGAGGCAGAGCTCCTCAAGAATATTAATAACTGGAGGCCCATTACGATCGGGCCCATGTTGCTTCACCTCTTCATGAAAATCATCGCAAAAAGACTCTTCGAGTCTGTGGAACTTAACCCAAAGGTTTCATAACAGCCACCCCCTGCAAAACATAATAAAGGAGACCAAGAGCAAGGATTTAGTGATAATCTTTGTAGACCTTGCAAAAACTTTTGACTTGGTTGGACATAAGATGTTGTCAGCATGTCTACAGAGGATGGGAGTACTGAGAAGGTTCATCGACCTTGTGGAGCTGGTTATAGAGTGGGATGGAACCATTACAGACCCGATCCTTATCAAAAGTGGAGTCAAACAAGGCGACCCACTTTAACCCGTTATACTACATCACGATGGATCCTCTTATCTGTTTGGTAAAAAGAGCAGGTCGTGGAGTAGTGATGAAGCTCAATAACAGATCTACCAACTGCTCTTCACCAGCATTTGCAGACGATATTGCTATCCTTAGCGATTCTCACGCCGGAATGGCTACAAATCTACAAATCCTGCAGACCTTTTGCAAGAACACAGGTTGCAATATTAACAGTAAGAAGACAGCCAGCTTCCATTTCAGCTGTACTAGGAAAACGTTCCTATACAACTGTAAAGAAAATTGGAAGATCAATGAAAGACTGGTGAGCTACATTCCTGCCAGGAGACATAGAGAAATATCTTGGAGCTCAAATAGACCCATGGGCAAGAGTTGCAGAGGGCAAGTGGTCTTCAAAACTCAATACGTGGATAGCCAGTCTGAAGGAGGTCGAGCTTAAGCCAACACAAAGGTTCGAAATCCTAAAGACACACATGATTCCACAAATTTACTGTCATCTTATTGTAACCAAGGCATCCCAGAATGCACTCATCAAACTGGATCAACTGATAAAGAAATCAGGTAAGGAGATACTACATCTCACTGCCGATACTACTGATGGAATACTATACTCCAAGAATAAAGACGGAGGCCTTGGGACACCCAAGTTGGAGGTACAAATACCGTCCGCGATAGTAAGGAAGCTTGAATCCTTTGAAACATCTAACTATGCAATCATCAGAGCATCATTCCAATACTGCGGTGAAAACGTCACACATAGAACCCAGGTTCACGACACAGGGTGAGAAACTGTGGAAGCCCGAAAAAATATTCACCAAAGGGCAGGAGGTGGCTGTGATTGACGTGACAGTTTGGTACGAAGGTAATAAAAAGGTGCTTGAGAATGCATGCAGGAAAAAGATGGAGAAATACAAACATTTGGAGCCCCAAATCAATGGCTCGACCAAAGGATTGTCAGTACAGTTTTTTGACTATGTAAAGGGCTCTAGAGGTAAATGGCTTGAAAATAACAACTCTTATGAAATATCTAAATATTGAGAGGTGTATGTCCTCCTCAAAGAATGTATCACGACTAACCATTTCACTTACACTGGATATATTGCAGATCTTCAATGATCAGTAATCCATGGTGTACTGTCTGTGCTAAGAAACTAATTCTATGTAAATAAGGCATGCATGTTTTATTATTATCATTGGTACAGATTAACTGTAGTTTTCCTGTTTTTAATTATTGCTATCTGTAAAATTTTATTCGTAATGAAGCAAAAACATCAGGTGATGATTGTGGGTATGACGCTACGAGCGAATGGCTCCAAGAGAACTAACCAGACGACACGATAACTCAGCTGCATCTCCCCTGGTGGTGAAATCCATGCTTGGTGAAACAGGAAGCCATCATACTGTCAATCAGAGATCAACCCAGTCCTCCCCAACATCTGTGAACCTGGCCCTCCCATAGCCTGTGTGTTCTCGCTGGATGTGACAAGCCACGTAAAGACTCGAAACAGACACGCATTTAATGGGACCAGTCCCAAGTCCTCGCTGGTCTCTAGTGTCAGCAGTGGCTCAGTGGGTAGCACAGTTGCCTCTGAGTCAGAAGGCTATGGGTTCAAGTCCCACTCCAGGAACTTGAGCATATAAAGCTAGGCCGACACATCAGTGCAGTGCTAAAGGAGTGCTGCACTGTCAGATGCCGTCTTTCGGATGAGACCCTATCTGCAAAAGGCCCCATCTGCCCTCTCAGGTGGACGTAAAAGATCCTGTGGCGCTATTTCGAAGAAGAGCAGGAGAGTGATCCCCAGTGTCCTGGCCAATATTTATCCCTCGATCAACATCACAATAAAACAGATTATCTGGTCATTATCACATTGCTGTTTGTGGGAGCTTGCTGTGCATAGTTTGGCTGTCACGTTTCCCACAGTACAACAGTGACTACACTCCAAAAGTACTTCATTGGTTGTAAAGAGCTTTGAGATGTCCGGTAGTTGTGAAAGGCGCTACATAAATGCAAGTCTTCTTTCTCTGTAAGAGGTGAAAGAGGTGAATTCTGCCCTGGCTAGAAACCGCTTTCGCTTGAAGGAATTCAGCGAGTCTGCGTCCACCACACAAGAGGTCCACTATTCTCTGGGAAAAGAACCACCTCCTGATATCTAACATAGATCTAGCCTTATACAACTTAAATGTGTGACCCCTGGTCCTACCTAATCTATTTAATTGAAATAAACTGTCAGCTGAAACACAATCTATTCCCTTCATTATCTTATAAACCTTAGTCAGATCCCCCTGTTTATGCTTCACTAAGGTACAGAATCCCAACTCTTTTAACCTGTCTTGATAACTAAGATGCTTTAGACTGGGAATTTGTCCAGTGGCCCTCCTCGACACCTGTTCCAAAACCTCAATATCATCCACTATGTGAGGAGACTAAAACTGAACACAGTATTTCAAGTGCAGCCTGACCAAGGTCTTGTCCAAGGACAAAACAGAATGCCTCATCTTATATTCAATTGTCCTGTGGATATATCCCAATACCCTATTTGCTAGCTATCGCTACACAGCATTGCTCATGTACCTTTAAGGATGCATGCACTAGAATGCCCAAATCTCTTTCTATCTCCACCATCTTTAATGCCTTTCCTTGAAGGGTATATGAATGTTGAGCATTTTCCCTGCCCACATTCATAACACTGCACTTATATAGAAACATAGAAAATAGGTGCAGGAATAGGCCATTCAGCCCTTCGAGCCTGCACCGGCATTCAATAAGATCATGGTTGATCATTCCCTCAGTACCCCTTTCCTGCTTTCTCTCCATACCCCTTGATCCCTTTAGCCGTAAAGGGCCATATCTAACTCCCTTTTGAATATAACCAATGAACTGGCATCTCTGCGGCAGGGAATTCCATAGGTTAACAACTCTCTGAGTGAAGAAGTTTCTCCTCATCTCAGTCCTAAATGGCCTACCTCTTATCCTAAGATTTTGTCCCCTGGTTCTGGACTTCCACAACAGCGGGAACATTCTTTCCGCATCTAACCTGTCCAGTCCCGTCAGAATCTTATACGTTTCTATGAGATTCCCTCTCATCCTTCTAAACTCCAATGTATAAAGGCCCAGTTAATCCAATCTCTCCTTATATGTCAGTCCAGCCATCCCTGGAATCAGTCTGGTGAACCTTCGCTGTACTCTCTCAATAGCAAGTATGTCCTTCCTCAGATTAGGAGACCAAAACTGAACACAATATTCCAGGTGAGGTTTCACTAAGGCCCTGTACAACTGCAGTAAGACCCCCCTGCTCCTATACTCAAATCCCCTAGCTATGAAGGCCAACATACCACTTGCCTTCTTCATCGCCTGCTGTACCTGCATGCCAACTTTCAATGACTGATGAATCATGACACCCAGGTGTCATTGCACCTCCCCTTTTCCTAATCTGCTGCCATTCAGATAATATTCTGCCTTCGTGTTTTTGACCCCAAAGTGGATAACCTCACATTTATTCACATTATACTGCATCTGCCATGCATTTGCAAACTCACTTAACCTGTCCAAGTCAACCTTCAGCCTCTTAACGTCCTCCTAACAGCTCACACCGCCACCCAGTTTAGTGTCATCTGCAAACTTGGAGATATTACACTCAATTCCTTCATTTAAATCATTAATGTATATTGTAAAGAGCTGGGGTCCCAGCACTAAGCCCTGCTGCAGCCCACTAGTCACTGCCTGCCATTCTGAAAAGGACCCGTTTATCCCGACTCTCTGCTTCCTGTCTGCCAACCAGTTCTCTATCCACGTCAGTACATTACCCCCAATACCATGTGCTTTGATTTTGCACACCAATCTTTTGTGTGGGACCTTGTCAAAAGCCTTTTGAAAGTCCAAATACACCAGATCCACTGGTTCTCCCTTGTCCACTCTGCTCGTTACATCCTCAAAAAATCCCAGAAGATTCATCAAGCATGATTTCCCTTTCATAAATCCATGCTGACTTGGACCGATCCTGTCACTGCTTTCCAAATGCGCTGCTATTTCATCCTTAATGATTGATTCCAACATTTCCCCCACAACTGATGTCAGGCTAACCAGTCTATAATTACCCGTTTTCTCTCTCCCTCCTTTTTTAAAAAGTGGTGTTACATTAGCTACCCTCCAGTCCATAGGAACTGATCCAGAGTCGATAGACTGTTGGAAAATGATCACTAATGCATCCACTATTTTTAGGGCCACTTCCTTAAGTACTCTGGGATGCAGACTATCAGGCCCCGGGGATTTATCGGTCTTCAATCCCATCAATTTCCCGAACACAATTTCTCGCCTAATAAAGATATCCTTCAGTTCCTCCTTCTCACTAGATCCTCGGTCCCCTAGTACATCCGGAAGGTTATTTGTGTCTTCCTTCGTGAAGACAGAACCAACGTATTTGTTCAATTGGTCTGCCATATCTTTGTTCCCCATTTTAAATTCAGAATCCGACCTACGTTTGTCTTCACTAATCTTTCTCTCTTCACATATCTATAGAAGCTTTTGCAGTCAGTTTTTATGTTCCTGGCAAGCTTCCTCTCCTACTCTATTTTCCCCCTCTTAATTAAACCCTTAGTCCTCCTCTGCTCAATTCTAAATTTCTCCCAGTCCTCAGATTTGCTGCTTTCTCTGGCAAATTTATAAGCCTCTTCCTTGGATTTAACACTATCCTTAATTTCCCTTGTTAGCCACGGTTGAGCCACCTTCCCTGTTTTACTTTTACTCCAGACAGGGATGTGCAATTGTTGAAGTTCATCTATGTGATCTTTAAATGTTTGCCATTGCCTATCCAACGTCAACGCTTTAAGTATCATTTGCCAGTCTAATCTAACCAATTCACGCCTCATACCATTGAAGTTACCTTTCCTTAAGTTCAGGACATTAGTTTCTGAATTAACTGTGTCACTCCCCATCTTAATAAAGAATTCTACCATATTATGTTCACCCTTCCCCAAGGGGCATCGCACAACAAGATTGCTAATTAGTCCCTTCTCATTACACATCCCCCAGTCTAGGATGGCCAGCTCTCTAGTTGGTTCCTCGACATATTGGTCTAGAAAACCATCCCTAATACATTCCAGGAAATCCTCATCCACCGCATTGCTACCAGTTTGGTTAACCCAGTCAATATGTAGATTAAAGTCACCCATGATAACTGTTGTATCTTTATTGCACACATCCCTTATTTCTTGTTTGATGCTGTCCCCAACCTCACTACTACTGTTTGGTGGTCTGTACACAAACCCCACCAGCGTTTTCTGCCCTTTGGTATTCCGCAGCCCCACCCATACCGATTCCACATCATCCAAGCTATTGTCCCTCCTCATATTGCATTAATTTCCTCTTTAACCAGCAACGCCACCCCGCCTCCTTTTCTTTTCTGTCTATCCTTCCTGAATGTTGAATACACCTGGATGTTGAATTCCAAGCCTTGGTCACCCTGGAGCCATGTCTCCGTGATGCCAATTACATCATATCCGTTAATTGCTATCTGCGCAGTTAATTTGTCCACCTTATTCCGAATACTCCTCGCATTGAGCCACAGATCCTTCAGGCTTGTCTTTTTAACACACTTTGCCCCTTTAGAATTTTGCTGTAACATGGCCCTTTTTGTTTTTTGCCTTGGATTTCGCTGCCCTCCACTTTTACTATTCTCTTTTCTATCTTTTGCTTCTGCCTCCATTTTTATTTCCGTCTGTCTCCCTGCATGCGTTTCCATCCCCCTGCCATATTAGTTTAACTCCTCCCCAACAGCACTAGCTAACACACCCCCTAAGACATTGGTTCTGGTCCTGCCCAGTTGCAGACCGTCTGGTTTGTACTGGTCCCATCTTCCCCAGAACCGGTTCCAATATCCCAGGAATTTGAATCCCTCCCTTCTGCACCACTCCTCAAGCCACGCATTCATCTGAGCTATCCTGCGATTCCTACTCTGACTAGCACGTGGCACTGGTTGCAATCCTGAGATTACTACTTTTGAGGTCCTACTTTTTAAATTTAGCTCCTAGCTCCCTAAATTCATCTAGTAGGACCTCATCCCATTTTTTACCTATATCGTTGGTACCTATATGCACCACGACAACTGGCTGTTCACCCTCCCTTTTCAGAATGTCCTGCACCCGCTCCGAAACATCCTTGACCCTTGCACCAGGGAGGCAACATACCATCCTGCAGGCTCGGTTGTGGCCGTAGAAATGCCTGTCTATTCCCCTTACAATCGAATCCCCTTTCACTATAGATCTCCCGCTCTTTTTCTTGCCCTCCTGTGCAGCAGAGCCACCCATGGTGCCATGAACTTGGCTGCTGCTGCTCTCCCCTGATGAGTCATCCTCCTCAACATCCTCTCTCTCTCTGGCACGAACGGCGCAGAATTCTCCCTGGCTGAAGCACTTTCACACAGGTAGGAAGATGGTTTATTTAATCTTTTCTTGGCTTATAAATGTTTATTCTGGTTGGATTTATTTGTATAATATTTGTAGAAGTATAAATAAGGATTTATTGTCGAATTTAATGAGTTCCCTTCTCCCCCCCTGCCCCCACCTCGTTCTGGACGCCTAATTTGTAACCTGCGCCTGATTTTTTAATGTGTAGAACAGGTTTTTTCATTTCTACAAAAATCTTCACTGGCTCCATTCTACTTTAGTTTGGAGTACATTTTCACTGTGGAAACTTTCAAATCAGGCGTCAGTGGCCGGACACGCCCCCTTTTGAAGAAAAAATTCTGTTCTAAACTCGAACTGTTCTACCTGACTAGAACTGCAGAAAAAAAAATGTGGAGAATTGCGATTTCTAAAATAGTCCGTTCTCCACCAGTTGCTCCTAAAAATCAGGCGCGAATCATGTGGAAACTTGGGCCCATAATGTGGGAAAATGTGAGTTTATCCACTTTGGTAGGAAGAATTGAAAAGCAAAATATTATTTAAATGGAGAGAGATTACAGAATGCTGCGGTACAGAGGGATCTGGGTGTCCTCATTCATGAAACACCAAAAGTTCGCATGCAGGTACAGCAAGTAATTAGGAAGGCAAACGGAGTGTTGTCCTTTGCAAGGGGAATGGAATATAAAAATAGGAAAGTCTTGCTACAACTGTACAGAGCGTTGGTGAGACCACACTTAGCGTACTGCATACAGTTTTGGTCTCCTTATTTAAGGAGGGATATACTTGCATTGGAGATAGTTCAGAGAAGGTTCACTAGGTTGATTCCTGGGATGAAGTGGTTGTCTTATGAGGAAAGTTTGAGCAGGTTGGGCCTTTTCTCATTGGAGTTTAAAAGAATGAGAGGTGATCTTATTGAAATATAAGATTCTGAGGAGGCTTGACAGGGTAGATGCTCAGAGGATGTTCCCCCTTGTGGGGGAATCTAGAAATAGGGGGCATAGTTTCAGAATAAGGGGTTGCCCATTTAAGAAGGAGATGAGGAGGAATTTCTTCTCTCAGAGGGTCGTGAATCTTTGGAATTCTCTACCCCAGAGAACTGTGTCATTTAATATATTCAATGCTGAGATAGGCAGATTCTTGAACTATAGGGGAGGCAAGGGTTATGGGGAACAGGCAGGAAAGTGGAGTTGAGGCCAAGCCATGATCAGCTATGCTCTTATTGAATGGCGGAGCAGGCTCGAGGGACCATATGGTCTACTGCTGTTCCTATTTCTTCTGTTCAATCAGCTCAATATATCACCACTAATATGAGAGGCTTCGATCTTAGCAAAAGCTTTTTGAAAATCTAAATAGACAATCTAAGTGGACTTCCCTCATCCACAAAGTTTGTAACTTCTTCAAAAAATAGAATTAGATTTGCAGGTTATGACCTTTTTATGAAGCCATGTTGGGTGTCCCTAATATGTTCCCCTCTATCCAGGTATTCAAATATTACATCCTTCATAGAAACATAGAAAATAGGTGCAGGAGTATGCCATTCGGCCCTTTGAGCCTGCACCGCCATTCAATGAGTTCATGGCTGAACATGCAACTTCAGTACCCCATTCCTGCTTTCTCGCCATACCCCTTGATCCCCCTAGTCGTAAAGACTACATCTAACTCCTTTTTGAATATATTTAATGAATTGGCCTCAACAACTTTCTGTGGTAGAGATTCATGATTCCTTCAAGCATCTTACCTATAATTGATGGTAAACTAATGATCTATAGTTACCCGGGTCTGTCTTGTCACCTTTTTAAAGCTGAGGACTACATTAGCCTGCTTCCAGTCTATAGGAACCAATCCAAAATGCAGCGAGCTATTAAAAATACAGGCTTGGGGCTCGCACAGCACATGCCCCATCTCCTTGAGAACCCTTGGTGGATATAATCTGGCTTGGCTGCTCTATCTATTTTCAAGTTCTTAACTCTTTTTAAAACAATATGTTCATCTATGTTAAATACTAGTTTTGTTAGTAACATTATTAAATTCCCATAATTGAGCATCATCTTTAAGGGTGAAGACTGATGCAAAGTACGAATTTAATATTTCCACCACACCCAGTGAGTCCTTTGTACCTGTCCTTGAACACCCTTTAATGGCCCAATACAGTTTTTGATAGTTCTCTAACTCTTTGCATAACTGAAAAAGCTTTTCCCAGTACTTCCACAGTTGTCTACAACCCTTTTTTTCCATTAGCTCTTTTGTTAATCTAATAGCAACTTCATTTTCTTTAGTTGTTCCTTGTACTCAACTCTGTTTAGTTGAATATTAAATGTCTTTAATTTATAGAAACATTTCTGTTTACATCTTATTTGTCTTTGTACATAACCAGTCAACCACCTTGGCTTTTACTTACTACAAGTCATTCCTCAGCATATGGAGCCGCAGAAACCATCCTTATGCAGAAGTGCACAGAGGATTGTGAGATGTGACTGATATCACCTGTGGCAGCCTGGAAGGTTCCAGTAGCATAAAAATGAATTGCTACTGTGACCTTGACTGCTACAGGCAATGCAGTGCTGGTTGTGCTGCGATGCCACAGATCTCTGCCATGACCTTGGTAAAGCGCAGCCCCCTGCACTGGTCTTGGGTCATGTGAATGTAGGAGTAGTGCTCTCTGGGTGGATAGAGCCTCCTGCTCAGAGCCCTCTCTTCTCCAATAGCTGGTGCTGCTCTGCCTGCGCTCATCTCCTCCTCCGCCTGCGCTCATCTCCTCCTCCATTTCCTCATGCAGAGCAAACCTCTAACCAGATACCCATGACCAAGCACTCCCTTTCTCCTGGTGACTCATATAAGGTGTCCAATAAGGTACAGTAGCACAGCACTCACTCATTTTAGGTGAAGTCCTGAGAGGACATCCGGGAAAAATGTTGATAGTGTGTTGGTGAAGTCTTGACAAAGTATCCTAGAAAGTCTCCCAATGTGTCTCCAAAGTCATTTTCAAATGCAGTGTAGTTTGTAAATCTCACTCAACAAGTGAACATTGAAAGCTGAGCATGCCTTTAAGTGACACTCGAAATCCTCAGCAACAACCTATTTGGTTGGTCACTGTTAGGATAAGTCGTTAAATGAAGTGATAACTCTTTTAGAGTCTACCTACAAAACATAAAACATGTATCCATGCCACCCGACCTGGATGACACACCAGACATTTACAAGGCCCCTTAAATGAAGTGATACCCACCAAAATGATGTGCAGCTGCTTTAATAAGTGCTAACTATCAATTTAATTGTCAATCAGCCCCTTAGCGATTTTCTGGGCAACCGTACCTAACGTGTGCTTCAACTTCTTTACCAAGTTGGTGTCTTATGCTACACATGGGCTAAACTGATATTGCAGCTTAAAACCCCATAGTGACCATCTGGGAGGCTCTTTAGTGCCGAATGAATTCAGCCAAAATCGCCCCCTAAATATGTTGGGATGAAATTGGACTCGGTAGCGCCTGTAGTGCTACGAGTGCCCTAGGTTCCAAAATAGCATTGGCGGCGCACACGTACACATCTGATGTGAAGCATGCTGGACATGATCCTGGTAAAGTATGCAGAGCAGGCAGGCCATGACGTCAATCAGCGTGAGTCATGGGGTTGTGGTGAATTGAGCAGTGGCTGAGGATAGTGGTGCAGTTGGTAGGATACGGCATTTGAACATGCATTAACTGATCTTGCCCATACATTTGGGGTCATTAAAATTCTTGTGGCACTATATACAGGTCCATGACGCTAAACTACTGGCTTTAACAAAGTAGTTCCTGCTATTTTCTCATCATGTGTCTGGAGTGCCTCCTGCCCCTCTGCAGATATAGGACATCTTTCCTCTTTTCCACTTCCTCTACCAAGACCTTCAGTCCAGACCTTGGTGCATGGTCTCTCCTATGGTCAGCCATTGTTGTTTGTTGGACAGCACTATTCCGAATGATCTCACCACCTCCAGCAGCCACAATGCACCTTCCCTTTAGGAGGTGCAGGCTAGCTTTAAGTACTGTTAGAATTAAGTATTGAGTCCCCTGCTGACATTATAATGAGCAAGCAGCACGAAGATGGCGGCCTGCCTGCATTACATTGAACAGGCACAGGGTAATCGCACATCGCGATCCTTGTGCCCATTTTTGGTGGCTATCTAATTTAAACCCCCTTCAGTGGAAGTGGGTACGCGGAGCCCACATGTACTGCTCAATGAAAATTGTGTCTAATCAGTGCTTGAGTGCTAAACCTGCAATTGTCTGCTTTAGCCCCTCCAGGCAAGTTCAAATTATGGTATTCAGCAATTAGGACCAAAATTGCATGCTAAAACCAGACTTTTAAATAGGTATGTCTTATTCGCACAGCCTCCATTTAGCGCCTGTTTTCACCCTTTCACCAAAATAACCCGCAAAGACTCTGCGTTTGGAACCTTAATTCCTGGCACAGAGATAACAGCTGGTGCTTGGACACAATAGAATAAGTGACAATGTTTCTTCGGGAGAGTCCCCATCTCCAAAGCTTGATGTTCTGAAGCATGTGGAGAACCTAGAGAAAGGGAGAAGGGTCCTCTCTTTATTGTTGTAGGCCATCTTTTGCTGGAGAAAGAATTGCAAAAAGTTAGTATTTATTTTTTGTAAACAGCTATAGGAGGCTTCTTCATCTAGAGAGCATGCTGAGAGGGAGATGCAGCAAAGTTTGGAAATGTGTGGGGAGGTGCTCCTGTGCAGGAGCGTGGATGCAATGAGAAAAGGTGGAAGCAATTGGCAGAAGATTGAAAGGCCTTCCAGTGGTGAGCAGGGGAACCCAGACTGCCGTATGTGACTGTTGTGAGGACATGAGCAGCAGCTTATTATCTGCATATAATGCAAAGGAGAGTTGTGGAGAAGAAGCATACAGAGTTGAAAGTTTGTTGGGGGGGTGGGAGGGCAGGGGTGAAGCGTGAAATGTGATGGGATGGCATAAAACTGCGATGGAAAGTGTGACTCATAAATGGAGATAGCAAGACCTGCATCTTACCTTGGAGTCCTGGTAAGGCCATTAAACATTTTCCCATACTGAACCCATGTCTTGAGGGTAATGCTGCAAGTGTTGACAACCTCAGCAACCTCTGTCCAAGACTGCTGCTGTCTGTGTTTTTAAACCCTGATGCCATCTTTGCAGAAGAGGGCTTGCCTCTGTTCCTGCACCTGCTCCACCAATACCTCCACTGCGATGTCACTGAATCTTGAGCTTTACACCTTGACATTCTGCAAATGCTGTAAGCAAGTAGAAAAATAGCAGAATCTGTTCCTCTTAGGCCACTGAACAAACAGCTAATGCTCAGAAATTACACAACTAAACAATAGAACTTGCATTTCTTTGGGCCATTAAACTAATACCAATTACACAGAAATCGCTTTAAGTCAGCAGGAAGTACCTTTGTCAGGATAATTTACTACTTCGCTTTTAGAGTTGCATTAACCCTTTAAATAGTGCAGGTCTTTGGTGGAAATCCCATCTCCCAATTGGGCGGACTGCCTGTCACCATTCTCAATGCTTGGGCAGCTCACTAAATTCATGCAAATAAAGCCTGGCTGTCAAAATCATCTGGGACTTCCGCCCATGCGACTGGGTGACAGGACGAGCGCTCTGCCATCAACCGCCCAGAGAGCAAATCTACCCCGATATGTCTTTGCAGCCTTATAGAATTTAAAGTACTTTAATTATAGATGATAAAGATGCTTTGGTCTTGATTGAATATCTTAGATACTCAAAGATTTAAAGTACAATTTTATGTTTATGCACATCAATCACATCAAGGGGGTAATTGCAAAAACGTTGAAGTTTATTGTAAAGTGTGATGATACAGGTTAGTAATCTTTGTTACAAACATCCATGTGGTGAATAAATGCCACAGAATCTGGATTTGGGGGTTTTATGTTGAGACACAGGAGCTGTGAACTGAGTTCAGTTATGTGATTTTGAAACAATCTCCGAATCTCTCTAGAGAAATGGCAGAATTACAGTTTGAAAATCTAGTTGATTGTCTGTGATGTACATAAAATGTTTTATTTCCTCAAATTAAGAGGAGTGAGCTCACTGGAGAAAATGTAACAAATATCAATTCCGAGGTAACTTGATGCTTTCCAAGATAATAAATGAATTCGGAGAATAATCTAGGGCATTTTTCAATTATGGTTAATGTTGCACTTTCATTTATATATTAAGGCATTTACATACTGTTATGTATGTATACTTGTATTTACTCTGTACAGCCACCAGAGGGCTCATCCGCTGGAGTCCCAAGGGATCCCATAATCCCTTGGGAGCACAGTTTTTTAAGGAGGCTTCACAGATTGGAGAGGCACTCTGGAAACCTGCAATAAAAGACTAAGGTCACACTTTACTTTGAGCTCACAGTGTTCAGTCTGACTCTTTCTCCATACACAACAACTGGCGACGAGATACTGATAGCGAACCCAAAGATGCAGAGAACAATGGACCTCCTGGAGAAATTCTCGGATGGAGATGATTTGGAAACTTTTGTGGAGCAACTCGACCAATACTTCGTAGCCAACGAGCTAGATGGGGAAGAAAGCGCTGCCAAATGAAGGGCGATCCTCCTCACCGTTTGTGGGTCACTAACGTATGGCTTAATGAAGAATCTGCTCACTCCAGCAAAACCCATGGAGAAATCGTACGACGATTTGTGCACACTGGTCCGAGAGCATTTGAACCCGAAGGAAAGCGTTCTGATGGCAAGGTACTAGTTCTACATCAATAAAAGGTCTGAAGGCCAGGAAGTGGCGAGTTATATTGCCGAGCTAAGACGCCTTGCAGGACATTGCGAATTTGAAGGACATTTGGAGCACATGCTCAGAGACTTTTTGTACTTGGCATTGGACAAGAAACCATACTTCGCAAGCTTTTGACTGTCGAGACCCCAACCTTGAGTAAGGCCATAGTGATAGCCCAGGCGTTCATTGCCACCAGTGACAATATGAAGCAAATCTCTCACCACACAAGTGCTGCTGCAAGTATTGTGAACAAATTGATGTTGTTTTCGAATTGTAACGTACAGGGCAGGTCACACATACCTGCAGCTACACATCCACCATCAAGGATGATGAATGCAAGGCCATTAACATCTTGTTGGTGCTGCGGGGGTGATCATCGTTTCCATTCATGCTGATACAAAGAGTACTTTTGCAAGGGCTGTGGAACAATGGGACACCTCCAACAATTGTGCAGGCAAGCTGCAAAGCCTGTTAAACCTGTAAATCACCATGTTGCAGAGGAGGACAGATCCATGCAGGATCTCAATGAACCAGAGCTTCAGAGCAAGGAGGCACAGGTACATGGGGTGCACACATTCACCACGAATTGTCCCCTGATAATGCTGAATGTTGAACTAAATGGAGTCCCGATGTCAATGCAGCTGGACACGGGTGCAAGCCAGTCCATCATGGGCAAAAAGACTTTCGAAAGGTTGTGGTGCAACAAGGCCTCAAGGCCAGTCTTAACTCCAGTTCACACGAAACTAAGAACTTACAGGAAAGAACTGATTCCTGTAATCGGCAGTGCTACCATAAAGGTCTCCTACAATGGAGCGGTGCACAAGCTACCACTATGGGTGGTACCGGGCGATGGTCCCATGCTGCTCAGCAGGAGTTGGCTGGGAAAGATATGCTGGAACTGGGACGACGTTATCGCCCGCTGACGACACTTCATGTGCGCAGGTCTTAAACAAATTTCCTTCACTGTTTGAACCAGGCATTGGGAAATTCCAAGGAGCAAAAGTGCAGATCCATCTAATTCCGGGGGCGCGACCCATCCATCACAAGGCGAGAGCAGTACCGTACATAATGAGAGAAAGAGTAGAGATCGAGTGAGACCGGCTGCAAAGAGAGAGCATCATTTCCCCGATCGAGTTCAACGAGTGGGCCAGTCCTATCGTCCCAGTCCTCAAGGGAGACGGCACCGTCAGAATCTGTGGTGATTACAAAGTAACTATCAATTGTTTCTCCCTACAGGACCAATACCCACTCCCAAAGGCCGACGACCTCTTTGCAACGCTGGCGGGAGGAAAGACGCTCATGAAGCTGGATCTGAGTTCATCTTGCATGACGCAGGAACTGGCGGAATCATCGAAGGACCTCACCTGCATCAACACGGACAATGGTCTTTTTATTTATAACAGATGCCCATTTGGAATCCTATCGGCGGCGGCGACATTCCAGAGAAACATGGAAAGCTTACTGAAATCGGTCCTGCACACTGTGGTTTTCCAGGACGACATCTTGGTCACAGGTCGGAACACAGGCGAGTATCTGCAGAACATGGAGGAGGTTCTTCGTGGACTCAACCACGTGGGGCTCAGGTTAAAACATTCGAAGTACGTTTTCCTGGCACCTGAAGTGGAGTTCCTTGGAAGGAGGATTGCGGTGGACGGCATCAGGCCCACCAACGCGAAGATGGAGGCAATCGAGAATGCACCGAGGCCACAGAACGTGACAGAGCTGCGGTCGTTTCTGGGACTCCTGAACTACTTTGGTAACTTCTTACCGGGTCTCAGCACACTGTTAGAACCACTGCATGTCTTACTACGAAAAGGGGATGAATGGGTTTGGGGCAAAAGCCAAGAAAGTGTCTTTGTAAAAGCAAGAAAATTGTTATGCTCAAACAAATTGCTTGTGTTGTATGATCCATGTAAGCATTTGGTACTAGCATGTGATACGTCGTCATATGGTGTCGGGTGTGTATTGGAACAAGCTAATGATTTCGGGAAACTGCACCCGGTTGCTTATGCATCCAGGAGTCTGCAAAAGGCTGAGAGAGCCTACAGCATGATTGAGAAAGAAGCGTTAGCGTGTGTCTATGGAGTAAAGAAAATGCATCAATACCTGTTTGGGCTAAAATTCGAATTGGAAACTGACCATAAGCCACTAATATCCATGTTCTCCAAGAGTAAAGGGATAAATACCAACGCATCGGCCCGCATCCAGTGATGGGCGGTCACGTTGTCCGCATACAACTACGCCATCCTCCACAGGCCAGGCACAGAAAACTGCGCCGATGCTCTCAGTAGGCTGCCATTGCCCATCACGGGGGTGGAAATGGCGCAGCCTGCAGATCTAGCCATGGTTATGGAAGTATTTGAGAGTGAGCAATCACCCATCACTGCCCGGCAGATCAAAACCTGGACAAGCCAGGACCCTTTATTATCTCTAGTCAAAAGCTGTGTGCTTCATGGGAGCTGGTCCAGTATTCCAGTGGAAATGCAGGAAGAGATAAAGCCATTCCAGCGGTGCAAAGATGAAATGTCTATACAGGCAGACTGCCTTCTGTAGGGCAATCGAGTAATGATCCCCAAAAAGGGCAGAGACACCTTCATCAATGACCTCCACAGTACCCACCCAGGCATCGTAATGATGAAAGCGACAGCCAGATCCTACGTGTGGTGGCCCAGTATCGATGCAGACTTAGAGTCCTGCATTCACAGATGTAATACATGCAATTAAGCAATGTACCCAGGGAGGCGCCGCTAAGTTTTTGGTCTTGGCCGTTCAAACCGTGGTACACGTCAACTATGCAGGCCCGTTGTTGGGTAAAATTTTCCTTGTGGTTGTAGACGCGTACTCCAAGTGGATTGAATGTGAGATAATGTCGGCTAGCACGTCCGCTGCCACTACTGAAAGCCTGCAGGCCATGTTTTCCACACACGGCTACCGGATGTCCTGGTGAGCGACAACGGGCCATGTTTTACCAGTGCTGAGTTCAAAGAATTCATGACCCGTAACGGGATCAAACAAGTCACATCTGCCCCGTTTAAATCTGCGTCCAATGGTCAGGCAGAGAGAGCAGTGCAAACCATCAAGCAAGGCTTGAAGAAGGTAACTGAAGGCTCACTGCAGACTCACCTATCCCGAGCCCTGCTTAGCTACCGCACGAGACCCCACTCACTCACTGGGATCCCACCTGCTGAACTGCTCATGAAAAGAGCACTTAAGACAAGGCTCTCGTTAGTTCACCCTGATCTACATGAACAGGTAGAGAGCAGGCGGCTTCAACAAAGAGCATACTATGACAGCGCAACTGTGTCATGCGAGATTGAAATCAATGATCCTGTATTTGTATTAAGTTATGGACAAGGTCCCAAGTGGCTTCCCGGCACTGTTGTGGCCAATCGGGGAGCAGTGTGTTTTGGTTCAAACTTTCAAATAGACTCATTCACCGGAGACACTTGGACCAAATCAAACTCAGATTCACAAACTATCCTGAGCAACCCACCATGGACCCTACCTTTTTTGATCCCCCAACATACACACCAGTGGCAACCGGCACCACGGTTGACCATGAAGCAGAACCCATCATCCACAGCAGCCCAGCAGGACCCAACACACCATGCAGCCCAGCAAGGCCAGTTGCACAGCAGCCCAGCGAGGGCCCAACAAATGATTCAACAACATCAGCTTTCACACTGAGATGAAGGGCCCCAGATCGACCCACATTGTAAATAGTTACACTATTGACTTTGGCGGGGCAGGGGGGTGGGGGAGTGTTGTTATTTATGTATACTTGTATTTACTCTGTACAGCCACCAGAGGGCTCATCCCGTTTGGTCCCAAGGAATCCCATAATCCCTTGGGAGCACAGGTATTTAAGGAGGCTTCACAGGTTGGAGAGGCACTCTGGCGACCTGCAATAAAAGACTACAGTCACACTTTACTTTGAACTCACAGTGTTCAGTCTGACTCTTTCTCCATACACAACACAAACTTAGGTCTCTCACACATAAATACAGCTCTACAAGATTTTGTGCTGCCAATTTTCCTACCTGATTTCAAAATAGCTACTGAAAGGAAACATGTCTCAATCAACAAAAATCCATTAAATGGTTGTAGATTCTCAGAAGAATCCAAGAGAAGTTTAGCATTAATTTTATAAGCTTTCCGTCTAGCTGAATCATTTACTTTCTTCCAGCAGACATAGAAATATCAGTGAGAATTTTTCTGGTCCAAGCTCTGAAGTAGTGGGACCTCAGTGGACTCTCCAAAATCACACTGGCCCGATCTGGTGAGAGTTGAGATCGGATTCATTACATAAGCATGGCGAGCTCCCGGGTCAAACTGGCTCTGCTTGCAGCGGCTCAGTGAATGGGAGTGTGATATGGGAGGGAGGGGTAGGCATTGGAACTAGCAGCTGCTATTTAAAGTGACACGTCGATTATTACTGGACAGAGAAGGAGAAATGGCTGCAGGAAAGAGCAGGCAGCTCCGTTCTCAGATGCATGTTATAAGAATTGCAACAAAGGAGGTTTGCCCGCTTTGACATTCTAGGACAATGTCCTCATGAAAAATGCACCACTGCTTGGCAGGAGGTGGCTGTCAATATAAATGTAATTTCCATTACCCAGAATACCTGCAGACAGATGAAGAAAAAGTCTGCCAAAGTTAGACTAACTAGAATTGCACTTCATCAAGTAGGTAGTCAAAGCATGCCGAACACTCAGATTTTTTCCAGCCTGATACGCATTGACTAAGGCTGTTCCAAGTTTCACATGCATGCCCATATTGTCGGGCACAATTTATTGCTGACACTTCAAACTGCAACTATTGTTGTTTGAACAATTGGAATGGTAACCCTATAAATCAAGTTTACCACAGCCTGCATGATGCATGTTCATTCACTCACACAACTTCATTATAGGATGATCACATGGCTGTCAAAGTGCTCTTCAAATGGAGCACTACCTCTGAGCTTACAAGATGTGGTGGCCAAAACTTAACACAGTATTCCAGATGAGGTCTGACCAAGAATCCAAACAACTGAAGAATAACTTCCCCCCCTTTGAATTCCAGCTTCCTTCAGATAAAGGCTAACAATCCATTAGCCTTTTTGATTGCATTTTGTACCTTTTAATGAAATTAACTATAAAATGAATTGTCTGTATTTAAATAACCATTGCGCCATTTTTGTAGAATGCTAAAAAAAATTTTTAATTATCTAGCTTTTAATGATCTGTGTACTTGGACTCTCTTTGCTCCTCTACAGTTCTTAGTTTCACACCATTTATAAAATACTCCGATTTATCTTTCTTGTGTCCAAAGAAGATGACCTCACACTTGCCCATATTGAACTCCAGCCACCATAGTTTTTCCCACTCACTTGGTCTGTCCATGCTCCTTTGCAACTTCCTGCTAACATGTGCATTACCCTCCTAACTTAGTGTCATCTGCAAACTTGGATATCCAACTCTTTATTCCTCAAAAGAATCTGGTGAAATGTAGAGGCCTTCGAACTGTGATCCTTCGATGGGAGCCTGGATGTAAAGATGATAAGGAGCATAATGTAACATTACATAGAATTACATCAAATATACAGCACAGAAACAGGCCATTCGGCCCAAATTTGCTGGTGTTTATACTCCACGGCCGGGAAATTGCGTAGCACCCGTTTGGGGCACTAAGGGGGTGAAAGCAGACAGAACGGGGTACAGCGCTACACATTGGGCCGTGTAGCATTGCCACGTCGAAGGGGCCCTTCCTTTTATTAAAGGGGAGGGCCAAGCTGCAGACACTGCGAGGCCCTGCCTGGGGCACCGGGGAGCGGGGTGCCGTGCCATCAGCCTGGCACTCAAACAAAATGCCGGGCTGCCAGATCGCGACATGGATTCTGCGTTCAAGGAAGCAACGGGCTGTGACAGGTAAGTCGGACGATTTTTTAATTTATGTGCACATCACTTCCCCTTTAACTAGCGCCCCACAAGCGGCCGGCCACCATGTATGCACCCCCTGAAGCTGTCGCTGGCATCGCTGGTAGCTTCAGGAGGCAATACTGAATTCTTGTTTCAGGGCGAAAACGGACCGATGTGCACAGTTATAGCGTTGTCATTTTTGGTGAGTGAGACGCTACCGGTTACCGTCACCACTAAACTCCTGCAGGATTTAGCGGGAGTTCTTGGCGGCACAGCGGCTGGGTGAAAAGTTGTTTTGCATCCCATTCGCGCCCTGGAACTTTAACTCTATCTTTATCTTGAACTTTTTCCATCAACCTGAAACATTGACTCAGTTTCTCTCTCCACAGATGCTGCCTGACCTGCTGGGTATGTCCAGCATTTTCTGTTTTTATTAAAGAAATAACTTACATTTATAGAGTGCCTTTCATGACCTTGGAGTTTCCCAAAGTGCTTTACAGCCAATGATGTATTATCAGTGTGATGCAGGTGGGCAGGAGCAATTCCATGCATGTGTACACTATGCAGGGTGTCGCACTCAAGGTTGTTAAGTGGGAGAATGACCTGGAGGTTTTGGTTCATAAATTATTGAAGATCAACACAGGCATGATGTGCCAAATTACCTCCTTCCATGCTGTATTGTTCTATCCTAACGCCCTACTCACTTTCACAACAACCTCAGAAGAGAATGTTCATAGACCTTCAATAATTTATGAACCAAAATCTCAGGTCCTTTTCCCACTCAACAGCCTTGAGTGCGACACCCTGCATAGTGTATATATGCATGAAATTGCCGCTGAAGTGGTGTCAGGGCATTATCATCATCATTATAGACAGTCCCTCAGAATCGAGGAAGACTTGCTTCCACTCTGAAAAATGAGTCCTTAGGTGGCTGAACAGTTCAATATGAGAACCACAATCCCTGTCACAGGTGGGACAGATAGTTGTTGAGGGAAGGGCTGGGTGGGACAGGTTTGCCACACACTCTTTCCGCTGCCTGTGCTTGATTTCTGCACGCTCTCGACTTGAGGTGCTCGGCGCCCTCCCGGATGCACTTCCTCCACTTAGGGCGGTCTTTGGCCAGGGATTCTCAGGTGGAGGAGGTGCGGTGAGTTGGGAGGCCTATAAAAGGCCCCACAGTCGGAGAGCAGCAGCATCGAGGAGGAGGCACGGTGAGTCGGGAGGGAGACCTATAAAAAGCCCAACAGTCAGGGAGCGGCAGCGTTGAGGAGGAGGGGCGGAAGATTGAGGAGACCTATAAAAAGCCCAACAGTCAGGGAGCGGCAGCGTCGAGGAGGAGGGGCGGAAGATCGCGGAGACCTATAAAAGGCCCAACAGTCGGGGAGCGGCAGTGTCGAGGAGGAGGGGCGGAAGATCAAGGAGACCTATAAAAGGCCCAACAGTCAGGGAGCGGCAGTGTCGAGGAGGAGGGGCAGAAGATCGAGGAGACCTATAAAAAGGCCAACAGTCAGGGAGCGGCAGCATTGAGGAAGAGGGGCGGAAGATCAAGGAGACCTATAAAAGGCCCAACAGTCAGGGAGCGGCAGCGTCGAGGAGGAGGGGCGGAACATCGAGGAGACCTATAATAGGCCCAACAGTCGGGGAGTGGCAGCGTTGAGGAGGAGGGGCGGAAGATCGAGGAGACCTATAATAGGCCCAACAGTCGGGGAGTGGCAGCGTTGAGGAGCAGTGGGAGAAGGCAAAAAAGAAGTAGAAAGAAATCGAAGGGTGATGTCACAGCAAAGGGGGTAAGTGATTGGCTGGTGATTGGTGAATAGCTTTAATGCAGATCGTGATCCGTACAAATGGATCCATTGCAGACTCAATCCACGTCCGGACCAGGGTCAAACAAGGCTGCATCATCGATCCAACCCTATTCTCAATCTTCCTCGCTGCCATGCTCCACCTCACAGTCAACAAGCTGGAGTGGAACTAAACTACAGAACCAAAGGGATCCTGTTCAACCTTCGCTGGCTCCAGGCCAGGTCCAAGACCATTCCAACCTCTATCGTCGAGCTACAGTACGCAGACTACACTTGTGTCTGCGCACATACAGAGGCTGAACTCCAGGACATAGCCGACATATTTACTGAGGCGTACGAAAGCATGGGCCTTATGCTGAACATCCGTAAGACAAAGGTCCTCTACCAGCCAATTCGCACCAGACAGCACTGTGTCCCAGTCATCAAGATCCACGGCACTGCCCTGGACAACGTGGGCCATTTCCGAAACCTCGGGAGCCTCTTATCAACAAGAGCAAGCATTGACGACGAGATTCAACACCGCCTCCAGTGCGCCAGTGCAGCCTTCGGCCGCCTGAGGAAAAGAGTGTTTGAAGATCAGTCCCTCAAAACTGTCACCAAGTTCATGGTCTAGAGGGCTGTAGTAATACTCGCCCTCCTCTATGGCTCAGAGACATGGACCATGTACAGTAGACACATCAAGTCGCTGGAGAAATACCACTAACGATGCCTCCGCAAGATTTAACAAATCCCCTAGGAGGACAGATGCACCAAAATTAACATCCTTGATCATGCCAACATCCTCAGCATTGAAGCACTGACCATACTTGATCAGCTCCGCTGGGCAGGCCACATCATTCGCATGCCAAACACGAGACTCCCAAAGCAAGCGTTCTACTCGGAACTACTTCATGGCAAACGAGCCAAAGTTGGAAATGTTGCAGGGACACCCTGAAAGCCTCCCTGAAAAAGTGCAATATCCCCACTGACACACAGAAACATAGAAACATAGAAAATAGATGCAGGAGTAGGCCTTTCGGCCCTTTGTGCCTGCACCATCATTCAATAAGATTATGGCTGATCATTCACCTCAGTACCCTTTTTCTGCTTTCTCTCCATATCCTTTGATCCCTTTAGCCATAAGGGCCATATCTAACCCACTCTAGAATATATCTAACGAACGAGCATCAACAACTCTCTGCGGTAGGGAATTCCACAGGTTCACAACTCTCTTGAGTGAAAAAGTTTCTCCTCATCTCGGTCCTAAATGGCTTACCCCTTATCCTTAGACTGTGACCCTTGGTTCTGGACTTCCCCAACATCAGGAACATTCTACTGCATAAAACCTGTCCAGTCCCGTCAGAATTTTATTTGTTTCTATGAGATCTCCCCTCATTCTTCCAACTCCAGTGAATATAGGCCCAGTCGATCCAGTATCTCCTCATATGTCAGTCCTGCCATCCCGGGAACCAATCTGCTGAAACTTTGCTGCACTCCCTCAATCGCGAGAACATCCTTCCTCAGATTAGGAGACCAAAACTGAACACAATATTCTCGATGAGGCCTCACCAAGGCACTGCACAACTGCAGTAAGACCTCCCTGCTCCTATATTCAAATCCCCTAGCTATGAAGGCCAACATGCCATTTGTGTTCATCACCGCATGTACCTGCATGCCAACTTTCAATGACTGATGTACCATGACACCCAGGTCTCGTTGCATCTCCATTTTTCCTAATCTGCCGCTATTCAGATAATATTCAGCCACCAAATTATCCACATTATATTGCATCTGCCATGCATTTGTCCACTCGCCTAACCTGTCCAAGTCACCCTGCAGCCTCTTAGCGTCCCCCTCACAGCTCACATCGCCACCCAGCTTAGTGTCATCTGCAAACTTGGAGATATTACATTCAATTCCTTCATCTAACTCATTGATGTATATTATAAATAACTGCCTACCATTCTGAAAAGGAACCGTTTATCACGACTCTCTACTTCCTGTCTGCCAACCAGTTCCTTATCCACGTCAGTACATTACCCCCAATACCATGGGCTTTAATTTTGCACACCAATCTCTCGTGTGGGACCTTGTCAAAAGGTTTTTGAAAGTCCAAATGCACTACATCCACTGGTTCTCCCTTGTCCACTCTACAAGTTACATCCTCAAAAAATTCTAGAAGATTTGTCAAGCATGATTTCCCTTTCATAAATCCACGCTGACTTGGACCGATCCTGTCACTGCTTTCCAAATGCGCTGCTATTTCATCTTTAATAATTGTTTCCAACATTTTCCCCACTACCGATGTCAGGCTAACTGGTCTATAATTCCCCATTTTCTCTCTCCCTACTGTTTTAAAAAGTGGTGTTACATTAGCTGCCCTCCAGTCCATAGGAACTGATCCTGAGTCGATAGACTGTTGGAAAATGATCACCAATGCATCCACTATTTCTAGGGCCACTTTCTTAAGTACTCTGGGATGCAGACTATCAGGCCCTGAGGATTTATTGGTGTTCAATCCCATCAATTTCCCTAACACAATTTCCTGACTAATAAGGATTTCCTTCAGTTCTTCCTTCTCGCTAGATCCTCTGTCCCCGAGTATTTCCGGAAGATTATTCTTCTCTTCCTTCGTGAAGACAGAACTAAAGTATTTGTTCAATTGGTCGGCATTTCTCTGTTCCCCATTATAAATTCACCTGAATCTGATTGCAAGGGACCTAGGTTGGTCTTCACTAATCTCTTTCTCTTCACATATCTATAGAAGCTTTTGCAGTCAGAGTTTATGTTCCCAGCAAGCTTCCTCTCATACTCTATTTTCCCCCTCCTAATTAAACACTTTGTCCTCCTCTGCTGTATTATAAATTTCTCCCAGTCCTCCGGTTTGCTGCTTTTTCTGGCCAATTTATATGCCTCTTCCTTGGATTTAACACTATCCCTAATTTCCCTTGTTAGCCACGGTTGAGCCACCTTCCCCGTTTTATTTTTACTCCAGACAGGGATGTACAATTGTTGAAGTTCATCCCTGTGATATTTAAATGTCTGCCATTGCCAATCCACCGTCAACCCTTTAAGTATCATTCGCCAGTCTAGACTAGCCAATTCACGTCTCATACCATCGAAGTTACCTTTCCTTAAGTTCAGGACCCTAGTCTCTGAATTAACTGTATCACTCTCCATCTTAGTAAAGAATTCTATCATATTATGGTCACTCTTCCCCAAGGGGCCTCGCACAACAAGTTTGCTAATTATTCCTTTCTCATTACACATCACCCAATCTGGGATGGCCAGCCCTCCAGTTGGTTCCTCGACATATTGGTCTCGAAAACCATCCCTAATACTCTCCAGGAAATCCTCCTCCACCGTATTGCTACCAGTTTGGTTAACGCAATCTATATGCAGATTAACGTCGCCCATGATAACTGCTGTAGCTTTATTGCACGCATCCCTAATTTCTTGTTTGATGCTGTCCCCAACCTCACTACGACTGTTTGGTGGTCTGTACACAATTCCCTCTATCGTTTTCTGCCCTTTGGTATTGCGCAGCTCTACCCATACAAATTCCACATCATCCAAGCTAATGTCCTTCCTTACTATTGCGTTAATTTCCTCTTTAACCAGCAACACTACCCCACCTCCTTTTCTTTTCTGTCTATCCTTCCTGAATGTTGAATACCCCTGGATGTTGAGTTCCCAGCCTTGGTCACCCCGGAGCCATGTCTCCGTAATCCCAATTATATCATACTCGTTAATAACTGCCTGCACAATTAATTCATCCACCTTATTATGAATAATTCTCGCATTGAGGCACAGAGACTTCAGGCATGTCTTTTAACACATTTTTGAGGTCATGTATTCGAGCAAGTAGATAACCTTTATCATTGTTGCCAAATTAAGTTAATTTAAGGGTTAAGTCATGGTAGGAGAGACCAGACCCATTTTATGCTCCTCCTGTGCTATGTGGGAAACATAGAAACATAGAAAATAGATGCAGGAATAGGCCATTCGGCCCTTCTAGCCTGCACCACCATTCAATGAGTTCATGGCTGAACATGCAACTTCAGTACCCTATTCCTGCTTTCTCGCCATGCCCCTTGATCCCCCGAGTATTATAGACTTCATCTAACTCCTTTCTGAATATATTTAGTGAATTGGCCTCAACAACTGTCTGTGGTAGAGAATTCCACAGGTTCACCACTCTCTGGGTGAAGAAGTTTCTCCTCATCTCGGTCCTAAATGGCTTACCCCTTATCCTTAGACTGTGACCCCTGGTTCTGGACTTCCCCAACATTGGGAACATTCTTCCTGCATCTAACCTGTCTGAACCCATCAGAATTTTAAACGTTTCTATGAGGTCCCCTCTCATTCTTCTGAACTCCAGTGAATACAAGCCCAGTTGATCCAGTCTTTCTTGATATGTCAGTCCCGCCATCCCGGGAATCAGTCTGGTGAACCTTCGCTGCACTCCCTCAATAGCAAGAATGTCCTTCCTCAAGTTAGGAGACCAAAACTGTACACAATACTCCAGGTGTGGCCTCACCAAGGCCCTGTACAACTGTAGTAACACCTCCCTGTCCCTGTACTCAAATCCCCTCGCTATGAAGGCCAACATGCCATTTGCTTTCTTAACTGCCTGCTGTACCTGCATGCCAACCTTCAATGACTGATGTACCATGACACCCAGGTCTCGTTGCACCTCGACTTTTCCTAATCTGTCACCATTCAGATAATAGTCTGTCTCTCTGTTTTTACCACCAAAGTGGATAACCTCACATTTATCCACATTATACTTCATCTGCCACGCATTTGCCCACTCACCTAAACTATCCAATTCACTCTGCAGCCTCATAGCATCCTCCTCGCAGCTCACACTGCCACCCAACTTAGTGTCATCCGCAAATTTGGAGATACTACATTTAATCCCCTCGTCTAAATCATTAATGTACAATGTAAACAGCTGGGACCCCAGCACAGAACCTCGCGGTACCCCACTAGTCACTGCCTGCCATTCTGAAAAGTACCCATTTACTCCTACTCTTTGCTTCCTGTCTGACAACCAGTTCTCAATCCATGTCAGCACACTACCCCCAATCCCATGTGCTTTAACTTTGCACATTAATCTCTTGTGTGGGACCTTGTCGAAAGCCTTCTGAAAGTCCAAATATACCACATCAACTGGTTCTCCCTTGTCTACTCTACTGGAAACATCCTCAAAAAATTCCAGAAGATTTGTCAAGCATGATTTCCCTTTCACAAATCCATGCTGACTTGGACCTATCATGTCACCTCTTTCCAAATGCGCTGCTATGACATCCTTAATAATTGATTCCATCATTTTACCCACTACCAATGTCAGGCTGACCGGTCTATAATTCCCTGTTTTCTCTCTCTCCCTCCTTTTTTTAAAAGTGGGGTTACATTGGCTACCCTCCACTCAATAGGAACTGATCCAGAGTCTATGGAATGTTGGAAAATGACTGTCAATGCATCTGCTATTTCCAAGGCCACCTCCTTAAGTACTCTGGGATGCAGTCCATTAGGCCCTGGGGATTTATTGGCCTTCAATCCCCTCAATTTCCCCAACACAATTTCCCGACTAATAAGTATTTCCCTCAGTTCCTCCTCATGACTAGACCCTCTGACCCCTTTTATATCCGTAAGGTTGTTTGTGTCCTCCTTAGTGAATACCGAACCAAAGTACTTGTTCAATTGGTCTGCCATTTCTTTGTTCCCAGTTATGATTTCCCCTGATTCTGACTGCAGGGGACCTACGTTTGTCTTTACTAAGCTTTTTCTCTTTACATATCTATAGAAACTTTTGCAATCCGTCTTAATGTTCCCTGCAAGCTTCCTCTCGTACTCCATTTTCCCTGCCCTAATCAAACCCTTTGTCCTCCTCTGCTGAGTTCTAAATTTCTCCCAGTCCCCGGGTTCGCTTCTATTTCTGCCCAACTTGTATGCCACTTCCTTGGCTTTAATGCTATCCCTGATTTCCCTTGATAGCCACGGTTGAGCCACCTTCCCTTTTTTATTTTTACGCCAGACAGGGATGTACAATTGTTGTAGTTCATCCATGCGGTCTCTAAATGTCTGCCATTGCCCATCCACAGTCAACCCCTTAAGTATCATTCGCCAATCTATCCTAGCCAATTCACGCCTCATACCTTCAAAGTTACCCTTCTTTAAGTTCTGGACCATGGTCTCTGAATTAACTGTTTCATTCTCCATCTGAATGCAGAATTCCACCATATTATGGTCACTTTTCGCCAAGGGGCCTCGCACAACGAGATTGCTAATTAATCCTCTCTCATTACACAACACCCAGTCTAAGATGGCCTCCCCCCTAGTTGGTTCCTTGACATATTTGTCTAGAAAACCATCCCTTATGCACTCCAGGAAATCCTCCTCCACCGTATTGCTTCCTGTTTGGTTAGCCCAGTCAATATGCATATTAAAGTCACCATTATAACTGCTGCACCTTTATTGCATGCACACCTAATTTCCTGTTTGATGCCCTCCCCAACATCACTCCTACTGTTTGGAGGTCTGTACACAACTCCCACTAACGTTTTTTGCACTTTGGTGTTCTGCAGCTCTACCCATATAGATTCCAGATCATCCAAGCTAATGTCCTTCCTAACTATTGCATTAATCTTCTCTTTAACCAGCAATGCTACCCCACCTCCTTTTCCTTTTATTCTATCCTTCCTGAATGTTGAATAGCCCTGGATGTTGAGTTCCCAGCCCTGATCATCCTGGAGCCACATCTCTGTAATCCCAATCACATCATATTTGTTAACAGCTATTTGCACAGTTAATTCATCCACCTTATTACGGATACTCCTTGCATTAAGACACAAAGCCTTCAGGCTTGTTTTTTTAACACCCTTTGTCCTTTTAGAATTTTGCTGTACAGTGGCCCTTTTTGTTCTTTGCCTTGTGTTTCTCTGCCCTCCACTTTTCTTCATCTCCTTTCTGTCTTTTGCTTTTGTCTCCTTTTTGTTTCCCTCTGTCTCCCTGCATTGGTTCCGATCCCTCTGCCATATTACTTTAAATCCTCCCCAACAGCACTAGCAAACACTCCCCCTGCGACATTGGTTCCGGTCCTGCCGAGGTGCAGACCATCCGGTTTGTACTGGTCCCACCTCCCCCAAAACCTGTTCCAATGCCCCAGGAATTTGAATCCCTCCCTGCTGCACCACTGCTCAAGCCACGTATTCATCTGCACTATCCTGCGATTCCTACTCTGACTAGCACGTGGCACTGGTAGCGAGATTACTACATTTGAGGTCCTACTTTTTAATTTAGCTCCTAGCTCCTTAAATTCGTTTCGTAGGACCTCATCCCTTTTTTTTACCTATGTCGTTGGTACCAATGTGCACCACGACAACTGGCTGTTCTCCCTCCCTTTTTAGAATGTCCTGCACCTGCTCCGAGACATCCTTGACCCTTGCACCAGGGAGGCAACATACCATCCTGGAGTCTCGGTTGCAGCTGCAGAAACGCCTATCTATTCCCCTCACAATTGAATCCCCTATCACTATCGCTCTCCCACTCTTTTTCCTGCCCTCCTGTGCAACAGAGCCAGCCACGGTGCCATGAACTTGGCTGCTGCTGCCCTCCCCTGATGAGTCATCCCCTCAACAGTACTCAAAGCAGTGCATCTGTTTTGCAGGGGGATGACCGCTGAGTTCCCACATGATACAGGAGGAGCATAGCACGTGACCTAGCTCTCCTGCCATGACTTAACCCTTAGATACACTTAAATTGGTGACAACACTGTTACAGGTTACTTACTGATATAAAAAAGAAAAAGAAAAACTACTTACCAATCACCAGCCAATCACTTACCCCTTTGGCTGTGACGTCACCTTTTGATTCCTTTCTACTTCTTTTCTGCTTTTTCTCTTGGCTGGAGCTGCACAAGCTGGGCCTTTATAGGCCTCACCTCGCTGCTCCCGCCTCTCGCCGACTGCCGCTGCCTGTGGAACACCTGCTGGGCCTTTATAGGCCTCACCTCGCTGCTCCCACCTCTCGCCGACTGCCGCTGCCTGTGGAACACCCACTGGGCCTTTTATAGGCCTCACCACGCTGCTCCCGCCTCTCGCCGACTGCCACTGCCTGTGGAACACCCGCTGGAACTCAGGGTCGCTTCCAGTGTCCCTGACAACTACATGTGCAGGAAGTGTATCCTGCTGCAGCTCCTGACAGATCGCATTGCAGCACTGGAGCTGCGCATATATTAACTCTGGAGCGGCAGATCGGAGGAGGCGGCTGAGGAGAGGCGGGAGCTCGAGTTGCATGGTAAGGCCTATAAAGGTCAGCTTGTGCAGCTTCAGCGGGGAGACAAAAAAGAAGTGGAAGGAAGTTGAAAGGTGACATCACAGCCAAGGGGGTAAGTGATTGGCTGGTGATTGGTAAGTAGCTTATCTTTTTCTTTTCTGTATCAGTAAGTAACCTTTAGTATTGTTGTTGCCAATTTAAGTGTATCTAAGGGTTAAGTCATGGCAGGACAGCTCGGACACGTGTTATGCTCCTCCTGTACTAAGTGGGAAGTCAGGGATGCTTCCGGTGTCCCTGACGACTATGTGTGCGGGAAGTGTATCCACCTCCAGCTCCTGACGGACCGCATTGTGGCACTGGAGCTGCGGGTGGATTCACTCTGCAGCATCCACGATGCTAAGAATGACGTGAATAGCACGTTTAGTGAGTTGGTCACACCGCAGGTAAAGCGTACACAGCCAGATAGTTAATGGGTGACCAGAAGGAAGAGCAGTTGTAGGAAGGTAGTGCAGGGATCCCTGCGGTCATCCCCCAGCAAAACAGATACACCGCTTTGGGTACTGTTGAGGGGGATGACTCATCAGGGGAGGGCAGCAGCAGCCAAGTTCATGGTACCTTGGGTGGCTCTGCTACACAGGAGGGCAGGAAAAAGAGTGGGAGAGTGATAGTGATAGGGGATTCAATTGTACGGGGAATAGATAGGCGTTTCTGCAGCCGCAACCGAGACTCCAGTATGGTAGGTTGCCCCCCTGGTGCAAGGGTCAAGGATGCCTTGGAGCGGGTGCAGGACATTGTGAAAAGGGAGGATGAACAGCCAGTTGTCGTGGTGCAAATCGATACCAACAATATAGGTAAAAAACGGGATGAGGTCCTACGAGACGAATTTAGGGAGCTAGAAGCTAAATTAAAAAGCAGGACCTCAAAAGTAGTAATCTCAGGATTGCTAACAGTGCCACGTGCTAGTCAGAGCAGGAATTTCAGGATAGCTCAGATGAATACATGGCTTGAGCAGTGGTGCAAAAGGGAGGGATTCAAATTCCTGGGACATTGGAACCGGTTCTGGGGGAGGTAGGACCAGTACAAACCGGATGGTCTGCATCTGGACAGGACCGGAACCAATGTCCTCGGGGGAGTGTTAGCTAGTGCTGTTGGGGAGGAGTTAAACTAACATGGCATGGGGATGGGAACTGATGCAGGGAGACAGAGGGAAATAAAATGGAGTCAGAAGCAAAGGATAGAAAGGAGAATAGTAAAAGTGGAGGGCAGAGAAACCCAAGGCAAAAAACAAAAAGAGCCACATTACAGCAAAGTTCTAAAGTTGCAAAGTGTGTTAAAAAGACAAGCCTGAAGGCTCTGTGCCTCAATGCGAGGAGTATTCGGTATAAGGTGGACGAATTAACTGCGTAGATAGCAGTTAACGGATATGATGTGATTGGCATCACAGAGACATGGCTCCAGGGTGACCAAGGCGGGGAACTCAACATCCAGGGTATTCAACATTCAGGAGGGATAGACAGAAAGGAAAAGGAGGCGGGGTGGCATTGCTGGTTAAAGAGGAAATAAATGCAATTGTAAGGAAGGACATTAGCTTGGATGAGGTAGAATTGCTATGGGTTGAGCTACGGAATACCAAAGGGCAGAAAACGCTAGTGGGAGTTGTGTACAGGCCACCAAATAGTAGTAGTGAGGTTCGGGACTGCATCAAACAAGAAATAAGGGATGTGTGCAATAAAGGTACAGCATTAATCATGGGCAACTTTAATCTATATATTGATTGGACTAACCTAACTGGTAGCAATGTGGTGAAGGAGGATTTCCTGGAGTGTATTGGGATGGTTTTTGAGACCAATATGTCGAGGAACCAACCAGAGAGCTGGGCATCCTAGACTGGGTGATGTGTAATGAGAAGGGACTAATTAGCAATCTTGTGCGAGGTCTCTTCGTGATGAGTGACCATAATATGGGGGAATTCCTTATTAAGATGGAGAGTGACAAAGTTAATTTGGAAACTAGGATCTTGAATCTTAAGGAAAGGTAACTTCGATGGTATGAGGCATGAATTGGCTAGAATAGACTGGCAAGGGATACTTAAACAGTTGACAGTGGATAAGCAATGGCAAACATTTAAAGGTCACATGGATGAACTTCAGCAGTTGTACATCCCTGTCTGGAGTAAAAATAAAACGGGAAAGGTGGCCCAACCGTGGCTAACAATGGAAATTAAGGATAGTGTTAAAGCCAAGGAAGAGGCAGATAAATTGGCTAAAAAAAGCAACAAACCTGAGGACTGGGAAAAATTTAGAATTCAACAGAGGAAGACTAAGGGTTTAATTAAGAGGGGGAAAATAGAGTATGCGAGGAAGCTTGCAGGGAACATAAAAACTGACTACATAAGCTTTTATAAATATGTCAAGAGAAAAAGATTAGTGAAGACAAACGTAGGTCCCCTGCTGTCGGATACAGGTGAATTTATAATGGGGAACAAAGAAATGGCAGACGAATTGAACCAATACTTCGGTTTTGTATTCACGAAGGAGGACACAAATAACCTCCCGAATGTACTAGGGGACAGTAGGTCTAGTGAGAAGGAGGAACTGAAGGATATCCTTATTAGGTGGGAAATTGTGTTTGGGAAATTGATGGGATTGAAGGCCGATAAATCCCCGGGGCCAGATAGTCTGCATCCCAGAGTATTTAAGGAAGTGGCCCTAGAAATAGTAAATGCGTTGGTGATCATTTTCCAAAAGTCTATCGACTCTGGATCAGTTCCTGTGGACTGGAGGGTAGCTAATGTAACACCACTTTTTAAAAAAGGAGGGAGAGAGAAAACGGTTCATTATGGATCGATTAGTCTGACATCAGTAGTGGGGAAAATGTTGGAATCAATTGTTAAAGCTGAAATAGCAGCGCATTTGGCAAGCAGTGACAGGATTGGACCAATTCAGCATGGATTTATGAAAGGGAAATCATGCTTGACGAATCTTCTGGAATTTTTTGAGGATGTAACTAGCAGAGTGGACAAGGGAGACCCAGTGGATGTGGTGTATTTGGACTTTCAAAAGGCTTTTGACAAGGTCCTGCACAAGAGATTGGTGTGCAAAATCAAAGCGCTTGGTATTGGGGGTAATGTACTGACATGGATAGAGAACTGGTTGGCAGACAGGAAGCAGAGAGTCAGGATAAACGGGTCCTTTTCAGAATGGCAGGCAGTGACTAGTGAAGTGCCGCAGGGCTCAGTGTTGGGACCTCAGCTCTTTACAATATACATTAACGATTTAGATGAAGGAATTGAGTGCAATATCTCCAAGTTTGCGGATGACACTAAACTGGGTGGCGGTGTGAGCTGTGAGGAGGACACTAAGAGGATGCAGGGTGACTTGGACAGGTTAGGTGAGTGGGCAAATGCATGGCAGATGCAGTATAATGTGGATAAATGTGAGGCTATCTATTTTGGAGGCAAAAACACGAAGGCAAATACTACCTGAATGGCGGCAGATTAGGAAAAGGGGAGGTGCAACGAGACCTGGGTGTCATGGTTCATCAGTCACTGAAAGTTGGCATGCAGGTACAGCAGGCGATCAAGAAGGCAAATGGTATGTTGGCCTTCATAGCTAGGCGATTTGAGTATAGGAGCAGGGAGGTCTTACTGCAGTTGTACAGGGCCTTAGTGAGGCCTCACCTGGAATATTGTGTTCAGTTTTGGTCTCCTAATCTGAGGAAGGATGTTCTCGCTATTGAGGGAGTGCAGCGAAGGTTCACCAGACTGATTCCAGGGATGGCTGGACTGTCATATGAGGAGAGACTGGATCAACTGGGCCTTTATTCACTGGGGTTTCGAAGGATGAGAGGGGATCTCCTAGAAACGTATAACATTCTGACGGGACTGGACAGGTTAGATGAGGGAGGAATGTTCCCAATGTTGGGGAAGTCCAGAACCAGGGGGCATAGCCTTAGGATAAGGGGTAGGCTATTTAGGACTGTGATGAGGAGAAACTTCTTCACTCAGAGAATTGTTAACCTGTGGAATTCCCTGCCGCAGAGAGTTGTTGATGCCAGTTCATTGGATATATTTAAGAGGGAGTTAGCTATGGCCCTTATGGCTAAGGTAATCAAGGGGTATGGCGAAAAAGCAGGAAAGGGATACTGAAGGAATGATCAGCCATGATCTTATCAAATGGTGGTGCAGGCTCGAAGGGCCGAATGGCCTACTCCTGCATCTAGTTTCTATATTTCTATGTTTCTATGTTTCATCCGCGATGCTGAGGATATCGTGAATAGCACGTTTAGTGAGTTGGTCACACCGCAGGCAAAGTTTACAAAGGCAGAGAGGGAATGGATGACCAGCATAAAGAGCAGTGGAAGGAAGGTAGTGCAGGGGTCCTCTGTGGTCATCCCCCTGCAAAACAGGTACCCCGTTTTGGGTACTGTTGAGGGGGATGACTCATCAGGGGAAGGCGGCAGCAGCCATGTTCATGGCACCATGGGTGGCTCTGCTACACAGGAGGGCAGGAGAAAGAGTGGGAGAGCTATAGTGGTTGGGTATTCTTTTGTAAGGGGAATAGATAGGCATTTCTGCGGTCGAAACCGAGACTCCAGGATGTTATGTTGCCTCCCTGGTGCAAGGGTCAAAGATGTCTCATCGCAGCTCCACGACATTTTGGAGGGGGAGGGTGAACAGCCCGTTGTCGTGGTGCATATAGGTACCAACGATATAGGTAAAAAAACAGGATGAGGTGCTACAAGCTGCATTTAGGGAGCTCGGAGTTAAATTAAAAAGCAGGACCTCAAAGGTAGTAATCTCAGGATTACTTCCAGTGCCACGTGCTAGTCAGAGTAGAAATAGCAGGATAGCTAAGATGAATGCGTGACTTGAGGAGTGGTGCAGGAGGGAGCGATTGAAATTCCTGGGACATTGGAACCGATTCTGGGGGAGGTGGGAACAGTACAAACCGGACGGTCTGCACCTGGGCAGGACCAGAACCAATGTCTGAAAGGGAGTGTTTGCTGGTGTTGTTGGGGAGGGGTTAAACAAATATGGCAGGGGGATGAGAACCTATGCAGGGAGACAGGGGGAAGTAAAATGGGAGCAGGAGCAAAAGATAGAAAGAATAAAAGTAAAAGTGGAGGGCAGAGAAACCGAAAGCAAAAATCAAAAAGGGCCACATTACAGCAAAATTCTAAAGGGATACTGAAGTATGGCGGAGAGGCACTACTGGCTCGAATACATGACCTCAAAAGTGTGTTAAGAAGACAAGCCTGAAGACTCTGTGCCTTAATGCGAGGATTATTCGTAGTAAGGTGGACGAATTAACTGCGCAGGCAGCTATTAACGAGTTTGATATAATTGGGATTACGGAGACATGGCTCCAGGTTGACCAAGGCTGGGAACTCAACATCCAGGGGTATTCAACATTCAGGAAGGATAGACAGAAAAGAAAAGGAGGTGGGATAGTGTTGCTGGTTAAAGAGGAAATTAACGCAATAGTAAGGAAGGACATTAGCTTGGATAATGTGGAATCTGTATGGGTAGAGCTGCGGAATACCAAAGGGCAGAAAACGATAGTGGGATTTGTGTACAGACCACCAAACAGTCGTAGTGAGGTTGGGGACAGCATCAAACAAGAAATTAGGGATGCATGCAATAAAGATACAGCAGTTATCATGGGCGACTTTAATCTACATATAGATTGGGCTAACCAAACTGGTAGCAATACGGTGGAGGAGGATTTCCTGGAGTGTATTAGGGATGGTTTTCTGGACCAATATATTGAGGAACCAACTAGAGGGCTGGCCATCCCAGACTTGTTGATGTGTAATGAGAAAGGACTAATTAGCAATTTGTTGTGCGAGGCCCCTTGGGGAAGAGTGACCATAATATGGTAGAATTCTTTATTAAGATGGAGAGTGACACAGTTAATTCAGAGACTAGGGTCCTGAACTTAACTTTGATGGTATGAGACGTGAATTGCCTAGAATAGACTGGCGAATGATACTTAATGGGTTGATGGTGGATAGGCAATGGCAGACATTTAAATATCACATGGATGAATTTCAACAATTGTACATAACTGTCTGGAGTAAAAATAAAACAGGGGTGGTGGCTCAATCCTGGCTAACAAGGGAAATTAGGGATAGTATTAAATCCAAGGAAGAGGCATATAAATTGGCAAGAAAAAGCAGCAAACCGGAGGACTGGAAGACATTTAGAATCCAGCAGAGGAGGACAAAGTGTTGAATTAGGAGGGGGAAAATAGAGTATGAGAGGAAGTTTGCTGGGAACATAAAAACTGACTGCAAAAGCTTCTATAGATATGTGAAGAGAAAGAGATTAGTGAAGACCAATGTAGGTCCCTTGCAATCAGAATCAGGTGAATTTATAATGGGGAACAAAGAAATGCCCGACCAATTGAACAAATACTTTGGTTCTGTCTTCACGAAGGAAGAGAAGAATAATCTTCTGGAAATACTAGGGGACAGAGGATCTTGCGAGAAGGAAGAACTGAAGGAAACCCTTATTAGTCAGGAAATTGTGTTCGGGAAATTGATGGGATTGAACACCGATAAATTCCCAGGCCTGATAGTCTGCATCCCAGAGTATTTAAGGAAGTGGCCCTAGAAATAGTGGATGCATTGGTGATCATTTTCCAACAGTCAATCGACTCTGGATCAGTTCCTATGGACTGGAGGGTAGCTAATGTAACACCACTTTTTAAAAAAGGAGGAAGGGAGAAAACGGGTAATTATAGACCGGTTAGCCTGACATCGGTAGTGGGGAAAATGTTGGAATCAATTATTAAAATGAAATAGCAGCACATTTGGAAAGCAGTGACAGGATCGGTCCAAGTCAGCATGGATTTATGAAAGGGAAATCATGCTTGACAAATCTTCTGGAATTTTTTGAGGATGTAACCAGTAGAGTGGACAAGGGAGAACCAGTGGATGCAGTGTATTTGGATTTTCAAAAACCTTTTGACAAGGTCCCACACAAGAGATTGGTGCGCAAAATTAAAGCCCATGTTATTGGGGGTAATGTACTGACGTGGATAGAAAACTGGTTGGCAGACAGGAAGCAGAGAGTCGGGATAAACGGGTCCTTTTCAGAATGGTAGGCAATGACTAGTGGGGTGCCGCAGGGCTCAGTGCTGGGACCCCAGCTATTTACAATATACATCAATGATTTAGATGAAGGAATTGAATGTAATATCTCCAAATTTGCAGATGACACTAAGCTGGATGGCGGTGTGAGCTGTGAGGAGGACGCTAAGAGGCTGCAGGGTGACTTGGACAGGTTAGTTGAGTGGACAAATGCATGGCAGGTGCAGTATAATGTGGATAATTTGGTGGCAGAATATTATCTGAATGGTGGCAGATTAGGTAAAATGGAGGTGCAACGAGACCTGGGTGTCATGGTACATCAGTCATTGAAAGTTGGCATGCAGGTACAGCAGGTGGTGAAGAACGCAAATGGCATGTTGGCCTTCATAGCTAGGGGATTTGAGTATAGGAGCAGGGAGGTCTTACTGCAGTTGTACAGCACCTTTGTGAGGCCTCACCTGGAATATTGTGTTCAGTTTTTGTCTCCTAATCTGAGGAAGGACGTTCTTGTTATTGAGGGAGTGCAGCGAAGGTTCAGCAGACTGATTCCCGGGATGGCAAGACTGACATATGAGGAGAGATTAGATCGACTGGACCAGTATTCATTGGAGTTTAGAAGAATGAGAGGGGATCTCATAGAAACATGTAAAATTCTAACGGGACTGGACAGGTTAGATGCAGGAGAATGTTCCCGATTTTGGGGAAGTCCAGAACCAGGGGTCACAGGATAAGGGGTCAGCCATTTAGGACCGAGATGAGGAGAAACTTCTTCACTCAGAGAGTTGTGAACCTGTGGAATTCTCTACCGCAGAGAGTTGTTGATGCTAGTTCGTTAGATATATTCAAGAGGGAGTTAGATATGGCCCTTCTGGCTAAAGGGATCAAGGGGTATGGAGAGAAAACAGGAAAGGGGTACTGAAGTGAATGATCAGCCAGAATCTTATTGAATGGTGGTGCAGGGTCAAAGGGCCGAATGGCCTACTCCTGCACCTATTTTCTATGTTTCTATGTGTCAGTGGGGATGTTACACTTTTTCAGGGAGGCTTTCAGGGTGTCCCTGTAATGTTTCCTCTGCCCAACTTTGTCTTGTTTGCCATGAAGGAGTTCCGAGTAGAGCGCTTGCTTTGGGAGTCTCGTGTCTGGCATGCAAATGATGTAGCCTGCCCAGCGGAGCTGATCAAGTGTGGTCAGTGCTTCAATGCTGAGGATGTTAGCCTGGTCGAGGACGCTAATTTTGGTGCATCTGTCCTCCCAGGGGATTTGTAGGATCTTGCGGAGGCATCGTTAGTGGTATTTCCCCAGCGACTTGATGTGTCTACTGTATATGGTCCATCGTCTCTGAATCATAGAGGAGTGCGAGTATTACTACAGCCCTGTAGACCATGAGCTTGGTGACAGTTTTGAGGGCCTGGTCTTCAAACACTCATTTCCTCAGGCGGCCGAAGGCTGCATTGGCGCACTGGAGGCGGTGTTGAATCTCGTCGTCAATGCTTGCTCTTGTTGATAAGAGGCTCCCGAGGTATGGAAAATGGTCTACGTTGTCCAGAACCGTGCCGTGGATCTTGATGACTGCAGCACAGTGCTGTGTGGCGAGGACAGGCTGGTGGGGACCTTTGTCTTACGGATGTTTAGCGTAAGGTCCATGCTTTCGTACGTCTCAGTAAATACGTTGGCTATGTCCTGGAATTTAGCCTCTGCATGTGCGCAGACGCAGGTGTCGACCGCGTACTGGAGCTCGACGATAGAGGTTGGGGTGGTCTTGGACCTGGCCTGGAAACGGCGAAGGTTGAACAGGTTCCCTCTGGTTCTGTAGTTTAGTTCCACTCCAGCTTGTTGACTGTGAGGTGGAGCATGGCAGCGAGGAAGATTTAGAAGAGGGTTGGGTCGATGACGCAGCCTTGTTTGACCCCGGTCCAGATATGGATTGAGTCTGTAATGGATCCGTTGGTAAGGGTCACGACCTGCATGTCGTCGTGGAGTAGGTAGAGGAAGATGACAAACCTTTGGGGGCATCCGAAACAGAGGAAGATGCTCCATAGACCCTCGGAATTGACAGTGTCAAAGGCCTTTGTAAGGTCGAAGAACGCCATGTATAAGGGCTGATGCTGTTCCCTGCAGTTTTCCTGCTCTGCAAAAATCCACGCTGCAACAATCATGTCCCTTGTGCCCCATAGGGGACAAAATCTGCACTGCGACTCTGGGAGGAACTCCTCAGTCACAGGGAGAAGACGGTTGAGAAGGACTCGAGCGACGATTTTCCCAGTGGCTGATAACAAGGAGATACCTCTGTAGTTGCCACAGTCGGACTTGTCCCCTTTTTTAAAGATGGTCACGATGACTGCATCTGTGAGATCTCCCGGCATGCTCTCCTCCCTCCAGATGAGAGAGATGAGGTCATGCATTCGAGCCAGCAGTGCCTCTCCGCCATACTTCAGTGCCTCAGCAGGGATTCCATCCGCTCCCGTAGCCTTGTTGTTCTTAAGCTGTCTTATGGCTTTTTCTAACTCGTGCAGTGTTGGAGTTTTACTAAGGTGGTGGCGGGTAGCATGCTGCGGAATGGAGACGAGAACACTTGAGTCAAAGGCAGAGTCTCGATTACGGAGCTCTTCGAAGTGCTCCTTCCAGCGGGCTCTGACTGCCTCGGTGTCCTTGATGAGTGTTTCTCCATTCTTGGCCAGCAATGGGGTGGGGCCTTGGGTGTTTGGACCGTAGGTGGCCTTGATTGCGATGAAGAATCCTTGCACATCATGGCTGTCGGCGAGCTACTGTATCTGCTGTGCTTTCTCTATCCACCACCTGTTCTTTAGGTCCCAAGTTTTTTGTTGGACCTCAACCTTGAGGCGTCAGTTGTGCTGCTTTGCTGCTCCTGAGTTGGGTTGTTATTTAAGGCTCAGAAATGCCCTGCGCTTGCGATCTATTAGCTCTTGGATCTCCTGATCATTCTCATCGAACTAATCCTGGTGTTTCCTGGTTGAGTGACCGAGCGTCTCCTTGCAAGCACTGATTATGGAGGCCTGGAGGGCGACCAAGCGCTGTGGGCATTCTGCATCACGCAGTCTTTAAGGCAAGCCAGGTTAGCTGTAAGGCGCTGTATAAGGCTCTCTTAGCTGGGTCTTTAAGTGCCCCGGCATTGACTAGTTTGTGGCACTGCTTCTGTTACCCCTTTGAGCCTATGTTGATATCAATGATGCATCAGATTAGGCGGTGGTCTGTCCAGCAGTCGTCAGCTCCTGTCATGGCGCATATCCTTGCGATCCCTGGGTCGGACGATGATATAGTCGAGCAGGTGCCAGTGTTTGGAGCGAGGGTATTGCCACAATGCCTTGTATTTGTCCCTCTGGCGGAACAAGGTGTTGGTGATGACAAGTTCATGTTCTAGACATTTTGTCAGGAGTAGGGTACCACTGGAGTTGGCTTTCCTTACCTGCTCTCTGCCAATTACACCTCCCCAGACGGCTATGTCCTTGCTGACCCTGGCGTTGAAGTCACCGAGGAGGATCAGTTTGTTGTCCGCGGGGATGTGGGACAGGGATTTTTCGAGGTTTGTGTAGAAACCCTCTTTGGTCTCATCTGTTGCATCGAATGTTGGGGCGTACTCACTGATGACTTACATAATCATAACATGATTAGGCAGAGTTTATAATACTGTGGAAGATGAATTCCTGGCGTATGTACGAGATGGTGTTTTAGACCAGTATGTTGAGGAGCCTACTAGGGAACAGGCAATCCTAGATTAGGTATTGTGTCATGAGAAAGAGTTCATTAACAGTCTTGTTGTGTGGGCTCCTTTAGGGAAGAGTGACCATAACATGATTGAATTCTTTATTAAGATGGAAAGTGAAGTAGTCCAATCTGAAACTAGGGTCCTAAATCTAAACAAAGGAGACTACGAAGGTATGAGGAATGGGGAAGTCATGTTTGACAAGTTTGCTGGAGTTCTTTGAGGATGTAACGAACAGGGTGGATAAAGGGGAAGCAATGGATGTGCTATATTTGGACTTCCAGAAGGCACTTGACAAGGTGCCACATAAAAGGTTACTGCACAAGATAAAAGTTTTGGGGGTTGGGGGTAATATATTAGCATGGATAGAGGATTGGCTAACTAAGAGAGAACAGAGAATCGGGATAAATGGTTCATTCTCTGGATGGAAACTAGTAACTAGTGGGGTGCCGCAGGGATCAGTGATGGGACCCCAACTATTTACAATCTATATTAACAGCTTGGAAGAAGGGACTGAGTATAACGTAGCCAAGTTTGCTGACGATACAAAGATGGGAGTAAAAGCAATGTGTGAGGAGGACACAAAAAATCTGCAAAAGGACATAGACAGGCTAAGTGAGTGGGCAAAAATTTGGCAGATGGAGTATAATGTTGGCATGCACTTTGGCAGAAAGAATCAAAGAGCAAGTTATTATTTAAATGGAGAAAGATTGCGAAGTGCCGCAGTACAGCGGGACCTGGGGGTACTTGTGCATGAAACACAAAAGGATAGTATGCAGGTACAGCAGGTGATCAGGAAGTTCAATGGTATCTTGTCCTTTATTGCAAAGGGGATGGAGTATAAAAGCAGGGAAGTCTTGCTGCAGCTATATAAGGTATTGGTGAGGCCACACCTGGAATACTGCGTGCAGTTTTGGTTTCCGTATTTACGATAGGATATACTTGCTTTGGAGGCAGTTCAGAGAAGGTTCACTAGGTTGATTCCGAGGATGAGGGAGTTGACTTATGAGGAAAGGTTGAGTAGGTTGGGCCTCTACTCATTGGAATTCAGAAGAATGAGAGGTGATTTTATCGAAATGTATAAGATTATGAGGGGGCTTGACAAGGTGGATGCAGAGAGGATGTTTCCACTGATGGGGGAGACTAGAACTAGAGGGCGTGATCTTAGAATAAGGGGTCGCCCATTTAAAACTGAGATGAAGAGAAATTTCTTCTCTCAAAGGGTTGTAAATCTGTGGAATTTGCTGCTCCAGAGAGCTGTGGAAGCTGGGACATTGAATACATTTAAGATTGAAATAGACAGTTTCTTAAACGATAAGGGGTTATGGGGAGCGGGCGGGGACGTGGAGCTGAGTCCATGATCAGATCAGCCATGATCTTATTGAATGGTGGAACAGGCTCGAGGGGCTGTATGGCCTACTCCTGTTCCTATTTCTTATATTCTTCTGTTCTTCTGAATTGTCTATGATAAATTGGAAGGATTCATTAAAAGGCATAATGATGAATAGGCAATGGCTAACATTTAAGGAACGAATGCATGAATTGCAACAGTTATACATCCCTTTCTGGCGTAAAAACACAAAAGGCAAAGTGGCCCAACTATGGCTAACAAAAGAAATTAAGGATAGCATTAGATCCAAAGAGGAGTTATACAAAGTTGCCAGAAAAAATAGCAAGCCTGAGGATTGGGAGCAGTTTAGAATTCAGCAAAAAAGAACCAAGAGATTGATTAAGAGGGGAAAAATAGAATGAGAGTAAATTTGCAAGGAACATAAAAACCAACTGCAAAATTTTCTATAAGTAAGTAAAAAGAAAACAATGAGTGAAAACAAATGTAGGTCCTTTACAGACAGAAATGGGAGAATTTGTAATGGGGAACGAGGAAATGGCAGAACAATTAAATAAATGCTTCGGTTCAGTTTTCACAGAAGAGGACACACATAACGTCCCAGAAATTCTATGGAACCAAGGGTCTAATGAGTAAGAGTGTAAGGGGGGTTGGTCTCTATGAGGGGGTCAGGTTCCCTTCTGGCCAACTTGAGCGGTTCAAATCGCTCCCACTCCCTTGGGTTCTGGACACTGGATTTATTTGGGGCGGGTGACAAAAGTGCAAAGGACACTGGTTTGATGCAAAGAACTTTGTTTTTATTACAGTCAAGGTAATACAGGCTTATTACTCTAGTAAGAAAATACAAGGCCAAACTTACAATCACTTTAATAAAGAACAATACACGGAAAGGTACAAGGTCAAACTTAAAATCACTCTAATAAAGAACAATACACGGAAAGGTACAAGGTCAAACTTAAAATCACAAATGACTCTAATAAAGAACCATGCACTACACATTCAAAGGGGGGAGGGGGGTGTGGGGGGGGGTTACAGTAAGTTATTCCTCCCACCTCCCAATACGTAATTCTAGCTAGGTTAGAATCCAGGGCATGCAGGGACGATGCTTACCAATCCTTTTGATAGTTAACGGTAGATCGTGGTTGTTTTTCCCTTGATACCATGTTGACTGTGGTCGGTCGCTGCTGCGATGGTGATGTTCTTCCATCCTTCAGGACTTCGGGACTTTGAGGCTGGAGAAGTTAGTTTACAACTGTCGCGTTGGCTTCTCTCCTTGTCTTGATGACATACTTGCAGTACAGCTACTGGTGTAGTATGGCATCTGAGGTAGTAGCAGCTTTGTAGCTACCTAGCAACCACCCAACCTCTGTTGAAAACAGGGGTCAGTTATATGATTTCAATGTTCTAATCTTGCCGCAAAATCTGTTCAATATCCTTTGTATAATTTTGGCGGGCTTGGTTCTTCTTTGTAATATTTTGTCGGGCTCGTTAAAAGTTGATATGTCTTGAGCGGGTTGATGTTCGAAAACTTTTTCCTGATGGAAATATTAGTTTGGTAATTGCAATGTCCTTTTGTGCTGAGTCTTTCGCATACAGGCTGGATTGGACCTCTTTGTTATGTATATGCTGAAATGGTTGTCCAGACCCATATTGATGGGTAGCTACCTCTGGGTGATTTTCTGATGTTAATGTCTCTTGTCGAGAAGGATTTTCATATACTCATTATTCCAGACATGTTAACTTGGTTCTCACACCCAGGTAGCTTCACTTAATTAGACTGTCTCTTGCTAGTTCCGTAGGTCCGCCCACAGCTTTGAGTTTGTCTTTTAAAATCCAAAATTCTCTTAAAGTTCGTAGTTTCTTCCATAAACATTTTGAGTTCCAAACTTTTCGGTAATTAGTCCCAAATTAAATTTCCTTTCGAATGAGCCCAAACACGGGGGGTTTCTTGTGAATTTTGCACTCCTTCAAGAGGAATCAAAGGAAATGATTATGAGGAAGAAAATAGTGTTGGAGAAACTAATGGGACTGAAGGCCAATAAATCCCCAGGGCCTGATGGTCTGCATCCCAGAGTACTAAAAGAGATAGCCATGGAAATAGTAGTTACTTTGGTTGTCATCTTCCAAAATTCTATAGATTACGGAACAGTTCCTGCAGATTGGAGGGTGGCAAATGTAACCCAACTATTTAAAAAAGGAGGAGCCTGCACCATCATTCAATAAGATCAGGGTTGATCATTCACCTCAGTACTCCTTTCCTGCTTTCTCTCCATACCCCCTGATCCCTTTAGCCAAAAGGCCATATCTAACTCCCTATTGAATACATCTAACGAACTGGCATCAACAACTCTCTGCAGAAGAGAATTCCACAGGTTAACAACTCTCTGAGTGAAGAAGTTTCTCCTCATCTCGGTCCTAAATGGCTTAGCCCTTATTCTTAGACGGTGACCCCTGGTTCTGGACTTCCCCAACATCGGGAACATTCTTCCTGCATCTAACCTGTCCAGGCCCGTCAGAATTTTATATGTTTCTATGAAATCCCCTTTCATTCTTCTAGAACTCCAGTGAATACAGGGCCAGTCGATCCAGTTTTTCCTCATATGTCAGTCCTGCCATCCCGGGAATCAGTCTGGTGAACCTTCGCTGCACTCCCTCAATAGCAAGAACGTCCTTCCTCAGATTAGGAGACCAAAACTGAACTCAATATTCCAGGTGAGGCCTCACTACGGCCCTGTACAACTGCAGTAAGACCTCCCTGCTCCTACACTCAAATCCCCTAGCTATGAAGGCCAACATACCATTTGCCTTCTTCACGGCCTGCTGTATCTGCATGCCAGCTTTCAGTGACTGATGTACCATGACACCCAGGTCTCGCTGCACCTCCCCTTCTCCTAATCTGTTGCAAGTCAGATAATATTCTGCCTTTCTGTTTTGCCACCAAAGTGGATAACCTCACATTTATCCACATTATACTGCATCTGCCATGCATTTGCCCACTCACCTAACCTGTCCAAGTCACTCTGCAGCCGCTTAGCGTCCTCCTCTCAGCTCACACCGCCACCCAGCTTAGTGTCATCTGCAAACTTGGAGATATTACATTCAATTCCTTCATCTAAATAATTGATGTATATTGTAAATAGCTGGGGTCCCAGCACTGAGCCCTACGGCACCTCACTAGTCATTACCTGCCATTCTCATAAGGCCCCGTTTATCCCGATTCTCTGCTTCCTATGTGCCAACCAGTTCCCTATCCACGTCAATACATTACCCCCAATACCATGTGCTTTAATTTTGCACACCAATCTCTTGTGTGGGACCTTGTCAAATGCCTTTGGAAAGTCCAAATACATCACATCCACTGGTTCTCCCTTGTCCACTCTACCAGTTACATACTCAAAACATTCTCAAAGATTTGTCAATTCAGTCCATAGGAACTGATCCAGAGTCGATAGACTGTTGGAAAATGATCACCAATGCATCCACTGTTTCTAGGGCCACTTCCTTATGTACTCTGGGATGCAGACTATCATGCCCTGGGAATTAAGTGGCCATCAATCCCATCAATTGCAATCTTGTTTTGCGAGGCCCCTTGGGAAAGAGTGACCATAATATGGTAGAAATCCTTATTAAGATGGAGAACGACACAGTTAATTCAGAGATTAGGGTCCTGAACTTAAGGAAAGGTAACTTCGATGGTATGAGATGTGAATTGGCTAGAATAGACTGGCGAGTGATACTTAAAGGGATGACGGTGGATAGGCAATGGCAAACATTTAAAGATCACATAAATGAACTTCAACAATTGTACATCCCTGTTTGGAGTAAACTTAGAAACATAGAAACATAGAAACATAGAAAATAGATGCAGGAGTAGGCCATTCGGCCCTTCGAGCCTGCACCACCATTCAATAAGATCATGGCTGGTCACTTCCTCAGTACCCCTTTCCTGCTTTCTCTCCATACCTCTTGATCCCCGTAGCCGTAAGGGCTATATCTAACTCCCTCTTGAATATATCCAATGAACTGGCATCAACAACTCTCTGCGGCAGGGAATTCCACAGGTTAACAACTCTCTGAGTGAAGAAGTTTCTCCTCATCTCAGTGCTAAATGGCCTACCCCTTATCCTAAGACTATGTCCCCTGGTTCTGGACTTCCCCAACATCGGGAACATTCCTCCCGCATCTAACCTGGCCAGTCCCGTCAGAATGTTATACGTTTCTATGAGATCCCCTCTCATCCTTCTAAACTCCAGTGAATAAAGGCCCAGTTGATCCAGTCTCTCCTCATATGACAGTCCAGCCATCCCTGGAACTAGTCTGGTGAACCTTCGCTGCACTCCCTCAATAGCAAGAACGTCCTTCTTCAGATTAGGAGACCAAAATTGAACACAATATTCCAGGTGAGGCCTCACTAAGGCCCTGTACAACTGCAGTAAGACCTCCCTGCTCCTATACTCAAATCCCCTAGCTATGAAGGCCAACATACCATTTGCCTTCTTCATCGCCTGCTGTACCTGCATGCCAAACTTCATTGACTGATGTACCATGACACCCAGGTCTCGCTGCACCTCCCCTTTTCCTAATCTGCCGCCATTCAGATAATATTCTGCCTTTGTGTTTTTGCCCCAAAATGGATAACCTCACATTTATCCACATTATACTGCATCTGCCACGCATTTGCCCACTCACCTAACCTGTCCAAGTCACCCTGCAGCCTCTTAGCGTCCCCCTCATAGCTCACACCGCCAGCCAGTTTATCTGCAAACTTGGAGATATTACACTCAATTCCTTCATCCAAATCATTAATGTATATTGTAAAGAGCTGGAGTCCCAGCACTGAGCCCTGCGGCACCCCACTAGTCACTGCCTGCCATTCTGAAAAGGACCCGTTTATCCCGACTCTCTGCTTCCTGTCTGCCAACAAGTTCTCTATCCACATCAGTACATTACCCCCAATTCCATGCGCTTTCATTTTGCACACCAATCTTTTGTGCGGGACTTTGTCAAAAGCCTTTTGAAAGTCCAAACACACCACATCCACTGGTTCTCCTTTGTCCACTATGCTAGTTACATCCTCAAAAAATTCTAGAAGATTCGTCAAGCATGATTTCCCTTTCATAAATCCATGCTGACTTGGACCGATCCTGTCACTGCTTTCCAAATGCGCTGCTATTTCATCCTTAATGATTGATTCCAACATTTTCCCCACTGCTGATGTCAGGCTCACCTGTCTATAATTACCCGTTTTCTCTCTCCCTCCTTTTTTAAAAAGTGGTGTGACATTAGCTACCCTCCAGTCCATAGGAACTGATCCAGATTCGATGGACTGTTGGAAAATGACCACCAATGCATCCACTATTTTTAGGGTCACTTCCTCAAATACTCTGAGATGCAGACTATCAGGCCCTGGGGATTTATCGGCCTTCAATCCCTATCATAATTTTCCGCCGACTAAGAATATCCTTCAGTTCCTCCTTTTCACTAGACCCACTGTCCCCTCGTACATTGGGAAGGTTATTTGTGTCTTCCTTTGTGAAGACAGAACCAAAGTATTTGTTCAATTGGTCTGCCATTTCTTTGATCCCCATTATAAATTCACCTGAATCCGACTGCAAGTGACCTACGTTTGTCTTCACTAATCTTTTTCTCTTCACATATTTATAGAAACTTTTGCAGTCAGTTTTTATGTTCCCTGCAAGCTTCCTATCGTACTCTATTTTCCCCCTCTTAATTAAACCCTTAGTTCTCCTCTGTTGAATTCTAAATTTCTCCCAGTCCTCAGGTTTGTTACTTTTTCTAGCCAATTTATATGCCTCTTCCTTGGTTTTAACTCTATCCTTAATTTCCCTTCTTAGCCGCGGTTGAGCCACCTTCCCCGTTTTATTTTTACTCCAGACAGGGATGTACAATTGTTGAAGTTCATCCATGTGATCTTTAAATGTTTGCCACTGCTTATTCACTGTCAACCCTTTAAGTGTCCTTTGCCAGTCAATTGTAGTCAATTCACACTTTATACCGTCGAAGTGACCTTTCCTTAAGTTCAGGATCCTAGATTCCGAATTAACTGTGTCACTCTCCATGTTAATAAAGAATTCTACCACATTATGGCCACTCTTCCCCAAGGAGCTTCGCACAACAAGATTAGTCCCTTCTCATTACACAGCACCCAGTCTAGGATGCCCAGCTCTCCAGTTGGTTCCATAGAAAACGTAGAAACATAGAAAATAGGTGCAGGAGTTGGCCATTTGGCCCTTCGAGCCTGGACCGCCATTCAATGAGTTCATGGCTGAACATGCAACTTCAGTGCCCATTCCTGCTTTCGCGCCATACCCCTTGATCCCCCTAGTAGTAAGGACTACATCCAACTCCTTTTTGAATATATTTAGTGAATTGGCCTCAACAACTTTCTGTGGTAGAGAATTCCACAGGTTCACCACTCTCTGGGTGAAGAAGTTTCTCCTCATCACGGACTTAAATGGCTTACCCCTTATCCTTAGACTGTGATCCCTGGTTCTGGACTTCCCCAACATCGGGAACATTCTTCCTGCATCTAACCTGTCGAAACCCATCAGAATTTTAAACGTTTCTATGAGATCCCCTCTCATTCTTCTGAACTCCTGTGAATACAAGCCCAATTGATCCAGTCTTCCTTGATATGTCAGTCCCGCCATCCCGGGAATCAGTCTGGTGAACCTTTGCTGCACTCCCTCAATAGCAAGAATGTCCTTCCTCAAGTTAGGAGACCAAAACTGTACACAATACTCCAGGTGTGGCCTCACCAAGGCCCTGTACAACTGTAGTAACACCTCCCTGCCCCTGTACTCAAACCCCCTCGCTATGAAGGCCAACATGCCATTTGCTTTCTTAACCAACTGCTGTATCTGCATGCCAACCTTCAGTGACTGATGTACCATGACACCCAGGTCTCGTTGCACCTCGACTTTTCCTAATTTGTCACCATTCAGATAATAGTATGTCTCTCTGTTTTTACAACCAAAGTGGATAACTTCACATTTATCCACATTATACTTCATCTGCCATGCATTTGCCCACTCACCTAACCTATCCAAGTCACTCTGCAGCCTCATAGCATCCTCCTCGCTGCTCACACTGCCACCCAACTTAGTGTCATCTGCAAACTTGGAGATATTACGTTTAATCCCCTCGTCTAAATCATTAATGTACAATGTAAACAGCTGGGGCCCCAGCACAGAACCTTGCGGTACCCCACTAGTCACTGCCATCCATTCTGAAAAGTACCCATTTACTCCTACTCTTTGCTTCCTGTCTGCCAACCAGTTCTCAATCCACGTCAGCACACTACCCCCAGTCCCATGTGCTATAACTTTGCACATTAATCTCTTGTGTGGGACCATGTCGAATGACTTCTGAACGTTCAAATACACCACATCAACTGGTTCCCCCTCGTCCACTCTACTGGAAACATCCTCAAAAAATTCCAGAAGATTTGTCAAGCATAATTTCCCTTTCACAAATCCATGCTGACTTGGACCTATCATGTCACCTCTTTCCAAATGCGCTGCTATGACATCCTTAATAATTGATTCCATCATTTTACCCACGACCGATGTCAGGCTGACTGCTCTATAATTCCCTGTTTTCTCTCTCCCTCCTTTTTTAAAAAGTGGGATTAAATTGACTACCCTCCACTCCATAGGAACTGATCCAGAGTCTATGGAATGTTGGAAAATGACTGTCAATGCATCCGCTATTTCCAAGGCCACCTCCTTAAGTACTCTGGGATGCAGACCATCAGGCCCTGGGGATTTATCGGCCTTCAATCCCATCAATTTCCCCAACACAATTTCCCGACTAATAAGGATTTCCCTCAGTTCCTCCTTCTTACTAGACCCTCTGACCCCTTTTATATCCGGAAGGTTATTTGTGTCCTCCTTAGTGAATACCGAATCAAAGTACTTATTCAATTGGTCTGCCATTTCTTTGTTCCCAGTTATGACTGCCCCTGATTCTGACTGCAGGGGCCCTACGTTTGTCTTTACTAACCTTTTTCTCTTTACATATCGATAGAAGCTTTTGCAGTCCATTTTTATGTTCCCTGCAAGCTTCCTCTCGTACTCTATTTTCCCTGCCCTAATCAAAGCCTTTGTCCTCCTCTGCTGAGTTCTAAATTTCTCCCAGTCCCCGGGTTCGCTGCTATTTCTGGCCAATTTGTATGCCATTTTATTGGCTTTAATACTATCCCTGATTTCCCTTGATAGCCGCGGTTGAGCCACCTTCCCTTTTTTATTTTTGCGCCAGACAGGGATGTACAATTGTTGCAGTGCATCCATGCAGTCTCTAAATGTCTGCCATTGCCCATCCACTGTCAACCCCTTAAGTATAATTCGCCAATCTATCCTAGCCAATTCACGCCTGATACCTTCAATGTTACTCTTCTTTAAGTTCTGGACCATGGTCTCTGAATTAACTGTTTCATTCTCCATCCTAATGTACAATTCCACCATATTATGGTCACTCTTCCCCAAGGGGCCTCGCACAACGAGATTGCTAATTAATCCTCTCTCATTACACAACACCCAGTCTAAGATGGCCTCCCCCCTCGTTGGTTCCTCGACATATTGGTCTAGAAAACCATCCCCTATGCACTCCAGGAAATCCTCCTCCACCGTATTGTTTCCAGTTTGGTTAGCCCAATCTATATGCGTATTAAAGTCACCCATGATAACTGCTGCACATTTATTGCATGCACCCCTAATTTCCTGTCTGATGCCCTGCCCAACATCATTACTACTGTTTGGAGGTCTGTACACAACTCCCACTAACGTTTTCGGCCCTTTGGTATTCCGTAGCTCCACCCATACCGATTCTACATCATCCAAGCTCATGTCTTTCCTTACAATTGCATTAATTTACTCTTTAACCAGCAACGCCATCCCGCCTCCTTTTCCTTTCTGTGTATCCTTCCTAAATGTTGAATACCCTTGGATGTTGAGTTCCCAGCCTTGGTCACCCTGGAGCCATGTCTCCGTGATGCCAACCACATCGTATCCGTTAACTGCTATCTGCACATTTAATTCGTCCACCTTATTCCGAATACTCCTCGCATTGAGGCACAGAGCCTTCAGGCTTACCTTTTTAACACACTTTGACCCTTTAGAATTTTGCTGCAAAGTGGCCCTTTTTGTTTTTTGCCTTGGGTTTCTCTGCCCTCCACTTTTACTCATCTCCTTTCTGTCTTTTGCTTCTGCCTCCATTTTGTTTCCCTCTGTCTCCCTGCATTGGTTCCCATTCCCCTGCCATATTAGGTGAACTCCTCCCCAACAGCACGAGCAAACACTCCTCCGAGGACATTGGTTCCGGTCCTGCCTAGGTGCAGACCGTCTGGTTTGTACCAGTCCCACCTCCCCTAGAACCAGTTCCAATGCCCCAGGAATTTGAATCCCTCCCTGCTGCACCACTGCTCAAGCCACGTATTCATCTGAGCTATCCTGCGATTCCTACTCTGACTAGCATGTGGCACTGGTAGCAATCCTGAGATTACTACTTTTGAGGTCCTACTTTTTAATTTAGCTCCTAGCTCCTGAAATTCGTCTTGTAGGACCTCATCCCACTTTTTACCTATATCGTTGGTACCAATGTGCACCACGACAACTGGCTGTTCACCCTCCCTTTTCAGAATGTCCTGCACCCGCTCCGAGACATCCTTGATCCTTGCACCAGGGAGGCAACATACCATCCTGCAGTCTTGGTTGCAGCCGCAGAAACACCTATCTATTCCCCTTACAATAGAATACCCAACCACTATTGCTCTCCCACTCTTTTTCGTGTCCTCCTGTGCAGCAGAGCCAGCCACGGTGCCATAAACTTGGCTGCTGCTGCCCTTCCCTGATGAGTCATACCCCTCAAGATTAGTCAAAGCGGTGTATTTGTTTTGCAGGGGGATGACCGCAGGGGACCCCTGCACTACCTTCCTTGCACTGCTCTTCCTGTTGGTCTTCCATTCCCTATCTGGCTGTGGATCCTTTATCTGCGGTAAGATCAACTTGCTACACGTGCTTATCACGTCATTCTCAGCATCGTGAATGCTCCAGAGTGAATCCACCTTCAGCTCCAATTCCGCAACGCGGTCCGTATGGAGCTGGAGGCGGATACAATCCCCGCAGATTTAGTCGTCAGGGACACCAGAAGTGTCCCTGAGTTCCCACATGGTACAGGAGGAGCATATCATGTGTCCGAGCTCTCCTGCCATGACTTAACCCTTAGATACACTTAATTTGGCGACAACAATGTTCCTTGACATATTGGTCTGGAAAACCATCCCTAATACACTCCAGGAAATCCTCCTCCACTGCATTGCTAACAGTTTGGTTAGCCCAATCAGTATGTAGATTAAAGTCGCCCATGATAACTGCTATACCTTTATTGCACACATTCCTTATTTCTTGTTTGATGCTGTCCCCAACCGCACTGCTACTGCTTGGTGGTCTGTACACAACTTCCACTAGCATTTTCCGCCCTTTGTTATTCCGCAGTTCCACCCATACGGATTCCACATCATCCAAGCGAATGTCCCTCCTTACTATTGCATTAATTTCCTCTTTAACCAGCAATGCCACCCCGCCTCCTTTTATTCTTTGCCTATCCTTCCTAAATGTTGAATACCCCTGGATGTTGAGTTCCCAGCCTTGGTCACCCTGGAGCCATGTCTCCGTGATGCCAGTTACATCATATCCGTTCACTGCTGTCTGCGCAGTTAATTCGTCCACCTTATTCCTAATACTCCTTGCATTGAGACACAGAGCCTTCAGGCCTGTCTTTTTAACACACTTTGCCCCTTTAGAATTTTGCTGTAATGTGGCCCTTTTTGTTTTTTGCCTTGGCTTTCTCTGCCCTCCACTTTTACTATTCTCCTTTCTATCTTTTGCTTCTGACTCCATTTTATTTCCCTCTGTCTCCCTGCATAGGTTCCCATTTCCCTGCCATGTTAGTTTAACTCCTCCCCAACCGCACTAGCAAACACTCCCCCAAGGACATTGGTTCCGGTTCTGCCCAGGTGCAGACCATTTGTACTGGTCCCACCTCCCCCAGAACCAGTTCCAATATCCCAGCAATTTGAATCCCTCCCTTTTGCACCACTCCTCAAGCCATGTATTCATCTGAGCTATCCTGTGATTCCTACTCTGAATAGCACGTGGCACTGGTAGCAATCCTGAGATTACTACTTTTGAGGTCCTCCTTTTTAATTTAGCTCCTAGCTCCCTAAATTCGTCTCGTAGGACCTCATCCCATTTTTGAATCCCGTTTAAAAATAAAACAGCGAAGGTGGCTCAACTGTGGCTAACAAGGGAAATTAGGGATAGTGTTAAATCCAAGGAAGAGGCATATAAATTGGCCAGGAAAAGCAGCAAACCTGAGTACTGGGAGAATTTTATAACACAGCAGAGGAGGACAAAGTGTTTAATTAGGAGGGGGAAAAACGAATATGAGAGGAAGCTTGCTGGGAGCATAAAAACTGACTGCAAAAGCTTCTATAGGTATGGGAAGAGAAAAAGATTAGTGAAAACAAATGTAGGTCCCGTGCAGTCAGATTCAGGTGAATTTATAATGGGGAACAAAGAAATGGCGGGCCAGTTAAACAAATACTTTGGTTCTGTCTTCATGAAGGAAGTCACAAATAACCTTCCGGAAATACTCGGGGACCGAAGGTCTCGTGAGAAGGAGTAACTGAAGGAAATCCTTATTATGCGGGAAATTGTGTTAGGGAAATTGATGGGATTGATGGCTGATAAATCCCCGGGGTCTGATGGTCTACATCCCAGAGTACTTAAGGAAGTAGCCCTAGAAATAGTGGATGCATTGGTGATCATTTTCCAACAGCCTATCGACTCTGATCAGTTCCTATGGACTGGAGGGTAGCTAATGTAACACCACTTTTTAAGAAAGGAGGGAGAGAGAAAACGGGTAATTATAGACTGGTTAGTCTGACATCAGTAGTGGGGAAAATGTTGGAATCAATTATTAAAGATGAAATAGCAGCACATTTCGAAAGCAGTGACGGGATTGGTTCAAGTCAGCAGAGATTTATGAAAGGGAAATCCTGCTTGACAGGTCTTCTAGAAATTTTTGAGGATGTAACTGGTAGAGTGGACAAGGGAAAACCAGTGGGTGTGGTGTATTTGGATTTTCAAAAGGCTTTTGACAAGGTCCAACACAAGAGATTGCTGTGCAAAATTAAAGCACATGTTATTGGGGGTAGTGTACTGACGTGGATAGAGAACTGGTTGGCAGACAGGAAGCAGAGAGTCAGGATAAACGGGTCCTTTTCAGAATGGCAGGCAGTGACTAGTGGGGTGCCGCAGGGCTCAGTGCTGGTACCCCAGCTATTTACAGTATACATTAATGATTTGGATGAGGGAATATCTCCAAGTTTGCAGATGACACTAAGCTGGGTGGTGGTGTAAGCTGTGAGGAGAACTCTAAAAGGCTGCAGGTTGACTTGGACAGGTTAGGTGAGTGGGCAAACGCGTGGCAGATACAATATAATGTGGATAAATGCGAGGTTATCCGCTTTGTTGGCAAAAATACGAAAGCAGAATATTATCTGAAAGACGGCAGATTAGGAAAAGCGGAGGTGCAATGAGACCTGGTGTCATGGTACATCAGTCATTGAAAGTTAGCATGCACAAACAGCAGGCGGTGTAGACGGCAAATGGTATGTTGGCCTTCATAGCTATGGGATTTGAGTATAGGAGCAGGGAGATCTTATTGCAGTTGTATAGGGCCTTAGTGAGGCCACACCTGGAATATTGTGTACAGTTCTGGTCTCCTAATCTGAGGAAGGACGTTCTTGCTATTGAGGGAGTGCAGTGAAGGTTCACCAGACTGATTTCCGGGATGGCAGGACTGACATATGCGGAAAGACTGGATCGACTGGGCCTGTATTCACTGGAGTTTAGAAGGATGAGAGGGGATCTCATAGAAACACATAAAATTCTGACGGGATTGGACAGGTTAGATGCAGGAAGAATGTTCCCGATGTTGGGGAAGTCCGGAACCAGGGGACATAATCTAAGGATAAGGGGTAAGCAATTTAGGATCAAGATAAGGAGAAACTTCTTCACTTAAAGAGTTGTTAACCTGTGGAATTCCCTACCGCAGAGAGTTGGTGATGCCAGTTCATTGGATATATTCAAGAGGAAGTTAGATATGGCCCTTACGGCTAACGGGATCAAGGGATATGGAGAAAAAGTGGGAAAGGGGTACTGACGTGAAAGATCAGCCATGATCTTATTGAATGGTGTTGCAGGCTCAAAGGGAAGAATGGCCTACTCCTGCACCTATTTTCTATGTTTCTCTGTTTCCATGTTTTCCCCAACACAATTTCCTGACTAATAAGGATTTCCTTCAGTTCCTCCTTCTCGCTAGACCCTTGGTCCCCTAGTATTTCCGGAAGGTTATTTATGGCTTCCTTCGTGAAGACAGAACCAAAGTATTTGTTCATTTGGTCTGCCATTCTTTGTTCCCCATTATAAATTCACCTGATTCTGACTGCAAGGGACCTATTTTTGTCTTCGCTAATTTTTTTCTCTTCACATATCTATAGAAGCTTTTGCAATCAGTTTTTATGTTCCAGCAAGCTTCCTCTCATACTCTATTTTCCCCCTCCTAATCAAACCCTTTGTCCTTCTCTGCTGAATTCTAAATTTCTCCTAGTCCTCAGGTTTGCTATTTTTCTGGCCAATTTATATGCCTCTTCCTTGGATTTAACACTATCCCTAATTTCCCTTGTTAGCCTCGGTTGAGCCACCTTCCCAGTTTTATTTTTACTCCAAACAGTTATGTACAATTGTCAAAATTCATCCATGTGATATTTAAATGTCTGCCGTTGCCTATCCACCATCAACCCATTAAGTATTATTCGCCAGTCTATTCCAGCCAATTCACGCCTCATACCATCGAAGTTAGCTTTCCCTATGTTCAGGACCCTAGTCTCTGAATTAACTGTGTCACTCTCCATCTTAATAATGAATTCTACCATATTACGGTCACTCTTCCCCAAGGGACCTCACACAACAAGATTGCTCATTGGTCCTTTCTCATTGCACATCATCCAGTCTAGGATGGCCAGCTCTCGAGTTGGTTCCTCGACATATTGGTCTAGACAACCATCCCTAATACACTCCAGGAAATCGTCCTCCACCGTATTGCCACCAGTTTGGTTAGCCCAATCTATATGTAGATTAAAATCACCCATGATAACTGCTGTACCTTTATTGCACGCATCCCTAATTTCTTGTTTGATGCTGTCCCCAACCTCACTACTACTGCTTGACGGTCTGTACACAACTCCCAATCCCACAAATTTGAATCCCTCCCTCTGCACCACTCCTCTAGCCACGTATTCATCTTAGCTCTCCTGCAATTCCGACTCTGACTAGCACGTGGCACTGGTAGCAATCCTGAGATTACTACCTTTGAGGTCCTGCTTTTTAATTTAACTCCTCGTTCCCTAAATTCAGCTTGTAGGACCTCATCCCATTTTTTCCTATATCGTTGGTACCTATATGCACCACAACAGCTGGCTGTTCCCCCTCCCACTCCAGAATACGCTGCAGCAGCTCCGAGACATCCTTCACTCTTGCACCACGGAGACAAGATAGCATCCTGGAGTCTCGGTTGTGGCCGTAGAACCACCTATCTATTCCCCTTACAATAGAATCCCTTATCACTATAGCTCTCCCACTGTTTTTTCTGCCTTCCTGTGCAGCAGAGCCACCCATGGTGCCATGAACTTGGTTGCTGCTGCCCTCACCTACTGAGTCATCCTCCCCAACAGCATCCAAGGTGGTGTATCTGTTTTGGAGGGGGATAACCGCAGGGGACCCCTGCACTACCTTCCTTCCATTGCTCTGCGTGATGGTCACCCATTCCCTATCTGCCTTTGTAACCTTTACCTGCGGTGTGACCAACTCACTAAACGTGCAATTCATGACATCCTCAGCCTCGCGGATGCTCCAGAGTGAATCCATGTGCAGCTCCAGTGCCACAATGCAGTCTGTCAGGAGCTGCAGCAGGATACATTTCCTGCACATGTAGTCGTCAGGAACACTGGAAGCGCCCCTGGCTTCCCACATAGCACAGGAGGAGCATGACACATGTCTGGACTCTCCTGCCATGACTTAACCCTTAGATTAACTTAATTTGGCAACAATGTCAAAGGTTACCTACTGATAAGGAAATAAAAAGAAGAAAAAAAAAGATTGAATACTCACCAGTCCACCAGCCAATCACTTACCCGCTTGACCGTGACGTCACCCTTCGATTTCTTTCTACTTCTTTGTTTACTTTCTGCCCCTGCACCAGCTGGCCTCCTCGATCTCCCGCTGCCCCCGAACTCTCGGGCCTTTTATAGGCCTCCTCGATCCCCCGCCTCCTTGACTGCCGCTGCTCCCGAAGTCTCGGGCCTTTTATAGACCTCCTTGATCTCCTACCTCCTCGACTGCCGCTGCTCCCAAACTCTCGGGCCTTTTAAAAGCCTCCTCGATCTCCCGCCTCCCCGACTGCCGCTGCTCCCGAACTCGCGGGCTTTTGTAAGTGGTTTCTCTTAGGTGTTTTCGAAGCACCCCCACTTTACAATAGTTCTAATGCTGGGAATTATTACGATTCACTGGCTTACTCGCTGATTCTTCTGATGAAAAGGTGTCTCTTCTGGTTTCTTCTTCTTGTAGAGGTGAAGCAGTGAGGCAAGAGAGCTGTGCCCCACATGGCCTCTTTTATATCCCAAGTTCGTTTTCCTTTTCAGGCAAATTGGTTAACTGACAGGAAACAGAGAGTAGGAATAAACGGGTCTTTTTCAGGATGGCGGGCAGTGATTAGTGGGTACCACAGGGATCAGTGCTTGGGCCCCAGCTATTCACAATATATATAAATGATTTGGGAACCAAATGTAATATTTCCAAGTTTACTGACGACACAAAACTAGGTGGGATTGTGGAGGTTGCAAAGATGCTGCAAGGCGATTTAGATATGTTGAGTGAGTGAGCAAACACATGGCAGATGCTGTATAACGTGGATAAATGTGAAATTATCCACTTTGGTAGGAAAAACATAAGGACAAAGTATTATTTAAATGGTGATGGATTGGGAAGTGTCAATGTACAGAGGGACCTGGGTGTCCTTGTACACCAGTCATTGAAAGCAAACATGCGGGTGCAGGAAGGCAAATGGTTTGTTGGCCTTCATTGCAAGAGGATTTGAGTACAGGAGCAAGGATGTCTTACTGCAGTGAGAGCGCACCTCGAGTATTGTGTGCAGTTTTGGTCTCCTTATCTAAGAATGGATATACTTGCCATTGAGGGAGTGTAGCGAAGGTTCACCAGACTGATTCCTGAGATGGCTGTTGTATGAGGAGAGATTGGGTCAACTAGGCCTGTATTCACTAGAGTTTAGAAGAATGAGAGGGGATCTCATTGAAACATATAAAATTCTGACTGGGTTCGATAGACTGGATGCGGGGAGAATGTTTCACAGTCTCAGGATACGGGGTAGGAAATTTAGGAGCAATTCTTTCACTCCGAGGGTGGCGAACCTGTGAAATTCTCTACCACAGAAGGCTCTGGAGGCCAAGTCACTGAATATATATAAGAGGGAGATAGATAGATTTCTAGAAACAATAGGCATCAAGGGGTATTGGGAAAAAGTGGGAATATGGTGTTGAGAGAGAGGATCAGCCATGATCATATTGAATGGCAGTGCAGAGTCAAAGGGATGAATGACCTACAACTGCTCCTATTTTCTATGTTTCTAAGTTTCTATGAGGCAACATGGTTTTATGAAAGGGAAATTGTGTGTGACAAATGTATTAGAGTTTTTTGAGGATGTAACTAGCAGGTTAGATAAAGGGGAACCAGTGGATGTAATATTTTTGGATTTCTAAAAGGCATTCGGTAAGGTGCCACATAAAAGGTTATTACGCAAGATAAGGGCTCATGGGATTGGAGGTAAAGCATTAACGTGAATAGAGGATTGGTTAATAGGCAGAAAAGACAGAAAACTGAGAGTAGCTATAAACGGATCTTTTTCAGTTTGGCAGGTTGTAACAAATGGGGTGCCACATAGATCAGTGCTGGGGCCTCAGCTATTTACAATCTATATTAATGACCTCGATGAAGGGACCCAATGTAATGTATCCAAGTTTCCTGATGATACAAAGCTAGGTGGGACAGTAAGCTGTGAGGAGAACACAAAGTGTCTGCAAAGGAATATAGATAGACTAAGTGAGTGGGCTGTAAGGTGGCAGATGGAGTATAATGTAGGGAAATGTGAGGTTATTCACTTTGGTAAAAAGAATAGAAAAACATAATATTTTTAAATTGTGAGAAACTTTTAAATGTTGGTGTTCAGAGAGATTTGCAAGAAACACAGAAAGCTAGCATGCAGGTACAGCAAGCAATAAGGAAGGAAAATGGCATGTTGTTCTTTATTGCAAGGTGGCTGGAGCATAAGAGTAAGGACGCCATGCTACAATTGTACAGGGCCTTGGTGAGACCACAACTGGAGTACTGTGCACAGTTTTGGTCTCCTTATCTAAGGAAGGATATACTTGCCTTGGAGGCGGTACAATGGAGGTTCGCTTGATTGATTCCTGGGATGAGAGGGCTTATGATGAGAGACTGTGTAGAATGGGCGTATACTCTCTGGAGTTTAGAAGAATGAGAGGTGCTCTAAATTAAACATACAAGATTCTGAAGGGGATTGACAGGGTAGATGCTGTGAGTTTGTTTCCCCTGGCTGGAGTGTCTAGAACTATGGGTCTCAAGATAAGGGGTAGGCCATTTAAGACGGGGCTGAGGAGGAATTTCTTCTCTCAGAGGGTCGTAAATCTTTGGAATTCTGTACCCCAGAGAGAACATAAGAACACAAGAAATAGGAGCAGGAGTAGGCCATACGGCCCCTCGAGCCTGCTCCGCCATTTAATAAGATCATGGCTGATCCGATCATGGACTCAGGTCCACTTCCCTGCCCGCTCCCCATAACCCCTTAATCCCTTATTGGTAAAGAAACTGTCTATCTCTGTCTTAAATTTATTCAATGTCCCGGCTTCCACAGCTATGAGGCAGCGAATTCCTCAGCTATACAAAGCCCGAAGAGAAGAAATTCCTCCTCATCTCAGTTTTAAACAGGCGACCCCTTATTCTAAGATTATGTCTCCTAGTTGTAGTCTGTCCTATCAGTGGAAACATCCTCTCTGCATCCACCTTGTCAAGCCCCCTCATAATCGTATATGTTTCGAAAAGATCACCTCTCATTCTTCTGAAATCCAATGAGTAGAGGCCCAACCTCCTCAACCTTTCCTCATAAGTCAACCCCCTCATCTCCAGAATCAACCTCGTGAACCTTCTCGGAACTGTCTCCAAGGCAAGTATATCCTTTCTTAAATATGGAAACCAAAACTGCACGCAGTATTCCAGGTGTGGCCTCACCAATACCCTGTATAACTGTAGCAAGACTTCCCTGCTTTTATACTCCATCCCCTTTGCAAAGGCCAAGATTCAATTGACCTTCCTGATCACTTGCTGTACCTGCATACTAACCTTTTGTGTTTCATGCACAAGTACCCCCAGGTCCCGCTGTACTGCAGCACTTTGCAATTTTTCTCCATTTAAATAATAACTTGCACTTTGATTTTTTTCTGCCAAAGTGCATGACGTCGCACTTTCCAACATTATACTCCAACTGCCAAATTTTTGCCCACTCACTTAGCCTATCTATGTCCTTTTGCAGATATTTTGTTTCCTCCTCACACATTGCTTTTCCTCCCATCTTTGTATCATCAGCAAACTTGGCTACATTACACTCAGTCCTTTCTTCCAAGTCGTTAATATAGATTGTAAATAGATGGGGTCCCATCACTGATCCTGCGGCACCTCACTAGTTACTGATTGTCAACCTGAGAATGAACCATTCATCCCAACTCTCTGTTTTCTGTTAGTTCGCCAATCCTCTATCCATGCTAATATATTACCCACATCCCCATGAACTTTTATCTTGTACAGTAACCTTTTATGGGGCAACTTGTCAAATGTCTTCTGGAAGTCCATCTTCACCACATCCACTGGTTCCCCTTTATCCACCCTGATCGTCATTGGCCCAGCCTCCACACGTCTCTGGGGCAGCGAATTCCTTAGATTTCCAGAAATTTCTCCGGAATTTTTCCAGAAATTAGGGATGCGTGCAATAAAGGTACAGCATTTAGCTTCCGGCTTTGACATCCATTTCTTTGCGTTGGCTGGCTATGCCCATTTTCTATATTCTTGTCACAGGCTCCCAAATGATTGACATAACTCATTGTCATATCCATATTGCCTTCTTTGCTTAATAGCCATTAATCACTCTCAAATAATCTTGAATTGCTTTTCAATGACTCTAAATGGCTTTCCACAAGCTCTTTTTATCAGTACTCACAAAAAAAATGGTACTACCAGACTCCCATTCAGGAATCACACTGCTAGTATGCTCCACTTGCATTTGCATTCCCATAAAAGGAAATTCCACCAAAAATGGCTTCATGAAGAAACTCCCATCTTTGTCGCCATTTTGTAAATGTATTTGTTTTGTGGGTTCTTTGCTTAAGAATTCATAGCAATACATTGCTATTAAGAACTAGTTGGTTTATTAGCAAAGGTTTAACAATCACATTACACATTACCAGTTCAACTACCTGCTTCATCGTGGATCCCCTGAACCCAACTGACTGGGATTTTATTGAGTCTTATGAACATCATGTGACTGGCTAAGCCACTGACAACTCAACAGCTCTGCAATTATTTTAAACTAAACTTTAAATCAAGTGCCCGCTTTTGGCAAGTGCACTCGAACCCACAAATTTCCAAATAAACTTTTACGGAAATTTAAATCAAATTAAAATTTGGTTGCTGGGGGTGATGATGCACTCCAATCCTACCGGTGTCCACCTGTCGCGGAAGGTGGTGAGCGTACTGGTAGATACCGCGTGCTCCATCTCCAGGCAACCAAAGGCAAGCTGTTGGGCTGAACGAGCCCCTTGACTGCCCTCTGTCTGGACTTGTTAATGACCACCTTGGCCAGGTCAACAGCTCTTCAACTATTTTAGTTGATAACCATGAATCAAGTGCCCCCTGATTAAAGGGGTGCACTAAAACCGACAAAATAAACCAATCAAACTTTTGATGTTAATGGATCAAATTAAAATTTGGTTGCCCAAAAGGCAGCGCTCCCTCAATACTGCATTGGGAGTGTCAGCCAGCCACAGAGGGTATTAGAAAATGTTTCCACCCAGTTTCAAACTGAGGACATTTCGCGTGTTAGGCGAACGTGATAACTACTATGGAAACGCTGTGGTTCAGCAACTCTACAACTCTTTTTGTAGAAGACAATAAATAAACATTAAATCAAGTGCTCCCTGATTAAAAGGCGGGGGGAGAGGGGCGGAACACGCCAACACTTTTCAAGTGCCCTTTTTGTTTAGGGCACCAAAAAACACAAATTTTACAAGTGCCCCCTGGCTAAAAGTGGCGGCGGAGGGAAGGGAGTGGGTGCACTAAAACCCGGCAATGAAACAAATTAAACTTTAAACACTGATAATCAAGTTAAAATTTGGTTGCCGGGGGTGATGATGCACTCCAGTCCCTCCGCCGTCCACCTCTCGTGGAAGGCCGCGAGCGTATCGGTGTACACCGCGTGCTCCATCTTCAGGGACACCCTGGCTCGGATGCAACCACAGAAGAGAGGCAGGCAGTCGGGCTGAATGACCCCCTCAATCGCCCGCTGCCTGGACCGGCTGATGGCACGCTTGGCCGTGCGCAGGAGCAGCCCAACAAGGAGTCACTCGGATTTACCCGCTCCCCTCCGCACAGGGTGCCCAAAGGTCAGGAGTGTGGGATTGAAGTGCAACCAGAATTTGAGAAGCAGCCCCTTTAAATAATGGAATGGGGCTGCAACCTTGCACATTCTGTAAAAACATGGAACACGAACACCTCCAGATCGCAGAAATTGCAGGCGACCTGGGAGCCCGTGAACCGACTTAAAAATTTATTGCACGGGACTGCTCCGTGCACCACCCTCCTTCAGACGGGATCTCCCCATGTGCTTGAGCCTCCTCGACACACCTGACGGAGTCAGAGCCCAGTGCTGTTTTTAGCGATTCGATGGCATTGGCCGCACGCCGGACCTCGTCCCAGTTTAGGCGCCATGCCAGCATGTTTGGCGCCATCCAGCCCGCTCCTCCACCATCAAGCAGGTCCCTGACACTGATCACCTCACCAGCCACAGTCCTTTCATCCGCCTGCGACATAAAACTGCGGTCGTGGAGGTACAGACTCCTGCAGGACAGCCGCCACTCCAGACGTGGAGAGCTGCGCTTGGTGGCAACTCTGTTCCAGACCCTGATGAGTTCCTGGTAAAAGACTGGTGGTCCTGACGCCCCCCAGGCTCACAAACAGGAGCTGCGTGTCATAATTGAGGCTGTACTGCTGGCAGAAGAAATACATCGCCAGCGCACGCCACCTAGGAGGATGCTCGACATAAATCAACAGCTCTAAAACTCTTTTGTTGCAAAACAAAAAAATCAATTAAGTCATGTGTCCCCTGATTAAAAGGTTGCGGGGGGTGGGGGGGGGGGGTGGGGGGGCGGGGGGGGGACACTCCAAACACTTTTCAAGTGCCCTTTTTTTTGTTTTTTTTTAGGGCACTAAAAAACACAAATTATACAAATTATACAATTAGCTAAAAGGGGTGGCGAGGGGGTGGGCACTAAAACCCGGCAATAAAACAAAGTAAACTTTAAAACATAGAAAATCAAATTAAAATTTGGCTGCCGGGGGGTGATGATGCACTCCAGTCACTCCGGTCGGAAGGCCGCGAGCGTACCGGTCAACACCGCATGCTCCATCTCCAGGGACAGAAGAGAGGCAGGCAGTCGGGCTGAATGACCCCCTCGACTGCCCGCTGCCTGGACCGGCTGATGGCCCCCCTTGGCCGTGCACAGGAGCAGTCCTACGAGGAGGCCCTCGGACCTACCCGCTCCTCTCTGAAGAAGGTGCCAAAGATCAGGAGTGTGGGACTGAAGTGCAATCAGAATTTGAGGAGCGGCCCCTTCAAATAATGGAATAGGGGCTGCAATCTCGCACATATGGTAAAAACATGGAACACGGATTCCTCCAGACCGCTGAAATTGCAGGCGGACTGGGAGCCTGTGAAACGGCTTAAAAACTTGTTGCACAGGACTGCTCCATGCACCACCCTCCAGGCCAAGTCCCCAATAAATATTGGGAGAACTCCCGCGTAGAGTGCACTCCATTGGGGACCCCCGCCTCCTCCGGATGGCAAGATGGTGTGCCATGGCGTGTCCGGACGGCAGACGAGGATGGCAAAGTAGAGAGTGTGCAGGAGCAGCCTGTACAGGAAACCTCTCCGCACAGAACTGAAAGGCACGGAGGGGATTTCCCCGAGGCAGCTCAAGTTGTGAGGCACTGGCTCCCGAGGGAGGTTTCGGGGCTTGGCGCCGATGAGGAATTCCGTCCGAACGGGGATCAGTTCGGACGGGATCTCCTCACATGCTTGAGCCTCCTCGACACACCTAACGGAGTCAGGGTCCAGCACTGTTTTTAGCGACTCGATAGCATTGGCCGCGTGCCGGATGTCGGCCCAGTTTAGGCGCCGTGCCAGCACGTCTGGCGCCATCCAGCCCGCTCCTCCGCCATTAAGCAGGTCCCTGACCCTGGTCACCTCACCAGCCACAGCCCTCTCGTCCGACTGCCACCTAAAACCGCGGTCGTATGGATTCCTAAGCAGCGGCTCCTGCAGGACAGCCGCCACTCCAGACGGTGGAGAGCTGCGCTTGGTGGCGACTCTGTTCCAGACCCTGATGAGTTCCTGGTAAAAGACAGGCAACCCTGATGCACCCCAGGCTCACAAACAGGATCTCCGTGTTGTAATTGAGGCTGTACTGCTGGTGGTAAAAATACGTCGCCCATGCACGCCACCTATGAGGGAGCTCGACGTAAATCAACAGCTCTACAACTCTTTTTGTAGAAAACAAAAATAAACCTTAAATCAAGTACCCCCTGATTTAAAGGGTGGGGGGCATTTCAAGTGTCCTTTTTTTTGTTTTTTTGTGGGGTTTTTTAGGGCACCAAAAAACACAAATTTTACACGTGCCCCTTGGCTAAAAAGTGGGGGGCACTAAAACCCGGCAATAAAACAAATGAAACTTTAAAACATATAAAATCAAATTAAAATTTGGTTGCCATGGGTGATGATGCACTCCAGTCCCTCTGGCGCACACCTCTCGCGGAAGGCCGCGAGCGTACCGGTGGACACCGCGTGCTCCATCTTCAGGGACACCCTGGCTCGGATGTAACCGTGGTAGAGAGGCAGGCAGTCGGGCTGAACAACCCCCTCGATCGCCCGCTGATTGGACCGACTGATGGCCTCCTTGGCCGTGCCCAGAAGCAGTCCTTCGAGGAGGCTCTCGGACCTACCCTCTCCCCTCCGCACTGGGTGCCCAAAGATCAGGAGTGTGGGACTGAAACGCAACCAGAATTTGAGGAGCAGCGCCTTTAAATAATAGAATAGAGGCTGCGGCCTCGCACATTCCATAAAAACATGGAACACAGACTCTTCCAGACCGCAAAAATTGCAGGCGGCCTGAGCCCGTGAACCAACTTAAAAATTTATTGCGCGGGACTGCTCCGTGCACCACCCTCCAGGCCAAGTCCACAATAAATAGTGGGAGGATTCCCGTGTAGAGTGCACTCCATCGGGGACCCCCGCCTCCTCCGGACGGCAAGATGGTGCGCCATTGCGTTTCCGGACGGCAGACGAGGATGGCAAGGTGGAGAGTGTGCAGGAACAGCCCGTACAGGAAACCCCTCCGTGCAGAACTGAAAGGCATGGAGGGGATTTCCCCGAGGCGGCTCAAGTTGTGAGGCGCCGGCTTGCAAGTGAGGTTTCGGGGATTGGCGCCGATGAGGAATTCCGTCCGGACGGGGGTCAGTTCGGACAGGATTTCCCCACGTGCTTGAGCCACCTTGACACACCTAACGGAGTCAGGGCCCAGAGCTGTTTTTAGCGACTCGATGGCATTGGCCACGCGCCGGACGTTGGCCCAGTTTAGGCATCATGCCACCACGTCTGGCACCATCCAGCCCGCTCCTCCGCCATCGAGCAGGTCCCTGACCCTGGTCACCTCGTCAGCCACTGCCCTCTTGTCCGCACGCCACCTAAAATCTCGGTCGTGGAGGGACGGATTCCTGAGCAGTGGCTCCTGCAGGACAGCTGCCACTCCAGAGGGTGACTCTGTTCCAGACCCTGATGAGTTCCTGGTAAAAGACAGGCAGCCCCCGCATGGCGGTCCTGACAGCCCCCAGGCTCACAAACAGGAGCTGCGTGTCGTAGTTGAGGCTGTACTACTGGCGGAAGAAATACGTCACCAGAGCCCGCCATCTAGGATGGGGCTCGACGTAAATCAACAGCTCTGCAAACCTGAGAGTGTACTCACAGATGCATACAATAGCCCCGCTATTCAAGAAAGGATGGAGATAGAAAATAGGGAACTATAGGCCAGTTAGCCTGACATCAGTAGTAGGGAAAATGCTAGAATATATTACTAGGGATGTGATAACAGGTCACTAAGAAAATCATAATATGATTGGGCAGAGTCAACTTGGATTTATGAAAAGGAATCACGTTTGACAAGTCTGAGAGAATTTTTTGAGGTTGTAAATGCCAGTGTGAATAAGAGTGAACCAGTGGATTTATTGTATTTGGTTTGTCAATAAGCATTTGATAAGGCGCCACACAAGAGGCTATTACATAAAATTGGGATGGAAGTAATATGTTAGCGTGGATTAAGGATTGGCTAATGGACAGAAATCAGAGCAGGAATAAAGGTTCATTTTTGGTTGGCAGGTTGTAACTAGTGAGCTACCGCAAGGATCAGTGCTTGGGCCTCAGTTATTTACAATCTGTATCAATGACTTAGATGAAACAAAGTTAGGTGGGAAAGTAAGCTGTGAGGAGGATGCAAGGAGGCTGCAAAGGGATTTACCTATGGCACAGAAACAGGTCATTCAACCCAATCAGGCCATGCCGGTGTTAATGCTCCACTCGAGCCTCCGCCCATCTTTCCTCCTCTAAATCTATCAGCAGAACCCTCTATTCTCTTTTTCCTCATATGCTTGTAATAGTGAGTTCCACATTCTCACCATTCTTTGGGTAAAGAATTTTCTTCTGAATTCCCGATTGGATTTCTTGGTGACTATGTTATATTGATGGCCTCTAGTTATGCTCTTTTCTCTGTATCCACTCAATCAAAATCTTTCATAATTTTAAAGACCTCTATTAGGTCACCCCTCAACCTTTTTTCAAGAGAGTAGAGACCCAGCCTGTTCATCCTTTCCTGATATGTGTACCCTTGAATTTCTGGTATCATCCTTGTAAATCTTCCTTGCACCTTCTCCAGTGCCTTGATGTCCTTTTTATAATATGGCGACCAGAACTGTACGCTGTATTCTAAGTGTGGTCTAACCAAGGCTCGATACAGGTTTAGCATAACTTTCCTACTTTTCAATTCTATATCTCTAGAAATAAACCCTAGTGCTTGGTTTGTTTTTTTATGGCCTTGCTAACCTTTTAGTGATTTGTGTATTTGTACTCCTAGATCCCTTTGCTCCTCTAATCCATTAAGATTTGTATTTTCTAAGTAATATGTGACCTCCCTATTTTTTTTACCAAAATGTAATACCTCACATTTATCTGTTTTGAATTTCAATTATATGTTCATTCTGCAAGTTTATTAATGACTTCCTGTAATTTGTTGCAGTCCTCAATTGACTATCGCCCCAAAGTTGGTGTCAACCGCAAATTTAGAAATTGTGTTTTTGATTCCAAAGTCTAAATCATTGTTATAAATTGTGAACAACAGTGATCCCAGCACTGATCCTTGTGAAACACCATTATCCACCTTCTGCCACTATGAATAGCTACCTTTTTACCCCCATCTCTCGGCTTTCTGTCTTGAAGCGAGCTAGCTATCCATTCTGCTACTTGTCCCCTGGCTCCGCATTCGCTGACCTTGTTCATCAGTCTATTATGGGATACCTTATCGTAGGCCTTTTGAGAATCTAGATAAATGACATCTACTGCATTACTATTGCCTACTCTCTCTGTTACCTCTTCAAAAAATTCAATGAGGATGATCAAGCAAAACTTTCCCTTTTGAAATCCATGTTGACTATTCATTATTATATTCTTGGTTTCTATGTTCTTCTGTTTTCTCAATTATTTGGGATTTCATTATTTTTCCTACCACCGATATTAAGCAGGCTGGTCTATAATTCCTTAGACACATTCTATCCCCCTTCTTAAATATAGGTATTATATTAGTTATCCACCAGTCCTCTGACACTGCACTGTTTTCTAACGAATTACTAAATATGTGTAGTAATGTCTTTGCTATCTCTTACCTAGATTCTTCTAAAATTTCTAAAATACATGGATGCCAATCCATCTGAACCAGGGGTTTTATCCTCTTTGAGTTTGATTAGTTTATTTAATATATCCTCTCTTTTTATTTTAAATGTACTTATCTCATTACTAATCTTATCATCCAATGTCATGTCCACCTGTTCTATCACCTTGGTAAATACTGAAGCAAAACAATCATTTTAATATTTTTGCCATCTCTCTAACTTTATGTGGGGAATTATCCTGTCGAACCCTCAATGGCCCTATTCCCATCCAAACCTTCCTTTTTTTATTGATGTGCCTGCAGAATATTTTACTATTTTGTTTTATGTTCCTTGATAATTTAATTTTGTTGTTCCGCTTTGCCTTCCTAATTGTTTTCTTAACTTCTCTCCTAACCTTTTCTTATTCTCCCTTATCATGCCTTCCCCTGCTGTCGATGAACTTAATGTATGCCTCTTTCATTACCCTCATTTGTTCCCTTGTGGCTTTATTCATCCATGGAGTCTCATTAGTGTTTAGTTTGTTCTTTACTTTGAGCAGAATATATCGTTCCTGCACTCTGTTGAACACCATTTTAAATATTTCCCATTGCTGTTCTACTTAAGGGTTAAGTCATGGCAGGAGAGCCCAGACCCATGTCATGCTCCTCCTGTGCTATGTGGGAAGCCAGGGACGCTTCCAATGTCCCTGACGACTGCATGTGTGGGAAGTGTATCCAGCTGCAGCACCTGACAGACTGCATTGCGGCACTGGAGCTATGCATGGATTCACTCTGGAGCATCCGCGATGCTAAAGATGTCATGAATAGCACGTTTAGTGAGTTGGTCACACTGCAGGTAAAGGTTACTCAGGTAGATAGGGAATGGGTGACCATCAGGAAGAGCAGTGGAAGGAAGGTACTGCAGGAGTCTGCTGCGGTCAGCCCCCTCCAAAACAGATACAATGCCTTGGGTGCTGTTGGGAGGGATGACTCACCAGGGGAGGGCAGCAGCAGCCAAGTTCATGGCACCATGGATGGCTTTGCTGCACAGAAGGGCAGGAAAAAGAGTGGGAGAGCTATAATGGTAGGGGATTCTATTGTAAGGGGAACAGATAGACATTTCTGCGGCCGCAATCGAGATTCCAGGATGGTATGTTGCCTCCCTGGTGCAAGGGTCAAGGATGTCTCAGAGCGGCTGCAGGACGTTTTGGAGGGGTAGGGTGAACAGCCAATTGTCATGTTGCATATAGGTACCAACGATATAGGTAAAAAACGGGATCAGGTCCTACAAGCTGAATTTAGGGAGCTAGGAATTAAATTAAAAAGTAAGACATCAAAGGTAGTAATCTCAGGATTGCTACCAGTGCCACGTGTAGTCAGAGTAGGAATTCCAGATAGCTAAGATGAATACGTGACTTGAAGAGTGGTGCAGGAGGGAGGATTCAAATTCCTGGCATATTAGAACCGATTCTGGGGGAGGTGGGACCAGTACAAACGGGATGGTCTGCACCTGGGCAGGACCAGAACCAATTTCCTAGGAGGAGTGTTTGCTAGTGCTGTTGGGGAGGAGTTAAACTAATATGGCAGGGGGATGGGAACCTATGCAGGGAGACAGAGGGAAATAGAATGGGGGGCAGAAGCAAAAGACAGAAATTAGAAAAGTAAAAGTGGAGGGCAGAGAAACCCAAGGCAAAAATCAAAAAGGGCCACATTACAGCAACATTCTAAAGGGGCAAAGTGTGTTAAAAAGACAAGCCTGAAGGCTCTGTGCCTCAATGCGAGGAGTATTCGTGTTAGTGTTAGTGTTTATCAGAAGAATCACTCAACACTCAGAGTCGGTTCCAACGCCAGTGCGGCCTTTATTGACGCTAGCGGGGAGGAAGTCACAGGACTGGATCCAGGCTTCTCTCCACTGAACAAAGGGTTTCATGGATCTTTATATGTTTTACAACAGTTTACTACAGTTACATACAACAGTTTACTACAGTTACATTAGACCAATAGATAGAGTTAGTCTCTAAATGTAAAGTGGCTCATGTGTTGCCAAGAGATGTGTTGCTAAGGGGTGTGTTGCTAGGATTGACTCATGTGTCTTGTAACATGGCCTGGGCCTCCCTTATCTTACTGTCCTTGGATGCTGTGTTTGGGTAGCCTCCTTATCTCAATCCTGCTACAGAGTCGTATTGTCCTTACTTTCAACAGAACATTTAGTCCTGAGGCCTGGCTGATTTAGAGACACCTGCAGAGTTTGCTTCTAGTCCTGTGTGTGGGAAACAATAAGTATCAGTCTCCAAGAATGCGGTCTAATTTCAGCTAACAGAAATTCCTTGAGGCTTCACTGGTAGCCATTTTATGGTACAAGTTATATATTTAGTTCCAACCTTATACTACACGTGTATTTCTAACCTTATCCTAGAGGTGCCGTTGCCCGAGGGTGCCTAATACCTACAACAATTCCCTCCTTTCGGTAAGGGGACTAGTCCTAGTCCCCCTTTAACCGACCGCCCTACTTATGTTAGATTTTGTGCACGGCCCGGTACTCCCTGCCTCAACGTGCTGGCCAGTCACGCGGTTTCAGGAGTCCCGGTTGCTTAGATCAAATTAACTAAGGTCAAATCCTCCTTCCCCTTTATTAGATAGGCTTGTTTCGTATTTGGGGACCGGTCATGGGTCCCTCTTCGGTGTGCATGGTGCGTGCATGCCTGGCAGGCCATGATGCCCCATGTTATTGCTAAGATCAATTGTATCCCGACCAGTATGTGTGAAATTATACGAATCCAAGGATGGATGTTCACATTTATTCCCCAGTCCCAGACCTTTCTCCACCAACTCTGACTTTGTAAGTCTATTTCGATATCTTCTTCCAGTACTTTGATTTTAGTTTGCAGTTGGTGGTAGAGTTTTACGGATTGACCCACCCTGAGCCTCAATTCTCATAATACTTCGGTTAGATGTGGGATAGGGACCTGATCTGGCTCGTCATAATCCTTCAAATGATCATGGAGCTGATCGGTTACCTCAATAACTTCAGGCTTCCGGCGCCTAACCTGGGTGATATGTGCTTGCCCGATCGTGACAGGTCGTAGTGGCGTAAAGCAAAAGTTTGGCTGTGGTATAGGGCACTGCAGGTCATTATACTGGTATGAACGCTCTGTGGTAGAGACGCAGTATCTTCCCTTCCCTCCGTAGCCTGCTCTCGCGAAGTGCTTGTGTGCGGGCACTATTTCTAGTACACACCCGTCGGTTCGGTTAAACCCGCACTCATCTAGCTCACCTCGGCCTACCGGGTGAGGGCATACTTTGATCCCCCCCCTTTGCTTGCAATCTGTTAGGGAAATCCCGGTAAGTATGTCGTTTCGGCGAACGGCGGAGGTGGTGGTCAGATAATAACGGATGGAGACATTTTCCCGTATTACTCCGATATTCTCTAGTTGGTACAGGGGGAATGGCCCTGAGTCTGGCGTGGCTATAGGGATCATCAGGACTATCCATATCCCAGTATTCCTTCCCATCTGGCAGTCTGGAATTGATCGGTATACTCGGGTCAGTCCCTTCAGAGTACAGTTATCCAGAGTCCCCCTCTAGTTTGCCAACTGAGCCAAATGTGAACTGTCTATCCAATCGGGTACTTCGTCGCGTTGGATCTGGTCGAGATTGTGGCGGATCTGTCCTACCATCCACAGACCATAAGCGTGACAGAGTTGCCCCTGTCTTTGCTTTCCTGTATCTTCTTTTTCTCTATCAATGAGGTGATTGATGGTTTTGGCGTGAGCTTCCAGGACTGAGATGCCATCCAACTGGATTTCGGCACCCTCCTTTCCTAGGTTGGCTTGGTCTTCCTGGTTTTACTCCACCCTCTCTAATAACCCCTTCATCACCCCTCTAAGCTGTTCCACCCTCTCATTTAATCCTTGTATGTCTATCGAGTTTACTACGGAGGTCCCTGTATTGAAAACGGTAGCAATATCATTAACTAGTTCCCTCTTTGTCCTGGGGGCTGACCCCTGTCCTCAGAATCTACTGGCACCCATTGCATCGGCAGCCTGTTGCATTACAACTTTACTTAATACATTGTACATTTTCCTTGACTGTTCTGTACAGTTTTCCGGCATCTAGATGCCTGAAATATTGATCAGGACAGGCACAATTTCATGTTTAACATTATCATACAATAATTTCCCTTCGTTGTACATTACAATCCCATTTTCTGGTCCTTTAGTAGTTATGGGACAAGGCAGTTCCTCGGGCAATGTAGTGGTTCTTATGGAGCGCGGTGTCGGAGGGGGTGAGAAACATACATACAATGATATTGCAGCCGCCCCCACCTCCTCGTAGTACCCACACAGCCCCACTCCCTTTTTGCAGATGACTGATTGCTGGGACTGTCCCGGAGGTGCGCAAATTATGCCGAAAGTACATTCATCGGGCCCTTTGACATCTCTCCGTTTAATGCAGCTGCTCCTTATACCCGTGGAGCACTGTACACATACCCGGTTCTTATTAGGATTTACTTGTAACCATGCATTAAAATAAGTCCTGTCCTTGCTCCAATCCTTGGCTGCTGGGATGCACATTCCGTCCGTTAAATTAAACAAGACTCCATAGTTCATGTAGTTGTTTATTTCCTGAGTGCGCTGCAATCCGTTGGTATCATCATGCGTGGGTCTTGAGGTTCCCAGTATCATGAGTCCCCAGTGTCGAAGTCACCACTGCGGTCCCATCTTGGTGAGTGTTTTATCTGAAAATTTTAAACAGATAGCCTGGTCGTCACCAGGTGTTAGGTTCTGGTCTACTTGTGTCACTGTCACTCTGTGGAATCGAAGGTAAGGATTAGGTTAACCATATTCTTTATAGTCATACCATCTCTATCACTTCATGTCCCTGTCTGGGCTCCTGTCGGTTTTGCGTTTGAGCCTGCTGTGCTCGAGCCTGTACGATGACCCATCTAAATATTATCCAAACTCGAATCAACACCAATGCCACCATCATTCCTCCAAACATCGCTGTCTGCTTTACCGTTAGGTTGGGTTTGTGGACTACACCTACCCACCGTGGGGTACATTGGCTCGATTGCCATAGGTGATGGTGCTATGGCTGCGCACTGCACTATCCGTCTAGTCCCGTTTTTTTTTAAAACATCTCTTCCAGCCTGTTTATCTTAGCTTTTAACTCTTCAATTTGTTTTGTTTGAGTATCTATTTCTTTATTGTATCAGGCAAGTATTATTACATAAGCTAGTTCTGTTTTTATTTTTGTTTCCTCTGTTAGGCGAGTCTTTTTTTCTATTAAGAAATCCAAATTAATAATGTTCAGTATAAAACGGCTGTCAATGGAAAGGGTTAACTCCTTTCCAGGTTTGTAAGAAGACCTGATGTCATTACGTGACTTCACGTAATCATCTGAAAAAAAAAAGTCTTTGTGCCTTCAAAACTTGCTTAGAAATTAGGAATCCGTTAAACAGCACAATAAAATTCTTCTCATCAGGGAAGACGGCATTTTAGAGTAAACTCCAATGTTTTCTTAACTTCTAATTCAAGTACTTGCCAAAGAATCTTTTTTTAAAAATTGATTTAAAATGAGGCCACACATTTTTAATAGCAATTTTGTTTACTGAAATTCAATTTTTTTTTTAAATTTCTCTCTCAGCACAAAATCTAAACTTCTGTGCCAGTTCCATTTTCTATAAGAATTTAAGAATTCAGTAAGATTCTCTAATTCCCAGTTTTTTTTTTCTGTGCTGAGTTCGCATAGCTTGGATTTTCAAAACCCTCCTACTTGTTTAGACTGTTTGGGACTTTTCATGATAAACACTGTCCATTTTGGAAATCTTTTCAAACTGCATTGAAACTTTCTCATAATTTAAAATTCGAATCCATGTAGAGTGTTTTTTTACCTCTTCCAATTTTTTTTTCTTCTAATTAAACCAATATCTTTTTAACAGCAAACATCAACTAGTATTTAGTAAGTTATGTCTTTTTCCATCACAAACACATTTGTTAATTTCAATCATTATTTAAAACTTTTTTTTTGCTCGAAGCTTTTTTTTTAAAAAGCATTCTTTATCTCATTCCGAGACTAAATTTATGTCTTTCAACCCAATGTAATCATTATTGCATGTTTTCTTTTGGCAAGTAAGTGAGCGTGTCAAATAAATCTTTTGTTCAACAAACCTATCCTTTGTACATTTCCTAGCTCCGTAACTTATCATCCGAATAAATCCACACCTGCGTTTCTAATTTAAATGTCTTAAAACTTCCCACATACAGGACAACACTACAAAGGGTTAGCTAAAATAAACAGACATTTGCATTCCTCTTCCAACCAGGCTTTCAGGAACATGACAACATAAAAATTCATTCCGCAGTCACAAAATCACACAGGGACTCTCACTCAACGACCAGACATTTACAATAGTCTCTCTTCTTTTCTATTAATTGTTTTGGCCGGTTCTATTCCTCTTCCATACTTCACTTAAGACAATCACCGTCAGTTTTTTTTTATTGATTAACTTCCTATGTTAATTTACATGGGCTCGCAGTATCAAGACCACAGCCTTTTTTCTTTTTTGACTTTCCGTTCCTTCTCCCACCATTCCCGTTGGGCTGCTGGCAGGTCCTGAGTATCCCACCCTGCTCTAATCATTTTCTCGATTAGTTTCTTTTGCTTTTCCGCCAGATGGTGGGTAAGGGACCCTTCTGATCCCCACTCGAGTTTACTTGCTTTCATGGCCATTCCTGGGTAGGACTAGAACCGTTAGGAATCTACTCTCAGAGATTTGCCTTTTACCTCGCACAACTTGTAGTAGACCGTCTCTGGGCTGCTGTCAGGTCACAAGTCTGCTGTTACACAAACTTATACAATTCTTAAAACATATTTAAGCAATTCCCGAAGCGCTCTACGTATCCTTAACGACTACCTACCAACGCTCTGCCCGTTGGTCCGACCCTGTTCACAGGTTTGGATTCCGTTAGCCGCTGTACACCGCTTGGTTCTACCCCGGGGTATATCTCAAATTACACTACTGGGTCCGGAAGATGTCTTTCAGTATCACGATCCCACGGTCTAAGTGTGTTCCCGGCACCTACTTAATTCCTGGCCGTCACGTGGGACTAAAGTCCTCTTAATTCAGGCTCAGGCTAGGTGTTTGAGATATTGGACCGTCCCCTCGTGTCGATCAACCAGCATCCACCTTCCGCACCCTTTATAATTAAAAATCGTTTTTTATACTCACCCGGGTTTTTCCAAGGGCGTCCAGCGACCCCGAAATCCTGTTCGTGACGCCACTGTTAGTGTTAGTGTTTATCAGAAGAATCACTCAACACTCAGAGTCGGTTCCAACGCCAGTGCGGCCTTTATTGACGCTAGCGGGGAGGAAGTCACAGGACTGGATCCAGGCTTCTCTCCACTGAACAAAGGGTTTCATGGATCTTTATATGTTTTACAATAGTTTACTACAGTTACATACAACAGTTTACTACAGTTACATTAGACCAATAGATAGAGTTAGTCTCTAAACGTAAAGTGGCTCATGTGTTGCCAAGAGATGTGTTGCTAAGGGGTGTGTTGCTAGGAATGACTCATGTGTCTTGTAACATGGCCTGGGCCTCCCTTATCTTACTCTCCTTGGATGCTGTGTTTGGGTAGCCTCCTTATCTCAATCCTGCTACAGAGTCGTATTGTCCTTACTTTCAACAGAACATTTAGTCCTGAGGCCTGGCTGATTTAGAGACACCTGCAGAGTTTGCTTCTAGTCCTGTGTGTGGGAAACAATAAGTATCAGTCTCCAAGAATGCGGTCTAATTTCAGCTAACAGAAATCCCTTGAGGCTTCACTGGTATCCATTTTATGGTACAAGTTACATATTTAGTTCTAACCTTATACTACACGTGTATTTCTAGCCTTATCCTAGAGGTGCCATTGCCCTAGGGTACCTAATACCTACAACAATTCGTAATAAGGTAGATGAATTAACTGCTCAGGCAGATATTAATGAATATGATATAATTGGCATCATGGAGACATGGCTCCAGGGTGACCAAGGCTGGGAACTCAACATCCAGGGGTATTCAACATTCAGGAAGGATAGACAGAAAGGAAAAGAAGGGTGGGCTAGCGTTGCTGGTTAAAGAGGAAATTAACTCAATACTAAAGAAGGACATTAGCTTGGATGATGTGGCATCTGTATGGGTAGAACTGCGGAATACCAAAGGGCAGAAAATGCTAGTGGGAGTTGTTTACAGACCACCAAACAGTAGTAGTGAGGTTGGGGACAGCATCAAACAAGAAATTAAGGATGCATGCAATAAGGGTAAAGCAGTTATCATGGGTGACTTTAATTTGCATATTGATGGTGCTAATCAAACTGGTAGCCATCAGGTGGAGGAGGATTTCCTGGAGTGTATTAGGGATGATTTTCTGGACCAATATGTCGAGGAACCAACTAGAGGGCTGGCTACCCCAGACTGGGTGATGTGTAATGAGAAAGGACTAATTAACAAACTTGTTGTGCAAGGCCCCTTGGGGAAGAGTGACCATAATATGGCAGAATTTTTTATTAAGATGGAGAGTGACACAGTTAATTCAGAGACTAGGGTCCTGAACTTAGGGAATGTTAACTTTGATGGTATGTGATGTGAATTGGCTAGAATAGACTGGCGAATGATACTTAAAGGGTTGGTGGGGGATTGGCAATGGCAAACATTTAAAGATCACATGGATGAACTTCAGCAATTGTACATCTTAGTCTGGAGTAAAAATAAAACGGGGAAGTGGCTCAATCATGGCTAACAAGGGAAATTAAGGATAGTGTTAAATCCAAGGAAGAGGCATATAAATTGGCCAGAAAAAGCAGCAAACCTGAGGACTGGGAGAAATTTAGAATTCAGCAGAGGAGGACACAGGGTCTAATTAGGAGGGGCAAAATAGAGTATGAGAGGAAGCTTGCTTGGAACACAAAAACTGACGACAAAAGCTTCTATAGATATGTGAAGAGAAGAAGATTAGTGAAGACAATCGTAGGTCCCTTACATTCAGAATCAGGTGAATTTATAATGGGGAACAAAGAAATGGCAGACCAATTGAACAAATACTTTGGTTCTGTCTTCACGAAGGAAGACACAAATAACCTTCTGGAAATACTGGGGGACCGAAGGTCTAGTGAGAAGGAGGAACTGAAGGAAATCCTTATTAGTCGAGAAATTGCAGAAGGGAAATTGATGGGATTGAAGGCTGATAAATCCCCAGGGCCTGATAGTTTGTATCCCAGAGTACTTAAGGAAGTAGCCCTAGAAATAGTGGATGCATTGGTGATAATTTTCCAGCAGTCTATTGACTCTGGATCAATTCCTACGGACTGCTGGGTAGCTAATGTAACATAACTTTTTAAGAAAGAAGAGAGGGAAAAAACGGGTAATTATAGACCGGTTAGCCTGACATCAGTAGTGGGGAAAATGTTGGAATCAATTATTAAAGATGAAATAGCAGCGCATTTGGAAAACAATGACAGGATCAGTCCAAGTCAGCATGGATTTATGAAAGGGAAATCATGCTTGACGAATCTTGTAGAATTTTTTCAGGATGTAACTAGTAGAGTGGACAAGGGAGATTCAGTGGATGTGGTGTATTTGGACTTTCAAAAGGCTTTTGACAAGGTCCCACATAAGAGATTGGTATGCAAAATTAAAGCACATGGTATTGGGGGTAATGTACTGACGTGGATAGAGAACTGGTTGGTAGACAGGAAGCAGAGAGTCGAGATAAACGGATCCTTTTCAGAATGGCAGGCAGTGGGGTGCTGCAGGGTTCAGTGCTGGGACCGCAGCAATTTACAATATACATCAATGATTTAGATGAAGGAATTGAGTGTAATATCTCCAAGTTTGCAGATGACACTAAACTGGGTGGCGGTGTGAGCTGTGGAGGAGGATGCTAAGAGGCTGCAGGGTGACTTGGATAGGTTAGGTGAATGGGCAAATGCATGGCAGATGCAGTATAATGTGGATAAATGTGAGGTTATCCACTTTGGTGGCAAAAACACAAAGGCAGAATATTATCTGAATGGCAGCAGATTAGGAAAAGGGGAGTTGCAACGAGACCTGGGTGTCATGGTACATCAGTCATTGGCATGCAGGTACAGCAGGCGGTGAAGAAGGCAAATGGCATGTTGGCCTTCATAGCTAGGGGATTTGAGTATAGGAGCAGGGAGATCTTGCTGCAATTGTACAGGGCCTTGGTGAGGCCTCACCTGGAATATTGTGTTCAGTTTTGGTCTCCTAATCTGATGAAGGACGTTCTTGCTGTTGAGGGAGTGCAGCGAAGTTTCACCAGACTGATTCCCGGGATGGCAGGACTGACATATGCGGAGAGACTGGATCGACTGGGCCTGTATTCACTAGAGTTTAGAAGGATGAGAGGGGATCTCATAGAAACATATAAAATTGTGACGGGACTGGACAGGTTAGATGCAGGAAGAATGTTCCTGATGTTGGGGAAGTCCAGAACCAGGGGACACAGTCTAAGGATAAGGAGTAAGCCATTTAGGACCGATAGAAGGAGAAACTTCTTCGCTCAGAGAGTTGTTAACCTATGGAATTCTCTATCACAGAGAGTTGTTGATGCCAGTTCGTTGGATATGTTCAAGAGGGAGTTAGAGATGGCCCTTATGGCTAAAGAGATCAAGGGGTATGGAGAGAAAGCAGGAAAGGGATACTGAGGTGATGATCAGCCATGATCTTATTAAATGGTGGTGCAGGCTCGAAGGGCCGAATGGCCTACTGCTGCACCTATTTTCTATGTTTCTATGTTTCTACATCACTTTTGCAAATATTGTTGCCTATTTTATTTTCCCAAGTTCTATTCTCAGCCCCTCAAAATGAGCTTTTCTCCAATTTATTATCCTGGTTTTTGGCATACTTTTGTTCTTCTCAGTTATCTTTAAGCGTATTATATTATGGTCACTATTGCCTAGTAGTGCCCCTACTTTTACTTTTCTTAGTTTCAAGATCAGCCATAATCATATTGAATGGTGGTACAGGCTCGAAGGGCCGAATGGCCTACTCCTACACTTATTTTCTATGCTTCTATGTTTCTTATCTGCTCTGGTTCATTCCCCATTACTAGATCCAATAGCGAATTCTCCCTTGTTGGACTTTTTACATATTGGTTTAGAATGGAGTCCTGCACACAATGTAGGAACTGCATTCCCTTAACCCCTTTACACACCTCTTCTGTCCAATGAATATCAGGGTATTTGACATCCCCCATGATTATTATTCTATGTTTTTTACTCATTTCCCTAATTTGTCTGCATATTTCTTCCTCCACCTCCCTTCCACTATTAAGTGGTTTGAAGACAACACCTATTAGTGTGATTGATGCTTTATTTTATTTTATCTCTGTCCATATGGATTCTATTTTTGTCTTGCTAATAGCTGCGTCACTTTTTTCGACTGCCGTTTTGTTATCCCTAATAAGTACAGCTTCTCCACCTCTCCTTTTTCCCTCTATATCTTTTCTAAATATGTTATACCCTACAATGTTTAATCCCAGTACTGATTTTTCTGCAGCCATGTCTCAGTCAACTCTACTATGTCTGCTTCCTCGCAACGCATGATTGCCTCCATCTCCCTTGTTTTATTACGACTACTGTGTGCATTGCTGTATGGACAGTTTAACTCATTTTTAATAGGGTTTCCTCTCACTTTAGATTTAACCATCTTGTTTTCCCTTACTTTATTCTTTCTTATGCTCTTTTTTACTATTTTGTTTATATTTAGGCTGGTTACATTTCTTGTAGATCCCTCACCCCATCTTACTAGTTTAAAACCTTTGCCACCTTCCTATTTACCCTTTCCACTAGAACATGGGTCCCATCGAGGTTTAGGTGGAGCCCGTCCCATCGGTACAGCTCCTTCCTGTCCCAGAACTGGTGCCAGTGTCCCATGAAAAGGAACCCTTCTCTCCCACACCAGCCCTTTAGACACATGTTAATTCTCCTGATCTGTCTGCTTCTATGCCAATTTGCACATGGCTTGGGCAATAATCCAAAAATTATTACCCTCGAGGTCCTGCTTTTTAATTTAGAGCCTAACTCTTGATACTGCTCCCTATTCCTACCTACATTGTTTGTTCCAGCATTGACCACGAAAACTGGATTTACCCCCTCCCTTTCCAAGTTCCTCTCCAGCCGCTGTGAGATATCCGTTACCCTGGCAGCAGGTAGGCAACACACCCTTTGGGATTCTCGTTCTTGGCTGCAGAGGACGCTATCTATCCCTCTAATTATAGTATCCTCTATCAATACCACATTTCTATTCTGCTCTCACCCCTCTTGGACAGCCTTCTGAGCCACGATGCCTTGGTCTGCATTGTGGCTGTCCTCCCTGAAGTCTTTCTCCTCGTCCTCACAGGTAGCGAGTACATTGTAGTTTTTGGACAGGACCAGTGTCTGCGGGACCTCCTTCTCAACTTTTCCTAAATCCCCGTTACCCAGCTCCTTAACAGTCACCTGAACCTGTGCTTTCCTCTGGGATGTGAATGTATTCTGGATAAAACTGTCCCGAAATTGCTTCCCCTCCGTTATGTGTCAGAGTGTCTCCAATTTGTACTTCAGCTCAATGGCTCTGAACCGGAGGGATTCAAAATGGAGACATTTACTGCAGACGTGTTTGCTCGGGGCAGTCTCGCTGTCCACAAACTCCCACATACTGCAGTCCTGACACACAACCTGCTCTGCCAGTCTAGCCTTATTTTGATTATTTATAGTTATATTAATTAGTTTAACTATTTAAGCTAGAAGTTTAATACAGTACTTTATAGTTTTCTGCACCTAGGTTTAACTACTGTCCATGGTTAGTGAGAAAATAGAGAAAAAAAACCCTTAATACTCATCAACCAATCAGCTACCTGCTGTGCTTATTTTTGGGGGAAATCGTTGAAGGTTCCGCTACCGCTGATACCTCCTCCAATTAGATCCTGCCCCCTCTTCTCTGAATTCCCACTCTTTCCAAATTCCCAAATAAAACACTCTGGTTAAGACACTCTGTGCAGATCACTCTGTGCTTTTGCAGACTTGTTTACTTTTATACTCTGCAGACCTTTTTACTTTTATACGCTGCAGACCTGTTTTTACTTGATAAAAATCAATATCTATTCTTAAAAATTGTTTCTCAAAAATCGTTATTTGTTCTCAAAAATCTGTTCTCAAAAATTGATATCTATTCTCAAAAATCGGTATCTGTTTTCAAAAATCCTTATCGATTCTCAAAAATTTGTTTTCAAAAATCAATACCTGTTCTCAAATATTTATATCTCCTTTCAAAAATCTATGGGCTAGATTTTCCATTATTTTTGCATGCATACCGCCCACTTAACATCCATTTTAACGCTGAAATGAGGTGTAATGCTCATATATTGCTCATTTAGGCACAAAATGGAAACTGACGCCTATTTCTCGGTCACTTATCGCCGAGCATTGCTTTCGGCATGTACGTAACGCCGAGAAAAAATAATACCGCCCGCCCACTTTTTTTGGGTGGAATCATCAGATTGGGCGACCCAATACCCATAATATCGCCCAGCGTTACTTTCAGCAGCTCGCACACATATCGTCCACAATCTCGCTCGCTGAAAAAAAACGCTGTGAAAAAGTTGAACTGATCTGAACTAATCACAGCGGTGTGGGCGCCATTTTGTAAATCGCAGGTTGCTTCATTGAAAAGGCTGCTTCAACTTCAGGGAGGTTTGGATGCTCTGGAGTTCTTTTCAGGTGATGTGACCATCTGAACAGACATCTTATCATACTGTGGATGATTGGATTTTACTTTAGGTGTCTTAGTGGGGAAATTTATTGCTTGTGAACAATCGGCATTATACTTATAGTTATTGGAATGGGGCCAGCCATTTCTCAGCCTGCATCGATTACAACACAAATGCTGCAGAGTGAAAATGGCACGTCTAATCCACAGCATTATGTGCCCAATCTAAGACGTGCCAGACTGATGAAGAGGACCAGACCATACACCCCCCGCACTTACAGGGAGAAGCGGTCTTACCTCGACTTATCCGAGAACACCTGCCTTCAGAGACTGTGCTTCCACAAAGAGGTTATCAGTGAACTATGCCAGCTCACCAGGACAGATCTGCAACCTGCCAGCACCTTCAGGACATCACTGTCCGTCAAGGTCAAGGTCACCGCGGCACTGTCGTTCTACGCGTCTGGTTCCTTTCAGGCCTCCATGGTTGACATTTGCACTATATCTCAGCATGCCATACATTGCTGCATTAGACAGATCACTGAAGCCCTGTATGCACCTGCGTGAGAACAGCAGAGACAGGTCGGGGCCATAAAAGGAGCGTAGAGACATACTACTTCAGGGAGCAGTGTGAGCTGGTGCAGGAGGGCGATGGCAGCAGAGTGTGACATCATCAAGGTCCACATTGGTGATTGGAGCAGGAGCGGATACAGCAGGAGCGGCGAGGTCAGGGCGAAGGAGCGGCGAGAGACTGTAGAGGGTCGTGATCGGGGTCTAGGGGCAGCACGGGCCAGCCCACACTGTGATATGTGTGCGCACTAGGTCCGTGCAGCAGAGCTGGTTTCCAGTTGACTTGGGTAAACCTTGCCACTGGACCAAGACCTAGCTCTGTCAAGCCCGTGTGGTGGCTGATGTGCAACGGCCACCACATGTTAAAAAAATCCATGCACTGGCATCTTCCACCCTTCACGATGTAGTTCGGGTCCTTCATTGAAACAGCCGTGAACTCATCCTTTTTTGGCGTGGAAGCAAATCATCCTCGTTTCGAGGGACCGCATAGGATGATGATGTACGCATGTAGGATGGATTTTATCAGTTTCCTTATGACCATGAAGGCTCAGACTGACAGGGCTCTAGGATTCTACCGAATTGCTAACTTCCCCAAGGTTCAGGGAGCAATACACTGTATGCACATTGCCATGCGGGCACCTTCTCAGGACGCAGAGGTTTTTCGCAACAGAAAAGGATTTCACTCCCTGAAGGTCCAATTCGTTTTCGACCACAACCAGATAATTATGGCAGTGAATGCCAAATTTCCGGGCAGCATTGATGAGGCTCACATCCTGTGTGAGAGCGCTGTATCTGACATGTTTACCAGTCAGCCACAAGGTCAATGCTGGAGGCTTGGTGACAAACGATATGGCCTAGCCAACTGGCTGATGACCCCCCCTGCGTGATACCCACACTGAGGCCGAGAAGCGATACAACAAGAGCAACAGAGACACATGCAATGTGGTCCAGAAAACCATTGGTGTGCTTAAGCAGCGCTTTAGATGCCTGGAGCACTCAGGACGGGAGCTACAATACAACCTGATCAGGTAGCTCAATTTGTGGTCATGTGCTCCATGCTGCACAACTTGGCTATCAGGAGAGGGCAAGAATTGCCAGAAGGGACTGTTGGTCCACCGCAGGAGAGAGAGGAAGAGGAGGACGAAGGGCTGGATGCTGACCTCGGGCCAGACAATCAGTCTGACTATGAAACCATGCCCACGGCCCCCTCCAGACCGCAGGAAAGGGCCCGTGGTAGCTACATAGCTGCAAGACTCTTACATCAGCAGCTCATAAGTGAGCGCTTTGCCTGAAAGAACCTTGTTGTTATTTACAAAACAGCAACACTGCTCTGTGTTCAGCTCAGACATCAATGGCGGGTATCCCCTTGGTGCCAGCTAAAGTTTAAGTTGATTGAAGTTAAGTTTAATTTTACCCTTTCATGTTAATGAATCACCAGTGTGTAATGGTCCAGCTATCTGAGACAATGCACAACAAGGTTATGTTAAATAAAAAACATTTAATACGACCATTGGTCTGAAATCATAAGTATAACGGTCAAAAACACCCCACCCCTACCCCATCCCATAACACATTTTAGAACATTGACATCAACCAAATGGTCAACATGTCCAGCAACACAGAACACAAATGCAAACCAATAGGGTGGCCCCCTCCCCCCATACCTTACAACAAATTGCATACATCGAGATGGAGATACAACAAAGCCATCATCTGCGGACATGCACCTCATGTTTCTTCCCCCCTCCCCTTCTTCTCCCCACCTCTACTCCTTCCCCTCCTCGCTCCACGCCGCCTGGCTGAGGCGCTCCTCAGGTGGTGCCTCATTGGGGGGATGCAGGCAGAGCTGGTGGTTGCACAGATACAGAAGCGGGGTGTACCGAGGTGGGAACATTCTCGGATCCAGAAGCAGGATCTTGCTCCTGACATCATGTATCATTGGCACTGGGGGTGCAGAACCTAAGTGTGGAGTGTTGCACTCCGGGACCACTGGCAGGCCTGTGCCACCAGTGTTCCTGGCTATCACCTCCAGGGCCTCCACCATCCGCGGAATGTACTCCGTCATGGTGCCAGAGATGCTGGCTAGCTATCGGGATATGCCTCCAATGCCTGTAGGATCTGGTGACCTATCTGGTAACCTCTGCGGGGTCGGCGCATCCTGGGGACACCTGGGGTGTGCTGTGGTGAGGTACTTGGGCCTGGTACCTCCAGAGTGGAGCTGGGAATGGCCGGAGGAGCACTAGATGGCCTTGGGGTCGAATGTCTTCTGGAGCGTGGCGATACAGGCTCCTCAAAGTCTGCGCTCTCATCCGTTGAGAACAGACCCAGCAGATTGATGGGTGATAATTGGAGCTCCTCAGCACCAGATGTAGGATTGCCCGGCGAGTCCGGTCCCGCGCTCCCACTTTCTGGCCTCTGTGGTCTTGCCTTTGGACACGCTGCTGGCTGAGTTGCAAAACACAAATTAAGTTATTAGAGGAGAAGGGGGTGCTAGGGTCACAAGCTGAGTCCAGCGCTACGCACAGCATATGCACAACAAAAGCACCATGGCTATCAAAATCATCACAGACATCACATTTTATGACCAGCAACACATTCTGCATTGCAATAATTCTCATGAGGCCAGTATTATTTAGAGGACACTTTTAGCAATCATCTATCATATATTATTGTTTGGATATAAGTGGGTGTGGCATCAATTGACTTCAGATAACGCAATGGTGTATACTTTACTCATGTGGCATCACTTCAGTCTGCAGCTGCCTGCGTGGCGGTCCGGGGGTGGGTCCCCACTAGTGAGAGCACCTGCTCCTCGATGTCAGTGATGTTGCTGATGACTGGTGGCCCCCCACCGTTCGCCTCTGCTCGGCCCTATTCCTCAATAGCTTCTTCTGTAAAAGGTAACAGCACGACATGGCATGAGATCATTGCGTGATATCATTGCTAGATACTGACACAAGACTGATACAACACACAACTGACATATGGAATCATGATTATTATCATAATTATCATTCTTTACCGAAAGACGTACACCGTGACTGCAGGCTTTGACTTCAACATTACCGGTAAAAGTGAAAGACCTCACATTTGATTATAGTTACTCATGACTCTTACAAATCAAATTATATAAATGCAAAGGTACATGCAAATAAATGTAATACTTACTCTGGCAGAACTGACAAGGTTGTTCCATCGTTTGCGGCATTGGTTACCCTCATGCACCTCGTTGGTCACCGACGAGACCACCTCAGCTATCTCGGCCCATATCTTCTGGTAGGCCTTTGGGATGGACTTCCCATACCCTCCCTGGGTCAAATCACCCCAGCGTGATTCGACCTCCTGCATGAGGGAGGCATTTGCCTCATCCGAGAACCTCCTCGCTCTCTTTCGTCCTCCCATTTGTTCCTCTCTGAGCACACTGCTCTCGTCAGCGCCAGTATCCACAGCGTGCTGTGGCACCTCCTCCACTCCCTCCATTATAGGCACCAAATTCGTGAAAATATCTGGCTGTTAACAGCTAACTTGTTTTGCACAATTTGCTATAAAGCTCGAAGCTCTCCCTCCTACCTCCCAAAGCAGCCAAACAAGCACCCACACCACACCCACACACGGTTTCACTCCCTCTCTGCTCCCTCTCTCTCTGTTTCCTCTTATGCGCATGTAATGATGACCGCTGACCTCCTGAATCGCGGGAAACGAGCATTGCCATGCCATTGTTAAGGACGGCGACACTTTACGGCAGAAGGTCAGAGAGATTTAACGCTAACACCCATTTCAGATCGCTCGCGGTAATGCCCAATTTTAAAAATGGAAACTAGGAGCTTTGAAAATGGGCGGCAATCCGGCAATCTGAAAACCCATATTTACCGACCACGACGGAAATAACGCCCATTTTTGGGCGATCTGCACAAAAATGGAAAATGGGCTAAATTTTACACTTTCGTGCGGATCGCCCAAAAATGGCCTTTATTTCCGGCATGGGCAGTAAAAATGGGTTTTCAGATTGTCGGCTTCTCACCCATTCTCAAAGCACCTAGTCTCCATTTTTGAAATTAGGCGTTACCGCGAGCGATATGAAATGGGCGGTAGCGTTAAATCTCTCTGACCTTCTGCCATAAAGCGTCGCTGTCCTTAGCAACAGCATGGCAACACTCGATTCCCGCGATTCAGGAGGTCAAGGATCATCACGACACGCGTCGAAGAGGAGACAGAGAGAGAGGGAGCTGAGAGGGACTGAAGGCGTGTGTGGGTGTGGTATGGCTGCTTTGGGAGGAAGAAGGGAGACTTTAGAGCTTCAGAGCAAATAGGGAAACAAAAATTAGCTGTTACCAGCCACATATTTGCCTGAATTTGGCCTATAATGGAGGGAGAGGAGGAGGCGACACAGCACGCTGTGGAGATTGATGCTGGTGAGAGCAGTGAGCTGGGAGAGGGGCACACTGGAGGGCGCAAAAGAGCGAGGAGGTTCTCGGACGATGCAAATGCCTCCCTCCTGCAGGTGATCGAATTACACTGGGGTGATTTGACACAGGGAGGGCGTGGGAAGCCCACCCCAAAGCCCTACCAGAAGATATGGACTGAGATAGCAGAGGTGATCTCATCGGCAATCAATGAGATGCATGAGGGCAACCAATGCCGCAAACAATGGAACGACCTTGTGGAATCCGCAAGAGTAAGTCTTACATTTATTTACATGTACTTATGTATTTAAATAATTTGATTTGTAACAGTCATTAGTGACTATCAGCAGATGTGAAGTCTTTCACTTTTACCAGGAATGTTGTAGTCAAAGCCTGCGGTATACGTCTTTAGGTAAAGAATGATAATTATCATAATAATCATGATTACATCTGTCAGTTATAGGTGTATCAGTCTCTGCGACAGTACCTATCAATTATATCATGCAATGATCTCATGCCATGTCGTCCTGTCACCTTTTACAGAAGAAGCTATCGACGATGAGATACGTGCAGAGGCAAAAGGGTGGGGGGCCACCAATCACCAGCGACATCACTGAGATGGAGGAGCGGGTGCTCGCACTAGTGGGGAAGCACACCCGGACAGCTACGGAAGCATCTGCAGACTAAAGTTGAGTAAAGTTGACACCATTGCGTTAGCCGAAGTCAATGGATGCCACACCCACTCATATCCGAACAATCATATATGATAGATGATTTCTAAAATTGTCCTACAAATAATGCTGGCCTAATGAAAATCATTGCAATGCTGATGGTCATGAAATGTGATGTCTGTGATGATTTTGAGAGCGGTGGTGCTTTTGGCGTGCATATGCTGTGTGTAGCGCTGGACTCACCTTGTGACCCTAGCACCCCCTTCTCCTCTAATAACCTCATTTGTGTTTTGCAGCTCAGCCAGCAGCGTGGCCCCAGGCAAGGCCACAGAGGCCAGAAGGTCAGGGCGTGGGGCGGATTCACCCGACGATCCGACATCTGGTACTGAGGAGCTCTGATTGTCGCCCGTCAATCCGCTGGTTCTGTTCTCTACGGATGAGAGCGCAGACTTCGATGAACCTGCATTGCCATGCTCCAGAAGCCATTCCACCCCAAGGCCATCTATTGCTCCTCCGGTCATTCCCGTCTCCACTCACCTCACCACAGGGCACCCTATTTGTCCCCAGGATGGCGCCGACCCCGCGGAGGTTTCGTGGACGCGGCAGGTCTGGTCCACGAGCGTCATGTGAGAACGGAGAGATGGTACAGTTGACCAGGAGGACTGTAGACATTGGTGACCAGCTCCTCGAAGCATTGGGGATCATATCCTGACAGCTGGCCACCATGACTGAGTACATTCCGCGGATGGCGGAGGCGCTGGAGGCGATAGCCAGGAACACTGCTGGCACAAGCCTCCCAATGGTCCCAGAGCACGGCACTCCTCCCCTAGGTTCTGCACCACGACTGCGAATGATACATGAGAGGCAAGACCAAGATCCTGCTTCTGCATCAGAGAATGTTCCCCTCTCAGCATCCCTTGCTCCTGTACCCGTGCAACCACCGCCTCTGCCTTCATCCCCCCCAATGAGGCACCGCCTGAGGGGCTCCTCGTCCTGGCGCCATGGAGCAAGGAGAGGAAAGGGTAGAGGTGGGGCGAAGAAGGGGAGGAGGGAAGGAAAGTGAGGTGCATGTCCGCAGGTGATCACTGTTATATCTCCATCTGAGTGTATGCAATTTGGAAAGCAGGTCTGGTCCACGAGCAGCGCATTTGGAAAGCAGTGACAGGATCGGTCCAAGTCAGCATGGATTTATGAAAGGGAAATCATGCTTGACAAATCTTCTAGAATTTTTTGAGGATGTAACTAGTAGAGTGGACAAGGGAGAACCAATGGATGTGGTGTATTTAGACTTTCAAAAGGCTTTTGACAGGGTCCCACACAAGAGATTAGCGTACAAAATTAAAACACATGGTATTGGAGGTATTGTATTGACATGGATAGAGAACTGGTTGGCAGACAGGAAGCTAAGAGTAGGAATAAATGGATCCTTTTCAGAATGGCAGGGAGCACCACAAGGTTCACTGCTGGGACCCCAGCTATTTACAATATACATTCATGATTTAGACAAAGGAATTGAATGTAATGTCTCCAAGTTTGCAGATGACACTAAGCTGGGTGGCAGTGTGAGCTGTGCGGAGGATGCTCAGATGCTGCAGGGTGACTTGGACAGGTTAGGTGAGTGGGCAAATGCATGGCAGATGCAGTATAATGTGGATAAATGTGAGGTTATCCACTTTGGTGGCAAAACCAGGAAGTCAGAATATTATCTGAATGGTAACAGATTAGGAAAAGGGGAGTTGCAACGAGACCTGGGTGTAATGGTACATCAGTCATTGAAAGTTGGCATGCAGGTACAGCAGGCGGTGAAGAAGGTAAATGGCATGTTGGCCTTCATAGCGAGAGGATTTGAGTATAGGAGCAGGGAGGTCTCACTGCAGTTGTACAGGACCTTGGTGAGGCCTCACCTTGAATATTGTGTCCAGTTTTGGACTCCTAGTCTGAGGAAGGACATTCTTGCTATTGAAGGAGTGCAGTGAAGGTTCACCAGACTGATTCCTGGGATGGCAGGACTGACATGTGAAGAAAGATTGGATCGACTAGGCTTATATTCACTGGAATTTAGAAGAATGAGAGGGGATCTCATAGAAACATATAAAATTCTGACGGGATTGGACAGGTTGGATGCAGGAAGAATGTTCCCGATGTTGGGGAAGTCCATAACCAGGGGTCACAGTCTAAGGATAAGAGGTAAGCCATTTAGGACCGAGATGAGGAGAATCTTCTTCACTCAGAGAATTGTGAACCTGTGGAATTGTCTACCACAGAAAGTTGTTGAGGCCAGTTTGTTAGATATATTCAAAAGGGAGTTAGATGTGGCGCTTTTGGCTAAAGGGATCAAGGGGTATGGAAAGAAAACAGGAATGGGGTACTGAAGTTGCATGATCAGCCATGATCATATTGAATGGTGGTCCAGGCTCGAAGGGACGAATGGCCTACTCCTGCACCTATTTTCTATGTTTCTAAGTTTCTATGTAATGTATGGGGGGAGGAGACCACCCTCCTGCTTTGTATTTGTATTCTGTGTTGCTTGACATGTTGAACATTTCATTAATGTCAATTGTAGAAAAAGTGGGGTGTGGGCAGAGGTTGGGTGTTTTTGCCCTTGATACTTATGATTTCAGACCAATGTTGGTATAATTTTTTTATTATTGAACATAATCTTGTTGCGCATTGTCTCCGATAGCTGGACCATTACCCACTGGTGATTCCTTAACATGAAAGGGTTAAATATAACTTAACTTCAATCAACGTAAACTTTAACTGGCACCAAGATGATGGGCACCATTGATGTCTGAGCTGCACAGACTCAGCAATGTGTCAGCGTTGTCACTCACAGCAAAGTTCTTTCAGGCAAATGGTTCAGATATCAGCTCCTCATGTAAGAGTCTTGCAGCTATGTAGCCACCACAGCCCTTTCCTGTTGTCTGGAGAGGGTTGTGGGCATGGCTGCATAGCCAGCCTGATTGTCTGGCCCTAGGTCAGCGTCCAGCCCCTAGTCCTCCTCTTCCTCTCTCTCCTGAGGTGGAGCATCAGTCCCTTCTGGCAATTCTTGGTCTCTCCTGATAGCCAGGTTGTGCAGCATGGAGCACACGACCATAAATTTACCTACTTGCTCAGGGTTGTATTGTAGCTCCCCTCCTGAGTGGTCCAGACATCTGAGTGGTCCAGACATCTGACGCGCTGCTTAACACAGCTCACGTATTTCATAGAAACATAGAAACATAGAAAATAGGTGCAGGAGTAGGCCATTCAGCCCTTCAAGCCTGCACCACCATTCGATAAGATCATGGCTGATCACCACCTTGTGGAAGCTCAGTCTCCGAAGGCAGGTGTGGTCAGACATTTTGAGGTAAGACCTCTTTTCCCTGTACGTGCGGGGTGTGTATGGTCTGGCCCTCCTCCTCATTCTTGCATGTCTTAAATTGGGCACATAATGATGTGCATCACACAGTAATTGTTTTCTGGACCACATTGCGTGTGTCTCTGTGGCTCTGGTTATATCGCTTCTTGGCCTCAGTGTAGGTATCACGAAGGGGGATCATCAGCCAGGTGGCTGGACCATATCGGTTATCACCAAGCATCCAGCATTGTCCTTGTGGCTGACTCTTAAAAATGTCAGAGACAGCACTCTCACGCAGGATGTGAGCCTCATCGAAGCTGCCCGGACATTTGGCATTCATTGCCATTATGATCTGGGTTGTGGTGGACAAATAGTTGGACCTTCAGGGAGTGAAATCCTTTTCTGTTGCGAAAAACCTCTGCATCCTGAGAAGATGGTCGCATGGCGATGTGAGTGCACTGTATTGCTCCCTGCACCCTGGGGAACTTAGCGGTAGAATGTGATAGAATGCTCCAGCCCTGTCAGTCTGAGCCTCCATCATCATGGGGAAGCTGATGAAGTCCATCCTTCGCGTGTACAGGGCCTCCGTGACCTGTCTAATGCAGCAATGGGTGGCATGGTGAGACAGAGGAGAAATCTCGACCGTGGAGGCCCGAAAGGAACCGGACGTGTAGAAAGACCATGCCACGGTGACCTTGACCTCGACCGACACTGATGTCCTGATGGCAAGCTGCATATGTGGCCTGATGACCTCATGTATTTCATAGAAACATAGAAACATAGAAAATAGGTGCAGGAGTAGGCCATTCGTCCCTTCAAGCCTGCACCACCATTCAATAAGATCATGGCTGATCACCACTTTGTGGAAGCTCAGTCTCCGAAGGCAGGTGTGGTCAGACACATCGAGGTAAGACCTCTTTTCCCTGTACACGTGGGGTGTGTATGGTCTGGCCCTCCTCCTCATTCTTGCACGTCTTAAATTGGGCACATAATGATGTGCATCACATATTGAGCATCTGCACTCTGCAGCATCTGCGTATTAATCGATGCAGGCTGAGAAATGACTGGCGCCATTGCAATCAAAGTATAATAGCGATTGATCAGAAGCAATAATTTCCTCACTAAAATACACCTAGAGTAAACCCCCAATAGTCCAGAGTCTGTTGAGATGGTCACTTCACCTGAAAAGAACTCCAGAGTCAATCCAAACTCCCCCGAAGTTGAAGCAGCCTTTTGAATGAAGCGACCTGCGATTTTAAAAATGGCACCCACACCGCTGGCTTTAGTTCAGAACAGTTCCACTTTTTCCGGGCGGTTTTTTGGGCGAGCGATATTGTGGGCGATATGTGTGCGAGGTGGTGAAATTGACGGTGGGTGATCTCCTGGGCGTTAGTTTCGGGAAATGTGATCTTTATGACAAAAAAAAAGGGCAGGCGGTATTATTGAATCTCGGCGTCAATTCCATGTGGAAGCTAACGCTTGGCAATATTATGGGCATTGATTTCGCGCATTCTGATGATTCCGCCCAAAATAAGTGGGCGGGTGGTATTATTTTTTTCCCGGTGTTACGCATATGAGGAAAGTAATGCTTGCCGATAAGTTTCCAAAAAATGCCTGTCAGTTTCCATTTTGTGGCTAAATGGGCAATATATGGGCTTTATACGTCATTTCAGCAGTAAAATGGACATTAAATGGGCATTAAACAAGCAAAAAATGTGGAAAATCTAGCTCTATATCTCATCAAAAATCGATATCTGTTCTCAAAAATCTATTCTCAAAAATCAATACCTTCTCAAAAACAGAGCACAGCTTTTCAGATCGAGAGAGACTGAAACATTTAGACAGGTTAAGTGATTGGACAAGGAGGTGGCAGATGGAATATAATGTGAAGAAGTGTAAAATTACCCACTTTGGTAGAAAAACAGAATATTTTTTAAATGTTGAGAGAATTGGAAATGTTGATATTCATAGAGGCCTGGGTGTCCTTGTTCACAAATGATAGAAAATTAACATGCAGCTACAGCAAGCAATTTGGAAAGCAAATGGTAACTTTGTCTTTATTACAAAGGGATTAGAGCGTAACAGTAAAGAAGTCTTACTACAATTATATAGGGCCTTGGTGAGACCATACCTGGAGTACCGTATACAGTTTTGGTCTCCTTACCTAAAGAAGGATATACTTGCCTTGGAGGGAGTACAGCATAGATTTACTAGACTGATTGCTGAGATGAGGGGATTGCCCTATGAGGAGAGATTGAGTAAACTAGACCTGTATTCTCCAGAGTTTTGAAAAATGAGAGGTGATCTCATTGAAACGTATAAAATTCTTAAGGGGCTTGACAGGGATGTTTTCCTTGGCTGGGGAGTCTAGAACTAGGGGTCACAGTCTCAGAAAAAGGGATGGGCCATTTAGGACTGAGATGAGGAGACATTTCTTAACACAATAGGTTGTGAATCTTTGGAATTCTCTATCCCAGAGAGCTGTGGATCCTCAGTTGTGGAGTATATTCAAGACAGCGATCAATAGATTTTTGGATAGTTCATGTTGAGATTATGATCAGGTTGTGAAATTTCATAATGTGCATGAATACATATTTCACCCTACAATTTCAGGTTACAAATAAAGCTAATACTCCCGAATCACTTTGATATTGCAATTTGCAGCAGACAAATTATTTAATCTACATAAACATTGTTCTTGTGAAGTATTTCCAACATATTCAGCATAGTGCACTCATATCATGTGATTGATAATGCTGCGGATATATAATGCTGGGGAAGTATGCCATTTTAAAATTTGAAATATATTTCAAGTTGAATGCGCCCTATGCTTCATAGAATCATAGAAATATAGACGTTTACAATATGGAAGGAGGCCATTTTGGCCCATTGTTTCTGTGCCGGCCAACAAGAGGCTATCCAGCTGTTGGGCAGGCCACATTGTTCGCATGCCTGACACAAGACTCTCAAACCAAGCGCTCTACTCGGAACTCATACACGGCAAGCGAGCCCCAGGTGAGGCAGAGGAAACGTTTCAAGGACACCCTCCAAGACTCCTTGATAAAATGCAACATGCCCACTGAGTCCCTGGCCAAAAACCGCTCTAAGTGGAGGAAGAGCATCCGGGAGGGTGCTGAGCGCCTCGAGTCTCGTCGCCGAGAGCATGCAGAAAGCAAGCGCAGGCAGCGGAAGGAGAGCGTGCGGCGGGTCAGACTCCCCACACACCCGTTCCTTCAGCGACTGTCTGTCCCATCTGTGACAGAGACTGTAATTCCCGTATTGGGCTGTTCAGTCACCTAAGAACTCACTTTTAGAGTGGAAGCAAGTCTTCCTCGATTTCGAGAGACTGCTTATGATGATGATGATCCAGCCTAATCCCACTTTCCAGCTCTAGGTCCATAACCCTGTAGGTTACGGCACTTCAAGTGCACATTCAAGTACTTTTTAAATGTGGTGAAGGTTTCTGCCTCTACCAGCCCTTCAGGCAGTAAGTTCCAGACCTCCACAACCCTTTGCATGAAGCCATTTCCACTCAAATCTCCTCTAAACTTTCTACCAATTACTTTAAATGTATGCCGCCTGGTTGTTGACCCTTCTGCTGAGGGAAATAGGCCCTTTCTATCCACAATATCTAGGCCCATCATAATTTTATACACCTCAATGAGGTCTCCCCTCAGCTTCCTTTGTTCTGAGAAAAATAAACCCAGCCTACCCAATCTGTCCTCATAGCTAAGATTCTTCATTCCTGGCAACATCCTCTTAAATCTCCTCTGTACCCTCTCCAGTGCAATCACGTCATTCCCGTACTGTGGTGACCAGAACTGCACGCAGTATTCCAGCTGTAGCCTAACTAGTATTTTATATAGTTCAAGCATATCCCACCATTCTTGTATTCTATGCCTCGGCTAATAAAGGCAAGCATTCGGCATACCTTTTTAACCACCTTATCTACTTGGCCTGCTACCTTCAGGGATCTGTGGACATGCATTCCAAGGTCCCTTTGTTCCTCTACACTTCTCAGTATCCTACCATTTAATGCATATTCCCTTTCCTTGTTAGCCCTCCCCAAATGCATTACCTCACACTTCTCTGGATTAAATTCCATTTGCCACTGTTCTGCCCACCTGACCAGTTGATTGATATCTTCGTGCAGTCCCCAGCTTTCTTCTTCATTATCAACCACACAGCCGATTTTAGGACCCAATTTTGCCCAACAGTGAATTTTTTGGCGCCGAAGCTCAGTTCAAAGATTCCCCTATGTCGGGATGCCGGCATCTACTCCAAGCGCCAGAATGTTTGGTGCCAAACATTCTGCCGCTGGTGTACCTGTAAAAGAAGGTTGCACGGTATCTCTGTGCATAAGACAAACTTTCCCCACCAATGAAAATTTTTAAACCACCGCACAGACCCTAGAAGCAGCGTAGGAAAACGCCTTAACTGCAGTGAGAGAAATCCGTGCTGGACTGCTCCTATCCAGCCGAAGGGACTCCCTGTCTCTTATCAATCAACTTTAAGGTAATTTAAAAAGTGAATACTAACTATATGCAGTTATAAAATAAAAAATAAATATAAATTTACCAATACTGATGCTCCTGTGATGATAAATGAATGCTGGCAAAAGAAGAACAAATCTTTACCTTTTTCCAGCGATTTTCTTATTGCCGAAAATCAGACATAAAGTGCAGGGAAACCTTTTAAAATCTCCAAGTTTGAAAAGGCAGCAGACAAATCGAAGTCTTCTTCTTTTACCATCCAGTATAACCTTCTCCCGATTCTCCTCGACGTCAACTGCAGCCACTGCTCGCCCCCAGCTGAAGGTCCTCAACCCACACGGCCCGCTGCTTTCCCACTGTAATGTCTGTAAGCTTGTAATGTTTGTAGCTCCACACTGTGGATGTGGACGTATTGTGTACTGCAAGTGCATAGTTAATCATTAAACAGAACTAGGCAGTTTCCGGAGACTTCCGAGAGAGCTGCCTCCATGTTAGGAGCTGTGTGTGCTTGTGCTCTGTGAATATATCACTTTGGGCGATGAGATGAGATTTTTCGGATGATTTAAAGCTAAAATTTTGTTGGTGAAGGATTCAGCTATCCGACAGAGATCTTTGGAAATTTCTGTCTTTGGAAAAAAGCTACAAAATCCGAGGTAAAATACAGCACACAGTGTGAACAGCTAGATATTAAAATAGCAGGTTTATTGGGACATTTGGGTGAATATAGACACGACCGGGAACATTTTAAAGCGTATGTGGATCGGCTAGAAATGTATTTCATTGCAAATAACATAATCGAAGTTCCAGACAATGCAGTCCAGAACCAGGCTGTGTTAGAACATAAGAGAGCGATCTTCTTATCGGAGGCAGGTCCGGTATTATACGAAACCCTTGTAAATCTGCTTGTGCCTGACGAGCCAAAGGACACAAAGAGATTTTAACTAAGCTCGAGCAGCACTATAATACAAATCATTAGAAATTGCTGAAAGCTATCGTTTCGGGATTCAGAATCAAAAGGCTGATGAAAGTATCGGTGATTACATCATAGCATTAAAAAAGCTATCGATGCACTGTAATTTTGGAAACTTTCAAAACCGAGCATTACGGTATCGTTTTGTTTGTGGGGTGAAAAATGATGCGATCAGAAGGAAGTTATTGACGACGGATGTCTTGACTTTTGAGATTGCTTGTCAGATAGCGAGGTCGATGAGCATGGCCGAACAATATTCCCGAGAATTAAATAATGATTACGGTCGTCAGTCAACCGAGGTAAATCACCTGCAGGTTCAAAGTAAAAGACGGGCATGGCCAAAAGTCTCAGAAACTGGAAATTCTAACAGAGCGTCGAAGTCGTGCTGTAGGTGCCTGAGACAACACATTGCTCAAAGTTGTCCATACGTGAAGGCAGAGTGTTTCTTCTGCAGAAAGATTGGGCATCTGGCGAAGGCATGCCGACTGAAGGGTAAATCAGCTTTTAAAGCTATGAGTCCAGTGTTCAAAGCTATGAGTAGAAATCCCCAGAGACTACATAGCATGGAAGAACAACAACAGGACGAGGAGATGTTAGAGTTACATGTCATCAGGAGCACGAGGTTAATGGACAGCGATTTGGGAAGCATCAAAATCCACATATATGTTGCGGGATTCAAGATACCAATGGAAATTGATACGGGTGCATCCGTGAGTGTAGTACCGGAGTCACTGTACCGCGACAAATTGTGTGATTTCCAACTGGAGAAATCCAAGATAGAGCTGCGAGGCTACTCGGGAGAGAAAATTCCTGTGGTAGGTCGTATCACCGTACCGGTGAAATATAAAGATCAATTTCAGAACTTGCCTCTAATAGTAGTGAAAGGAGACAAGTCTGCCTTACTAGGAAGAAATTGATTAAGCTCACTGAAGCTGGATTGAAATAAAATTTTCTGTGTGGAAGCGAGATTTTCATCAACGGATGAGGTTATCAAGAAGTATCCGAAGGTATTCCGCGAAATGGGCAGTCCGATCCAAGGCTTCAAGGTGAGTGTCAGGGTACAGAAGCTCAGTTTACTACAAGCCACGTTCCGTACCGTATGCACTCAAGGAGAAAGTTGAGCAACAACTCAAAAGACTAGAGACTGAGAACATTATTTGTAAGATAGACCGATGTAATTGGGCTACAGCCATTGTTGTTGTACCTAAGTCCGATGGTAAGGTAAGATTGTGTGGTGATTATAAAGTAACCGTAAACCAGGTTCCAGAGGGTAATGTCCCCAATACATTGCCGATTATAGAAGATTTGTTCACAACACTGACAGGTGGTCAGATCTTCTCAAAACTGGATCTTACGAATGCCTACTTACAGCTTGAACTAGATGAGGAGTCCAAGTCATGTTTGACTATAAATAGCCATCTAGGCCTATATCAATTTAATAGGCTACCGTTTGGAGTGTCTTCCACCCCTGCCATATTCCAAGGGGTGATGAACCAGATTTTGCAAGGTATTGAAGAGGTCGTATGTTATTTGGATGACATACTAATTTCAGCACCAAATAGGCAAATTCATAAGAACATAAGAACATAAGAATTAGGAACAGGAGTAGGCCATCTAGCCCCTCGAGCCTGCTCCGCCATTCAATAAGATCATGGCTGATCTGGCCGTGGACTCAGCTCCACTTACCCGCCCTCTCCCCGTAACCCTTAATTCCCTTATTGGTTAAAAATCTATCTATCTGTGACTTGAATACATTCAATGAGCGAGCCTCAACTGCTTCCTTGGGTAGAGAATTCCACAGATTCACAACCCTCTGGGAGAAGAAATTCCTTCTCAACTCGGTTTTAAATTGGCTCCCCCGTATTTTGAGGCTGTGCCCCCTAGTTCTAGTCTCCCCAACCAGTGGAAACAACCTCTCTGCCTCTATCTTGTCTATCCCTTTCATGATTTTAAATCCATCCAGGCAATTGAAACTAGTCCAGGAGATCACTCTGGCCATATTCTATTCCCTGCAGTACTTCCCATTATATCTGCTTCGCCCAACAAAAGGTCATCCAGTCTAATCCCAATTACCAGCTCTCGGTCCATAACCCTGCAATGCCCATCCAACCATCTGTTAAAAGTGGTGAGGGTTTCTGCATCCACCATTCTTCCAGGCAGCGAGTTCCAGATCCCCACAACCCTCTGCGTAAAGAAGCACCCCCTCAAATCCCCTCTAAACCTTCCACCAACCACCTTAAAACTATGCCCCCTCATCATAGCCCCCTCCGCCAATGGAAATAGATCCTTAATCCATTATATCCAGGCCCCTCAATATTTTGTACACCTCAATGAGGTCTCCTCTCAACCTCCTCTGTTTCAATGAGAACAACCCCAGCCTATCCAATCTGTCCTCATAACTAAGATTCTCCATTCCACAAACTTCCTAGCAAATCTCCTTTGCACCCTTTCTAGGGCAATCACATCCTTTCTATAATACGGTGACTAGAACTGCACGCAATACTCCAGCTGTGGCCGAACCAAAGTGTTAAAATTTAAGCATAACCTCCCTGCTCTTATATTCTATGCCTCGGCCAATAAAGGCAAGCATTCCGTATGCCTTCTTAACCACCTTATCCACCTGGCCTGCACTTTCAGGGGATCTGTGGACCAATGGTAGAGCTTTGGAGGCGTGGCCTATTCAGTTGGAGCTGTGCTGCTGAGAGAGAAGGAACTCCCTGCTTTTGCTCCTGTCTGGAGGGCCTGGAGTGAGCCCTGAGAACAGCCCAGGAAGAGGAGGAGAGGGCTGGCTTACTGCAACTCAACATCCAGAGGGAGAGGAGGAGAGTTGAAAATGTATTATTTATTACAACTACAGAGAGTTGGAGAGAGGGGGAAAAGAACAACCTGAGAAAACACCATCCAGTGTGGAAGGAGGGAGAGTCGTTTCTACAATCTTCGACAGGTGGGTGTGTTTTGGTGCGTTCCCCGAAAGACTTTGTTGTATCGGTGGGGGGAGGAAAGAAGGCAACTTGAGGGCCGGAACATCGCGGGGGGTGTGTGTGTGTGGAAGTGTGTGTGGGGGTCTTGCTTACAGCTAGGCCCCACACACCACTGAAGCACCCCTCCCCCATTGCCTAGCCTGGGATAGCTGGAGCTACCTGGCTGAAGAATCTTTAATCACCCTATTAAACATCGTTGGGAGTGTGTGCCTGGGTGGCTTCAGCTACCCTAGGTGAAGACATCTTCTCCCCCCACCCGAAGACCATTCTACAAAGACTGTTTTTTTTGCCATCTGGGGAGTGCACCCCAAGAAACACCCACCCATCGCTGTGAGGGGAGACCTGCCCTCGCAGCTTCCCTCTTTCCCACCCCCCACTCTCTATCTCTCTCTCTCTGTCTCTCCCCTCTCTCTCTGAGAGCCCTTTCCTCCTAATTTTTAAAAACAATTAAGACAACTGAGCAGAGGGAACAAGGCCCCTCCCCATTCGTTAACTAGGGGAGAGGTGTGCCCCATTAAGAGCTCCCTCTGCTCAAAAAACCAACGAGGCCAATTAAAGACCATTAAGGCCTGTGACTTTGGGGTGGGTGTAGCACTTAAAGGGACCACGTGATGGCGACCCCATCTACGCCGGTGGCAGGGCCAGCTAAGACGTACGCGCAGGCGGCGTCCACATTACGGCGCCTCCTGCTGCCCTGCCACCGTTCAGACTGATAACAAAGAAACACGGGGTCAAGAGCTACACTCACCCCACAATGAGCATTGAGGAGTGCGTGCGGGCGATGGCTGGGGTAGTCGGCCCCTCGGCCATTGTCGCAGCCTCCAAGATGTCTGGGAAGGCCGTGTCCTTCCTGGGGTCGGAGCGGGCGGTGTCCCTGGCCCTCAAAAAGGGGCTCACGGTGGGCGGGACGTTCCTGCCGGTGGACCCTCTCGAGGCCACCGCACAGAGGGTCATCATTTCAAACGTCCCGCCCTTTGTTCTTGCTGAGCTTCTCCTCCCTCACCTACACCAACTGGGGGAGGTAAGGTCAGGGATCAACCCCATACTGCTCGGCCTCAGGGAGAGCAGCCTGCGCCACGTGTTCTCCTTCCGCCGCCAGCTCTTTGTCCGGCTGGCGCGGGAAGAGACGACAGAGGGCAATTTTAATGTGGTGCACGAGGGGACTGCCTACCGCGTCTTTTGGACGTCGGACGGCATGCGGTGCCATGCCTGCAAGAACTGCCCCGCCTCCAAAGCCGCCATACCACCGAAGGCGGCCAAGGCTGGCGTCGCCACCACCCCTCCCCCTAGTAGCGTCCGCGTGCCGGGAGCTGTGGGTGCGCGGGCATCGTTGGGGGCCTTTGTTTTCACGGCCTCCGGCGGGGGGGAGGGAGAGCGTCCGATCGGAAGGAAGGCGCGGAGGAAGGCGAAACATCTCGAGGCGGGTCCCCTCAGTGCGTCAGACAGCTTGAACACCGCGCTCAGCCCAACCCTGACATCGGCGAGCGCGGGGTGCCCTGAGCCCGTGCCCGAGCCCTTGACCAGTATCACAGAGGGGCGCGGGCAAGAAAAGAAAAAGGGGGGGTGGAGCGGGAGGCCTCGGCAGACATGGAGGTCTCCCTGCCTCCGCGCCCCCCCAGGAACAAAAGGAGGCGCCGCTCCAATGAGGCGGAGGGGGAACAACATCCCTCCGTGGAGGAGTCGGTGCCCGCCGCGTGTCCCGCGTCCCCCACCAGCGCCCCCAAACTGCGCCGCAGGCGAGAGGGATCTGTCCCCGGGGAGGGTGAGACAGTCGAGGCTGCCCAGCCTCTGCCTCCCGGGGATGGCGTGGAAGATCTGCCTGTCGTGGGGGGGCGTGAGGCCAGCGGAGGAATGCATTGCCGCCGGGTCAAGCATCCCGGGGACTGAGGCGGGTGGGGCCGAAAAGGCCGAACCTGAGCCCGCCCAGCTATTAACCAACTTCCCCCGGGTTTTGCTCGGCCCGGAAGAAACGGAAATTATGAATAATTTTACAGAACATCTACACACTGGGCCGGGGGGTGGCGGCGGGGAGGGAGAAGAACACCAACCCTCGCCCCCTACTTTGGAGCTGGGGTACTTGGAGGACCTGGAACATTACTTTGGCCAGGTCTCTCCGTGCTCCCCGGTTCCTGGGGCGGAGGAGGAACTCCTTCTGCTGCCACTTCCTGACCCAGCACCACTTTTAAAAGAGCCCAGTGGGGACACCTCTGCCGACGATCCTGGGGATGGGATCGGGGCAGAGCCAGGGTCGGATGGAGCAGCCGGGCCATTTGCCGTACCTCGTGCGGTCGATGGGCTGGCTGCTGGCGGCGACCTCCCGGAGGGGGACGGGGACTCGGTGGGGGACTCGGGAGAAGATCTCGAGTCCATCGCCAGTGAGGTGGTGGATCTCCTCGTGCCCGCCGCTGAGTCCCCCCTCATTCCTGCAAAGGAACTCTGGGACTTTTTGGTCCAGAGCCAGGATGGCCGCAACCGAGCCCATCTGGCCCTGGAAAGATGGTCTGAGCCGGGGCTGCTCGTCGCGTCCGTCCGCGCCGCCGCTAAAACCATGGCCGTGGGCGGGCCCTTATCAAAGGCGCAAGGCCTTGAGCTGCGCCGGCTCAAAGGGTTCCTCGCTGGACTGCTGAAGGAGTGGAGGTCAACAAACGACTCCACTCCGCCCCCCACAATAGGTTAGGTAGAGGTTGCACTATGCTTTTGTCATGAAGATAACCATAGCCAGCCTCAACATCAACGGCGGCAGAGGGGCACACCGTAGATTTAACAATTTTTCGCTCCTGCGGGAGGGGAAATATGCGGTGTGCTTCCTGCAAGAAACCCACACCGTTCCGGGAGATGAAGCCATGTGGCTCCTGGAATGGCAAGGAGAGGTCCGCATGAGCCACCTTACTACCACTTCTTGTGGGGTGGCCATCTTGCTGGCCCCGCATTTCAGCCGGAGATCTTGGGGGTCGAGGAGCCCGTGCCAGGCCGCTTGCTGCACGTCACGGTTCGCCTGGGGGACGTGCCGCTCCATCTCGTGAACGTGTACGCCCCTCAGCCCGGCCCGCAGCAAACGCGCTTCTTCGAAAAGGTGTCCGCTCTTCTTGGCTCCGTCGACGTCGGCGACTGCATTGTCCTCGGGGGGGATTTTAACTGCACCCTCGAGGCGAGGGACCGCTCCGGTGCCCCACAGAGCATGACGGCGATGGAGAAGTTGAGGGACCTGGTCGGGTCCTTCGACTTGGTGGACGTCTGGCGAAATTTCCATCCCGACTCCAGCGCCTTTACTTGGGTGAGGCCTGGAGTAGGATGGTCCAGAGTCGACCGCCTTTACGTGTCTCGGGCGTACGTTTCCTGCATCCCGGCGGCCTCCATGCGGCCGGTGCCGTGTTCGGACCACCACCTGGTGTGGGCGGAGCTCGATTCGCTCCGCGCGAGGATGGGGTCTGCGTACTGGCATTTTAACAACCGGCTGCTGGAGGACGTGCGGTTCCAGGACTCGTTCCGTCGTTTCTGGGCCGACTGGAGAAGGAAGCAGGGGGGCTTCCCCTCCTTGAGGCTATGGTGGGACGTGGGCAAGGCTCACGTCCGCGTCTTCTGTCAAGAGTACGCGAGGGGGTCGACCAAGAGGCAGGCGGCCAGGGTCGGGCGCCTAGAAAAAGAGGTACTCGAACTGGAGTCACGTCTCGGTCAAGTCGTCGAGGACCCGGCCCTGCGGACGGTGTACGAAGCGAAGAAGGCCGCGCTGAAGGACCTGCAGCTCATCGGGTCCCGAGGCGCGTTCGTGAGGTCGCTGATCCAGTTCCTGCGGGATCTGGACCGCGGCTCCCCCTTCTTCTTCTCGCTGGAAAAAAGACAGAGTGTCCGTAAGCAGCTCTTGACGCTGCTGGCCGACGACGGCTCTCTCGTCTCGGATCCGGAGGGCGTCAACAACAGGGCCCGTGAATATTACAGGGCTCTGTTCTCTCCGGTGCCGTCCAGCGAGGAAGCGTGTAGAGTTTTGTGGGAGGACCTGCCGAAGGTCAGCCCGGAGGGCGCCGAAAATCTGGAAGCTCCGCTAAGCCTGGCGGAGCTGACCGGCGCCCTCGCCCGGCTCTCGAGGGGAAAAGCCCCGGGGCTGGACGGGCTGACCGTGGAGTTCCACAGGGCGTTCTGGGACGTCCTGGGGGGCGACTACGCGCGGGTCCTGGGGGAAAGTCTGGCGACCGGGGAGATGCCCCTCTCTTGGTGCAGGGCAATCATCGTCCTGCTGCCTAAGAAGGGCGATCTCCGCCTCCTTAAGAACTGGCGCCCGGTCTCCCTCCTCAGCACGGACTACAAAATCTTCGCCAGGGCGGTGTCTGCTCGCCTTGGCGCCGTGCTGGACCACATGATCCACCCCGACCAGTCCGACACGGTCCCGGGCCGGACAATCCACGATAATATCCATCTGGTCCGGGACCTCATCCATCATTCCCAGGAGGCTGATCTGTCAGTCGCCTTCCTATCTCTCGACCAAGAGAAGGCGTTCGACAGGGTGGATCACGACTACCTGTTCGGGACTCTGCGCGCTTTCGGGTTTGGGACGCATTTCGTCGCCCGGATCCGACTTTTGTACGCCGCCGTGGAGTGTCTGATAAAGGTTAACGGGTCCTTGACGGCGCCCCTTCGCTTTGAGAGAGGGGTGCGCCAGGGATGCCCCATATCCGGCCAGTTATATGCCATCTGCGTGGAGCCTTTCCTGCGCCTCCTGCGGCCGAGGTCGACGGGACTGGCTCTGCAAGGGCCGGGCGTGGAGGTCGCCCTCTCGGCTTACACCGATGACGTGCTCCTCGCGGTAGAGGATCCCGCTGACCTGCGGAGGATGCGAGAGTGCCAGGAGATTTACTCGGCCGCATCCTCCGCCAGGATCAACTGGGAGAAATGTTCCGAACTCCTGGTGGGTCAGTGGCGGGTGGACTCCCTGCCGGAGGAGCTCAGGCCTTTTGCCTGGAGCACGACCCATCTCCTCTATCTGGGAGTCTACCTTAGCCCCGACGAGGAAGCCTGACCGGTGAACTGGCAAGAGCTGGAGGCCAAGGTCGCCGCTTGCCTAGGGCGCTGGACAGGACTGCTCCGAGTGCTGTCCTACAGGGGTCGAGCGCTAGTCATAAACCAGCTGGTGGCCGCCATGTTGTGGTACCGGCTGGTCACTTTGACCCCTCCCCCTGCGTTTGTCACCAAGATACAGAAGAAGCTGGTGGACTTCTTCTGGAACAACAGGAAGCACTGGGTCTCTGCCACGGTCTTGAGTCTCCCGCTTGGGGAGGGCGGTCAGTCATTGGTGTGCGTCAGCACCCAGCTTGTGACTTTCCATCTTCAGACCCTGCAGAGATACCTTTACGTTGAGCCCCCTCCTAGGTGGTGGGCTCTGGCGACGTATTTCTTCCGCCACCAGCACGGCCTCAACTACGACACGCAGCTCCTGTTTGTGAGCTTGGGGGGCGTCATGACCACCTTCCAGGAGCTGCCTGTCTTTTACAAGGAACTCACCAGGGTCTGGAACAAAGTCTCCACCAAGCGCAGCTCTCCACTGGCTGGAGTGGCGGCTGTCCTGCAGGAGCCGCTGCTCGGGAATCCGTACCTCCACGACCGAGGTTTTAGGTGGCGGTCGGACGAGAGGGCTGTGGCTGGTGAGGTGAACAGGGTCAGGGACCTGCTCGATGGCGGAGGAGCGGGCTGGATGGCGGCAGACATGCTGGCGCGGCGCCTAAATTCCGCCAACGTCCGCCGCGCGGCCGATGCCATCGAGTCGCTAAAAACAGCTCTGGGCCCTGACTCCGTTAGGTGCATCGAGGAGGCTCAAGCACGTGGGGAGATCCCGTCCGAACTGACCCCCGTCTGGACGGAATTCCTCATCGGCGCCAAACCCCGGAACCTCCCTCGGGAGCCGGCGCCTCACAACTTGAGCCGCCTCGAGGAAATCCCCTCCGTGCCTTTCAGTTCCGCGCGGAGGGGTTTCCTGTACGGGCTGCTCCTGCACACTCTCAACTTTGCCATCCTCGCCTGCCGTCCGGGCACGCCATGGCGTACCATCTTGCCGTCCGGAGGAGGCGGGGGTCCCCGATGGAGGGCAATCTACGCGCGAGACCTCCTAGTATTTATCGGGGACTAGGCCTGGAGGGTGGTGCACGGAGCAGTGTCGTGCAATATCTGCGGTCTGGAAGAGTCCGTGTTCCATGTTTTTACCGAATGCACGAGGTTGCAGCCCCTGTTTTATTATTTAAAGGGTCTGCTCCTGAAATTCTGGCTGCACTTCAGTCCCACACTCCTGATCTTTGGGCACCCTGTGCGGAGGGGAGCGGGTAGGTCCGAGGGCCTCCTCGTAGGACTGCTCCTGGGCACGGCCAAGGGTGCCATCAGCCGGTCCAGGCAGCGGGCGGTCGTTCAACCTGACTGCCTGCCTCTCTTCCGCGTGTACATCCGCGCCAGGGTGTCCTTGGAGATGGAGCACACGGTGTCCACCGGTACGCTCGCGGCCTTCCGTGAGAGGTGGGCACCGGAGGGACTGGAGTGCATCATCACGCCCGGCAACCAAATTTTAATTTGATTTTATGTTTTAAAGTTTAATTTGTTTTAATTGCCGGTGTTTTTAGTGTCCCCCTCCTCTTTTATAGGAGGCACTTGAAGGAAAAAATATGATTTTAGTGCCCAAAAAAAAACTTTAGAAAGAAAACAAAAAAAAAAAAACACACACAAAAAAAGGGCCTTGGAAATGTTTTGTGCGCCCCCCAGATCGGGGGGGGACACGATTAATGTTTAAATTTTTTCCCCAAAAAGAGTTCTGTGGACAAGCACTCCAAGGTCCCTTTGTTTATCTACACTATTAAGTGGCCTACCACTCAGTGTGTACCCTTTCCTTATTATCCCTCCCAAAGTGCATCACCTTACACTTCTCTGAATTAAATTCCATTTGCCACTGTTCTGCCCATCTGACCAGTAGATTGATATCCTCCTGCAGCCCATGACTTTCCTCTTCATTATCAACCACACAGCCAATTTTAGTGTCGCTGCATCTTCTTAATCATATTCCTTTTCTTCAAATCTAAATCTTTGATATATACCACAAAAAGCAAGGGTCCCAGTTCTGAGCCCTGCGGAACCCCACTGGAAACATCTTTCCAGTCACAAAAACATCCATCAATCATTACCCTTTGCTTCCTACCTCCAAGCCAATTTTGGATCCAACTTGCCACTTTTCCCTGTATTCCATAGGCTTTAACCTTCATGACCAGTCTACCATGTGGGACCATATCAAAAGCTTTGCTAAAGTCCATATATACTACATTGTACACACTACCCACATCGACCCTCTTGGTTACCTTCTCAAAAAATTCAATAAGGTTAGTCAGACATGATCTTCCCTTAACAAACCCTTAACATGCTGACTGTCCCTAATTAATCCTTGCCTTTCCAAATGCAGATTTATCCTGTCTTGCAGGATTTTTCCAATAATTTTCCCACCACTGAGGTTAGGCTGACAGGCCTGTAATTACTCGACCTGTCCCTTTCTCCCTTCTTAAACAGTGGTACTATATTAGCAGTCCTCCAATCCTCCGGCACCATGCCCAGATCCAAATAGGACTGGAAAATGATGGTCAAGGCCTCTGCTATTTCCTCTTTCACTTCACTCAACAGCCTGGAATGCATTTCATCCAGGCCTGGGGACTTATCTACTTTCAAAGCTGCTAAACCCTTTAATACTTCCTGTCTCACTATATTTATTTCATTCAGAATATCACACTCCTCCTCGATAGCAGTATCTGCAATGCCCCTTTCTTTGTGAAGAAAGATGCAAAGTATTCGTTAAGAACCCTCCCAACATCTTCCGCCTCCACACAAAGATTAGCCTCATGGTCTCTCATAGGCCCTACCCTTTCTTTAGTTACCCTCTTACTCTTAATATATTTAAAGAACATCTCAGGGTTTTCCTTAATTTTACTGGCCAAGAATTTCTCATGCTCTCTCTTAGCATCCCTAATATCTTTTTTAATTTTACCTCTTAACTTTCTATATTCCTCTAAAGATTCTATTGTATTTAGCCGTTGATATATGGCATAAGCGTCCCTTTTTTTCTTAATCCTCCCCTGTAAGTCCCTAGACATCCAAAGGGCTCTAGAATTTTTCCCAACCCTTTTCTTTAAGAGCAAATATTTGGCCTTATCTTTAAACATTCATAACTTAAAAAACTTTATTCAAAACTGTGGCAAACTTTACAAAGAACCATCAACTAAAGCAACCAAAGTAACCAAAAAACAAACAAGTCATCTATTCTCCTCCTTAGCGCTGTGCACTAATCCTGTCCCAGTAGATGCCGTTACCCCTGCACGTGCCCGTAGTTGCAGACTTCTGCTTCCTTGCCCCCGTACCCCCAAGTGTAATCTGTTTCTTTTCTGGCGTGGTGTTTCTTGCTGCTGGGCTACAACAGGGACAGAGCCAAAATGTGTCATTGTGGAATGCCCAGGTTCCTCTTCATAGTCAACCTCAGCCTCAGGATCAATCCTTGATTTTGGTGCAGAGTGGAAAGCGCTCCTCGCATTAAGGAAAACCTGGGTGAACCCGCCTATTGCTGAGACTACCTCGTTCAACCATCCTGAAAGTCTTTCCACCTGTAATGACAGTCCCCTCAACTCTGCCTTCACCCCACCAAAGGCTTCCAGGAGCAATCGAGATTGTTGGATATTCTCCCCGCTCATCCCCACAAGATGCCCTATGTTCTCCGAATGGTGGTGCAGGCTCGAAGGGCCGAATGGCTTACCCCTGCACCTATTTTCTATGTTTCTATGTTTAATACATAGGCTGTAATTGTTTGGGGTTCGTGCAGGCGAATCGGACCACGATGAGCCCCAACAGCAGCAACACCAGGTACACCATCAGCACCAATAACTTTCTCCTCAACCACCTGATACTGCACAGAACAGAGGCTGCACCTTGCTGGAGGCAATAACTACAACATAGGATATTCAGGCAGAGGATGACCTTCCTCAACGTGATTGAGCAGCAGCGCCAAAGGAGGCTCAGACTATTGTGCCAGGTTATTGCAGACATTTGCACATTGCTCGAGCAAGACCTGCAGCCCATTGGAGTGGGTGGACACACCTTACCAGTGGTTGTCAAAGTCACTAGCACTCTCAACTTCTTTGCCTCATGCTCCTTCCAGTGATCTGCAGCAGACATTTGCGGCATCTTGCAGTTGGCTGCCCACAGATGCATCACACAGGTCACTGTTGCCCTCTTTGACAAATCAGAGAATTATATCAACTTTACCACTGATGAAGCCAGTGCTACTGAGCAGGTGCTTGGCTTTGCCACTCTGGCTAACTTCCCACGGGTGTAGGGCATCATCAACTGCACACATGTGGTCATCAAGGTACCCCATTATAACCGAGGAGTCTTTGTACTCCAGAAGGGCTTTCACTCCCTCAATGTGAAGCTCATCTGTAACCATTGGAAGATCATCATGCATGTGTATGCCAAATTCCCTGGCAGCTGCCATGACTCTTTCATCCTTCGCCAGTCCACCCTCCCTCAGCTCTTCGCTGCTCCAAACAGACTTTCCGGCTGGCTGCTTGGCGATAAGCGCTATCAATTGAAGACGTGGCTTATGACACCCTTGAGGAGACCAAGTACTGAGGCCCACGAGAGATACAATGAAAGCCACATTTCCAACGGATTTGTCATAGAGCAGAAAATAGGCATGCTGAAAATGCCCTTCAGATGCCTTGACAGGTCTGGAGCTCCCCCTCCTATGACGTCTCGCTTGCTATGACACACTTGTACCCGCAGCCTCAGACGTCACACCTAGAAAAGTCCTCTCGCTTGATTCACTCATGAAAGGGCTTGGAATCCTCGGGGGTTCAGCACTTCCAAATCCAGGGTAACCATCTCATCGTCCATGACTTCTTGCTGCACATCACTGTCCTGAGTTGGAATATCTGGCATGGCGTTTTCTTGAACATTCTCTCCTTCAACTTCAGATGCACCTTCTGTCTCCTCTTGATGCTCAACCTCTGCGAAACAAAAGAGAGATGCTTGATTAACAGCATTAAGAAAGGAGAAGCGTAGGAAGCACATGCAGTATGTAACATTTAGCCACCCAGACTGTGCAATTTGCAGGGCTTACCCTCTAATGGAAAACTGGGACTAGCTTCCACATTGATTGTTGGTCTTTTCCTATGACATTTAATCATTGACACTATCCTCTGCTCCACGGCTGTTAGTTGCAGCCTACTTGGCGGATCTCCTGCAGTTTGTGACCGTTCTCGATTGATCTGTGACACCATCTTCTGCAAAGATGAAAATTGAACTTTTTAAGAGAGGGTCCTTCTGAACACACGCGCACACACACGCACACACACACACACACACACATGCACACACACATGGATCACATTTACAGATGTTATTGCAGTGCATAAATATACATATATTTAAAAGCTCAAATAAATGTAAGTTTAACGTATTACTTACAGTCACTGCTTGTCTGAGGTCCTGCCAAATCTTTTTCAGCTGCGCACCAGTTCTCAAGGTCTTGGACATTCCATTAAACTCGACTGTGTCCTGGTCCCAAACTTTTGCGAGTGCAGATGGTTTAAGCTTATTTTCACCGAAGCTCCCCTTGTTCTCAAGAACTCCCCATCTACTCTCAATTAAGTCTACCAGGGGCTCAATTTTTTCCGCGAGAAATCTCTTCGCCCTTACGGTTTCCCCTTCTCCATCCCTGGCCCTTTCACTTTCTCTGCGCCCTTCCATTGCAGCCATCTCGTGATCGAAGCTGTATTTCCAACCTGCGGATCCACCTCTGCCATCAATAGATTCTCAATAGTGATCCACACAGTCCCCACACGTGCTATTTTTTTTATACTTTCAACTGCGCATGTGCAAATGGTTGTTTTTTTGTGTGTGCGCATGCGCAACTGCCCAGTGGGTTTAAAACTTTTTTTTGTGCATGCACGATTTGGTGCCCGTTTTTTTTTCCAGCGCATGTGCTGTGTGGTTTCAGCACACATTGGAGGTTCCTCCCTGTGAGTTCAGATCGGGTAGCACCGGTGCGAGAGGGTGTGCATGTGGTAAGAAAACTTTGCATTTTTATTTTCAGTACTGAGGGGCTGAAAAAAAATGGGCGTCCAGGTAAGTGAGTACCATTTTTTTCTTTAGGAAAACTTGGGCCCATGGCATCATCTGCAAAGTTCTTAATCATACCCCCTATATTCAAGTCTTGATCATTGATATATACCACAAAAAGCAAGGGACCTAGTACTGAGCCCTGTGGAACCCCATTGGAAACAGCCTTCAATCACCGAAACACCCATCAACCATTACCCTTTGCTTCCTGCCTCTGAGTCAATTTTGGTTCCAACTTGCCACTTTGCCCTGGATCCCATGGACTTTTACTTTCGTGGCCAGTCTGCCATGTGGGACCTTATCAAAAGCTACATCATACGCTTCGCCCTCATCGGCCTTCTTGGTTACATCTTCGAAAAATTCAATCAAGTTAGTCAGACACGACCTTCCCTTAATAAATCCGTGCTGACTTTCCCTGATTAATCCGTGTCTTTCTAAATGAAGATTTATCCTGTCCTTCAGGATTTTTTCCAATAATTTTCCCACCACTGAGGTTAGGCTGATTGGCCTGTAATTACTCGGTCTATTCTTTTTTCCCTTCTTAAACAAAGGTATCACATTAGCAGTCCTCTAGTTTTCTGGCACCACACCTGAAGCCAGAGAGGATTGGAAAATGATGGTCAAAGCCTCTGGTATTTCCTCTTTTGCTTCGCTTAATAGCCTGGGATACATTTCATCCGGGCCCGGGGACTTATCCACTTTCAAAGCTGCAAAACCCCTGAATACCTCCTCTCTCCCTATGTTTATTTCATCTAATATTTCACAGTCCTTCTCCTCAATAGCAGTGTCTGCATCGCCCCTCTCTTTTGTGAAAACAGATGCAAAATATTCATTAAGAACCATACCCACATCTTCTGCCATGACACACAGATTACCCATATGGTCTTGAATAGGTCCTGTCCTTTCTTTAGTTATCCTCTTGCTCTTAATATATTTATAGAACTTCTTTGGGTTTTCCTTGACTTTACTTGCCAAGAATTTTTCATGCTCTCTCTTTGCTTTCCTAATTTCCTTTTTAATTTCACCCCTGCACTTTCTATACTCCTCTAGAGATTCTGCAGTATTTAGCTTTCACTATCTGTCATAAGCCTCCCTTTTTTTCTTTATCCTACCCTGCATGGGCTCAAATTTCCCCAGGAGTTGCCCCGTTTTTTTTGGAGCAAGTAGCTTTTTTTGGAGTAACTTAAAAATAGCAAATGTCCCCATTTAGTGTAAGTCAGTTAGGTTTTTTTTTAGTTTCGTTTTTTTTTTCCAAAAGGGGGCTTGGCCAGCCACTTACGCCTGTTTTGGCCATAGAAGTAAATTTGGCCAGCTAAAAGTTACTCCAAACTAACTTAGGCCAGTGTATGTGGCCACTTTTATAGGCACAGAAAAACTTTACCTACATTTAAGAAATCAGCGCAGGTAGCCAGAGATAGGTGGGGGGGGGGGGGTGCGGTGGGGGTGGTGAGTTAGAGGATTCTAAAGCACTAAACACCTTCACAGCATCAGCACAACATCAAAACATCTTCAGCACAACATCTTCACGACATCATCAAAAATAAATGAAAGATAAATCAGCTTCTGAAAATAGAGCAGTCCTGCCTTGCCGACTGCAGAACGTACCGGCTAGCCCTTCGGCCAGGGCTAGGGGCGGCAGGAACGCATGACTGTAGGGGTGAGGGATGTTTTTCTTTTACAGTTGTTCCTAAATGTTGTGTGATGATAATGGAACATGATTCAATCTTAATGCAAAATATATTTTATTGGAAAGTTTACAATGCACTTCAACAACAACAACAACAACAACATCAACAACAGCAAAGAAAGGCTGCACCCATCCATCACCCGCATATCGGGGAAAGTGCACTTGCTCATAGGGGCGGTGATGATGGTGGGGGGGTGGTTGGGGGCCCGGCTTGGGTCTCACCAGTGGCTGGTGCGTGGAGTGAAGTGGGAGTGGCATTTGAGTATCCGGCCTTTGTGCCCTTATTGCAGTAGCTAGCTCCCTCATGACATCTGCCATCGTTTACACACCCTCTGAAATGCCCGCCCTGAGTTCCCGTCCCAGTGCTGATATTTCTCCCGACAGTGTCGCAACCTCATCACGCACCCCACTGACAGTCGCCACGAGTGATCTTGTAAAGGCATTGGTCTCCTCACCCAATGACAACCTGATTAACATCTGATGAAGACTGAATCTTAGGCGAGACTGGTTGGCTTTTCCTTCCCCTCACCGTGGGTCTGCCTAGTGGCACGCCTTCAATGCGAGGCACAGGCTGGGACGGTGGGACACTGGGTGTTCCATCATGCATTTCACCACCGCCACTGGGACCCGCAACTTCGGAAGGTGTGAAACCATGGAAAATCGCCGCGGAGCTCAAGGAGGTTTCTGGCAGTGTGATGCCCTGCACTATAGATTGATCCATGTCACTATCAGCATTCTTCCATGGTCCTATTTCCATGGACCCCTTGTCTCCTCACCTGCCTTGGTCAGGAGCGCACACATCTGGATCTTCTGGTGGATCTTCAGGATGTTCAGGATTGTCTTCTTCTTCTGCAAAATACAACAGAAGAGTCAAATGGTTAGCAGCACAGGAGGGGGCAGGATGGGTGGCATGAGTAGTCTCACGCGTAGCAGGCCAGTCAGCAGGTTGATTTGAAGGGTAACAATGCATTTTAATGACTCACCCTCACCCTCGCGCGTGGGTCCAGTTTGTGCAGAGCTGATTCTTTTACTGCAGGTGCGACTCAGCAAGGCAGTGATGCTCTGTTCCAGGGGTGATAGTTGGTGCAGATTTAGTGGACCTCCTCCTGTTCTAAGTCTTTCCCTTTTGTTGTGGGCCAATTTCTTCTGCAAAGATGAAAATATAACTTTTCACACATGGTGCGCTTTTGATGGGTGGGACATATACAGATGGTCACATTTACAATTGCAATTCCATTCAAAGATGAAGATATTACTTACACTCACAACTTGACCAACATCCTGCCATTTCTTTTTGCACTGGCTTCCAGATCTTGCGGTATTCATCCCTGCAGAGTATTCTTCTGCAACTAGATTCCATCGTCTTCTCAATTCTTTGGGTGGAACATTTGTGGGGTCACTCTTACTGATATCCAGCTCCAGCCATTTGTCCTCAATGACAGTGACTAGTTTCTCCATTTCCTCATGGAGGAAATTATTTGTTCTTGTTGCATGTTCTTACATCATTGGTGTATTGGACTTACACTCAGGTTTTCGTGAAATATCACAGTTCTCACCTTTCTTCCACCGATGCAGCACCCCTTTCTACTCCCTCAGCCATCCAAAAATCACAATTCACACCTGACCTTCTAATATCATCCATTGCCAATGCTGCTGAGGCACTGAGGACGCTCTCCTTTTAATTGGCCGATTGCCAAGCTTCCTGCTCTATTGCGCATGCATGCACGCTGAAACATGCATTGCGCGTGCGCAAGCTGAAATGGACATGCGCCCCCTGCCGACACTCGAGGAAATGCTAGGCCCAAGCCCTGTCCCCCCTGCCAGATGCGCTGAGCAAGCGCGACCGAAGTTCCACCCCCCGCAGTCTCTGGAGCGCCATGCCACGAGACCAGAAGGATGAAGGAGCGGCCAAATTAAAAGCTACATTTTCGGCGTGTTTTTTTTGCCCCACGAAGTCGGCTAACTACGCCGTCCAAGACAAATTGGTGAAAATAAAGATTTTTATGCTTGACATGAATGGAAACTTGCCATTAACATTGAATAAAACACCCAAGTACTACGCTTGTGAATCTACTTGTGTGTCATAAGAACATAAAAACATAAGAACATAAGAAATAGGAGCAGGAGTAGACCATATAGCCCCTCGAGTCTGCTCTGCCATTTAATACGATCATGGCTGATCCGATCATGAACTCAGCTCCACTTCCCTGCTCGCTCCCCATAACCCCTTATTCCCTTATCGGTTAAGAAACTGTCTGTCTTTGTCTTAAATTTATTCAATGACCCAGCTTCCACAGTTCTCTGGGGCAGAGAATTCCACAGATTTACAAACCTCTGAGAGAAGAAATTCCTCCTCATCTCAGTTTTAAATGGGCGGCCCCTTATTCTAAGATTATGTCCCCTAGTTGTAGTCTCCCCTATTAGTGGAGACATCCTCTCTGCATCGACCTTGTCAAGCCCCCTCATAATCTTATACGTTTCGATTAGATCACCTCTCATTCTTCTGAAATCGAATGAGTAGAGGCCCAACCTCCTCAACCTTTCCTCATAAGTCCACCCCCTCATCTCCGGAATCAATCTAGTGAACCTTCTCTGAACTGCCTCCGAAGCAAATGTATCCTTTCTTAAATGTGGAAACCAAAACTGCGTGCAGTATTCCAGGTGTGGCCTCACCAATACCCTATATAACTAGCAAGACTTTCCTGCTTTTATACTCCATCCCCTTTGCAATAAAGGCCAAGATTCCATTGGCCTTCCTGATCACTTGCTGTACCTGCATACTAATCTTTTGTGTATCTTGCACCAGGACCCCCAGGTCCCGCTGTACTGCAGCACTTTGCAATTTTTCTCTATTTAAATAATAACTTGCTCTTTGATTTTATTCTGCCAAAGTGATAACCTCACACTTTCCAACATTATACTCCATCTGCCAAATTATTGCCCACTTACTTAGCCTCTCGGTGTCCTTTTGCAGGTTTATTGTGCCTCCTCACACATTGTTTTTTCTCCCATTTTTGTATCATCAGAGAAGTTGGCTACATTACACTCGGTTCCTTCATCTAAGTCGCTAATATAGATTATAAATAGTTGGGGTCCCAGCATTGATCCCTGCGGATTGCCAACCGAGAATGAACCATTCATCCCGATTCTCTGTTTTCTGTTGGTTAGCCAATCCTCTATCCATGCTACTATATTACCCCCAACCCCGTGAACTTTTATCTTGTACAGTAACCTTTTATGTGGCACCTTGTCAAATGCCTTCTGGAAGTCCAAATACACCACATCCACTGGTTCCCCTTTATCCACCCTATTTGTTACATCCTCAAAGAATTCCAACAAATTTGTCAAACATGACTTCCCCTTCATAAATCCATGCTGACTTTGCCTGACTGAATTTTGCTTTTCCAAATGTCCTGCTACTGCTTCTTTAATAATGGACTCCAACATTTTCCTGACCACAGATGTTAGACTAGTTTCCTGCTTTTTATCTGCCTCCTTTTTTAAATAGGGGCATTACATTTGCAGTTTTCCAATCTGCTGGGACCCCCCCAGAATCCAGGGAATTTTGGTAAATTACAACCAATGCATCCACTATCCCTGCCGCTATTTCTTTTAAGACCCTAGGATGCAAGCCATTGGGTGCTTTTATGAGGTGCTACTTCTGCAGAGCTGGAGGCAGCCTGTTTACTTCCCTGTGGTGACTGCTTAGACATTCTTGGCGAATGTCATCTGGGTTTTGGAGCCTGTAATGGCCCTGTCAAAGTCTACTGCTGCTGCAACTGTGCAGGCGCAGACTGTGCAGGAGGCGTCTGGGACTCTGATAGAGAGGGTGGCAACAGGGGAGAAGTGTAAATGCTTTGAAAGGAGCTCACACTTCCATGTCCCCTCTCACCATCATCCCTCTCATTGGCCACCTGCAATTCCCTGCTAGTAAGGAGCTGGAGAGCACCTTGCTACACATCAGTGGAATCATGAGGACCCATGTCTATGCTAACATCCCTCCTAGACAGGATATCTCTGAGTTTCTGCTATCTATGCTCCATAGATAGCCATTTATTCACCATAGAGACCATGTGATCCCGTGAGTGGTGCATTAGCTGTTCCATACAGGTGGCCATCCTATCTACAATCGCCATCACCTGTGACACAGTGGTGCTCATGTTGGAGATGGACTCCTCCATTCTATGAACATTTGCAGACATTGCAGTCGCAGACTGTGCACAGAGCCTTCTGCACATCTTGCTGCATCTGCAGGATCGTCCTCTTTCTGCATGGCCCCTGAGGCACAATGTCTGCATGCAGCTGAGCAGAGCTGGGAGTGTCCTGCGCCACTGGCGAGATGTCTCCACTGCTGTCCCTGTCTCCATCAACTGCTCTTGTTCACTTTTGACTTGTGACAGACCCGGTGACAACACTATTCCATCTCGCGTGGACTTACTGAGGTATGCGTATCTGCACGAGTGCTAGGTCCGTGTATGTCTGGTGATTCTGTGCCCTCAGAGGCTGAAAGCTCCTCTGAGAAGTTGTCTTCCTATTCCTCCTGGACGGGGGTGGTGGGGGCTGGGGGATGGCAGGGAGATAAGGTGGCTCTTGATGGACCTGTGGGGAGAGTAAAGAGATGAGTTAGATATGTCATATGAAGAATACCATTATGTGCCTGATGTATACCATGTGGCTGTGGGATATGTAATTCTGTCACCAGTTTGCTGAGATGTCCCCCTCTCTCCGTTTCCCTTCTCCAGTTGCTCAGCCATTCCCAATACTTCTAACGCAGCCTCCTCTGCTGTTGTGAGGGTGGCAAATGATGGAGGCCCACCATCAGTTCTCTCCCTCTTATTGTGTGGTCTCTTTTCCTGCAAGGAGAGAAAGAAAAGGTTGAGTGAAAGTGATGGAATGAATGTAAGGAATGGATGATTTACATCTTTAGAGGGAGATCATGATGGATTGGGATGACAAAGCCAAGTGGCCTCCTTGTATGTTGTTAGTTGGTATGATTGCATTAGGATGAGGATAAGTGTGAGGGGTGGCTAGTAAGATGGGGATGTGATAATGTAGATAGAGAGAGAGAGAGAGATGGATGGACGTGCAAAGTAAGTTGGTGTGAGTAAGGATGTGCAGGAGTAGGGTAGGGAAGGCAGAGTGATGGGGATGTGATGAGAGGCACAGCAGGTTGAAGTTGAGTGTGGCTTTGTACTCACCTTTTCTGATCTAATGAGATCATTGAAACATTTCCAGCACTGCATCCAGGTCCTCCTGAACATATCCTTGTTGTTCACCCCTTCTGCAATTTGAAGCCACGCTATTTTTGTCTCCTGAGGAGATCTCTTCCACCTATTCGAATCAAAGAGGACCTCATTGCCTGCTCTGACTCCCTCCACAAGCATATGGAGGGAGTCATCAGAGAATCTGTGTGCAGCCCTCTGCCTCTGTGCAGTTATGTCTCTAACAGATTATCTGGTCATTTGTGGGAGCTTGCTTGTGTGCAAATTGGCTGCCGCGTTTCCTACATTACAACAATGACAACGCTCCAAAAATACTTCATTGGCTGTAAAGCACTCTGAGACATTCGGTGGTCATGAAAGGCGCTATATAAATCCAAGTCTTTTAACTGTTTGGAGCAATCAAAGCCTCCAATGCAGTGACTGCACACTCCTAGATGAACCTACAAGTGCAATGTGGCCATGGCTCCTTTAAATATCCCAGACGAAAATGCATCATTGATGATGTTATCAGACCAGCACCATTTAATAGTGCCGGGAAATGCACAGAGCAGGATTAATAAGCCCCATTAGCACAAAGTAGATTTCTGCAGCAGGATGGAAGCAACAACAGGGTTGCGACCCACCACACCAACTGTCCACACCCAGGTAAAGAAAATTCCAGCCATAATCTGGGATTAACAGAAGAGCTTTTCAAACAGTTTAAGCATACAAGAAAATAAGGGGGTAGATCTCCGGTTGCTGTGGGGAAAATGCCTTTTGTTTGCTAGAGGGGGGAGATTTGTTCTACTTTCTATTGAAAAAAATTATACTGTGTGTTCTATTAGAACATAACCGTTCACTAATGTCCTTTAGGGAAGGAAATCTGCTGTCTTCACCTGGTCTGGCCTATGTATGACTCCAGACCGACAGCAATGTGGTTAACTCTTAATTGTCCTGTGAAATGGCCTAGCAAGCTGCTCAGTTGTATCAAACCACTACTGGATGGACCACCCTGCATTGACCTAAGCACCGTAATCGGACACGACAAAGGCACAATCAGCTGAGTCGACCCTGCAAAGTACTCCTCACTAACATCTGGGGAATTGTGCCAAAATTGGGAGAGCTGTCCCACAGACTAGACAAGCAACAGCCTGACATAGTCATATTCACAGAATCATACCTTTCAGCCAATGTCCCAGACTCCTCCATCACCATCCCTGGTTATGTCCAGTCACATCGGCAGGACAGACCCACCAGAGGTGGCGGCACAATGGTATACAGTTAGGAAGAAGTGACCGTGGGAGTCCTCAACATTTACTCTGGACCCTATGAAGTCTCATGTCATCAAGTCAAACTTGGGCAAGGAAACCTCCTGCTGATTACCAGCTCCCTCAGCTGAAGAATCAGTGCTTGTCTATGTTGAATACCATTTGGAAGAAGCATTGAGGGTAATAAGGACACAGAATATACTGTGGGAGGGGGAATTCAATGACCATCACCAAGAGTGGCTCGGTAATACCACTACTGTCCAAGCTGGCCGAGTCCTGAAGGACACAGCTACCAGACTTGGCCTGCAGCAGGCAGTGATAGAACCAACACGAGGGAAAACCTACTTGACCTCATCTTCGCAAATCTACCTGTCGCAGATGCATCTGTCCATGACTTATTGGTAGCAGTGACCACCGCACAGTCGTTGTGGAGACAAAAAGTTGATTTAAAGGCAACATTTTTTTTGCTTGAATAAGCTAGGCAAAATTAGTTCTGCGCAACACTTTTTGTGCACACCCAGCAACAAGTTCAATGGGATAATCTTGCAACTATCTTGAAGTGAATCGAGGTGACCAGAAGATGGCATTATTGCAAGAAAATACTGGTAACTTCTGATGATAACAGGAGAAAAAAAATACCCACTGAATGTTGATCTATCACTTCTTTAAACATCCTCAACAGAAGCACAATCTGTATTTCAGAAAGCCCATTTTGTTGGAAAAGTCATAGTTACCTTGTCATTAAAGCAGAAATCAAGAGAAAAACATTAACACTGCCTTAATATTAAACAGCAAAGCTTGATTCATTTATATCACGGGTGCATTTCCGGATATCAATTAATACTCTATTTGTATTTTCAATGATATTCCAAAGCCACAATTCTAGTGTAATATAATAAATGAAATATTTGGTTTTACAGTTGAGCCTAAATTTTGTCGAGCATTTCCAGAGTTAAAAAAGCATTGTCTCTCTGTACATCTATGTTATTCTTGGTGGGATCTCCACAGATGCTTTTGCTTTCAATGTCACTCCATGGTTGAAGAAAGGCATTCTATGTGATGTGGGACACAATCCCTCGCCGGCCTGTTTTACTTCCTTCTGTCATCCCAGATGAACTGGTCAAACCTAACAAACTAATCCCCTGGTGTCACTTCTAGTATGAATATCTTTTGAAACTGGAATTTGACCTTGTATATTCTCGGTGAGACCCACTGTCTTTCTTTATGTGTTAACGTGGATAATTCATACTGGCAGGCTAGTCAACCCTCAGACATCACAACTAAGTTGCTCCTGTCCTCACATAACCCATACAAAAATAGTTTGGAAAAGATCTCCTCAGAAATAGTGCAGTAAGGTCCTGGAAAATATTTTTTTAAACCCAATATAGGTAGATAAATAACTGAGTACAAATACTCATACAGATAAATGTTGGCATGTAAGATACAAACTTTTCATTTTTACTGTCCATCTGGTTATGGTGTGAGGTTTTATGGTAAAGGTCAAAAACGTATATAACTTAATTCTTGGAAGTTTCTCTTCCCACTTTGTTTACATTTGAATCATAAGTTCCCCACCTCTTCAGTTATTGTGTTATGAATACAAAATTTAAGCTCACCAGCTGCAAGAAATTTACACGTATACATGTCATCATCATCATCATTGAGGAAGACTTGCTTCCATTCTAAAAGTGAGTTCTCAGGTGACTGTACAGTCCAATGCGGGAATTACAATCTCTGTCACAGGTGGGACAGACAGTCATTGAAGAAAAGGGTGGGTAGGAAGTCTGGTTTTCCACACATTCCTTCCACTGTCTGCGCTTGGTTTCTGTATGCTCTCGGCGACGGTAATCAAGGTGCTCAGCGCCCTCCCGGATGCTCTTCCTCTACTTAGGGTGGTCTTGGGACAAAGCTTCCCAGATGCCTGTGGTGATGTTGCACTTAATCAAGGAGGCTTTGAGGGTGTCCCTGAAATGTTTCCTCTGCCCACCTGGGGCTCGTCTGCTGTGTAAGAGTTCCGAGTAGAGCACTTGCTTTTGAAGTCTCGTGTTGGACATGTATGACACTAAAGTATGACATGATGGTCAAAATGCGCATTAGGTATATTTTTAGATAGATAAATAAATATATGAAGGAGGCTTAACAACTTTGATGAGACAACTATAACATGGGAAGCTGCCATCAATTTGCCTCTGGTAAACAAAACCGTTATTTAATCTTGATGTTCTGCTGGTGTTCATAAACTACTCAAACTACACTCTCATAGTTTATGATATCATTAGAACTCCTGACTGAATGGGAACTTTAAAATTCACTGCCAACTATCTATTATCCTGTATTTATTTGGAAGCATCACAGGCCAGAGGTTACACAGGCCTTGTCTCAGAATAGTTCTCTTTGGGGAAAAGGGTACACTGAGTTATTTCATTAAAGAAACATGACAAAAACACACACAAAGAACCATGCGATGATTTATTACTATTGTTTCATTTGTAAGCAAGACTGAAGACGAAACTCCAAATTTCTCTGTAGTTGTTAGCAATTAAAGGAATATTGTTGTCTTATTAGGGAGAATGGTGACACTAAAGTATGAGGTGGGAAAAAGGTAATTATGTAATTGAAACATAGAAACATAGAAATTAGGTGCAGGAATAGGCCATTCGGCCCTTTGAGCCTGCACCGCCATTCAAGAAGATCATGGCTGATCATTCCCTCAGTACCCCTTTCCTCCTTTCTCTCCATGATCCCCTCAGCCATAAGGGCCATATCTAACTCCCTCTTGAATATATCCAATGAACTGGCATCAACAACTGTCTGCGGCAGGGAATTCCATAGTTTAACAACACTCTGAGTGAAGAAGTTTCTCCTCATCTCAATCCTAAATGGCCTACCCCTTATCCGAAGACTATGTTCCCTGGTTCTGGACTCCCCCAACATCAGGAACATTCTTCCCGCATCTAACCTGTCCAGTCCCGTCAGAATCTTATACGTTTCTATGAGATCCCCTCTCAGCCTTCTAAACTCCAGTGAATAAAGGCCCAGTTGATCCAGTCTCTCCTCATATGACAGTCCAGCCATCCCTGGAATCAGTCTGGTGAACCTTTGCTGCACTCCCTCAATAGCAAGAACGTCCTTCCTCAGATTAGGAGACCAAAACTGAACACAATATTCCAGGTGAGGCCTCACTAAGGTCCTGTACAACTGCAGTAAGACTTCTCTGCTCCTATACTCAAATCCCCTAGCTATGAAGGCCAACATATCATTTGCCTTCTTCACCGCCTGCTGTACCTGCATGCCCACTTTCAGTGACTAATGAACCATGACACCCAGGTCTCGTTGCACCTCCCCTTTTCCTAATCTGCCGCCATTCAGATAATATTCTGCCTTTCTGTTTTTGCCCCAAAAATGGATAACCTCACATTTATCCACATTATACTGCATCTGCCATGCATTTGCCCACTCACCTAACCTGTCCAAGTCACCCTGCAGCCTCTTGGCGTCCTCCTCACAGCTCACACCGCCACCCAGTTTAGTGTCATCCGCAAACTTGGAAATATTATATTAAATTCCTTCATCTAAATCGTTAATGTATATTGTAAAGAGCTGGGGTCCCAACACTGAGCCCTGCGGCACTCCACAAGTCACTGCCTGCCATTCTGAAAGGGACCTGTTTATCCTGACTCTCTGCTTCCTGTCTGCCAACGAGTTCCCAATCCACGTCAGTACATTACCCCCAATACCATGCGCTTTGATTTTGCACACCAATCTCTTGTGCGGGACCTTGTCAAAAGCCTTTTGAAAGTCCAAATACACCACATCCATGGGTTCTCCCTTGTCCACTCTGCTAGTTACATCCTCAAAAAATTACAGAAGATTCGTCAAGCATGATTTCCCTTTCATAAATCCATGCTAACTTGGTCCGATCCTGTCACTGCTTTCCAAATGCGCTGCTATTTCATCCTTAATGATTGATTTCAACATTTTCCCCACTACTGATGTCAGGCTAACCGGTCTATAATTACTTGTTTTCTCTCTCCCTCCTTTTTTAAAAAGTGGTGTTACATTAGCTACCCTCCAGTCCATAGGAACTGATCCAGAGTCGATAGACTGTTGGAAAATGATCAGCAATGCATCCAATATTTCTAGGGCCACTTTCTTAAGTACTCTGGGATGCAGACTATCAGGCCCCGTGGATTTAATGGCCTTCAATCCCATCAATTTCCCTTACACAATTTCCCGCCAAAGAAGGATATCCTTCAGTTCTCCTTCTCACTAGACCCACTGTCTCCTAATACATTTGGAGGTTATTTGTGTCTTCCTTCATGAAGACAGAACCGAAATATTTGTTCAATTGGTCTGCCATTTTTTTGTTCCCCATTATAAATTCACCTGACTCCGACTGCAAGGGACCTACATTTGTCTTCACTAATCTTTTTCTCCACATATTTATAGAAGCTTTTGCAGTCAGTTCTTATGTTCCCTGCAAGCTTCCTCTCGTACTCTATTTCCCCCCTCTTTATTAAACCCTTCGTCTTCCTCTGTCGAATTCTAAATTTCTCCCAGTCCTCAGGTTTGTTGCTTTTTCTAGCCAAATGATATGCATCTTCCTTGGGTTTAACACTATCCTTAATTTCCCTTGTTAGCCATGGTGGAGCCATCTTCCCCGTTTTATTTTTACTCCAGACAGGGATCTATAATTGCTGAAGTTCATCCATGTGATCTTTAAATGTTTGCCACTGCTTATCCACCGTCAACCCTTTAAGTATCCTTTGTCAGTCTATTCTAGCCAATTCACGCCTCATACCGTCGAAGTTAACTTTCCTTAAGTTCAGGACCCTAGTTTCCGAATTAACTGTGTCACTCTCCATCTTAATAAAGAATTCTACCATATTATGTTCACTCTTCCCCAAGGAGCCTCGCACAACAAGATTGCTAATTAATCCCTTCTCATTACACATCACCCAGTCTTGGATGGCCAGCTCTCTAGTTGTTCCTCGACGTATTGGTCTAGAATCCCTAATACACTCCAGGAAATCCTCCTCCACCACATTGCTACCAGTTTGGTTAGCCCAATCAATATGTAGATTAAAGTCGCTCATGATAACTGCTGTACCTTTATTGCACACATCCCTTATTTCTTGTTTGATGCTGTCCCCAACCTCACTACTACTGTTTGGTGGTCTGTACATGTAATGTCTGTAAGCTTATAATGTTTGTCGCTCCACTTGTGGATGTGGACGTATTGTGTAACGCAACTGCAGAGTTAATAATTAAACAGAACCAGGCAGATTCCAGAGGCTTCCGAGAGAGCTGCCTGCTATGTAGGAAGCTGTGTGTGCTTGTGCTCTGTGAATATATCACATTGGGCGATGAGATGGGATTTTTCGGATGATTTAAAGCTTAAATTTTGTTGGGGAAGGATTCAGCCAGCCGACAGAGAGAATTTGGAAGTTTCTGTCTTTGGAAAAATGCTACAAAATCTGAGGTAACTCTGAGCATACGGTGTGAACAGCTAGAGTTTAAAATGGCAGGTGTAATCGGATATTTGGGGGAATATAGACATGACCAGGAACATTTTAAAGCGTATGTGGATCGGCTAAAAATGTATTTCACTGCAAATAACATAATCGAAGTTCCAGACAATGCAGCTCAGAATCGGGCTGTGTTGGAATGTAGGAAAGCAATCTTCTTATCCGAGGCAGGTCTGGCATTGTACATAACCCTTGTAAATCCTCTTGTGCCTGACGAGCCAAAGGACACAACGCTTAAAGAGATTTTAACGAAGCTGGAGCAGCACTATAATGCCAAACCGTTAGAAATTGCTGAAAGCTATTGTTTTGGGATTCAGAATCAAAAGTCTGATGAAAGTGTCAGTGATTAGATCGTAGCATTAAAAAAGCTATCGATGCACTGTAATTTTGGAAACTTTCAAAACTGAGCATTACGGGATCGTTTTGTTTGTGGGGTGAAAAATGATGCGATCAGATGGAAGTTATTGACGACAGATGACTTGACTTTTGAGATTGCTTATCAGACAGCGATGGGCATGGCCGAACAATACTCCCGAGAATTAAATAATAATTACGGTCATCAGTCAACCGATGTAAATCACCTGCAGGTTCAAAGTAAAAGACGGTGGGGGCCCAAAGTCTCAGAAACTGGAAATTCTAACAGAGCGTCAAAATCGTGCTATAGATGCCTGGGACAACATATTGCTCAAAGTTGTCCATACGTGAAGTCAGAGTGTTTCTTCTGCAGGAAGACTGGGCATCTTGCGAAGGCATGCCGACTGAAGGGTAAACCAGTTTCAAAGCTATGGGTCCAGCATTCAAATCTATGAGTATAAATCCCAAGAGACTACATAGCATGGAAGAACAACAACAGGACGAGGAGATGTTAGAGTTACATGTCATCAGGAGCACGAGGTTAACGGACAGCGATTCGTAAAGCATCAAAATCCACATAGATGTTGCGGGATTCAAGATACCAATGGAACTTAACACGGGTGCATCCGTGAGTGTAGTACCGGAGTCGCTGTACCTCAATAAATTGCGTGATTTTCGACTGGAGAAATCCAAGATAGAGCTGCGAGGCTACTCGAGAGAGAAAATTCCTGCAGTAGGTCGTATCACCGTACCGGTGAAATATAAAGATCAATTTCAGAACTTGCCTCTAATAGTAGTGAAAGGAGACAAGTCTGCCTTACTCGGAAGAAATTGGTTGAGTTCACTGAAGTTGGATTGGAGTAAGATTTTCTGTGTGGAAGCGAGATTTTCATCAATGGATGAGGTTATCAAGAAGTATCCGAAGGTGTTCTGCAAAACGGGCAGTCCGATCCAAGGCTTCAAGGCGAGTGTCAGGGTACAGAAGGACGCTAGATCGGTTTACTGCAAGCCACGTTTTGTACCATATGCACTCAAGGAGAAAGTTGAGCAAGAACTCAAAAGACTAGAGACTGAGAACATTATTTGTAAGATAGATCGATGTAATTGGGCTACACCCGTTGTTGTTGAAACTAAGTCCGATGGTAAGGTAAGATTGTGTGGTGATTATAAAGTAACCATTAACCAGGTTCGAGAGAGTAATTGCCGAATATAGAAGATGTGCTCACAACACTGACAGGTGGACAGATCTTCTCAAAACTGGATCTTACGAATGCCAACTGACAGCTTGAACTAGATGAGGAGTCCAAGTCATGTTTGACTATAAATACTCATCTAGGCCTATACCAATTTAATAGGCTACCATTTGGAGTGTCTTCTGCCCCTGCCATATTCCACGGGGTGATGAACCAGATTTTACAAGATGTTGAAGGGGTAGTATGTTATTTGGATGACCTATTAATTTCAGCACTAAATAGGCAAATTCATAATAACTTATTGAATTAAGTCCTCAAACGGCTAGAGAAGCACAGAGTATGAGTGTCTGCTCATAAGTGTGAGTTATTTAAAAACTCAGTGGAGTACTTAGGGTGCAGAGTAGCAAAGATGCTTTACATCCAACCATGGAAAAATTGGATGCAATTAGAAATGCACCCACTCCCAGGAATGTCACGGAATTTCGTTCATTCTTGGGTCTTTTGAGCTATTACGGGAAGTTCCTACAAAATTTGGCTAAAGTATTACATCCACTGAATTAACTTTTGAAAAAACAGGTCCATTGGAAGTGGTCAAAAGAATGCGATACAGCATTCAAGGAATGTAAAAGCAAATTGGTAGAGAGCACCATGTTAGTTCACTATGACATATCTAAGGAGATGAAGCTAGCATGTGATGCCTCTCTGTATGGAGTTGGGGCAGTAATCTCTCATGTATCAGAGACCAATTGCTTTTGCTTCATGCAGTCTCAGTGCCAATGAGAGTAATTATGCACAAATTGAAAGGGAAGCTTTGGCATTCATTTTTGGGGTCAAGAAGTTTCACAAATAATTGTATGGTCGTAAGTTTACCATCATTACGGACCATAAGCCCCCAACAGCAATCCTCCATCCAAAGTCCCCAGTTCCAACATTAGCTGCAGCCCGAATGTAGAGATGGGTTTTGATTTTGTCAGCATATACATATGATATTGAATACAGATGATCAGCTGATCACAGTAATGCTGATGCAATATCTAGATTGCCTTCCCCATCACAAGTTACACCTGATAGGGAAGAAGTGTTTTATTTTTCATACATTGATGAACTGCCAGTCACAACTGAAGAGATTGGTAGAGCATCCAAATGTGACCCAGTGATGTCAAAGGTGTATGATTATATTGCAAATGGATGGCCAAACCAGGTTAACAGACAAAGATACACATCCATTCTTCATTCGTCGGAATGAATTATCAGTCGATAAATATTGCAGGAGTGGTTATACCAAATAAATTCAGGTCCAAATTATTCGGAGACCTCCATGACTAGCACCTGGGAATGTGCTTGACCAAGAGTTTTGCACGCAGTTATTTATGTTGGCCAGATCTTGATAAAGAGATATAGAGTACATCGTGAGTCAGTGTACGACATGTTAATCGGTAAGCAAGCAACCACCACCAATACCATTACAGCCATGGAAATGGCCTCCCAGGGTGTAGCAAAGGCTACATATTTATTTTGCTGAGTTTAAAGGACAACAATTGTTCATTGTGATTGATAACCATTCGAAGTGGGTTGAGGTGTTTCCAATGTGGAAAATAACAACAAGTAAAACATTGGACATTTTACGAAAATTATTTTCTTCATTTGGCCTCCCTGAAGAAATTGTTTCGGATAATGGACCACAATTTCGTTGAGAAGAATTTGCACAATTCACGAGCAAAAATGGTGTGAAACATACCAAGATTCCACCATACCATCCTGCTTCGAATGGTGCAGCAAAGCACACTGTACAAATTGTAAAACGTGCCCTCATAAAATAAATGTTCGATCCTAATCCAAGGAAATGACAGTTGTCATTGGATCACAAATTGGCTAATTTTTTGATTACATATCAAAATGCTCCTCATACAACTACTGGTAGAACACCAGCAGAGTTGTTTCTCAAACGACAGCCACGAACCAGATTCTCGTTCTTAAAACCAAATTTGGCACAGTCTGTAGAAGAGACACAATTAAGACAGAAAGAGAACCATGAGTAAAAGAGAGTAAAAGAGAGAAGTGTGAAATTAAACCAGAAGGCGAGAGTGAAGAACCATCACCATAAATCGTTAAAGTGGTTACCAGGAAGAGTGGTGAAGATATGTGATCCTCGCACATATTTGGTAAAGATGTTTGATTATGGACAGGTTAGGTTTATTCATATTGATCATATTTTACCTACAGACATGGAAGGAGTTGAAGGTGGGAATGATTCAATTATTTCTGACTCATCAGATAGTTTTGATACCCTAGTAGCAAATCCTAAATCCAATGTACTAGAAACAAATCCAGGAGAGAATCAGAATGAAAGTCTAAGTCCGAGTCAGGAAGACAAAGAGCCTGAAGTTAGTGTGAGTTCAAATGAATATCGAGGAAATTCCGTGGAGGAAAACATTCCTCAGAATGAGCCTTGACTGAATTTAGATTCGACACCATGTTTGGAAGGTTCTGTTTGAGAGCGAAGGTATCCTCTTCGAAACAGAAAACAAGTGGTAAAGTTAAATTTGTAAATATGGAAAACAATAAGTATATATCCTGTGTTATGTATAAACATGAAAGTTATGTATGATGTTTGTTATAATAACTTCTTCATTAAGGAGGGAAAAGTGTAATGTCTGTCAGTTTGTAATTTTGTAGCTCCACACTGTGGATGTGGATGTATTGTGTACTGCAACTGCAGAGTTAATAATTAAACAGGACCAGTCAAATTCCAGAGGCTTCCGAGAGAGCTGCCTGCCATGTCGGAAACTGTGTGTGCTTGTGCTCTGTGAATATATCACAGTACACAACTCCCACTAGCGTTTTCTGCCCTTTGGAATTCCGCAGCTCCACCCATACCAATTTCACATCATTCTGCCTCCTTTTCCACTCTGCCTATTCTTCCTCAATGTTGAATACCCCTGGATGTTGAGTTTCCATCCTTGGTCACCCTGGAGCCATGTCTCCGTGATGCCAATTACATCATATCCATTAGCTGCTATCTGCACAGTTAATTCGTCCACCTTATTCCGAATACTCCTTGCTTTGAGGCACAGAGCCTTCAGGTTTGTCTTTTTAACACACTTTGCTCCTTTAGAATTTTTCTGTAATGTGGCCCTTTTTGTTTTTTGCCTTGGGTTTCTCTGCCTTTTACTATTCTCCTTTCTATCTTTTGCTTCTGCTCCATTTTATTTCCCTCTGTCTCCCTGCATAGGTTCCCATCCCCCTGCCATATTAGTTTAACTCTTCCCCAACAGCACTAGCAAACACTCCTCCTAGGACATTGGTTCCGGTCCTGCCCAGGTGCAGACCATCCGGTTTGTACTGGTCCTACCTCCCCCAGAACTGGTTCCAATGCCCCAGGAATTTGAATCCCTCCCTTTTGCACTATTCCTCAAGCCACGCATTCATCTGAGCTATCCTGCGATTCCTACTCTGACTAGCACGTGGCACTGGTAGCAATCCTGAGATTACTACTTTTGAGGTCCTACTTTTTAATTGAGCTCCAAGCTCCCTAAATTCATCTTGTAGCACCTCATCCCATTTTGTTACCTATATCGTTGGTACCTATATGCACCACGACAACTGGCTGTTCACCCTCCCTTTTCAGAATGTCCTGCACCCACTCTGAGACATCCTTGACCCTTGCACCAGGGAGGCAACATACCATCCTGGAGTCTCGGTTGTGGCTGCAGAAACGCCTATCTATTCCCCTTACAATTGAATCCCCTATCACTATTGCTCTCCCACTCTTTTTCCTGCCCCCCTCTGCAGCAGAGCCACCCACGGTGCCATGAACTGGCCTGCTGCTGCTACCCCCTGATGAGTCATCCCCCCCAACTGTACCCAAAGCGGTGTATCTGTTTTGCAGGGGACCCCTGCACTATCTTCCTTGCACTGCTCTTCCTGCTGGTCACCCATTTACTATCTGGTTGTGTACCCTTTTCCTGCGGTTAGACCAACTCGCTAAATGTGCTATTCACGTCATTCTCAGCATCGTGGAGGCTCCAGAGTTCATCCACTCACAGCTCCAGTCTGTCAGGAGCTGGAGGCGGATACACTTCCCGCACACATAGTCGTCAGGGACACCGGAAGCGTCCCTGACTTCCCACATAGTACAGGAGGAGCATAATACGTGTCCGAGCTGTCCTGCCATGACTTAACACTTAGATAAACTTAATTTGGCAACAACAATGCTAAATGTTACTTGCTGATAAAAGAAAAAAGAAAAGCTACTTATCAATCACGAGCCAATCACTTACCCCTTTGGCTGTGACGTCACCTTTCCATTTCTTTCTCCTTCTTTTTTGCCTTCTGACCACGCTGCAGCTGCACCGGTAGGCCTCTCGACTGCCCGAACTCCTCCTCGACTGCCGCCACCTCCGACACACCCGCTGGGCCTTTTGCAGGCCTCTCGACTGCCCGAACTCCTCCTCGAATGCAGCAGAAACTCCTAGGAACTGATAATGTGATGGTGGGTGCTACCATCAGACTCGGAGGCTAAGGCCGGCATCATGCCCAATGCACCCAGCACACCTTAATGTGACCAGCCAATGCAAAGAGCACAGAGGTCTGGAGCGTAATCTGTGTGCAAAAACAATTTTAAACTAGGATGTCTCTCAATGATGTGATCAGAGCATCTGAGCAATTAAAAAATGGCAGAATCCCCTGCCACCCCTGTCTGGTCTCCCACCAGCACCTCTGCCTTGAGTCTCCATACATGCCATAAAATCCGACCAATGATCATCATGCAACTCCTCTCCTCAAAAATCCAACCCTTGTCTCCCCCCTCCTTGCAAACTACCACCCCATCTACAACCTCCCTTTTCTCTCCAAAGTCCTTGAATGTGCTGTTGCCTCACAAATCTGTGCCCATCCTTCCCGGAACTCCATGTTTGAATTCCACCCCTGCCACAGTACCAAAACGGCTCTTATCAAAGTCACAAATTGCACTCTGTGCGACTGTGACAAAGGTGATGGGAGCGAAATTCGGGGCATTTGCAGGGCAAACAACTTTTCGCCCGGACTCCCGCTGATGACTCCCGCGAAAATCCACGGGGGTTTCGCGGCAGTGGTAACCGGTAGTGCCCGGCTCCGCTACGCCAGCGATGACAATGTCGTCACCATGCGCAGCGACCGTTTTTTGCCCCAGAACAAAAATTCGGCAGTGACCCCTGAAGCTGCGCCGAGTGATGCCAGTGACAGCTTTAGAGGGTGTGCACTGGGCTGTAGGCCGCTCGCAGGGTGAAATTTAAAGGGGAGGTGGCGATTTCAAAATCAAATCGGCCGACTTACCAGTCGCAGCTTGTTGCATGGTGGATCGCAGGATCCATGTCGCGATCTTGCAGCCCGGCACTCCGCTTTGAGTGCCAAGCTGATGCCACGGCACACCGTTCCCCGATGGTTCAGGTAGGAACCCGCAGAATCGGCAGCTTGGCCCTCATCTTTAATGAAGGGAAGGGCTCTTTCTACACGGCAGTGCTACGCGTCCCACCGCGTGGCACTGCACCCCTCTCAGATTCCTTCCGCCCCGCTCGCGCCCCACAGAACAAGTGGAGTGCGTTATTTTGTGCTTCACTTCTCTTGAGGGCAATAACCAGAATTTAGGTCACGGGCCGGGATTTCCGCACCTGGCGCAGGAAATCCCGGCTGTTACCACCCCCAAACGGGGAGCTATGAAACCTCCCCCCCAGGCCCCTTAAAATATCCCTCCTCGTCCTTTTTGATCTGCCTGCAGCCTTTGACATGGTTGACCACACCACCCTCCTCGAACACCTCTCCACCGTCATCCAACTGGGTGGGACTGCAGTTGCCTGGTTCCATTCTTATCTATCCAGCTGTAGCCAGAGAATCACCTGCAATGGCTTCTCTTCCCATTCCCATACTATTACCTCTGGTGTCTCCCAAGGATCTATCCTTGGCTCCCTCCTATTTCTCATCTGCATCGTGTCCCTCGACGACATCATCCGAAAACACAGCATAAGTTTCCACATGTACGCTGACAACACCCAGCTCGACTTCACTACCACTTCTCCCAACTCCTCCACTATCTCTAAATTGTCAGACTGCTTGTCTGACATCCAGTACTGGATGAGCAGAAATTTCCTACAACTAAATATTGGGAAGACTGAAGCCAGTTTCTTCTGTCCCCGTCACAAACTCCGTTCCCTAGCCACCAACTCCGCTGAACCAAAGCTGCCAAATACATATTCGCGCCATCACTAATACCGCCGATATCCACCTCTGTAACATTGCCTGACACATCCCCTGCCTCAGCTCATCTGTTGCTGTAAACTTCATCAATGTCTTTGTTACCTCTAGACTTGACTATTCCAATGCACTCGTGGCCGGCCTCCCATGTTCAACTCTCGCTAGACTTGAGGTCATTCAAAACTCTGCTGTCTGTGTTCGAACTCGCTCCAAGTTCCATTTACCCATCACCCCTGTGCCCGCTGACCTACATTGGCTCCCGGTTAAACAGCACCTCTATTTTAAAATTTTCATCCTTGTTTTCAAATCTCTCCATGGCCTTGTCCCTCCCAAGTTCTGTAACCACCTCCAACCCGACAAACTTCCTAGCTACCTGTGCTCCTCCAATTCTGGGGGCTGAAATTCACCCCCTGGTGGAAACGGGTCGCACCTACCGTTTTTCTTCTGTTTTGGCCGCTGCATCCATTGCGGTGGCCCATCTTGTGAAATTCAGCTGTTTGTTGTTATTTTTCGAGCGGGTCGGAATTCGGTCATAATTGCGGAAGTGAGGGTGGGAGCGGAGTGTCTGTCATATTGGAGATGGAAGTGGAGGTGGGACGGACTCTCCGCCACTGTCAATCATCAGTGCCGAGCTGGTGACGTAATTGCGCTGGCGCGTCAACACGTCTCTCCCTTTCGGAGAGGCCTACAAAAGGCCAGTGAGACCGGGAGCACAGCGAGTCGGCGAGAGGCGGGAGTTCCGGGGATCGGAGAGGCCTACAAAAGGCTAGTGAGACCGGGAGCACAGCGAGTCGGCGAGAGGCGGGAGTTCCGGGGATCGGAGAGGCCTACAAAAGGCTAGTGAGACTGGGAGCACAGCGAGTCGGCGAGAGGCGGGAGTTCCGGGGATCGGAGAGGCCTACAAAAGGCCAGTGAGACCGGGAGCAGCGAGTCGGCGAGAGGCGGGAGTTCCGGGGATTGGAGAGGCCTATAAAAGGCCAGTGAGACCGGGAGCGCAGCGAATCGGCGAGAGGCGGGAGTTCCGGGGATCGGAGAGGCCTATAAAAGGCCAGTGAGACCGGGAGCAGCGAGTCGGCGAGAGGCGGGAGTTCCGGGGATTGGAGAGGCCTATAAAAGGCCAGTGAGACCGGGAGCGCAGCGAATCGGCGAGAGGCGGGAGTTCCGGGGATCGGAGAGGCCTATAAAAGGCCAGTGAGACCGGGAGCAGCGAGTCGGCGAGAGGCGGGAGTTCCGGGGATCGGAGAGGCCTATAAAAGGCCAGTGAGACCGGGAGCAGCGAGTCGGCGAGAGGCATGCTTGTGCAGCTACAGGGGGAAGGTAAAAAAGAAGCAGAAAGAAATCGAAAGGTGTCGTCACAGCCAAGGGGGGTAAGTGACTGGCTGGTGATTGGTAAGTAGATTTTCTTTTTTACTCTTCGATATCAGGAAGTAACCTTTAGCCTGGTTGTTGTCAATTTAAGTTAATCTAAAGGTTAAGTCATGGCAGGAGAGCTCAGACACGTGTTATGCTCCTCCTGTACTATGTGGGAAATCAGGGACGCGTCCGGTGTCCCTGAGGACTATGTGTGCGGGAAGTGTATCTGCCTCCAGCTCCTGACGGACCGCGTTGCGGAATTGGAGCTGAAGGTGGATTCACTCTGGAGCATTCACAATGCTGAGAATGACATGAACAGTGTAAAGTCCTGTCCCCTCAGTACAGATTCACAAGAGGCATGTAGTGAAGTCAAGGTCACTCTGGACCTGCACCTTTATTTCACAGCTCTGGAATGCTGCACTTGCCTGAGACCTGTCCTTATATACCTGTCTCTTGCAAGTGCACCTCTGGAGGTAAGGTATGCTGGTGGTTACAGGTCATATCTTATTACAGTCATGTATAGCATGTTAGGATACAGTTATATATAATAATGTAAGATATGTGACATCACCCTCCCCCAAGGTCTTATTGTCTTTATAGGTTCAGTCTCTCAGGTGGTCTACGCTCTCACGTGAAGCATCTGAATTGTGGTTCAGTTGTTTGCCTTGGTGTCTGTTTTTCTTTGGGTGTGGTTGCTGGTATCTCGCCTGGGCTGTCTGTTTCGATTGGTGTGTTTGTTGTTGACTCGCCTGGGCTGTCTGTTGGGATTGCCCTTTCCTTGGGTTGTTCCCTCTGTCTGTCCACCAGATGTGGTGCGAGTTCCACATTATAGTCTGCCTCTGGTTCCGCAGTGTTGCTGGTAAATCTGCTTTTGACTTGGTCTACATGCCTCCCGCAGGTTTTGCCATTGTCCATTTGTACTACCAGTAGCCTGTTTCCTTCCTTGCCCATTACTGTCCCTGCAAGCCATTTGGGACTCCTGCCATAGTTTAGTACAAACACTTTGTCACCTGTCTCATTCCATCTCCCCCTCGAATTTCTGTCATGGTACTCAGTCAGCTTACGGCGCTTTGCCTCAACGATTTCGTGCATGTCTGAGAGGATTAATGAGAGCCTTGTTTTTAAAGTCCTTTTCATCAACAGTTGCGCGGGGGGGATCCCAGTCAGTGAGTGCGGACGAGGTCTGTATGTCAGCAGCAGTCGCGACAGGCGACCCTGCAGCGTGGGACCTTGGATTTTAAGCATGCCTTATTTAATGATTTGCATTGCTCTCTCCGCCTGGCCTTTGGAGGCCGGCTTGAACGGTGCCGTCTTGACGTGATTTATGCCGTGGTCAATTATGAAGTCTTGGAATTCTGCGCTGGTGAAGCACGGACCATTGTCACTGACCAATATGTCAGGGATTCTGTGCGTTGCAAACATGGTTGCGAGGCTCTCCACAGTGGTGGAGGTTGTGCTCGAGTTTAAAATGGTGCATTCGATCCACTTTGAAAATGCATCTACAACTATGAGGGACATTTTGCCCATGAATGGGCCCGCATAGTCTACGTGCACCCGCGACCACGGTTTGGGAGGCCAGGGCCAGGAGCTCAGTGGAGCCTCCCTGGGGGCATTGCTGAGTTGGGCACAAATGGTGCACCTTCAGACACAGAGCTCCAAGTCCGCGTCAATACCAGGCCACCAGACGTGGGATCTGGCTATGGCCTTCATGAGAACGATTCCCGGGTGCTTGCGGTGGAGCTCCCGGACAAATGCCTCTCTGCCTCGTAGACGCATGACTACTCGGCTGCCCCACATCAGGCAGTCTGCTTGTAGTGATAGCTCATGCATGCGCCTGTGAAAGGGTTTTAATACCTCGGGGCAGGCATCGCGAGCCTCTGCCCAGTCACCGGTTAGGACACATCTTTTTACTAAGGATAACGTGGGGTCGCTTGCCGTCCAGGCTCTGATTTAACGAGCCATCATGGGCGAACCTGTGGACTCAAAGGCATTGATTGCCATGACTATCTCATAGTCCTATTCGGCAGACCCTTCCGTCGTCGCCAGGGGTAGCCTGCTGAGCGCGTCGGCACAGTTGTCTGTGTCTGGTCTGTGCCTTATGGTATAGTCGTAGGACGCCAGCATGAGTGCCCACCGTTGAATTCACGCCGAGGCATTGGCGTTTATTGCCTTGCTCTCGGATAGGAGGGATGTGAGGGGCTTGTGGTCGGTTTCTAATGCGAACTTGGCTCCGAAAAGGTATTGGTGCATCTTTTTGACACCGTACACGCACGCGAGTGCCTCCTTCTCTACCATTCCGTACCCGCGTTCCGCCCACGAAAGTGACCTGGAGGCATAAGCAATGGGTTGTAATTTGCCCGCACTATTGACATGTTGCAAAAAGCACCCGACCCTATACGCTGACGCATCGCATGTGAGAACTAGCTTTTTACCTGGGTCAAAGAAAGTCAAAACACTGTTGGAACACAGAAGGTTGCATGCCTTATTCAAGGCGCGTTCCTGGGCGTCCCCCCAAAACCAATCGCACCCCTTCCTGAGTAGCACGTGGAGAGGCCCCAGCAGCGTGCTTAAGTTCTGCATAAAGTTCCCAAAGTAATTGAGTAGCCCGAGAAAGGCGCGCAGTTATGAGACATTCAGGGGCTTGGGTGCCAGGCGAATTGCTTCTGTTTTGGACTCTGTTGGGCGGATTCCATCAGCGGCAATCCTTCTGCCCAAAAATTCAACCTCGGGTGTGAGAAACAGGCACTTGGATTTCTTGACTCGTAGGCCTACCCGATCCAACCGCTTTAGTACTTCCTCCAAATTACGGAGATGGGAGTCGGTGTCCCTGCCTGTGATAAGTATGTCGTCTTGAAATACAATCGTCCCTGGGATGGACTTGAGGAGTCTCTCCATGTTGCGCTGGAATATGGCAGCTGCCGACCTGATGCCGAATGGGCATCGATTGTATATGAAAAGGCCTCGATGTGTGTTGATGGTGGTGAGTAGCTTGGATTCCTCGGTCAATTCTTGCGTCATATACGCAGATGTGAGGTCTAATTTTGAGAAAAGATTACCTCCAGTCAATGTAGCAAATAAGTCCTCCGCTCTGGGCAGCGGGTACTGGTCCTGTAGGGAGACTCTGTTTATGGTAGATTTGTAGTCCCCACAGATTTGTACGGATCCATCAGGCTTCATGACTGGGACGATGGGACTTGCCCAGTCGCTAAATTCCACAGGTGATATAATGCCTTCCCGCAGAAACCTGTCTAGTTCGTGTTCAATCTTTGCCCTCATCACATAGGGTACATCTCTGGCCTTGTGATGGACCGGTCTAGCATCCTGTGTGATGTAGATTTTGACTTTGGCCCCTTTGAAAGTGCCCACACCTGGCTGAAAGAGATGTTCAAATCGCTTTATAACTGTTGAGCAGGAGGTCCGTTTCTCTAATTACATGGCATGGACATCATCCCATTTCCTGTTTAGTTTTGCCAGCCAGCTTCTCCCCAGCAGCGCTGGGGGGTCTCCGGGGACAATCCACAGGAGAAGTCGGTTCCTTTGTGTGTGACAGAGAGCATGGTACTGCCGAGGACTGGTACGATTTCTTTGGTATAGGTCCTTAGTTTGGTGTCGACCCTTGTGAGTTTTGGTCTGTCTCTTTTATGCGGCCACAGTTGTTCAAATTGTTGAGCGCCCATGAGAGATTGACTCGCTCCCGTATCCAGCACCATGTTGACAGATATCCGTTGAGTAGGACCCTCATCATTATAGGAGGCGTCCTGTTGTAGGAGCAGCGGCCATTGATCGTGTTGACCCGCTGTACATCGGTGTCCCGGGTACTGTCCCCACCATCTTCTGGTCCGCTTTCCGACCCATCCGATTCGTATACCAGCCTAACTGCCGTTTTTTTGCACATGCAGGCCAAATGCCCTGTATTTTCACAATTTCTGCAAACAGCCTGCTGAAATCGACATCCCCTTGATGAGTGCCCACCCCCACACCTCCAGCACAGACCTGTTCTATTGTTTAAAGTGTTCCCAAAGAATGAGCTGCGTCTGGCTGATCTCTCTTGAGCTTCTCTCAGCTTGTAGTTGATTGCTCGCATTGTGGGTTGATGAGGTGTGAACAGCCGTTCCTGTGGCCCTTGATGGCTTCTGCCTGCTGTCGAGAGCCTGTTCTCCCGGTTTTGTCTGTGTGTGGGGGTAGCAGCTTGTTTAGTGCTGTGAACTTCTTGTTTCGCTATTTCGTTAGTTGTCGTACCTGCATTGTAAATCAACCTCGTTTCTTCTTCCCCTACCAAGAATGTCTGTGCAACCAGTGCCGCGTGGCCGTCACTTTCGGATGGTACCAGGCCTTATCGGGAGGCTGAATTTCGGCCCCTTGGCCTCCTGAGCATCCCTGATTTTAATCACATCACCATTGGCGACCGTGCCTTCAGCTGTCTAGGCGATAAGTCCTGGAATTCTGTCCCCAAACCTCTCCGTCTCTCTCTCTCTCTCTCCTCCTTTAAGATGCTCCTTAAAACTTACCTCTTTGACCTAGCTTAGGTCATCTGTCCTAATATCTCTTTGTGGCTCAGTGTCAAATTTTGTTTGATAACGCTCTGAGAAACGTCTTGGGATGTTTTACTACATTAAAGGTGCTATATCAATGCAAGTTGTTTTATTTGTTGATTTTGCCTCTTTAAAACATCTAGGGATGTTTTTCTACATTAAAGGTTCTATATAAATGCAAGTTATCAGGATTGCGATATCAGCTATTTACATGCATGACAATATGCCTGGTGGTCAGATATCACCTCAATATTAATATTAAGTCCAAACATTTCTCTTCATGAAGGCCATGGAATTGATATGAAGAGCCCAGATGCCTACATAGGTCCCATATGTCACTCCTCACACTTTAAGGAATCCCACCATATGGAAGCTGTATATTTTGTCCAACGCATGGCTCCTTGCCACAGGAAAAATGATGAAGATGATGCCCCCTACTAACAAAGTGATTGTCATTTCAGTGATTCTCGTGTCCAGACTACCTCGTGTGGCAGATGTCTCTTGAGTGGATCAGAAGGATGCAGTGGTATGGAAGCTTCCTATTGTGGCAGCCTTCACTTTTATAGGAACAGCTGTCCCTGATTTGAGTGTGCAGATCATTGAACAGTGAATGGCACAGCTCTATGGCAGCCTGATTTATGAAATGGAAGCAGTGCATACATGATTCCTCTCACATGTCCCAGTGCAAGCCCTGAGGTAGTGACAAATGTGGACAGAACATCTCAGGGATCATTACAGTTATATTGTTAGACACTTCATGAACTTGTTCGCCTTATTTCAATTATTCTACACATTTGAAACTCACAAAAGTACTGTAAGGTGCCATGTCAAATACAAACAGAAACATGCAACTTTAGTACTCCATTCCTGCTTTCGCTCCATTCCCCTTGATCCCTTTAGCTGTAAGCGCCATATCTAACTCCCTTTTGAATATATCTCATGAACTGGCCTCAACAACTTTCTGTGGCAGAGAATTCCACAGGTTCACAATTCTCTGAGTGAAGAAGTTTCTCCTCATCTCGGTCCTAAATGGCTTACCCCTTATCCTTAGACTGTGACCCTGGTTCTGGACTTCCCCAACATCGGGAACAATCTTCCTGCATCCAACCTGTCCAATCCTGTCAGAATTTTATATGTTTCTATCAGATCCCCTCTCATTCTTCTAAATTTCAGAGAATATAAGCCTAGTCGATCCAGTCTTTCTTCATATTTTAGTCCTACCATCCCGGGAATCAGTCTGATGAACCTTCGCTGCACACCCTCAATAGCAAGAATATCCTTCCTCAGATTAGGAGACCAAAACTGTACACAATATTCAAAGTGTGGCTTCACCAAGGCCCTGTACAACTGTAGTAAGACCTCCGTGCTCCTATACGCAAATCCTCTCGCTATGAAGCCCAACATGCCATTTGCCTTCTTCACCGCCTGCTGTACCAGCATGCCAACTGTCTATGACTGATGTACCATGACACCCAAGTCTCGTTGCATCTCCCCTTTTCCTAATCTGTCACCATTCAGGAAATATTCTGCCTTCCTGTTTTTGCTACCAAAGTGGATAACCTCACATTTATCTACATTATACTGCATCTGCCATGCATTTGCCCATTCACCTAACCTGTCCAAGTCACCCTGCAGCCTCTGAGCATCCTCCTCACAGCTCACACTGCCACCCAGCTTAGTGTCATCTGCAAACTTGAAGATATTACATTCAATTTCTTCGTCTAAATCATTAATGTATATTGTAAATAGCTGGGGTCCCAGCACTGAACCTTACAGTACCCCACGAGTAACTGCCTGCCATTCTGAAAAGGACCTGTATATTCCTACTCTTTGCTTCCTGTCTGCCAACCAGTTCTCTATCCATGTCAATACATTACCCCCAATACCATGTGCTTTAATTTTGCACACCAATCTCTTGTGTGGGACCTTGTCAAAAGCCTTTTGAAAATCCAAATACACCACATCCACTGGTTCTCCCTTGTCCACTAAACTAGTTACATCCTCAAAAAATTCGAGAAGATTTGTCAAGCATGATTTCCCTTTCATAAATTCATGCTGACTTGGACCGATTATGTCACTGCTTTCCAAATGCATTGCTATTATATCTTTAATAATTGATTCCAACATTTTTCCCACCACCAATGTCAGACTCTCCCTCCTTTTTTAAAAAGTGGGGTTACATTAGCTCCCCTTAATCCATAGGAACTGATTCAGAGTCTATAGTGTTGAGTATGGAGAAAGAGTCAGACTGAACACTGAGCTCAAAGTAAAGTGTGACCTTTAATTGCAGGTCTCCAGAGTGCCTCTCCAACCTGTGAAGCCTCCTTAAATACCTGTGCTCCCAAGGAATTATGGGATCCCTTGGGGCTCCAGGGGATGAGCCCTCTGGTGGCTGTACAGAGTAAATACAAGTTCACATATATAACAACACTCCCCACAAAGTCAATAGTGTAACTATTTACAATGTGAGTCGATCTGGGGCCCTTCATGCCCTGGTTGATCGTCTCGGTGTGAAAGCTGGTGTTGTTGAATCATTTGTTGGGCCCCCGCTGGGCTGCTGAGCAGCTGTGCAGCTGGCCTTGCTCGGCTGCCTGGTGTGTTGGGTCCTGCAGGGCTGCTGTGGATGATGGGTTCTGCTTCGTGGTCAACCGTGGTGCCAGTTGCCACTGGTATGTATGTTGGGGGATCAAAAAAGGTAGGATCCAAGGTGAATTGCTCAGGATAGTCTGTGAATCTGAGTTTGATTTGGTTCAAGTATTTCCGGTGAATGAGTCCATTTGAAAGTTTGACCCGAAACACCCTGCTCCCCTCTTTGGCCATGACAGTGCCGGGAAGTCACTTGGGACTTTGTCGATAATTTAATACATATACAGGATCATTGACTTCAATCTCGCGTGACACATTTGCGCTATCATGGTATGCACTTTGCTGAAGTCACCTGCTCTCTACATGTTCATGTAGATCAGGGTGAACTAACGAGAGCCTTGTCTTAAGTGCTCTTTTCATGAGCAGTTCAGCAGGTGGGATCCCAGTGAGCGAGTGGGGTCTTGTGCAGTAGCTAAGCAAGACTCGGGATAGGCGAGTCTGCAGTGAGCGTTCAGTTACCCACTTCAAGCTTTGCTTGATGGTTTGCACTGCTCTCTCTGCCTGACCATTGGACACTGGTTTAAATGGGGTAGATGTGACATGTTTGATCCCGTTATGGGTCATGAATTCTTTGAACTCAGCACTGGTAAAACATGGCCTGTTGTTGCTCACCAGGACATTGGGTAAGCCGTGAGTGGCAAACATGGCCCGCAGACTTTCAGTAGTGGCAGCAGACGTGCTAGCCAACATTATCTCACATTCAATCCACTTGGAGTACACGTCTACAACCACAAGGAAAATTTTACCCAACAACAGGCCTGCACAGTCGACGTGTACCCTAGACCACGGTTTGGAGGGCCAAGACCATAAACTTAGCGGCGTCTCCCTGGGTACATTGCTTAACTGCGAGCAAGTATTACATCTGTGAACGCAGGACTCTAAGTCCGCATCGATACCGGGACACCGCACGTGGGATCTGGCTATCACTTTCATCATTACGATGCCTGGGTGGGTACTGTGGAGGTCATTGATGAAGGCGTCTCTGCCCTTCTTGGAAGCACTACTCGATTGCCTGTAGAGACATTTCATCTTTGCGTCGCTGGAACGGCTTTATCTCTTCCTGCATTTCCACTGGGATACTGAACCAGTTCCCATGAAGCACGGGGATAATAAGTGGTCCTGGCTTGTCCAGGTTTTGATCTGCCGGGCAGTGATGGGTGATTGCTCACTCTGAAATGCTTCCATAACCATGGCTAGATCTGCGGGCTGCGCCATTTCCACACCCGTGCTGGGCAATGACAGTCTACTGAGAGCATCGGCGCAGTTTTCTATGCCTGGCCTGTGGCGGATGGCGTAGTTGTATGCGGACAACGTGAGCACCCATCTCTGGATGCGGGCCGAAGCGTTGATATTTATCCGTTTACTCTCAGAAAACAAGGATATAAGTGGCTTATGGTCAGTTTCCAATTCAAATTTTAGCCCAAACAGGTATTGATGCATTTTCTTTACCCCATAGACACACGCTAACGCTTCTTTTTCAATCATGCTGTAGGCTCTCTCAGCCTAAGACAGACTCCTAGATGCATAAGCAACCGGGTTCTGTTTCCCAAAATCATGAGCTTGTTGCAATACACACCCAACGCCATATGAGGAGACATCACATGTATCAAACGCTTACATGGATCATACAACACAAGCAATTTGTTTGAGCATACCAATTTTATCGCTTTTACAAAGGTATTTTCTTGGCTTTTGCCACAAATCCATTTGCCCCCTTTTCATAGTAAGACATGTAGTGGTTCTAGCAGTGTGCTGAGACCCGGTAAGAAGTTACCAAAGTAGTTCAAGAGTCTCAGAAACGACCGCAGCTCCATCACGTTCTGTGGCCTCGTTGCGTTCTCGATTGCCTCCGTCTTTACTTTGCTGGGCCTGATGTTGTCCGCCGCAAACCTCCTTCCCAAAAAGTCCACTTCAGGCGCCAGGAAAACACACTTCGAGCATTTTAACCTGAGCCCTATGGGATTGAGTCGACTAAGAACCTCCTCCAGGTTCTGCAGGTGCTCGACTGTGTTCCGACCTGTGACCAAGATGTGGTCCTGGAAGACCACGGTGTGTGGGACCGACTTCAGTAAACTTTCCATGTTTCTCTGGAATATCGCCGCCGCTGATCAGATTCCAAATGGGCATCTGTTATAAACAAAAAGACCTTTGTGCGTGTTGATGCAGGTGAGGGCCTTCGATGAATTTTTACATGATTTATTTTCATTACACAAGAGCTGTGCCCGAGTTTTGTGTGGGGGGAAGCAGATGCCGTTGTTGGGGGAGGTTGTGAGCAGAGGCTGTACTCGAGGTTGAAGGTGAGTAGCTGGTGGCCGTTGGGCAACTGCGGCTCGGGCTCGTGGAGGCTCGCGGCACCGGCTCGCGCCTGTTGTCCATTGGAGGAGGGAGGGTGGAATTAGGAGCACAGGCTGATTGGCTCAACCCAAAGGGTTGTGAATCTGTGGAATTCTCTGCCCAAGGAAGCAGTTGAGGCTAGCTCATTGAATGTATTCAAATCACAGATAGATAAAATTTTTAACCAATAAGGGAATTAAGGGTTATGGGGAGCGGGTGGGTAAGTGGAGCTGAGTCCACGGCCAGATCAGCCATGATCTTTTTGAATGGCGGAGCAGGCTCGAGGGGCTAAATGGTCTACTCCTGTTCCTAATTCTTATGTTCTTATGTTCGATGATTCCTCCAGTTCCTGCGTCATGTCGGCTGAAGTCAGATCTAGCATCGTGAACGTCTTTCCTCCCGCCAGCGTTGCAAAGAGGTCGTCGGCTTTTGGTAGTGGGTATTGGTCCTGCAGGGAGAAACGATTGATAGTTACTTTGTAATCGCCACAAATTCTGACAGTGCCGTCTCCCTTGAGGACTGGGACAATAGGACTGGTCCACTCACTGAACTCGATCGGTGAAATGATGCCCTCTCTTTGCAGCCAGTCTAGCTCGATCTTTACCCTTTCTCTCATCATGTACGGTGCTGCTCTCACCTTGTGATGGATGGGTCGCGCCCCTGGAATTAGGTGGATCTGCACTTTTGCTCCTTGGAATTTCCCGATGCCTGATTCAAACAGCGAAGGAAATTTGTTTAAGACCTGGGCACACGAAGTGTCATCAGCGGGCGATAGCACTCGGACATTGTCCCCGCTCCAGCGTATCTTTCCCAGCCAGCTCCTGCCGAGCAGCGTGGGACCACCCAGAGTGGTAGCTTGTGCACCGCTCCAACGTAGGAGACCTTTACGGTAGCACTCAATACCTCTATTTATGAAGCCCAAGATCCCATATACTTTGCTAACTACTCTCTCAATATATTCTGCCACTTCAATGATCTATGCACATGAACCCCCAAGTCCCTCTGCCCTTGCACACTCTTTAGAACTACACCATTAAGCCTACATTGCCTTTCCCTATCCCTTCTGCCAAAATGCATCACCTCACACTTCTCTGTATTAAATTCCACCTGCTACTTGTCTGCCATTCTGCTAGCCTATCTATGTCCTGTTGCAGTCGATTGGTATCATCATCACTGTTTACTACACCTGAAAGTTTGGTATCATCAGCAAATTTTGAAATTTTATTCTTTATTCCAATATCCAAGTCATTTATCTATATCAAAAAAAGCAGTGGTCCGAGACTGACCCTTGGGGAACACCACTGTCTACATCCTCCAGTCTGGAAAAACAACCATTAACATCGACTTGCTGCTTTCTGTCTTTAAGCCAATTTCTTATGCAAACTGACATTGATCCTCCTATTCCATGAGCCTCAATTTTGTTAACCAGCCTTTTATGTGGTACTTTGTCAAATGCTTTCTTAAAATACACATAGACAACATCCACTACATTCCCTTCAATCTTCTCTGTTACTTCATCAAAAAATTCAATTAGATTAGTTAAGCATGAACTCTTTTGAGAGCAAACAAAAAACATTAAACCGTGCCCCCCGATCTGGGGGTTAGTTAAGCATGATCTGTCTTTTACAAATCCCTGCTGGTTCGCCTTAATTAACTTAAACCTCTCCAAATGCCTGTTAATTTTTTCCTTGATTATTGTTTCTAAAACCTTACCCACCACTGATGTTTAACTAATCGGCCTGTAGTTACTAGGAATTTCCTTATACCCTTTCTTGAATAAGGATGTCACATTTGCCACTTTCCAATCCTCTGCCACCTCCCCCGCATCTAGGACAGATTGAAAGATTATGGAAAGCCCTTCTGCTATCTCCACTCCCACTTCCTTGTGCAACCTGGGATGCAAGCCAGGCAACTTATCCACTCTTAGCATATCCAGCCTTTCCAGTACATCCTGCCTATCAATGCTAGGATCGCTGCTTTTTTTGATATATATAAATGACTTGGATATTGGAATAAAGTAAAATTTCAAAATTTGCTGATTTCACCCCATCCATTACCTTGACCATCTTTGCTTCTACCGATATTTTGTCAGCATCCTCTTCCTTAGTAAACACCGATACAAAGTACTCATTAAGTATTCTAGCTTTGCCCCGTGCCTCTGAGCAAATATCTTTGTCCCTAATGGGCCCCACCCCGCCTCTTACTACCCGCTTATTATTTACATGCCGGTTGAAAATTTTTGGGTTCCCTTTTATGTTAATCTTCTTAATAGCATTCATTTAAATTTATTCCACCAGGAAAAAAAGTGGCACTGGACTGCGCTAGAGATCTATAGCAGATGGAAGAGGAAAAATGACCTGTCGCACCAATTGACCTTTCAAAGTACACCACATGGGAGCCCTGTTTGATCAGAACTTAGCCCTGAAATCCAATTTACCAAGTCACTTACCATTAAAACTTGTTATATAAAATTGATGGCCTAAGGCTTGACACGTAAACATGTAATTCTGATCAAGGCTAAATAGTTTCTTACTTATTCATCTGAAAGTGAAAGATAAGTTGATACTTTGGGTGTAACCCTTCACCCAAAACATTAATCTACCTCTTGCTTTCAAATGTTGATTAACTTGCTGCGTATTTGCAATATTTCCTGTTTTTATTTTAGCATTTGAATTTTCATTTTACCTCTTAATTATTTGTCTTCTGTTGATCAGTGCATTGAATAAAGGTTCATTTATCAACCATGTGTGATACACTAATAGCTCGATATAAAAGATAAAGTTACACACTAAAGGGTTTTCATTTAGGTTATGTTCAACATTAGTGATTTAATGGACTGAAGTACTAATATTCCAGCTGTGTAAATTTTGTTTTATAAGCAGTGTTTAACAATTTTGTTCCAAATAGCAAGCCAGTTATAAATTTATCATGGCTTCCTATATTATTTTACATGTTTAATACGGCATAAAAAGAAGATTTAGAATGCTGCCACTTTTTTACCATGGATAAAGATTTCCCTGACATTGCAGTGGGATGAAACTGCATGCAAATTAGTTTCTGTAGTCTCTGGTGTAAAACACCAATTTTATCTGATTTTGTTGCAGGACTTTTATTGTAGTGTTATAGGTTTGATTCAGGGGTTCCTCAAAAGAAGAACCAGGAATTGCAGTATAGGGCTTTTTAAACCAAGTGACTTTATAACAAGTGCCCCTGGGGTCACGTGGGCCAGGCCAACCAATGAAAAAGGGGGATCCCCACTATGCTTATAGAGATTCAATTTACATATGGAATCCCCATAAGCTTAATAGGAATCACATAAAAAACACAAATTTCATGTCAGTGAATAAATCATTACATATTCAAAGTTAATTAAAATACAATTAAATTAAACATTTAAAACAAAAATTTTATTTTTTGAAAAATAAATGTAAACATTTTAAAGGGGCTAAAAAATAAACTATAACTAATTTTAAAATGTTTTTATGTTGAAATAATTTTAAACAAATTATTTTAATATTTATGTAAACTCTTAGGCTGGTAAAAGAAAGTCCTATGCCTGCTTTTACCAGGCATAAGAGTTTCATGGGCATGCGCTGCGCAGTAGTTGGGCAAATAGCCCAACTCTCCGCCATTGAATGTCCATTTCCCGGGGATGAGGCAGAATTGTCAAGCTGAAACTTGACATCGCATGCGCACACCCAGAACTTGTGGGGCGCTTATGCCGCATACCTGGTCTTTGGCCCCGGAAAATCCAGGCCATGGGTGTTTGTGGGACCTTGCTGTGTGCAAATTGGCTGATGTGTTTCCTCCATTATAATAGTGACCACACTTCAAAAAGTACTTTATTGGTTGTAAAGCGCTTTGGAACATCCCAAAGTCATATAAGGTGCTATATATTTGCAAGTCTTTCCTTTTTATGCTACAGTACTGTGTTGAGCTAAAGTTAGTGACTGTACCTGTTCAGAGATGTTTGCTTCCAAACAGATGAGCCCAGGTTTTGCATTAATAATAATGATGAGGCTGTTATTATGGAATGAATTGGACAGCAACTTGTGGTGTATGCACATGTGCAGTTAAACGCGGAAATCCGGAAGTTGCAGTCCAAGTTACCCTGCTCCTCCACAGGTAGCGCTTTAACAGTATCTTGCCGCTAAACACAACATTGAAATATATGCAATTGTGTGAAGTTGGGGCACTTACCCAATAGTTACGCACTAAATACTCCAGAAAAAGTTAGGGCTGGTGCATTCAGGAGTAGGTGAATTTTTAACAGTGTGATAAATGATAATTACTGCCAAACAACCTTGCTGGCCCTGAAAATTTAATTTTACAAGTGCTGAGTCCCTTTCCTTCAGAAGCTAATTATTGTTGGAGATATAAAAAAAATCTAATGTTTTTTTAAACTTTTTCTGGTTGTGTAGGGGAGGACGAAAACCCCCTCATTTTACCCAGAAGGAAAAGGGCTGTGGGATCAGTCTGTGCTGTGAATTGAAACCGATACAGTTTGACCTTGGCAGAGCAGTGATTGGACGGGGGAGGACACCGGAGAGCCAATGGTGAGACAGAGTCAGCCCGAAGCATGGGGCTTTCAAGCCAATGGGAGAGCACTTGCTCGAAAACTGTGGGACTGACTCACAGCCATTATCGGATTATTGTCTTCCCCATGTTTACACTATGGAAGGAAATTATGCAGATCTTCAGAAAACTAGGGAACCCAAAACAAACCAAGGGCCTACACAATGGCTATAGGAGGCCAACGCAATCAACACCCATTCAAACCTTGAGTAGGTTAACATCAGTGGAAAAAACCCCACAATAATCTAAAACTGCTGCATTTTTCAAAATCACAAAGCCCACCAATGGGAAGAATCGATTTCAGCAGGAGAGGCGGACTGGATAATCTGGATATAAAAAGGGGTTTCTGACATAGTGTGGGTGGTTCCCTGCCCTCGTCATCCAACAACCAGCAAGATTCTCGACACTGAAGGAAAACCAGTGTCCGAAGACACCGAAGATAGAAGAAACAAACCACTAGACTGCAGAAGGCACAGTAGTGAGTATAACCTCTGGTCCCCAGAACTCCCAACTCAGTTAGGCCAGGAAAGGTGGGAGGTTGGGCATTGTACTGCTAAACTTGTGTAAAGATTTTCGTTGTGTCCGTTTAGTGGGATTTAGGGGGATTGTTTTGTTGGTGTATTGCTGTTTGTTGAGATACACCTTGTCAAATAAATTAGAAGCCTAAGTTCCTCTTGGAATCACCTTGTCTCAGTTCTATTTTATTACATCTCCTGATCATGAGTCTTATGTCAGAACCGTGTAAGGGAAGCTAGGAGCGCCTCGAAAACGCCCAACTGTGTGTCATAGGCTAGGGAAGAAGGGGTTAGGAGTGTTTGACACTCACAGGTGCCTCACAGGCTAGGCATAAGCTGTGGGGATGCACGAGTCTCAAAACCCCCTTCATAAGCTGTGGACACAGTCTCTCCAGGGGTGCTCTTGCAGCACTCAGGGTACCTCACAGGCCAGGCATAACCCTGAGGGCAGAAGCCCAGAGAGAGACACCCAAGGCACAACAACACTCCCTGAAAACCCCTTACAGAACATGGTGACCGTGGCAGGACATAAGCAAACAGGAGATGTTAATATAACAGATGAGGTGATAAGAGAGGAAACTAAAATGGAGGAGAGAATTTCCTCATACATTTTTGGCAAGGTGAATCTCACCAAACCTTGGGTGCAAGCCCTCACTCGGGCAGAGCGCCCAGTGGATGCTGCTGCTCAGTGGACAGCAGGGAAGGACCACAACCACAGGGTGGAAAAGGCCATCTGGCTTATCTGCCTCACCCGCCAAGTCCGAAAGCTCGACCAGCGGGTGAAGGACTTGGAACATAGTCTTCAGAAATCAAAGGAGCTCTCTGCTATCCGGGCTGCGGTTGGGGACAACCTGCTGGCCGAATTAGCTGAGGAGCAGCAAAGGAACCGGCAGTTGGAGGAGACCTTCCGAAATAGCCGGGACTATCTTCAGTGTCAGGTCACTGAGGCCAAGGGTAGTGAGGGGTCCCTCCGGGAACAGAACTCTCGGTACACCCAGAAAATTTGGGAACTAGAGAATAAATTAAAAGATGTACAGGCAGCCGATAAAGTGGCCAGTAGCAGTGAGTTTGCAAATCACGGTCCCTGCCAGGTGAGGATTAAAACTCTCACCCACGCTCTATCCCAGGCAAAGGGGATGGTCGCCCTGATAGGACCCGGAGGGTCCAAAGGGGACCAAGGAGAGTATTGGGGGGTAGAGGAGAATCCAAAGGCAAGAGACACCCGACCATCTCCTGAGGCACCGGTGGTTTGTCCGGTGGGGTACCAGGAGGAGCGGGGCACGCAGGTAGTAGCATACCCAGGGCTGGGGGCAGGACCAATGTGTCCCGCTCAGCAGCAGGGATGTGAGGCTCCAGCCGAGGGTCAGTTAAAGGCTGGATCAGGCGACCTGGCACTGTCTGCTGCACTGGGTATGGTGGGACAGCCGGAGGTAGAAGGACCAGCGCAGAAAGATCCTGAACAAGGGCGGATGTGCCCGGTCAGGCAGCGCAAGTACGGTCCTCCACAGGCAGGTGGCCAAGGTCGGGGAGCGCTGGAGAGCGACTTTATTATTCCCCATGGAGTTCAATCACTCAAGGCCATGGTGGCCCATTTGGCCAAACTCACTCGCAGTGGGGACCCGTCTATCCACTTCATGGAGGTGATGCAGGCAGGGGAAATTAATGGGTGCGACAAGGAAGAGACAGCCAAGCTGCTGCTCTTCTCTCTGGACAGAAAATTGTACCAGGTCCTACCGGCAGAATGCCGGAGGGGACAGCGTACATTTACTGAGGTCCAGAGGGCCGTCCTTGAGGCTATGGGCTTCGATGACGGCAGTCCTTTCGAACGGGTCGAAATGACAGGGCAGCTCGCAGGGGAAACACCGCAGGCGTTTGCTGACAGGCTGTGGGGAGCTCCTCGACCGGGCGAATCTTTCCGCGGTACAGACTGACCGCTGGCTGAGGATGCTGGTGGCAAACTGCTTGCCCCAGCTCAAGGCCAGGGCAGAACTGTGGTTCGATTCCCGGGACCCCAACCTCACCGAGGAAGGAGTGGTCAGGCAACTGGCACTGGTCCAACGGAATGGAGGAGGGGAGGAGGAGAAAACCTCCAAAGGTCGGGTAAATTAAGTAAAGCCCAACTCGATTCCCAAAAGGGAATGGCATCAGGAGGGTGGCCGCTCGTCTGATAAGGAGGGAGTGTGTTACGGGTGCGGGAAAGCTGGGCATTTTAAAAGGGATTGCAGGAGCCCAGTAAAGAGATATGGGGGGAGAAGTCCTTCAGGAGCCGCCCAGAGTGGGGGAAGTGGAGGGAGCTCCTCATCATCCCTTGACCAGATAGTAGCTGCAGTGAGGACAGCGCTGGAGGGGACTGGGAAGGTAGCCACGGCAACAGGCAGGGAAGCACCAGCAACCCTGCCAGTACAGAGGCCGTGACTAGCCCAGACCCAGCCTGCATACCTGTGCCCACTAGAATACGACCCCTGGGGACGACCCTGGGTCAAGATGGAGGTTGAGGGTGTATTAGGTACTTACCTTTTGGACACTGGTGCTTCCAGCACGATAGTCCATTCGGAGGACCCCGCAACCTCACCTCTATCAAACAGGGTGCCGTATCAACTAGTTGGGTTCACAGGAAATGAGAAGGCTGGGTTTTTCTCAGTCCCGCTCGTAGTTCATTTAGGAGCACTCCAAACACAATGGAAGTGCGTCCTGGGAGCAGGTGGGAAAAGGGATCTTGGGGCTGATTTTATCATCGCTCGCCAGATCCTAGTAGACTTGAGGAATCACTGTCTATGGGGCACAGTGGGCACGGGAGCAGAGGGAGAAGTCATGGTTATTGATAAGAAACAGGGAAAAGGGACTCTGTGTACAATGAAGCCAAAAGTGGGTTACGACCTGGAGGTTCTGGTCAGTAACACCCTGGCCGAGTACCGGGTCTATGTGCAAGCAAATCTTGCAGCATTTGCCACCCATAAACATGATTGTGGGAGAGTCACAGGAGTGGAGGTTAGAATAGATGGGGATCCCATGTCCCGCCCGCAAAAGCAGTATGGCTTTCCCTGAGAGGCAGAAGCAGACTTGGAGACAGCTTTAAGCTCGCTTGTCGAGCAGGGTGTTTTGAGACCCATAGCCACCCATGTCAACTCCCCACTTTGGCCGGTTAGGAAACTGGACAATTCTTGGAGGGCTACGGTGGATTATAGGGTGCTCAATAAAAACATCCCAGCTTGTGCTCCCACAGTAGCGGCGGTTGCGGATCTGATAGGGGAAATCCCTGCATCTGCAACCACGTTCACAGTGTTGGACATATCCAACGGGTTCTGGTCTATCCCTGTATGGAGGGAAGACCAGTACAAGTTTGCCTTCACCTTCCGGGAACAGCAGTATACATGGAGCTGCCTCCCACAGGGCTTTCATAATAGTCCCAGCATCTTTCACCAATGCATGGCGAACTGCTTAAAAGGCTTCAGCCAACCACACCAGCTGGTCCACTATGTGGACGACCTGTTGTTGTTCACAGACAGCAGTGAGGAACACGGTCCACTGCTGGCCGAGCTTCTGGTCTTATTAAAGGAAGGGGGTTTTAAAGTTAACCCCAAGAAGGCCCAGATAGGTCTAGGAGAGGTAAAATTCCTGGGCCTGACGATAAGGGCAGGAGAAAGGGCCATTGATGAGGCTAGAAGAAAGGCAGTGCAGGAACTCCCTGTCCCTAGGGATGTGTCGGGGCTGAGGTCTTTCCTGGGAATCACTGGCTACTGTAGGGACTTCATCGAGGACTATGCAGCTACTGCCGCCCCTCTGCTCAGACTCCTCCAAAAGGGGGTTGAGTGGGAATGGGACGAGGGCTGTGAGGCAGCATTTGTCTGTCTTCAGAGAGACCTGCAGGTAGCACCAGCCCGAGGGGCAATTGATGGGGGGGAGGAATTCTTCCTGGAGGTGGCAGCCAGTGGCGACAGCTTAAGTGCAGTGTTGCTCCAGGGGCGAAACGGTCAGCTGAGCCCAGTGGTGTACTCCTCCAGGGTCCTCACGGAGGTAGAAAAGGGATACTCCAATTGTGAGAGGCACTTGCTTGCCACCCACTGGGCAGTAAATAGAGCTCAGATCTTTACCGGAATATCCCCCATTATACTCCTCACCCATCATACCCCGACGCAGGTGCTGTTGAACGGGAGGATTAAGGACGGGACAGTGAGCAGTGCTAGAATCACTCACTGGACCCTCCTCCTCTCCCAAATGACTTTAAAGGTCAAGGGCCTCTGCGAGCCCAGGCTCGCAGCAAATTTAATCTATCCAGGGCAGCTGCATAGATGCTCTGTGGAGGGGGTATGGGACATCAACTTTGGATTTCGGGCAGGGATACACTCCACAGGCCGCGAGATCTACGTTGATGGCTCCAGTTCAGTGTCCGCGGGTACAAGACTCACGGGCTGCGGAGTTTGGGATCCCAAGGCAGGAATTGCCTTGGCTCTTAAACTCCCATGCACCCTGAACGCCCAGCAGGCGGAACTCTCGGCGGTGATGTATGTGGTCACACACCCCGAGGAATTCCCTACCCCATACACGATTTGCTCGGACAGCATGTTCACTTGCAATTCGTGTACAGAGTATCTGCCGATTTGGTCACGCCGGGGGTAAACCTCTGCTGGTGGGAAGCCCCTTGTGACCAAACCCCTGCTAGAAAAGATCGTGGCTGCAGTGGGAGAAACCGGGGATGTATATATCCATAAGGTAAAGGCCCACTCCAAAACTGAGCCACGGGGGGACCTGCTGGCAAGGGAAGGTGCTCGTACAGGTCGCCCATGGGACCCATACAAGGCAGGCTGGATAGCAGCAGCAAGAAGCAAGCCAGGGACACAAGGGAGCGTAGGGGCGGCTGCGGCTCCGGACCTTAAAGTAGTCCAGATGCAGGATCCGATCCTGAAGGCTGCCTTGGCTGCTATCTAAAAGGGGAAAAAGGCGCAGGGCCCATACAGTGCTGCAGATATTGCTGTGCGGGAAGGCTTGTTGTTTAAAGGGGACAAATGGGTAGAAAAGGCAGGGTGGTGACCAGGCCTCCAGGAAGACGTCCGCAACTTCTGTGCAGGCTGTCTGGTTTGCGCTGCAACCAACCCAGACCCTCAGAAAAGGAAGGTGTCTATGGGACACGTCAGGCGGGTAGAGGGACCATGGCAGGCGATCCAGATCGACTACATCGGACCCCTACCGGCCGCCCAGGGAGGTTATAAATACTGCCTCGTCCTGGTGGATGTGTTTTCCAAGTGGGTGGAAGCCTTCCCTCGCCGAACAGCTACCACGGTGGGGACTGCAAAAATCCTGGTGAGGGAGGTGTTCTCTCGGTTGGGTCTCCCTCAAATCGTGGAGTCCGACTGGGGAAGCCACTTCACCGGCCACCCTAAAGGTGCTGGGGATAAGAGTCAAATGGCATGTCGCCTACAACCCTCAGTCCTCAGGCCCCGTAGAACGCCTGAACCGGACCCTAAAGGAAAGGCTGTGCAAGGAGACGGGAGACTCACCGAACAAGTGGGTGGAGGTCTTACCGTTGGTCCTCATGGGAATCCGGGCCAGTCAGTCAAAGAGCGCAGGGTACTCACCCCATGAGCTGATGACTGGCCGGATCATGAGAACCCCAGTGCATGTGTTGGCGCCGGTTCTCGCCGAAGGGCAGCTTCGAGAGGTGAACCGGGACCGGTTCGTCAGGAATCTGTTTGAACAGCTTCAACAGATTCACTGGCAGGCGGCCAACAACATGGGTAAACAGCACCGTGCCAATCGTAGTCACCATGATTGGGAGGTGGGCGACCAGGTGATGGTGAGAAGCTTCGCCCGGGTCGGGGTATTTGAACCACTGTATATGGGACCATACAGCATAGTCGACAAGGCTAGCCCTATGGTCTATGCGGTTCGATTGCCTCGCCGGGTGAAGTGGTATCACATTAATCAATGGAAATTGTTTGACCCCAAAAGAGGTAAAAAACAGAGGGGATGAGCAAGGGAAGGGAATCAGGCACTGGGGGAAGAACAGGCCCCGGTGGATTTGGAGGCTCCGGAGGAGGCAGCGGGCCCCGAAGCTCTACAGCCAGGGCTGGTTCACTGCTCCTGTAAGGCTATCCCACCACTGGGTAGAGGTTCCCAGCCCACTAACAGAAGTAGGGAGAAAGGCTCTACCATTAGCAAGGTCCAAGGGGAAGCTGAACCGCCCATGGTGGATCAGCTGGGGCTAGCCCAAGAGGTGGAGGAGATAGCATTGCAGCCCATAACGTGGGACTCTGCACCGACAGTAAGGAGGAGTGACAGAGTGCCACAGCCCAGGGCGCCGTGGTCCCCTGTTTACTTAGCTTCCCGCCCCAGACTGACAAGGCGAAAGGCAACAGGGAGGGTGCTCTGTTGCGCTAGCGAGGGTCTCCCACCGACTATCCGGGGCTCGGGACGGACTTGGAGGGCAGCACAAGACTCATTAAGGGGGACTATACGAGCCCCTCAGCGCAGGGCATCCTGGTCCCCAGGGTACGGTCAGCCGAGTGGTCGACGACGCCTGTACATTGACAGGATGTAGCCTGGCCACCCGGGGACGGGTGGCGGTGTATATATTTTCCCTTCCTGTTTTGTTACTTTGTGTTGTGTGCATATGTGTTTAGGTAAGGCAGTGACGGTTGGGTACAGCATTTTATGTTCGGAACATGTTAAGTGGTTCGAGCCTGGAGAGATCTCTCAAGGCCATGTTCTTCTTGCCTTTCAGATGTCAACACCTCCCTACTGGACGTTAGTGATGCTGGTATCGCTAAGGATCTGCACCGGGCACCGAGGGGACACCGAGGACTCCCTGGCTTTCGGATGCTCCGGGGGGAGAGCGTCGACAGTGACCACAGGAGAAGGGACTCCGGCGGCGGATGGCCGGGTCACCTACTCCCACGAGGGGAGATGGCCTGGGTGGTTGGGATCGAACTCCACCAAGTACTCCAACCATAAGGACTTTACCTACAGAGAGGCCTCCATCCCCTGCCCGGGGATCACTGTGGCCACTTCCAGAGTGAGAGTGACAGAAGGCAGGAAGGTATGCCTAACTTGCCAAGGGGACATAGCTCTGGGACGATGGTGGTGGCTCAGAAAGCTCAAGAGGGACGTGGGAGACCGACACTCGGACTGGGAACGTCTGGATAATGATACCTACCGAACCATCATGGGGTCATCTGCCGGGGTAACGGTGTGCTGGGAGAAATGGTGGGCGTACGATCAAGGAATTTATTTGTGTATGTGGGGATCCACTCGCGTGTGTTCAGAGGGGGTCTCCATTGCTTTCTATAGGTGGTGGCAGGATGTCGGGGATGGGGTGGTATGGGATCGCAGCGGGGAGGCGTGTGTGACCCCCAATCCCCGGGTACCAGTAAACGCCACTGAACTTGTAGTTCGGGAAAGAAAACCCCCACCCACGGCCAAGCCCACCATCCCACACGAGGGCCCGACAACAACCAGGGGGCCGGGGAATGGTTTAGTGTTGGTCCCTATCGAGAAACTATTTTATCAGGGGGTACACTATGCAGTGGCATCAGTGGTGCTAAATCTGACAGAAGTCCGCCTACCTACGTAGTGTCCCCGGGAAACCAAGCTGTTATACCAGGCTCTGCTGCGGGAGATGTTCCGGAAGTTCTATGAACTGGACTTCGGGAATGTCAAAATGACAGATTTGTATAAACAGTGGGATAGGGCCGAACCGGGCAGGCAGAGGTGTGGCACTTTAAATGACATTTTTACAGGGTTTAACACCGGGGCTTCTGCCATAAACAGGTTGGATAACATGCAGCTGGCCCTCCAGATAAATGAGTTAAAGAATCAGCTGCGCAAAATCCTGGGGGACGAGAATACTGTAGTGGGATCCGCACTCCACGAAGAGGTGGCAATGACAGTTCACTTAAAGGAGATTATCTCTCAATTGGAGGCACAGGCCAGGGCTGTAAACGCCTTGATTCGGGAAGGTAGAAACGCCTCTGATCAAGCTGCCCAAAATGAGGTGTGCGTGCTCTATGGGGCCTGGTTGCTGGGAGAGGGACGGAGTAACCTTGAGGATCTGAGACAAGGACAGGTCCCCTCCTGGATCAGCAACCAGCACTTAGCAGCACTGCACCCTTATGATAATGTTTTGAGTCCTTGCCAACTTCGTGTAGCGTCGGAAGCCTACCCGGTACCGGTGGACTGTGGAAAGTCAAACCATACCATCATGGGTGTGGTGGTCAGGATGCCCGTGATGGGGGCGTCCCCACAACCAGCACCCCTGTACCGAGTGGAGAATGTGGGAGTCATTCGTGGAGGGGTGCATGTTCGATTCCAAGAGGTCCCACCTTATGTCACAATGTGGGGGCACACTGTGACAGGTACAGACCTCTCGGGTTGTCGGAGCAGGGGAGCACAGGTAATCCTGTGCCCCCAGCACTTGAACGCTTTTACAAGGCCACAATGCGGGTTCAGCACTGCTGGGGCAGAGCCTATCAATTGCACAATGGAGGTAATGGCCCCTAACCACTTGCCTCCACAGGTAGCATATGTAGGCGGTGGGACATATTGTGTCACCACAAGTGCCCAACGGTATGAACACGGACCGGGGAGGTAGTGTCCAATACCATACAGCAGCTTTTGCTTTAAACCCAGGGCAGAGGTTCAAGTGGCACACACCAGAATCACACCCATCCCTGAACCTTCTACGATTCACCTCACGGTACAAAACAACCTCAGCCACCTACAACAATATGTCGCCCATTTTGGCTATCCCATTGCCCCACTACCTGCGAAACTTACAGCCCTCCTCCAGGCAGTGGATTTGTCTCAAAAACATTTTTACACCATGGAGCAGAAAACTGAAATTCTAGCAGGGGAGATTGCCCAGATTAAACCCCCAGCATGGTGGGATTTGGGGATACGGGCAGACATACCTGCATGGATCCGGGTGGGATCGCATGCCTTAGTAATCGGCCAACTCCTGATTGTAGCATATCTGCTAGTTACAAGCTATAAGCTCAGGAGAAAAAGAAAAAGAAAGCAGTTCCTCAGGCTACTACACAGACAGGAAAGCCGTTGCTAAACACTCAAGGCGTGTAACAAAGCTTGACCGCGACACTTAGGCGGTTTTGTTATTCCCAGGGATGACTGTGTTTTCAGACATGGCCCCTGGGGAGTTTGCAGGACAGGTTTCTTTGTTTTACGGTTAAGACTGAAATGAGACTCAATGTGCAATTGCTGCTGTAACCTTAAGTACATATATGTATATTGCTGTCGTATATTGTAACCTGTTGGATTCTGTGTTTTATACCGCGTTAAAAGGAATTACGATATATATCGACGGGATCAGTTTAGAGTTAAACTGGGGAAAGTTGGGCAATTTGGGAGACCTAGGGTTTTCTCAGCACCCTGAACTTTGACACACTCGAGTGGTGTCTGACTGTGTCAGATGGGGGATTATGTAGGGGAGGACGAAAACCCCCTCATTTTACCAGAAGGAAAAGGGCTGTGGGATCAGTCTGTGCTGTGAATTGAAACCGATACAGTTTGACCTTGGCAGAGCAGTGATTGGACGGGGGAGGACACCAGAGGGCCAATGGTGAGACAGAGTCAGCCCGAAGCATGGGGCTTTCAAGCCAATGGGAGAGCACTTGCTCGAAAACTGTGGGACTGACTCACAGCCATTATCGGACTATTGTCTTCCCCATGTTTACACTATGGAAGGAAATTATGCAGATCTTCAGAAAACTAGGGAACCCAAAACAAACCAAGGGCCTACACAATGGCTACAGGAGGCCAACGCAATCAACACCCACTCAAAGCTTGAGTAGGTTAACATCAGTGGAAAAAACCCGCAATAATCTAAAACTGCTGCATTTTTCAAAATCACAAAGCCCACCAATGGGAAGAATCAATTTCAGCAGGAGAGGCGGACTGGATAATCTGGATATAAAAAGGGGTTTCTGACGTAGTGTGGGTGGTTCCCTGCCCTCATCATCCAACAACCAGCAAGATTCTCGACACTGAAGGAAAACCAGTGTCCGAAGACACCGAAGATAGAAGAAACAAACCACTAGACTGCAGAAGGCACAGTAGTGAGTATAACCTCTGGTCCCCAGAACTCCCAACTCAGTTAGGCCAGGAAAGGTGGGAGGTTGGGCATTGTACTGCTAAACTTGTGTAAAGATTTTCGTTGTGTCCGTTTAGTGGGATTTAGGGGGATTGTTTTGTTGGTGTATTGCTGTTTGTTGAGATACACCTTGTCAAATAAATTAGAAGCCTAAGTTCCTCTTGGAATCACCTTGTCTCAGTTCTATTTTATTACATCTCCTGACCGTGAGTCTTATGTCAGAACATTGTAAGGGAAGCTAGGAGCGCCTCGAAAACGCTCAACTGTGTGTCATAGGCTAGGGAAGAAGGGGTTAGGAGTGTTTGACACTCACAGGTGCCTCACAGGCTAGGCATAAGCTGTGGGGATGCACGAGTCTCAAAACCCCCTTCATAAGCTGTGGACACAGTCTCTCCAGGGGTGCTCTTGCAGCACTCAGGGTACCTCACAGGCCAGGCATAAGCTGTGAGGGCAGAAGCCCAGAGAGAGACACCCAAGGCACAACAACACTCCCTGAAAACCCCTTACAGGCTGTCTCTTTTTTTCATTCCTCTCTTAATCCCACTTTTCTTTCCCAATCTTTATTTTGCTTTCTGTACATGAGTTAAATCTAATTTATACTTCCTGCTTTATACTTCCTGGTTGAGACTCTGCAGGGTACAAAGTACCCCCGCCTGAAATGAATCACCGACGTCATCATGGCGTTGCGTCACCAGGACTCTCCCCTTCACTGAAAGGGGAGATCCTCCGCGCTTTTAAAACTTCAGGCTACTGGGCCACCAGGGAGGGTTTTGGCCGGGCCAGTGGTCTGGCACCCAATAGGCTGCCTGGTCAGGACCTGGCCAAACTCGGGTACATAATTGTTGGGTGGGAGGTGAGATGGGGGGCACTGTCGGTAAAAATTCGGGAGGGCAATTGTGCTATCAACAGTCATTCCACCAAAAGTTGGCGGCCACTCCACTCCGCAGCATGGCCGCTGATTTGCGGTGGTAACAGGCCTTAAGGAAATGGGCAATTTAGGCCCCTGTGTGTCTCAGTGATGATTCTTTAATCTGACTGTTTGAGAAGCCTCTCTTTTGCTTGCCCATAGATGCTTCAGATGCCCTGTAGATGGCGCCGTGCTGGTTCAGACGTCAGATTCGAGCAAGTACCCGCTTAAAAGCCCACAAAAAACGTAAAATCCGGGCCATTACCTCGACATTCATTAATTTACTATTTGTTGGTCCCTGATGTACACAAATTGGCTGCCGACATAAAAACAACGACTACACTTCGCAAGTAATTCATTGGCTGTAAAGTGTTTTAAAAAGTAGTCAGAACATGATAATATTCAAAATAAATACAAGTTAATTTGTTAAAACAACTTCCTGATAATTTAAATTAATATCCCCGGTCCTACTTTCATCACTTAATTTGAAGTAATAATCTGGATTATCCTATTTATACCACTCAATAATTTGTACTATTTCATACTATATTTTTGCACTTTCTTTCCCATTTTACTCTCCTGCAAATCCCCTGGGAGGACAGGTGCACCAAGACCAGTGTCCTCGCCCGGGCTAACATCCCCAGCATTGAAGCACTGACCACACTCGATCAGCTTCGCTGGGCAGACCACATTGTTCACATGCCAGGCATGAGACTCCCCAAGCAATTGCTCTATGCAGAGCTCCTTCACGGCAAACGAGCCAAAGGTGGACAGCGGAAACGTTACAAGGACACCCTCAAAGCCTCCCTGGTAAAGTGCGACATCACCACTGACACCTGGGAGTCACCGCCCTAAGTGGAGAATGTGCATCCAGGAGGGTGGTGAGCTCTTCAAATCTCAACACCGTGAGCGTGACGAGGTCAGGCTCAGACAGTGGAAGGAGCGTGCGACAAATCAGTCCCACCCCCACCCCTTCCCCTGACGAATGTCTGTCCCACCTGTGACAGGGTCTGTGGCTCTCATATTGGACTGTTCAGAGTACAAGCAAGTCTTCCTTGATTCCAAGGGACTGCCTATGATGATGACTCTGGGTTCGATTTTTTGCTTCTCATATTGCTCTCATAGATGAGTCATGACTTCAAAATCTTTGAACAGTGTCTTCAGCAGCCTAGATATCTATGTAAGCTTTTGGTATAGATGCCAAGGATAACAAACAGATCTACATTTCTGTTAATTGCTTTTAGCTTCTGAAATTAACCAGTGCATCCATAGGATCTACAGTTTTTAATGAGAGAATTGAGTATCAGCTGTCTCTTTTCAGAGAAACCTTTGCACTTTAATTCTCAAAAGCAAGACAATAAAATGATCACATCTCTAAGTATGAAGGCAATCCTTTGTAAATAAATTGTATATAGACACAGTAGGGCGATTTTCATCTCGCAATGCAGTTTCTGTCAATAAATGAGGTGGTAGCGGGATGAAAATTGCAGAAACTATCGACTTACCCTTTCTGATTTTCGGGCAGACTATGGTTTACGTGGTTAGTGCTGCCACTGGTGACAGACGAGTACTGTTCAAAGAGAAACCCACCTGCTCTCAGTTAAAATGCTGCAAAGGTTTTGGAAATACTTTGCCGGTATTGCAAAGTGTTTTTTGGCTACTTAGACAAATTTAAATTGCTGGTAGTGGCTATACAATCTTCTGAACTCTTAAGGGTCTTCCGGCAATGCAGATTTTTTTCTACATGGGGATCCTTCTGGCAATTGCACTCTGGCTAGAGGAAGAAAAGCAGCAGCAACAATCTAAGGGAGCTAAAAATCTGCAGCCTTTCCATTCCTGGACTCCTGACATGACTCTGAGCGAGTCCATCAGAACGGCCACAAACCTGGCTGGGTCACAGCCTCCTACTGGAATTTTTGAATGGCTTTGTGGGGACAGGGACACCCCAAATTACAAGTTCCATTGCTTGAGCCCTCAGGCCTGTGTAGTGTTGACATAGGTACAGCCGTTATGACCAGATGACCACAAGGGTGTCCCCGAGCTTCCGGTCGCCTGTCACTTTAATTCTCTGCTCCACTCCCACTCTGACCTCTCTGTCCTCGGCCTCCTACATTGTTCCAATGAAACTTAATGCAAGCTCGAGGAACAGAACCTCATCTTTCAATTAGGCACTTTACAGCCTTCCGGACTCAACATCGAGTTCAACAATTTCCGATCATGACCTCTGCCCACATTTTGTTCCCTTTCCTCATTTATTTTTTACAAAAACTTCCCCCAACTTTTTAATGTTTATTTTTATTTTGTTTCTCTCTGTTTTCCATGGCAGCTGGCAATTATTCCGGCATTCAGACCCTATCTACACTCACCTTTTGTTTCCTAACCTGTGTTATTACCATCTTAATTCGGCCAATGTCTCTCAAATCTCTTCTGTGTTCCACCCTATCACAGACCTTCCCTTTTGTTCTTTCCACCCCTGTGACCCCCCCCCCTTTCAAGGCCCCAGCACCTCCTTAAAATTCTGTTACATTTCAAACTATTGCCAGTTTTGACAAAGGGTCATCGACCTGAAACGTTAACTCTGTTTCTATCTCCACAGATGCTACCTGAACCGTTGAGATTTCCAGTATTTTTTGTTTTTATATCATTAATTGCTATCCTTCCCAACCATTATACATGGTGATTCCCAATTTAAGACAATTATATTATTATGCCTATGTTGTATTTCTAGTTTTATAACAGGACTAGGCTAGACATTTGGCATTATTGATAAAATACATGTACTAAGTTATTTTCAGTCTCTTTTTATTCCGTGCCACAATACAGCCTTTGAGTAATTTGAGAACATGTAGTACCAAATTACCAATGCACTGTGTTACGTGCTGCTCAAAAAAAGGTGTTTAACAATAGTGAGAATTGATTTATTCTCTGATTGTCCTTTCTTTCCGCTGTGTACCTCTTCTAAATTTCATAACTGAAGTCATTGCTACATTACTTTGCTAAACCCATGTCCTAGTACTGAGTGCCATGGTGAATTAGTATTTTGGCATTTACTTCCTTAAAGAGTGCATTTTACAGGTTGGATAAATCATGCAAATACATTGCCTCTAAGTTCTGTATCATATTTGTATCGAACTACTAATGCACATAAGAATGTCACAGTTTTTCAAAAAAACCATTCAACTCATACTTTCACGTTACTACCATAAACAAACATGAAAATAAAATCATATGCATTCTTTCCTCTTAAATGTGCAGATAATTGGGATGGACCGCAATCCAATCCATGTAGAAAAAAAATAAGCAAGAGTGTGAGAAAAGTCACAGTGGACAACCATGCAAAATGTATAAAATGCTGAAGACTTTAAGCAAGCTAAATTATTCTTTCATAGACACGATATTAAGAATTTAATACAAGAATACAGTATATCATGTTTCAAGAATTTAATAGGCTTCCCAATTATTACAAAGACTTTTCACCAGACACACAGCTGGAGGCCAAACAGTGGGAGAGTATAAAACATCTGCGTATTTAAACTGTCGCCAAAACCCACTGAATTTGATCTTGAATGACTACAAATCTTTGGAATGTAAGTGTACTTTCTTTGGACCCACCCAGAAATCCATTGAGAATTCCATATGGAACCACTAAACAGTATTATACAGGATTTCCTATAAACAAAATTACAGTCAAAGACATTTTTGGACGTTGACCAATCTTTACAAAGAATAACCTTTTTGTTTCAAACACACTCTGGCTTCATTCGTAGCATCAATAAATGTAAAACTCTTAACAAGAGCAACCTTAATCATTCTATGCAGTCAACCCATAGCATATAAATATTTCCAGTACTTCAAAAGTATTAATTAGAAACACATGGTCTAGTACAATTTCTTGGCCCCAACTTATGGTTGTAATTTAATGTTATGCCCATACTATAAACATTGTCTATAATGAGTGGGCACAATTTTACAGCCACATACATCAAAAAGGTAACAGGGACTTTTGTCTGCTCATATTGAATCTGAATCATATATTGTTAAACACATACAACAAATTTTCTGCCATAATTTTATTGTTCGCTTTCATCTGAAATGCTGCAGACATTTTTTTTCAATTTGATTCAATGAATGTTAAAGGTCATTTTTATTTTTTTGCTGTTTAATTTGTGTAAAACTAGTATTTTAACCCTTTATGTGCCAGGGATAGAATGATATAGGAATAGAGGCTAAGTAGTTCTGACATATATAACAATGATGTGCAGAAAAATGATTATATACCACATAGAATTGGACCCAGGCTTTCTGAATTATTAATGATATCTAATACAAATTTTCCATTCTGTGATAACCACACATTTATGTTGCCTTTGTGATACTGGTAAAACCATTGTTTCAAACAATCCATACCTTGTTAATGTCTGACCATGGCAATTCTAACATTTTGTTATGTCTGACTTCATTTCATGACAACAACAACTTACATTTTTATAAAACCTTTAACACAGTAAAATGTCCCAAAGCGCATCACAGGAACGTGATCAGCCAAAAATTGACACAGAGCCAATGAAGATGACATTAGCACAGGTGACGAAAGCTTGATCAAAGAGGTGGGTTTTAAGGAGCGTCGTAAAGGAGGAGAAAGTGATGGAGAGGCAGAGATTCTGGAGAGAATTTCAGAGTTTAGGACCTAGACAGCTGAAAGCACATCCGCCAATGGTGGAGTGAAGAAAGTGGGGGATGCACAAGAGAAAGAATTGGAGGAATGTAGAGTTCTCGAAGGGTTGCAGGGCTGGAGGAGGCTACAGAGATAGAGAGGAGTACGGTCATGTATTGATTTTAACACAAGGATGAGAAGTTTAAAATCAAGGTGTTGCTGGTCCACAAGCCAATGTAAGTCAGCGAGCACAACGATGATGGATAAATGGGACTTGGTGTAAGTTAGGATATGGGTAGCAGAGTTTTAGATAAGTTTAAGTTTATGGAAGATGGCAGGCTGGCCAGGAAACCTTTGGAATAGTCGAGTCTGGAGGTAACTAAAGCATGGATGCGGGTTTCAGCAGCAGGAGGGCTAAGGCAGGGGTGGAGACAGGTGATATTACAGAGCTGGAAGGAAGCGATCTTTGTGATGTAGAAAATATGGAGGTCAGAAGCTTAGCTTAGAGTCAGATAGGATGCAAAGTTGTGAACAGTTGAATCAGCCTGAGAAAGTGGCTCGGGAGGAGGATGAAATCGATGGCTAGGGAACAGAGTAAGATAACACTATTACTGCCAAAACGATTCCTAATTACAGAATTGGCGGAGAAGTGATAACTAATAGGGAATTAATGCAAACATCTGAATTAAATGGAGCTTCTAATATTGTGTGAGTTTTCAAAAAATAATGATCAACAGTTTTCAATATGAAGGAGTAGATCTTTGGATGAAACTTCTCCTAAATTGTTTGTTGACTTTTGATCTGAAATCACGTTACAGGGTCTCACCAAAATTTATTACTTTGGTTTTCCACATGCTTCAGGCCACTTCAACACATATCATTTTTATTGTCAACATACAAACATGTTGCCAAATACCTTTACTTTTACATTGAGTTGTTCTTTCAACCCATACAGACAATTTCATAAAGCCTGGAAATCAGTAGCACATTTTTGGACAGCACACACTTATGTTTATTGAAAATGTCAGACAGAAAACAGGAATCCTCCAGAAACTGGTTTTAATATTACTGTCACATGACAATTCTTTGCCCAAGGCTAACAGTCTGCTTTTAATTTATCACCACATATGCAATGCCACTGTTGCATTCTAAAACCAATTTAACTTTATAGAATGACTGAGTTCTTTAAAAACAATTTTTTTCAAAGGATTTATTTAAGACAGGCTTTGTAGTAATTTTGAATGATATTGTTCAACAAAATAGAAGTGATAAATCAACACTTGGGCTGAATTATTGTGATAAACATAAATGAGTAACTATATATTTGAACTTTTGATCATCTAATGTAACTGTTTTAAATATTCATTTTGAATTATGTTTTATGGCTCTTGGCCATTTAGTAATCTGTAATTTATAGTGGTTTTGATTTTTTTCAAATATTTTCAAATACTTATTTCTTTAAGACTATCATATCATATGTAATTTGCTGTAGTTTCATTGCTCGACAGTTAAATGCTGAAGTAAAATTCTGCTCTGTTTAAAATTTGTAAGATTATTTTGTTCTCAGGATGTGGACAATGCTGGCAAGTCTACATTATTGCCCATTCCTTGTTCCCTTGACAACCCAGTAGCTTGCTAGGCAACTTCAGGAATCATTGTGTATCATAAATAGTGCAGGCTAGATCAGAAATAGGTTTTTATGCCAATCTAGCAACTTTTGTGGTAATTTTATCCCGCAGCTACATTTTCTGCTTTACCACCTCGGCCATAATCTGGCAAAGTAAATTGCTCACTAGCAATGTCGAACCCTTGTACAACCCATCTGATTTTTATCCCGTTGTCTTCTGTTAAAACCACGGTTTCAAACAAATCCATACCTTGTTAATCAATCTGCTCTTCCAGGTTACTGCCCGGGCAGTAAAGGTGAAAACTACTCTCCGTGGGCCCAAAATTTCACATTGCATTACTTGGTGCTATTTCAGATTAATGGCTGTTTTTAAAATTCAAAATAGCGCCAAAAGAAAGTCCGAAGTTTCGCCAAAATTGTTCTTGATTTTGGCGCAGCGCAGAAAGACCTTTGGTTTTGAGAGTGGAGCTAGTTGTTAGTGGCGATAAAATGAGGCCCGTTCTCTGCGCATGCCCAAGCATTTAGGTTTCCAGGGTAACGCGAGGCGCACCATTTGGCAAGGGATAGGGGTGGCTGGCAGGAGTCAATCCTCGGCTGGACACAGGAGCTTGGCACTTGGCTTGGAAAGAAGCTTGGGGGGAGGTGGAAGCCAAGTCAACAGTTTGGTGGTGGAACTTAACCACGTCTTGCAATTGCAGTTTTGAACTTCAATAAAGTTGGTCTTTTCCCTCCGCACAAGTATTTTTAAGTAGTTTGTAATATAAGTTTTATTCCCTCCCTCCAAAAGCTATAACTCAGCTCCATTTTCAAAGATGGTGTCGGTAACGCCGATTTCAATTTGGTAAGGTAAGATTTCAAATAGTGGACCATAGCACTGTCCTTAAAAAAAATCCTAATTAGCGAAAATCGCAAAAACAGGCAAAAATGGCATTATGGGTGGGTTTGACCCCGAATGACGTCAGAAAAACAGTACTTAAAAAAGCGGTCGTTATCTGTTAAGGATGGCATTATACCATTGGCGAAACTTGCAAAATTAAGTTAGCTCCAAAAAACACTGTTAACTCAAAAAAAATGTATCTAAATGGTGGTGAATTTTGGGCCCCTGGTGTTAGTCCACAAATTACCAGATTTATTGAATTCAGTTTCACAATCTGCTATAGAGGGGTTTGAACTCAACCTCTGGATTGTTAGCCCAGTTCTGTAACCACTATGCTCCCATACCCAATATCAGTACTTTAAATGTAGATAAAATACTATTCTTCACTAGGCAATCTCTTTGAGACAGATATTTAAACTGTTAGGTATAAGAGTATTTTGATTAGCTTTTTGTGAGATGGTCATGCATTTTCTACCGAGCCATAATGCATGACATATTTTTTCAGAAGTGTGGGGGTGTCGGGGGTGGGGGCAGGAGCCACAAATTTGAGGTGGAACATGTAACAGCCAAGTTTCCACTCCATTTAATTACCACCAGAAATTTCGATTAGCAGGGGTGAAGTTGGCACTCCCTACCTCAATAGCCAACTTTGGGGCATATCTGGTGGCATTCTCGGACTACCCCAGGAATTCTTCCCAGTGCACCAATGATATGCCTAGCAGGATCTATGCTTCCTGAGAGGTAACATAAGTCACATATCAGCCGTAGGAAGTCCCCAAAAAAACAAAAGTGAACAGATAATTGTACCCAGACAAATCAATTCATCTCCATGACTGGTGCTTTACTCCCTGAGGGGAGAAGTAAAAGGACTATGGGCTAGATTTTCCACTTTTTTTGCATGCTTAACGCCCACTTAACACCAATTTTACCACTGAAATGACATATAACGCTCATATATCGCCCATTTAGCCACAAAATGGAAATTGACGGGCATTTTTCGGGAACTTATCAGCGAGCATTACTTTCCCCATGTGCTTAACGCCAGGAAAAAATATTACTACCCGCCCACTTTTTTTGGGCGGAATCATCAGAATGTACAAAATCAACGCCCATAGTATCGCCCAGCGTTAGATTCCGCACGGAATTAACGGCGAGATTCAATAATACCGCCCACCCACTTTTTTTTCTCGTAAAGAGCATATTTGGCAAAACTAACGCCCAGGAGATCGCCCACTGTCACATTCACCACCTCGCACACATATCGCCCACAATATCGCTCGCCCAAAAAAACACCCATAAAAAGTGGAATTGTTCTGAACTAACGCCAGCGGTGTGGCTGCTTCAAGGGAGTTGCATTGACTCTGGAGTTCTTCTCAGGTGAAGTGACCATCTCAACAGACATATTTTCAGATTCTGGACTATTGGGGATTTACTCAAGGTGTATTTTAGTGAGGAAATTATTGCTCTGATCAATCGCTATTTTACTTTGATTGCAATGGGGCCAACCATTTCTCAGCCTGCATCGATTAAAATGCAGATGCTGCAGAGTGTAGATGGCTCAATGTGTGATGCACATCATTATGTGCCCAATTTAAGACGTGTAAGAATGAGGAGGAGAGCCAGACCATACACAGCCCGCATGTACAAGGAAAAGAGGTCTTACCTCGGCGTCTCCGACCACACCTGCCTTCGGAGACTGCGCTTCCACAAGGTGGTGATCAATTAAATATGTGAGCTCATCAGACCACATATGCAGCCTGCCATCAGGGCATCAGTGTCGGTCGAGGTCAAGGTCACTGCGGCACTGTCTTTCTTTGCATCCGGTTCCTTTCGGGCCTCCGTGGTCGAGATTTGCCCTCTGTCTCACCATGCAACCCATCGCTGCATTCGACAGGTCACGGAGGCCCTATACGCGAGAAGGATGGATTTTATCAGTTTCCTCATGACCACAGAAGCTCAGACTGACAGTGCTGGAGCATTCTATCGCATTGCTAAGTTCCCCAGGGTGCAGGGAGCAATACAGTGCACTCACATCGCCATGCGGGCACCTTCTCAGGATCCGGAGCGTTTTCGTAACAGAAAGGATTTCACTCTCTGAAGGTCCAACTAGTTGTCGACCACAACCAGATCATAATGGCAGTGAATGCCAAATGTCCATACATCTTTAAGAGTCAGCCACAAGGACAATGCTGGGTGCTTGGTGATAACCAATATGGCCGAGCCACCTGGCTGATGACCCCACTGCGTGGCACCCGCACCGAGGCTGAGAAGCGATACAACTGGAGCCACAGAGACACATGCAATGTGATCCAGAAAACAATAACTGTGCTTAAGCAGCGCTTCAGATGTCTGGACCACTCAGGAGGGGAGCTACAATACAACCCTGAGCAAGTAGGTAAATTCGTGATTGTGTGTTTGAAGCTGCACAACCTGGCTATCAGGAGGGGCCAAGAATTGCCAGAAGGCACTGATGCTTCACCTCAGGAGAGAGAGGAAGAGGACGACGAGGGGATGACCTCGGGCCAGACAACCAGGCTGGCTATGCAACCATGCACTCGACCCCCTCCAGACCGCAGAAAATGGCCCGTGGTGGCTACATAGCTGCAAGACTCTTATGTAAGGAGCTGATATCTGACAGATTTGCCTGAAAGAACATAGAAACATAGAAACATAGAAAATAGGTGCAGGAGTAGGCCATTCGGCCCTTCTAGCCTGCACCGCCATTCAATGAGTTCATGGCTGAACATGCAACTTCAGTACCCCATTCCTGCTTTCTCACCATACCCCTTGATTCCCCTAGTAGTAAGGACTTCATCTAACTCCTTTTTGAATATATTTAGTGAATTGGCCTCAACAACTTTCTGTGGTAGAGAATTCCACAGGTTCACCACTCTCTGGGTGAAGAAATTCCTCCTCATCTCGGTCCTAAATGGCTTCCCCCTTATCCTTAGACTGTGTCCCCTGGTTCTGGACTTCCCCAACATTGGGAACATTCTTCCTGCATCTAACCTGTCTAACCCCGTCAGAATTTTAAACGTTTCTATGAGGTCCCCTCTCATTCTTCTGAACTCCAGTGAATACAAGCCCAGTTGATCCAGTCTTTCTTGATATGTCAGTCCCGCCATCCCGGGAATCAGTCTGGTGAATCTTCGCTGCACTCCCTCAATAGCAAGAATGTCCTTCCTCAGGTTAGGAGACCAAAACTGTACACAATACTCCAGGTGTGGCCTCACCACGGCCCTGTACAATTGTAGCAACACCTCCCTGCCCCTGTACTCAAATCCCCTCGCTATGAAGGCCAACATGCCATTTGCTTTCTTAACCGCCTGCTGTACCTGCATGCCAACCTTCAATGACTGATGTACCATGACACCCAGGTCTCGCTGCACCTCCCCTTTTCCTAATCTGTCACCATTCAGATAATAGTCTGTCTCTCTGTTTTTACCACCAAAGTGGATAACCTCACATTTATCCACATTATACTTCATCTGCCATGCATTTGCCCATTCACCTGGTGTGAGTGACAACGCTGACACACTGCTTGTATGTGCAGCTCAGACATCAATAGTGTCCATCACCTTGGTGCCAGTTAAAGTTTACGTTGATTGAAGTTAAGTTATATTTAACCCTTTCATGTTAAGGAATCACCAGTATGTAATGGTCCAGCTATCTGAAACAATGTGCAACAAGGTTATGTTCAATAAAAAAATGTTACATCAGCATTGATCTGAAATCAGAAGTATCACATTCAATAACACCCTGCCCACACCCCACTCTTTCCATCATTGACATCAATCCAATGGTCAACATGTCCAGCAACACAGAATACAAAGGCAAAGCAGGAGTGTGGTCCCCTCCCCCCATACATTACAACAAATTGCATACACCCAGATGGAGATATAACACAGCCATCACCAGCGGACACATGCACCTCACTTTCCTTCCCCCCTCCCCTTCTTCTCCCCATCTCTACCCCTTCCCCTCCTCACTCCACGGCGCCTGGCTGAGGAGCTCCTCAGGCGGTGCCTCATTGGGGGGGATGAAGGCAGATGCGGTCATTGCATGGGTACGGGAGTGGGGGGTGCCGAGGGGGCATCATTCTCTGATGCAGAAGCAGGATCTTGGTCCTTGCTCTCATCTGTCGTTCGCAGTGGTGGTGCGGAACCTAGGGGTGGAGTGCCATGTTCTGGGACCACTTGGAAGCCTGTGCCGGCTATCGCATCCAGTGCCTCCGCCATCCGCGGAATGTACTCATTCATGGTGGCCAGCTGGCGGGATATGCCCCTAATGCTTCGATGAGCTGGTCACCAATGTCTACAGTCCTCCTGGACAATTGTCTCATCTCTCCGCGCGCATGTAGCGCTCGTGGACCAGACCTGCCGCGTTCCCGAGGCCTCCACGGGGTCGGCACCGTCCTGGGGACAAATGGGGTGCCCTGTGGCAAGGTGCTTTGGGCTGGTACCTCCAGAGTGGAGGCGGGAATGACCGGAGGACCATTAGATGGCCTTGGGGTGGAATCGGTTCTGGAGCGTGGCGGTGCAGGTTCCTCGAAGTCTGTGCTCTCATCCGTGTAGAACAAACGTAGCGGATTGACAGGCGACAATCAGAGCTCCTCAGCACCAGATGCAGGATTGTCCAGAGAGTCGGGCCCCGCGCGCCCACCGTCTGGCCTCTGTGGTCTTGCCTGGGGCCGCGCTGTTGGCTGAGCTGCAAAACACAAATGAGGTTATTAGAGGAGAAGGAGATGCTAGGGTCACAAGGTGAGTCCAGCGCTACACACAGCATATGCACGACAAAAGCACCATCGCTCTCAAAATCATCACAGACATCACATTTCATGACCATCAACACATTTGCATTGCAATGATTTTCATTAGGCCAGCATTATTTCTATGACAATATTCGAAATCATCTATCATATATGATTGTTTGGATTTGAGTGGGTGTGGCATCTATTGACTTTATATTACGCAATAGTGTACGATTTACTCACGTGGCATCACTTCAGGGTCTGCAGATGCTTCCGTGGCTGTCCGGGGGTGCTTCCCCACGAGTTCGAGCACCTGCTCCTCCATCTCAGTGTTGTCGCTCGGGACTGGTGGCCCCCCAACCTTTGGCCTCTCCACTGACCTCATCGTCGATAACTTCTTCTGTAAAAGGTGACAGGACGACATGGCATGAGATCATTGCATGATATCATTGCTAGGTACTGTCTCAGAGACTGAAACAACACATAACAGATGTAATCATCATTACTATGAAAATGATCATTCTTTACCTAAAGACGTGCACCGTGACCGCAGGCATTGAGTAAAACATTCCCGGTAAAAGTGCAAGACCTCACATCTGCTGATAGTCACTCATCACTGTTAGAAATCAAATTATAGAAATACATAAGTACATGTAAATCAATGTAATACTTACTCTTGCAGATCCCACAAGGTCGTTCCATCGTTTGCAGCATTGGTTGCCCTCACGCACCTCGTAGGTCGTCGACGAGACCACTTCTGCTATCTCGGTCCATATCTTCTGGTAGGCCTTAGAGGTCGGCTTCCCACACCCTCCCTATGTCAAATCATCCCAGCGTAACTCGACCTCCTGCAGGAGGAAGGCACTTGCCTCGTCCGAGAACTTTCTGGCTCTTTTGCGCCCTCCAATGTGTTCCTCTCCCACCTCACTGCTCTCTCCAGTGTCGGTGTCCACAGCGAGCTGTGATGCCTCCTCCTCTCCCTCCATTTTGGCCAAATGCGGGCAAATATGCAGCTGGTAACAGCTAATTTTTCTTCCCCTACTTGCTGTGAAGCTCTAAAGTCTCCCTTCTTCCTCCCAAAGCAGCCACACCACACCCAGAAAAGCCTTCAGTCCCTTTCAGCTCCCTCTCTCTCTGTCTCCTCTTCTGCGCATGTCATGATGACCCTTGACCTCATGAATCGCAGGAATCCAGCGTTGCCATGCCATTGCTAACGACGGCGACACTTTACGACAGAAGGTCAGCGAGATTTAACACTACCGACATTTCATATCGCTCGTGGTAATGCCCATTTTTTAAAATGGAGACGAGGTGCTTTGAAAATGGGTAAGAAGCTGGCGATCTGAAAACCCATTTTTACCACCCATGCCGGAAATAACGCCCATTTTTGGGTGATGATACGCTCATAATAAAGGATAAAACTGAATACTGTGAGCAATGAGTAAGTGTGACCTTAGCTCCTTTAATAAGACTTGAGAGCACAGTCACCTTGCGGGTGGTCTGCTTATATACAGTGCTACCAAGGGTTGCTGGGATCCCTTGGGACTCCAACAGGTAGGCCCTCTGGTGGTGGTGTGATACAGGTTACCAAGGGTTAAATACATAACATCACTCCCTCGTAAAGTTAATAGTACACTTATTTACAGGGTGAGATGATCTGGGACTTTTCGCTCCCTTGTCGATCGTCTCAGTACAAATGCAGGTGTGGGTGAGTTGGTTAGTTCTTCACTGGGCTGCTGGGCAGCCAGGCCTTGCCGGGCTGTTGGGGTTGGTGAGTTCAGCTTCGTGGTCAACCATGATGTCAGCTGCCACTTGTGTGTGTATTGGAGGGTCAAAATTGGTGGTGTCTTCTTCGGGTTATTCGTAGCTGTTGGTGAACCGTAATTTGATTTGGTCCAAACGTTCTCTGCATGTTATTCCATTGGCCAATTTGACCTGAAATACCCTACTCCCTTTTTTGGCTATGACCATGCCAGCGAGGAATTTGTGACTATGTCCATAATTGAGTACAAACAAAGGATCATTGACCTCAATATCACGTGACAAATTTGCGCGGTCGTGGTACATACTTTGTTGATGCCACCTGCTCTCCACGTGATCATGGAGACCAGGGTGGACAAGCGAGAGCCTTGTTTTGAGCGCCCTTTTCATGAGCAGCTCAGCTGGGGGAACCCCGGTGAGCGAGTGGGGTCTGGTGCGGTAGCTGAGCAGCACTCGGGACAGCCGGGTCTGCAGGGAGCCTTCCGGCATGCGTTTCAAGCTTTGCTTAATGGTCTGAACTGCCCGTTCTGCCTGGCCATTGAATGCGGGCTTGAATGGGGCAGATGTGACGTGCTTGATCCCATTGCGGGTCATGAATTCCATGAATTCAGCACTGGTGAAACATGGGCCATTGTCACTGACTAGGACATCGGGCAGGCTGTGTTTGGCAAATATGGCTAGTAGGCTTTCGATGGTGGCCGTGGACGTGCTTACAGACATTATTAATCATTCAATCCATTTTGAATAAGCATCCACAACCACCAAGAACATTTTGTCTAGAAATGGACCCGCATAGTCCACGTGGATCCTCGACCACAGTTTGGAGGGTCACGACCACAAACTTAGCGGTGCCTCTCTGGGTGCATTGCTCAGCTGAGAGCAAGTGTTGCACTGGCACATGCATGACTCTAAATCTGAGTCGATGCCGGGCCACCACACATGGGATCTGGCTATGGCTTTCATCATTATAGTGCATGGGTGGGTGCTGTATAGGTTATGAATGAACGTTTCTCTGCCCTTCTTGGGCAAGACCACGCGATTACCCCACAACAGACTGTCCACCTGCAAGGACATTTCATCCTTGCGCCTGTGGAATAGCTTAATTGCCTTCTGCATCTCCGCTGGGACACTGGACCAGCTCCCATGGAGGACACAGTTTGTTACCAAGGACAGTAAAGGATCCTGACTAGTCCAGGTCCTGATCTGACGGGCTGTAACGGGTGACTTTTCGTTTTTGAATGCATCCATTACCATGAGCAAGTCCGCAGGCTGTGCCATTTCCACCCCGGTGGTGGGCAATGATAGCTGACTAAGAGCATCTGCGCAGTTCTCTGTGCCCGGTCTGTGGCGGATTACATAGTTGTATGCCGACAGCGTGAGCGCCCATCTTTGGATGCGGGCAGAGGCATTGGTGTTAATCCCTTTGCTCTCAGAGAATAGCGATATGAGCAGCTTGTGGTCTCTTTCAAGCTCAAACTTGAGGCTAAATAAGTATTGGTGCATTTTTTTCACCCTGTAAACGCACGCCAGAGCCTCTTTTTCAATCATGCTGTAGCCCCTTTCGGCCTTGGACAGACTCCTGGACGCATAGGTGACCGGTTGCAAAATCCCCAATTCATTAGCCTGTTGTAACACAAACCCAACCCCGTATGACGACGCATCGCAAGCTAGCACTAATCGTTTACATGGGTTATACAGGACAAGCAGTTTGTTTGAACACAACAGATTTCTGGCCTTCTCAAAGGCAGCCTCTTGTGAATTCCCCCATACCCAGTCATCTCCCTTGCGCAGTAGCACATGTAGGGGTTCTAGCAAGGTGCTTAACCCGGATAGGAAATTACTGAAATAGTTGAGGAGTCCCAGGAACGACCGCAGCTCCGTCACGTTCTGTGGTCTCGGCGCATTCTTGATGGCCTCCGTCTTAGCGTCAGTGGGTTTGATGCCATCTGCTGTGATTCTTCTTCCCACGTACTCGACTTCCGGCACCAGGAAAACGCACTTCGAGTGTTTCAACCTGAGTCCAACACGATACAACCGACTAAGAACCTCTTCCAGATTCTTCAAGTGCTCAATGGTGTCCCGACCTGTAACCAGTATGGCGTTCTGGGAAACCACGGTGCGAGGGACCGACTTTAGCAGGCTCTCCATGTTGTGTTGGAAGATTGCCGCGGCCGACCAAATCCCGAATGGGCATCTGTTATAGATGAACAGACCTTTGTGTATGTTGATGCAGGTGAGGCCTTTCGAAGATTCCTCCAGCTCCTGTGTCATGTAGGCCGAGGTCAGGTCCAGCTTGGTGAATGTCTTCCCTCCAGTCAGGGTCGCAAATAGGTCGCCTGCCTTGGGTAGTGGGTACTGGTCTTGTAGCGAAAAACGGTTAATCGTTACTTTATAGTCCCCACAAATTCTGACCGTGCCGTCATCTTTAAGTACCGGGACAATCGGACTGGCCCACTCATTGAATTCCACCGGCGCGGTGATGCCTTCTCGCTGCAGCCTATCCAGCTCAATTTCCACTTTCTCACACGTTATATATGGTACCGCCAGTGCCTTGTGCTGGATGGGTTACGTATCGGGAATCAAATGGATCTGTACTTCCGCCCCCGAGAAACTTCCAATGCCTGGCTCGAACAACGCTGGAAATCTGCTCAGAACCTGGGCACATGAGGCGTCATCGATGGACGAAAGTGCTCGGATGTCATCCCAGTTCCAGCGGATTTTTCCCAGCCAGCTTCTGCCAAATAGTGTAGGGCCATCCCCTGGCACAATCCACAGTGGCAGTTCGTGCACTGCTCCATGATAGAAGACTTTGACTTCTGCGCTGCCAAATATAGGGATCAGTTCCTTGGTGTAAGTTCTTAGCTTGGTGTGAATGGGGCTGAGCTTGGGCTTGTGTGCCTTGTTGCACCACAGCCTGTTGAAGGCCTTTTTGCTCATTATGGACTGGCTCACACCCGTGTCCAGTTCCATGGATACTGGAATTCCATTCAGTTCAACTTTCAACATTATTGGTGGACATTTCGTGGTGAAGTTGTGTACCCCTTATACGTCTGCCTCCTCACTTCGAGTCTCCAATTCAGCCTGATCCAAAGTGGATCGATCTTCCCCTGCAACGTGGTGGTTTGCAGGGTTTGCCGGGTTTGCAGCTCGCCTGCACACTCGCTGGAGGTGTCCCATTGTTCTGCAGCCGTTGCATGCATAGTGCTTGAAGCTGCATTGAGGGGCCCGATGATCACCTCCACAACGCCAACAGGGTGTTAACTGCCTCACATTAACTTTTGATGGCGGACTCTGGGTCATCTGAAGTCATGCAGCAGCCGGCGTGTACGTTCTACCATGTATATTCCTGCTCGAAAACAAAATTACTTTATGCACAGTACTGGCCGAAATCTCTTTATGCTGCGAAATTTGTTTGGTGTTGTCGCTAGTGGACAGAAATGCCTGGGCTATCATTCTGGCTTTGCTCAGGTTCGGAGTTTCAACAGTCAATAGTTTGCGAAGGATTACCTCATGGCCAATGCCAAGCACAAAAAAGTCTCTCAGCATTTGTTCTAGGAATCCCTCAAATTTGCAATGTCCTGCGAGGTACCTTAGTTTGGTGACGTAGTTCGCCATTTCCTGGCCCTCTGACCGTTGACGTGTGTAGAACCGATACCTCGCCATCAAAATGCTTTCTTTAGGATTTAGGTGCTCCCGGACCAGCGTACACAATTCTTCATAGGATTTAGTTGTTGGTTTTACTGGAGCTAGAAGATTCTTCATGAGGCCATAGGTGGTTGCCCCACAGACGGTAAGGAGGATCGCCCTTCATTTTTCAGCGTTCTCGTCTCCTTCCAGCTCGTTGGCCACGAAGTATTGATCAAGTCTCTCCACGAAGGCCTCCCAATCGTCCCATTCTGAGAACTTCTCCAGGATACCAACTGTTCTTTGCATTTTCGCGCGGTTGTTCGTTATCTCGTCGCCAATTGATACGCTCATAATAAAAGATGAAACTGAGTACTGTGAGCAATGAGTAAGTGTGACCTTAGCTCCTTTAATAAGACTCCAGAGTGCAATCACCTCGTGGGTGGTCTACTTATATACAGTGCTCGCAAGGGATGCTGGGATCCCTTGGGACTCCAACAGGTAGGCCCTCTGGTGTTGGTGTGATACAGGTTACCAAGGGTTAAATACATAACAGGCGATAAACAAAAAATTGGAAAATCTAGCCCTATAAGAATTCCTTTTCTTTTGCCCTATTTGGGTCCCCGCTGCTTGCTCTTGGTATGGCAGGGTGCCACTTTGCGTACTGCTACCTCATTGAAATAGGATGCTCAGTTGCACTTAGGTGTGTGTTGCTCTTCCCAATGTTTTAAGTGACTCTGTTCCCACAATTTGGTGGTTAAGTCCAGAGACAGTAGAGATATGGCTTAGGGGGCTGAGGTTTAGCAGCAAAGCATTGACTGGGCAGTGCCATCTCCTTTGAGAAGATATCCACACAACATACAGTCTCCATATGACACTGCCAGTGGCCATGAAAATCACATTGGCCCTCAATTTTTACCTACTGGTCTCTTTCCAAATTGGAACTAGGCTCATTGGCAGTGCTGTGCAGCTTCCTGCATACATATGTATAAAGGAGGTGACAAATGCATTACTCAGCAGGGTCAATAACTTAATCCCTTTTATCACTGACCAACATCAGTAGTGTGAGAGGGTAACACAGTTCTTCACCACTGTTGGCTTTCTTAGAGTCATTGTAACTTTGTTGACATTTGGGCCATTGTGCACAACATAGTGTTCTATATGATCTTAAAGGTTTTTTAAAAATCTCAGTGTAGAAATGACAGGTTAGATTCTCCTCAATTAAACCACATAAAATGGGGCAGGATATTAGCAGAAAATGAGGCAAAATCTGGCTTGAAGATCAACCTGAATTTTCCTCCCCTCTACTTCACCTGACCATTACCACTGCTACCCCAAGCTTTCCATCACCTTCCACATGACAGTCCTGGAAAGCATCAATAAAGGAATGGATGGGAGTAACATGGATAGCAAATTGGGCCCTGAACCCTGCTACCATTTACATGTGGTGGACAGATAAGGGGTGGTCAGCAGTGGTGCCAGCAGAGGCAGAGGGAGGAAATTGAGGTTGGAGCAGGGAGGCGGTGTTAGGCCTTGCAATGCCATTCTTCCACTGTTTCTGATGATTTCAGGCAGAAGCATGGAGGTATCTCGAGCCCATCCTGTCCATGAAGTCCATCATGTATTACCTTCATCCTCTCCCATACTAGCCCCTTACCACCCACATTCATTCCCTCACCCGCATGTTTGCCATCATCATCAACCTTTCTCTCATCCAACACTGCCCCCATCACCTTCAAAATTGCTATTATCACTCTCCTCCTAAAGAAAGCCATCCTAAACCCCTCATGCTTTGCAATGTTGCCCTATGTTAAACCTTTTAATCCTCCTGAGAACTGTTGTTGCCAGGTTCACCTCTCCTTATATGACTCTGTTCAATCGGGCTTTCACCCCAACCAAAACATCCAAATTCCACTAGTCATGTCACAAATGATATTGTTTGTGACTGATTGCCTTTCTCATCCTTTTCAATCTCGCTGCTAACTTTGATACAATCAACCATTCCATCATCTTCCAACATCTCTCCTCTATAGTCCACCACTGCGAATCGTGGGGCACGGCTCTTTCTCCTGGTTCTGCTCTTACCTGACTCAATACTGCTGCCAATGCTCTCATCCTTACATGATCATTTCTGGTTTACTCAAGGGATCCATCCTTTGTACCTCTCCTCTTGACTATCTACTTGCTACTTCTAAATATCCAAGTTTGCTGACAAAACCAAGTTAGGTGGCACACTAAATAGTGTAGATGGGAGCAGATAGTTGCAACAAGATACTGACAGACTAAGTGAATGAGCAAAACCGTGGCAGATGGAGTTCAATGTGGGGAAGTGTGAGGCCATCCACTTAAGACCTAAGAAAGATAGATCAGAGTATTTTCTAAATAGCGAGAAGCTAGGAACTGTGGAGGAGCAGGAAGATTTAGGGGTCCAAGTACAGAACAATCTAAAAGCCAGTCGACAGGTATTAAAAATGCTAATGTAATGTTGGCCTTTATCTCAAGGGGACTGGTGTACAAAGTTATGTTACAGTTGTATAAAGCTCTGGTTAGATCCCACTTAAGAGCACTGCGTTCAGTTTTGAACACTACACTTCAGGAAGGATATATTGGCTTTGGAGGGGGTGCAGCACAAATTAACCAGAACGATACTGGGGCTGAGAGGATTAAATTATGAGGACAGGTTTGGATTCCATTGAGTATAGAAGATTAAGGGGTGATCTAATTGAGGTGTTTAGGATGAGTAAAGGTTTTGATCGGGTAGAGAGAAATTATTTCCTCTGGTGAGGAAGTCCAGACCAAGGGGCATAACCTTAAAATTAGAGCTAGGCCATTCAGGGTTCACTTCTTCGCATAAAGGGTAATGGAAATCTGGAACTCTCTCCCCCAAAAAGCTGTTAAGGATTTCAAATTTCAAAACTGAGATTGATCGATTTTTGTTAGTCAAGTATTTTGAGGGTTATAGAATTAAGGCGAGTAGATGGAATTAAGGTATAGATCAGCCATGATCTAATTGAATTGTAGAATAGGCTCAAGGGACTGAATGGCTTACTCCTGTTCCTACGTACTTGATGGCATAATCTTGATGCAGTGTCAGGTTCCACATGTGTGCTGATGACACACAGCTCTACCTTGCTGCCCCCTTAAATGACCTAAAGGTATGTTGTGGCACTTTCAAATTGCCAGTCTGATATCAAGAACTGCATGATCCATAAAAAAGCAAATTTTTTTGGTGCATTATAAATAATGGCAGTGTACAGAAGTATAATAATTTTATAGAAGGCAATATTCCACAGTTAGAGTACAATGTGCAGTTTTGGTTGCCTCATGAAAGAAAGCAGATTAAAGCCAAAGCAACAAAGGGATGATGTCAGAAATGGGAAACTATTGTCTTGAAAATAGATTTGAGAAACTGAGATTATTTCCAGTGGAACAGAGATGGCCAAAAGATTTAATTGAGGTTTTTCACATTCTGAAGGGTTTTAGTCGGGTGAATAGGGAAAAGATATTTTCTCTTATTTGTAAGTCAGTGACGAGGATGTCATCAATTTAAAATGATCACTGAGAGTAAGTAGAAAGGTTAGAAACTTCGGTATGCAGAGGGTTGTCAGTGCATGAAGTGCTTTTCCACAGGGAATGGTTGAGGCAGAGACCATTGTATATTTTAAGGGAAATGTGGATAAGTAGTTGAAGCAGAGAAGGTGCATTACTAAGGGGGGGAAGTACAGCAGTGAGATTAATTCTGGATTGCTCTAGCAAAACAACTGGCACAATCACAATGGTCTAGATGACCTCTTTTAGTGCTGTAAACTTCAGTGACTTTTTATGGAACTGTGCAACACTGTTGAAAAACTCATTGGGCCAGATTTTGTAATCGCAGGGCATATAATGGTGTCTGCCATTAGTTAGACTTTTTCGTGCACATTTACGTTTTTTAATTTTTGTGTTGCAAGTGGCTGGATGTGCGAGCTGATAATGGTGTGGCGAGGGAAACAGGGCCTCTGGGGCCTAAGTGAACAATGCAACAAACTGTATCTCCTTAACCAATCAGATTGAAGAGCAGAAGGACTAAGAAGGAAGTATAAATTAGAGGGGTGAACTGAATGTCAAATCAGCCACAGAAAGAGAGAGGGAAAGAAAGATTGGATTAAGAGAAAAAGATAGAAAGGAAAAGTAAAAAAAAAAATTAATTTCAATTTGGCAATTTAAAAATCTCCAACAACAATTACTACCTGAAGGAATGAGACTCCACACTTGCAATAATTAATTTTCAGTGCCAGAGAGGTTGATTGGCAGCAATGAACACTTATCACATTGGTAAAAGGGTACTTACACTTCTAATGACGACTTAACTTTCTGTGGCAAGTATTGTTCATATCTACCGCACAAATGCAGCAAATTCACAACATATCAATGGTGAGGCAGTCAGCGAAATGCCATTTTTGTGAAGCTAACGGTGGAGCGGCACAATTTAGATGCTAACTTTTGGATATGCCGTTTAATTGTGCATTTGCTCTTCGCTTGAAGTTGCCGTTAGGCTCAGCGTTATTTTGACAGCAAAATCTGGTCCAATAATTTTACTATATAATGTCTTTGACATTAATTTTATATCGAAAATTCTGTCAGATTTAATAAAAAATGATTTAATTGAAAATGCTGGAAATAAATTTGTCCATTAGCATCATGAAGAGAATAGATTAGTCAATGTTTAGGTGTAGAACTGGGGCTTCTTAACTTAAATAGGTCAAGGCCTGGTCAGAGTGTAACACACACTTAACTTCTAATAATGTGAGGATGAGGTTAATTTAATGAAAGATTCTTCACAGATTGTATCATGCTCCATGTAGAAATGCCTAAAATGGATTACTCACTGGAAGGTAGGTATTGGCATTGTTGTGCATAAGAGGATAGATTGTGGCACTATCTTAAAATCTCGCTTTTTTGGCAAGTAATAGCAAGCATTATATTCAAAGCAGCTACTTCATACCTCATGTTGCAGTTCATCGTGGGTGTGATTATGTGTACATGCATAATGCAGCTAGATTTTATTAGAAAGATTTTTTGGATGAAGTGTATCACAGCTGCAACTTATGCCTGATGCAGAATAGATAAACATTTAAAGGCTATATTGTGGTGTGAGTGGCAGGAAACATTTTGTGGTATACATGCTTTACTTATTTACTTGATATTAGTTGATAGTTAATGGCCTTACCTTGGATGATTTTGTTAGATTTTTCCACATTTGGAACCAGTTTCTCTGGATGTGGAACACAGCATTAACCCTTTGTGACACTTACTTCCAGCACTCTGGACAGCTTTGTTGTGGGGAATGCTAAACAGGACAGGTCTCTGGTATCACATTTCTAGCAACACTGTTAATCATGAATCAGAAAAAAAAATCATTGTTTGGGCTTCTCACTGCTCCATTCTCACAGACATAGTTCTCAGCAAGTGTTGAAAATCTTTTTGCCATCAAAAACACATTCTGCTTCAAATGGTTGCTACAGAGCTGCAGCAGTGCTGAATAATCTCAGCCCTGAACAGGACTGCCGACAGATTGTATGCAGGGGATCACTGTGAATATGTGATGAGGCTGACCTCAAGATTCATTGGGCTCTACCATGTGGGACTGAAGCGGGCACAGCGCTGTGCCGTAACATTCTCATTAGCTCTACACTCAGATCAGAAAAATTACACTAAAATCTTTAGCAGAATATCTTTGGTCTGTTTCAAGCTTGTTAGGGCTAATTAACATTTGCTGTTACATTTGTGGTTCTGCTGGCATTTCCATTCATTGATTTATGCTTAAAGACTCCAGTTATTGTTTTTCCTTATTTTGAACCTGATTAAAGATAATTGGACTGCAGCAGCGATTTACACAGAGCAGATTTATCAATATTTCTGCTTAGTATATAAGCACAGATGTTAGCGAGCTGAAAAGGAGCACAAAATGCATAGAGCCCACATAGCCACAGCAATAGACACCCACGGAAATGAATCTACCACCTTAAAATTAACTACCTTGGTATGACTTCAGAGTAGTACATGCAATGCCTGTGACTTCCAACATAGACGTTTACTGCAATCTCATGGGCTTTCAGCTTGGGCAATCCACTGAGAGCTCTGCCGATTGTTCTGAAGGTGACTACTGCCATGACTACATGTTTCAGAGTCCTTTCAAGCTGTCATAGGAGATTCGACAGGGGTGAGCTGTTCCTTAGTGCACCAATGCATTCAAAATGCCATGGAAGCTCTGCTAAGATGCAAACTTTAGCTTAGTGCACTTTGGCACTGAGCCACAGCTGCAGGAACATACGCAAAAAGGAACAGGAGTAGGCCATTGAGCCCCTTGAGCTTGTTCCGCCATTCAATGAGATCACAACTGATCTGCAACCTAACTCCATATATTTGCTTTAGGCCTATATCCCTTAATAACTTTGGTTAAAAAAATCTAGCAATCTCAGATTTTAAATTAGCAATTGATTTAGCATTAATTGCCATTTGCGGAAGAGAGTTCCAAACTTCTACCACCCTTTGTGTGTAGAAGTGTTTCCTAATTTCACTACTGACCGTTCTTGCTTTAATTTTTAGACTATGCCCCCCTAATCCTGGACTCGCCAACCAGCAGAAATAGTTTCTCTCTACTCTATCTGTTCCCCTTAATATCTTGAAAACTTCGATCAGATCACCCCATAACTGTCATGTATGTAGACCATGTATACTAACTGTACAGTCACGTAAGGTGTGCCACCAGAGGGCACTGTGGTGGGAGACCTGAGTGTCACCTGCCTAGGTTTGCAGGGCCCAGTATAAAAGGCTGCCCACCATGCTTGTGTCTCACTCTGGAGTTAGAATTAATGGGACTAAGGTCACAACAGCTCAAGTACAATACTAGACCTCGTGGAGTCATTCATAAGAGTATTAAAGACATAACAACTGGCGATGAGATTACAAATTTTCACGCAAAAATAACTAACATTGGTGCATTAGAAAAGTTCTCAGAGGGTGAAGATTGGGAAGCCTTTACGGAGCGGCTCGACCAATATTTCGTAGCAAACAACCTGGTAGGCAATGATCCGGCCACGCTGGCAGATAAGTGTAGAGCTATCCTGTTGACCAGTTGTGGGCCCGCAGTCTACGGCCGCGTCAGGGACTTGCTTGCACCAGAGAAAACAACGACCAAGTCATATGAGGAGCTGAAAGTGCTAATTCGGGACCAACTCAAACCGAAGGAGAGCATCCTCATGGCCAGGCATCGATTTTATACACACCGCCTCCCCGAGGGCCAAGAAATCCTGAAGTACGCTGCCGCCCTCAGGAGGCTGGCAGGAATGTGTGAATTTGGAACATCCCTCACCTATGCATTGCGGGACGTCTTCGTAATTGGTGTCCGTCATGAGGCCCTTCTTCACAGGCTATTGTCTGCCGAGACCACCGTCACTCTGCAGAAGGCCATCAGCATCAGCGAGGCATTCATGACTTTAAACTGCAGCTCCAAGCAGATGATGACTCACTCTCAGGACTCAAACCCGGCTAGTACTGTAAATAGAATGGCGCCTTTCACAGGCAGAACTGTTGAACGTGAATCTGCCCAGGGCAGAGCGTACAGGCCCCCGAATCCTTTAACTCAGAGTCCGCGAGGGGTGCAAACGTAAGTCGAGTAACACCATGCTGGTGTTGCGGAGGTAATTATCAGTGCCAGTTCAGAGACTATGTGTGCAAAGGCTGCAGCACAAAGGGCCATCTCCAGTGAATGTGCAAAAGAGCTGTGACGTGGAAGAGGAGTCAGCAGATGGCTGTGAATCCAGCGTGGATTACGAGGAGATGGCTAGAGAGGCAGCTCAGTCCCAAGATGAAGAGTATGGAGTATATACCTGCACCACAGATTGTCCTCCAGTGATAATGGAAGTCGAGATAAATGGTGTTCCAGTCTTCATGGAAGTGGACATGAGGGTGAGTCAGTCAGTAATGAGCCAGGAAGCCTTTGAGAGGCTATGGAACGATCAAGCTGAACGACCCAAGCTGCTCCCAGTTCAGGCAAAGCTGCACACCTACATCAAGGAACTGATATCAGTTGTTGGTAGTGCGGATGTAAGTGTATCCCATGATGGCGCGGTGCACAATTTACCATTGTGGATTGTTTCAGGTGATGGACCAACGCTACTTGGAAGAAGATGGATGGGGAAGATTCATTGGATCTGGGAAGACTTCATCCCTCCAGCGATCGACGTCCCACATGCTCAAAGGCAGAGCAAGCCCCCATCTTCGGTTGGACCAGGCACCGGAGAGCAGACCAGCGCAGCCCCCGAGGCACAGACCGCTCATCACGACTGCATGCCGATGATCCGGCCGAGACGACCCGAACGCACCTTCCCGATTTCAGTGGCAGGACTCCTGGGGAGGAAGATTGGATCTGAGGGCACCTTCCCAGCTTCAGTGGCAGAATCCATGGGAAAGAAGATCGTGGCAGTCGACATCATGGACGGGAAAAAGATGGTGTCCAAACCACGAGGTGCAGCGCTAATGGAGCAACGACACGTGGTTCCACGCAAGGAAGCCGATTGGGGTAAAAGTAGTAAGGCCATTTTAAAGGAGGCCAGCAACCCGCAATTTTTGAAAGAACTGCTTGAAATTGGTAACCAATGTAAAAGTCCAGCTGTAACGAGCAAAATGTTGTTGATCAATGTCAGGTGCAAATTGCAATCAGCCAACGTAGCGGGCGAACACCTAACGGTTGTATACAGGTCCAGCGGGCTACCCAATGCTGTAGCCTGCATCCCCGGGACCAGAACAATGTACCATAAAGTGTCCCCACAGCTGACAGAAGTAGACAAGCCGCAGAGTAAACGATCCCCGGAGAGCAGAGGCACCGGTAGCAATACCCTGCCTCAGATCGGTTTAAAATTGCAGGCACCCGATGGCATGAACTGCCACTGGCCAGAAACAGTAAACTGCGCCTATGCTCGCAGTTGGCTACTGTCGCCCACTACCCGGGTGGAAAAAGCACAGCCCACAAACCCACTCGCCACCACGGCAATGCCCAAGAGCGAAGGGCCAACCGCAACGGCTCCTCCGAACGGGACCTGGACCAGCCAGGATCCCAAACTCGAGAGTGCTTGCAACACTGCCTTCAAGGAAGGCGAGTCCGCAGTCCCCTGCAAACTGCTAGACAAGACGAGGCAGCCCCACCGTCGCTTAGATAAAATGCTCACTCGCACAGACAGCTTCCCAGGGAGCAGCAGCGACACTGTGCAAACGAAAAGGACAGGGAGCTCACAGACACATCAGCTGTCTTTGGGCCTGCCTGACACTAGGAATAACGGCAAGAGCCCTGAGCTTCGGTAACGCAAGCAAAATGAGCTCACCTCGCCCACAGACCCACTAGCATGCGGCGCTGCACCACCACCAGACTAGGGGGCATAGGCTGAGGATAAGGGGTTGCCCATTTAAAATGGAACTGAGGAGGAATTTCTTCTCTGAATGTCTTGAATCTTTGGAATTCTCTACCCCAGAGAGCAATGAAGGCTGGATCATTGAATATATTTAAATTGGAGATAGACAGATTTTTGAAACATAAGGAAGTCAGGGTTATGGGGAAAGGGTAGGAAAGTGGAGTTGAGGCTAGGATCGGATCAGTCATGGTCTTATTAAATGGCGGAGCAGCCTTGAGGGGCCAGATGACCTACTTCACTCCTATTTCTTATGTTCTTATGTTCTGAGCGTCGCAACCAAAGTGACCATAGCACTACATTGCTGTGCCACTGGCTCCTTCCAATCTGCTGCAGCAGACATTTCGAACATTTCTTAGTTCTCCGCTCATCGCTCCATCCGTCAAGTGACAGATTCTCTCTATGCGTGAAAGGGCGAATACATTTCTTTTCCAATGAGCAGGGAGAAGCAAATGGAGTGGCAGACCGGATTTGTGCACTTTGCGGGTTTCCCGAGGGTTCAGGATGCAATAGACTGCACCCATGTCACATTAAGGGTGGCACAAACCAATGCGGAGATGTTCATCAACCGAAAGGGATCCCACTCCCTCAACGTGCAGCTGGTGTGTGACCACCACTGCAAGATCATGGCAATTGATGCCCAGTATCCTGGCAGCAGCCACGATGCCTTCATCCTGCGCCAGACCGGTGTGCCCTGCGTGTTTTCTGGTCCAAACCAAAATTGCGGGTGGCTGCTTGATGATAAGGGCTATCCACTGTGCACTTGGCTGCTGATTTGCCTTTGCAACCCCAGGACTGCTGTGTAGCAATCATACCAGGACTCTCATTCAGCCACCAGGTGCCTAATTGAGCAGTGCACCAGGATTCTTAAGCAGAGGTTCCGATGCCTGGACCGCTCTGGTGGAGCGTTGCAGTACTTGCTTGAGCGGGTCTCCCTATTCATGGTCATCTATTGCATCGTCACAACCTGCCAATCATGAGAGGCCAGCCGTTGGAGAATGAGTCAGCAGTAGCACCTGTGAAAGAAGCACAGGAGGAGGTGGAGGCACAGGAGAAAGAGAAGGCAAACCAGCGTGCGGGTCACCGGTCACGCAGGAGGCGTCGTCGCCATCCAAACTCTGTAAGGGAAGTGCAGACCCGTCTCATTGCTGGTCGTTTCCGATGAGTTAATGGCCACTTCACCCTGCATCTTTGGCCATCCCAATTAGCAGTTTCACACATCATTGCCCACAGTGAAATGATACACCTGCACAGATATGGGAACACAAAATAAAAATGTATTACACAATAAAGAAAGGTGCAAAAAACATACACATAATTATTTCTCTCGCTTCTGCATCTCCTTATAAGCCTTCTTTCACAAGCCTATTCTGGAACTACGCCGCAATGTCTCCCCTGTGGTTACCTCCTGGGTCTGGGAAGGCTGCTGTCTTTCAGGTGTAGAAACTACAGATGTTCTTCTAAGAATATAAGAACATAAGAAATAGGAACAGGAGTAGGCCATATAGCTCCTCGAGCCTGCTCCGCCAGTCAATAAGATCATGGCTGATCTAATCATGGACTCAGCTCCACTTCCCCGTCCGCTCCCCATAACCCCTTATCCCCTTATTGCTCAAAAAACTGTCTATTTCTGTCTTAAATTTATTCAATGTCCCAGCTTCCACAGCTCTCCAAGGCAGCAAATTCCACAGATTTACAACCCTCTGACAGAAGAAATTCCTCCTCATCTCTGTTTTAAATGGGCAGCCCCTTATTCTAAGATTATGCCCTCTAGTTCTAGTCTCCCTCATCAGTGGAAACATCCTCTCTGTATCCACCTTGCCAAGCCCCCTCATAATCTTATACATTTCGATAAGATCACCTCTTATTCTTCTGAACTCCAATGAGTAGAGGCCCAACCTACTCAACCTTTCCTCATAAGTCAACCCCCTCATCCTTAGAATCAACCTAGTGAACCTTCCCTGAACTGCCGCCAAAGCAAGTATAACCTTTCATAAATATGGAAACGAAAACTGCACGCAGTATTCCAGGTGTGGCCTCACCAATACCTTGTATAGCTGTAGCAAGACTTCCCTGCTTTTATCCTCCATCCCCTTTGCCTTCCTGATCACTTGCTGTACCTGCGTTTCATGCACAAGTACCCCCAGATCCTGCTGTACTGCGGCACTTTGCAATCTTTCTTCATTTAAAAATAACTTGCTCTTTGATTTTTTTCTGCCAAAGCACATGACCTCACACTTTCCAACATTACACTCCATCTGCCAAATTTTTGCCCATTCACTTAGCCTGTCTGTGTCCTTTGCAGATTTTTTGTGTCCCCCTCACACATTGCTTTTCCTCCCAACTTTGTATCGTCAGCAAACTTGGCTACGTTACACTCAGTCCCTTCTTCCAAGTCGTTAATATAGATTGTAAATGGTTGGGGTCCCAGCACTGATCCCTGCGGCACCCCACTAGTTACTGGTTGCGAACCAGAGAATGAACCATTTATCCCGACTCACTGTTTTCTGTTAGTTAGTCAATCCTGTATTCATGCTAATATATTACCTCCAACCCCATGAACCCTTATCTTGTGCAGTAACCTTTTATGTGGCACCTTGTCAAATGCCTTCTGATACATATGCTTATCGCTATAATAAATCACACGTGGTCCATGCTGGAGCTGATCACCTTGTGACTTTTAGGTTTAATGTAAACTCCAAAAGAGAGCACTGCAGGGGGAGCCTGCTTTCTATGGGAAGGCAGCACGAGGTGCAGCAATGTGTGCCTCTCGGGCTTTCCCCATCTGTTGGCTATTACATGTAATTACATGGTACAATGCATGGTGCAGAGCACGGCTGCAAATACATCACAACACTTACCCCCAAGTCTTCGATGAGGTTTACAGGTCAAGCCTGACCGGAGGTCTGCACTCTCTGGTTGAGCATCTGAGTTGGACGCTGGGTGTGAGTGGATCGGAGTGTCACTGCCTTGCGGTGCTGCGCCTCTGGTCGGACTGTCCGGTGCAGGGTTCTGTCTCTTGGTGAACCGCTGGTTCTGTTGCTTGTGGTTGGAAGTCGATGTCACTGTAGTCATCCAGTGGTTCTGGATCATCGGTGAACCTCAATTTGGTTTGATCGATGTGCTTCTTGCAAGTTTGGCCATTAGTGAGTCTTACCACGAATACCCTACACCCCTCTTTAGCTATGACAGTGCCTGCGAGCCACTTGGGGCCTGTACCAAAGTTCAGCATGAAAACAGGGTCATCGACATTGATACAACGCATTACAGAGTTGCGGTCATGATATGTACATTGCTTAAGATGCCGGTTTTCGACATTCTCACTTAAAACTATTGCACGAGGGACAACCTTGTTTTGAGGGTCCTCTTCATGAGGAGTTTGGCGGGCGGAACCCCTGTGAGTGAGTGGGGCCTCGTCCGATATGCAAGCAGCACGTGAGACAGACGGGTCTGTAAGGGGCCTTCCGTCACTCACTGCATGCCCTGCTTTATGATCTGTACTGCCCGTTCAGCTTGGCCATTGGAGGCTGGTTTGAATGGGGCCGACCTAACATGCTTTATGCAGTTATAGCACAAAAATTCGCGAAATTCAGAACTTGTAAAGCATGGTCCATTGTCACTAACAAGGACGTTAGGCAGGCCATGGGTGGCGATCATTGTCCAAAGGCTCTCTATTGTGGCGGTGGATGTGCTGGATGACATTATAACACATTCGATCCATTTAGAATAAGCATCAATTACAACTAGGAACATTTTTCCTAGAAAGGGACCTGCATAGTCTACGTGGATGTGGGACCAGGGTTTGGAGGGCCAGGACCATAGGCTCAGGGGGGACTTCCCTGGATGCGTTGCTGAGTTGCACGCACGTGTTGCACCGGCGTACGCACGACTCTAAGTCTGTGTCAATGCTGGGCCACCACACGTGCGATCTCGCAATGGCTTTCATCATTATAATGCCAGGGTTTGTGCTATGGAGATCCTTGACAAATAAATCTCTGCCTTCTTGGGCAGGACCACGCGATTTCCCCACAAAATGCAGTAGGCCTGGATGGATAACTCGTCCTTGCGCCGGTGAAACGGCTTAAAATCGTCATGCATCTCTCCATATGTGGTTGCCCAGTTTTCACTTAATATAAAGTTTTTCACCTGGGACAGCAGTGGATCTTGGCTGGTCCAGATTCTTATCTGGCACGCCGTGATGGGTGACCCTTCGCCCTCAAAGGCTTCCATGGCCATGACCAGTTCCGCAGGCTGCTCCGCTTCACCCTCGGTGGTGGCGAGCGGGAGCCGGCTGAGCGCATCTGCGCAGTTATCGGTGCTTGGTCTGTGACGGATCGTGTAGTCGTAAGCAGACAGCGTTAATGCCCACCTCTGAATGCGAGCTGAGGCATTGGTATTAATGCCTTTGCTCTCAGAGAATAACGATGTGAGCGGCTTGTGGTCGGTTTCTAGTTCGAACTGCCGGCCAAATAGGTACTGGTGCATCTTTTTTACCGCATACACACAAGCTAGGACCTCCTTTTTGACCATGCTGTACCCCCATTCAGCCTTGGAAAGGCTGCGGGACACATATGCTAAAGGGAGCTTACCCGACACATTCGCTTGCTGAAGCACACACCCGGTCCCATAGGATGACGCATCGCACGCTAAAGCAAGATCATACAGCGCCAGTAGTTTGTTTGAGCACAATAAGTTTCTGGCCTTCTCGAAGACAGTTTCTTGATTTTTACCCCAGACCCAGTCATCACCCTTACGGAGCAGTACATGTAATGGTTCAAGCAAAGTGCTCAGCCCAGGCAGAAAGTTACCAAAGTAGTTCAGTAATCCTAGGAACGAGCGCAGCTCCGTCGTGTTGCGCGGTCTCGGGGCCTTCTGGATCGCCCCCGTCTTGGAGTCTGAGAGTCTGATGCCATCTGCTGCGATTCTCCTTCCCAGGAATTCCACCTCTGGTGCCAAGAAGACGCATTCGGTTTGTTTCAATCTTAGACCTACTCGATTTAGTTGGCGTAGCACCTCTTCCAGGTTATGGAGGTGTTCATCGGTGTCGTGTCCGGTGATCAAGGTGTCATCTTGGAAGACGACCATTCCCGGGACAGATTTCAGCAGGCTCTCCATGTTTCGTTGAAAGATTGCAGCTGTTGAACGGATCCCGAAGGGGCACCGGTTGTATACGAACATCCTCTTGTGTGTGTTTATGCATGTCAGCTTCTTGGATGATTCTGCCAGCTCCTGGGTCATGTACGCCAAGGTGAGGTTCAATTTCGAAAACAGCTTTCCGCCCGACAGGCTCGCGAACAAATCCTCCACCTTGGGTAGCGGGTACTGGTTCTGTAACGATACTCGGTTTATGGTTATTTTATAATTTCCACAAATTCTAATTGTCCATCACTTTTAAGAATGGGGACAATGGGACTGGCCCAGTCATTAAATTCCACTGACGATATAATGCCTTCGCGCTGAAGCCTATCTAGCTCGACTTCTACTTTCTCCCGCATCATGTAAGGGACCGCTCTGGCCTTGTGGTGAACGGGTCTCGCGTCTGGGCTGAGGTGAATTGTCACCTTGGCCCCTGTGAAGCTGCCGATGCCAGGCTGGAACAGAGACGGAAACTTGTCTAAGACCTGCACACACGTGGCTTTCTCTACCGACGATAATGCTTTTACATCGCCCCATTTTCAGTTAAAATTCCATAGCTAGCTTCTGCCAAGCAGTGTGGGCCCATTACCGGGAACAATCCATAGTGGCAATTTATGCTCAGAACCATCATACAGCACCTGAACCATTGCACTTCCGAGGACCGGGATAATCTCTTTAATGTAGGTGCACAGCTTTGCTTCGATCGGGCTCAGCTTGGGCCTGTGTGCCTTGTTTGCCCATAACTTTTCGAAGGCCTTCTGGCTCATGATCGATTAGCTCGCACCCATGTCCAGTTCCATCAGTGCCGGTATGCCGTTCAGTTTAACGTTCATCATAATCGGGGGACTCTGGTTGGTAAAGGTGTGCACTTCATGCGCATGCATCCCATGTACCTCTTCCCCCTCGGTCATCTCTGCGCGATCCTCAGGATCTACGCTTGACCTCCCATCCTCCGCTACGTATCGAGTTGTAGCACGTTTACACATTCGTTGGAGGTGCCCCATCACTGAGCAATTCTTGCAGACATATTGTTTGAACCTGCACTGGTTTGCGCGATGAGCCCCTCCACAGCGCCAACAACTTGCTGATGGACTTGCATTCACAGGTACTGATCTCTTCGCATTAGTCCATTGTTGTAGTGAGTGAGTCATCTCAGGTCGAGCAGAGGTTGCATTAGCCCAGCTGGGGGCACTTCTCCTGTATGCCGATGAATTTAGCTTATTCACGGTGTTTGGCCCCGGGTGATTCCGAAGTTGTGAGTAGAGTAGCTTTGTTTCTTTCTCTCTGGCCATGTCTGTCTTGAGTAATCAGGGTGGCTTTGGCTAGGTCCAAGTTTTCCTCCGCTAGCAATTTGTGGAAGATCCCTTCGTGCCCGATTCCCAAAACAAAGAAGTCTCTTAATATTTCTTCCAGAACTGTCCCAAATTTGCATGGCCCAGCAAGGCACCTTAGTTCAGCGATGAACGCTGCCACGTCTTGGCCTACCCCGGGCCGGTGGGTGTAGAACCGGTACCTCGCCGTGAGCACACTGCGTTTCAGCTTTAGGTGATTTCAAACTAGCTCGCACAGTTCTTCGTAACTTTTCTCAGCAGGTTGTGTCGGGGCCAGTAGGTCCTTGATCAATGTGTAGGTCCGTGATCCGCAGACCGTGAGGAGGACGGCCCTGCGTTTGCTGGCATTCGCGGCTCCCTCTATGTCTTTCGAGACAAAGCATTGATCCAGCCGATCAATGAAGTCATCACAGTTTTTCCCAATGCAATATCGCTTGATGTAGTCAACGGTGGCCATAGCTGCGTGTTAGTATCCTATTCTCGTCGCCAGTTGATACGTATGCTTATCACGATAATAAATCACACGTGGCCCATGCTGGAGCTTATCACCTTGTGACCTTTAGGTTTAATGTAAACTCCAAAAGTGAGCACTGCAGGGGGAGCCTGCTTTATATAGGGAGGCAGCACGAGGTGCAGTCATGTGTGCCTCCCGGGCTTTCCCCATCTGTTGGCTATTACATGTAATTACATGGTACAATGCATGGTACAGAGCATGGCTGCAAATACATTACACCTTCTGGAAGTCCAAATATAGCACATCCACTGGTTCCCCTTTATCCACCCTGTTCATCCTCAAAGAACTCCAGCAAATTTGTCAAACATGACTTTCCCTTCATAAATCCATGCTGACTCTGCCTGACCGAATGTTGCTTATCCAAATATCCTGCTACTGCTTCTTTAATAATAGACTCCAGCATTTTCCCAATCGCATGTTAGGCTAACTGGTCTATAGTTTCTGGCTTTTTGTCTGCCTCCTTTTTTAAATAGGGGCGTTAAATTTGCAGTTTTCCAATCTCCTGGGACCTCCCCAGAATCCAGGGAATTTTGGTAAATTACAACAAATGCATCCACAATCCCTGCCGCTACTTCTCTTAAGACCCAAGGATACAACCCATCAGGTCCAGGGGATTTATCTGCCTTTAGCCCATTATCTTACTGAGCATCACCTCCTTAGTGATTGTGATTGTGTTAAGTTCCTCCCCCGCTATAGCCCCTTGACTATCCACTGTTGGAATATTGTTAGTGTCCTCTACTGTAAAGACTGATACAAAATATTTGTTCAGAGTTTCTGCCATCTCCATGTTTCCCATTACTAGTTCCCCGGTCTCGTACTCTAAGGGACCAAAGTTTACTTTAGCTGCTCTTTTACTTTTTATATACCTATAGAAACTCTTGCTATCTGTTTTTATATGTTGTGCTAGTTTACTTTCATAGTCTATCTTCCCTTGCTTAATCATTTCTTTAGTCGTTCTTTGCTGGCTTTTAAAAGCTTCCCAGTCTTCTGTCCTCCCACTAGTTTTGGCCACTTTGTATGCCCTTGTTTTTAATTGGATACCGTCCTTTATTTCTTTATTTAGCCACAGATGGCTATATTTTCTCTTACACCCTTTTCTCCTCACTGGAATACATTTTTCTTGAGAGTTGTGAAATATCTTCTTAAATGTTCATCAACCGTCCTACACTTTAATCTATTTTCCCAGTCCACTTTAGCCAACTCTGCCCTCATACCTTCATGGTCTCCTTTATTTAAGCTTAGTACGCTAGTTAGAGATCCAACTTTCTCACCCTCCATCTGGATTTGAAATTCACTCATGCTATGATCACTCATTCCAAGGGGATCCTTTCCTAGGAGATTGTTTATTAATCCTGTCTCATTACACAGGACCAGATCTAAGATAGCCTGATTCCTTTACATACTGTCCTCGACCAGATCTGGCCCTGGAAGGGCCGGCGGCAGACTGGGCAGCACCCTCCCCGGTGCGTTCAGTCGGCCTTGGCTCAGACGAGTCCATTTTTCTCGGCAATGGCGGAGTGACAGGTCTGGGGTCAGGAATGCTGTGATCCTGAGAGAGCACATCATCATCATGGTCCAAGGAGCCTGCGCCACTCCCCCGGGGGTAGCAAATCACCATCGTCATCAATCTGAGGGAGCACAGGTCAATGTGGCATGACATCGGAAGGTCCCCTGTGGACCGTGGTGGACCCAACCACGATGGCAACAGTCAAGTCTCGCGTGGTATCCAGCTGAGACTGCATGAGAGCAGACACAGTCTCGATGCCACCAGAGACAACAGCAGTAAGACGCTCGATGGCCTGTACATAGGAGTATTCTGAGCTTCTAGGGCCGAGGCCAACCTGTCCAAAAAATCACTCAGATGCTCGTTCCCTTGACCCTGTGCTGTAATGGCAGCTGCCACATCCCAACTTGCGGCATCACAGTTGGATCTGCACCGTCACTCTGGGAGTCCACCATCGCCTGCACACTGGCAATGATGGGCTCCATGGTGTGTGCAGAGCTGGCCACATTGTGGGAGGTGGCTCCACCATGCTCCTGACCAGTTGCGACAAGCTCTCCGGCACCCTTGTCACTGCTGCCAACATCTGCGAATGTATGGCCTTCATAAGCCACAACATCGATGGGCTTGTCTGAGTCCTCTTGAGCAGAACTCGCGTGCGCATTCGCCCCCCACCCCACGCTCACCCCCCCGCCTCCCCGGAGAGATGGCATCCGAGGTTCCCTTTGCCCCTTACCATGCTGTAGCCTGCTAGGTGCAACACCCAGTGCCGACCCCTATGCTATCTCTAACTGATCCAACTGCGTAATCCCAGTATCTGAGCTTGCATGTGTGCCTGTATGGAGCAGTGATGCGGTGCTGCCAGCAGTGTCCCCCTCTTCCTCCGCCTCATCGGACATCGTGCCAACATATGCACTGGCCTCCAGGGTGTCGTCCAGGCTTGCACTCCCAATGGCCTCTAGGGCATCGGCATGGCCATGGCTGTCAAGGCTCTTGTCCAGACTTTGGCTCCCAATATCATCATCAGCGTCCTCATGGCCGCGGCTGGCACTGCCCTCAAGGCTTTCTTCCTGGCTTGGACTCCCAATATCAACATCAGCCTCTCCCTGGCTTCAGCTACCAGTGTCTTCAAGACTGTCATCCTGGCTTTCTGTCCTACTTGCATCAGCGCTCTGTCCCTGGCCTTGGCTCACACTCGGGCTCTGATCTGCAAGCACAAGGGTTGCCGTGAGGGGGAGGTAGGGTATTGACGCAAAAAGGCTGCAACTTGCACACTAATATAAGCAAGCGAGCGATAAGCGCTGGCGCTTTCATGGAAAGATGGCAATAAAGGAAGGCCTTCACTTACCTATGCTGCCCCCAGTGGGATCAGCACGACCGATGGCCACAGGGAAGGCAACATGTGGGCCCACTAGCGTCTGGATCCTTTCTTTCAGGGGAGTGAACTGCTGTATATCTGCCTCGTCACCAGCAGTCCTCTGTTGCTGCACATTGTTGTGAGCAACCTTTGCCTGCAAAACAAAGAAGGCTTGCTGAGTAGCATTGTCATGAGGCCTCAGCAATGGGTGCACAAGTGTGTGTCTCTGACTTGCAGTTGTAACTGTGACATGAAAGGGAGCCTCCATTGCGTGAACACACAAATATATATTTACAGGCCTCAACAACCAAATGCTGCTTCAGTGACTAAATAGTGAAGGTGGGAAATAAGAGAAGGTGAAGGTGAGGCTCGCAGATGGAAGGTCAGTAGTTGGGGGAACATGTACTAACTTTCATCAGGTGAATGATGTTGGTCAACCTTTTGCGGCGTTGGGTCGCGGTCCGGTCATGAATGGAGGTCCCTGAGACCTCCTCAGCAATCTCTCTCCAGGCATTCATAAAAACATTGCGAGTTGGTCTGCCTGTATCAGGGCACAGGACGTGCCTCCTTCCCTCCACAGTCTCCATGAGTGTCTCCAGTTCAGCATCGGATAATCTGCTAGTCCTCCTTGCTGCTGCTGCATTAGCCATGGCCTCCAATCAAACAGCTTCTCTCTCAGGGCCTAGCTGCAAACCCTACTTTTTAAGAAGGCCAGGGAGCAGTTGGCTCATTTGCAGCAAATCCGCAGTAGGGAAATTTTCCAGTCCAAATGCCTCTCTACACATGCACCTCTACAAACTGCCGATTCCTGCCAACTAATACCCCTCCGCTCCATTTTTTCAGCAAAAATGCTGAATTTCACTCCAATGGCGGTAATGACTGACAAAAATCAGTAGGTGCATCCCCTTTCGGGCGCAGGTGAATTTCTACCCCAGTTGACTCCTGGGCTTCGACCTCAGTTAACAGTCTCTTATGTGCGACTTTATCAAATGCCTTCTGGAAGTCCATATAAATAACATCCATCGAAATTCCCCTGTCCACTACTTTAGTCGCCTCCTCAAAAAAGGTTTGTCAGGCATGACCTACCTTTCACAAAATCTCTCTGATCAACTGAAAATTTTCGAGCTGTTCAGTCACCCGATCCTTAATTATAGACTCTCGTAATTTCCCGACAATGGATGTTAGGCTAACTGATTTATAATTCCCTGGTTTTCCTCTCTCACCATTCTTGAATAGCGAAGTGGGACGTGCAACTTTCCAATGAAAGTGTAAAGTCCTTACTCTACAGCATGAAACCACACGAGGCACATTCAGGGAACAAGGTCACTCTGTGACCTTAACTCTTTATTCACAGGACTCCAAAGACGATGACCCTGCGTGGGACTTCCCTTTTTATACCTGTGTGATTAGGTAAGGAGTGTCTCCCACAAGTTCACCCCTTGTGGTCAAGGTGTGCATCTAGGTTGAGTGTATACAGTAATACAGTGGTGTTACATTGTGGTTACATACATGACATCACCTCCCCCCCGCCACCCCAAAGTCTTATTGGGATCATAAGTTTAGTCTTTCAGATGGTCTGCGCTCCCTCGTGGAGCGCCGCAGTTGGGGCTCTGGTTGTTGGACACTGACGTGAGTATCTGTCACCTGTGGTGATTCCGGCCTGTCCGGGCTGACCGCAGGGGCTGTGCATTCTTCTGATTGCTCTTGCTGCTCGTTCACTGGCGGTGTTGTGAGCTCCATCTCATGGTCTTCTTCAGGTTCCTCCGTTTCGATGCTGAACCTTTTTTTTACTTGGTCCAGATACATACGGCCTATCTGACCATTGTTGAGTTTTACCACGATAACGCTATTTCCCTCTTTGTCAATTACAGTGCCCTCAAGCCATTCGGGCCTCATGGCATAATTGAGGATGAATACAGGATCATTTATTTCTATACATCTCCCCCTCAAATTACGGTCATGGTACAGATTTTGTGACTTGCGCTTGCCCTCAACTATGTCGGTCAGGACTGGGTGAATGAGGGTCAACCGAGTTTTGAGTGTCCATTTCATTAGTAGCTCTGCGGGCGGGACCACCGTGAGCGAGTGCGGTCGGGATCTATAGGCCAGCAGGAGACGCGATAGGTGGCATTGCAGGGAGGGTCCTTGAATCCTGAGCATACCTTGCTTAATGATTTGGACCGCACATTCCGCCTGGCCATTGGAGGCCGGCTTGAACGGCGCAGTCCTGACGTGGTTGATGCCATTGCCCAACATAAACTCTCGGAATTCGTAGCTTGTGAAACATGGGCCACTATCACTAACCAGGATGTCCGGCAAGCCATGGGTTGCAAAGATCGCAGGTAGGCTTTCCACGGTGATGGATGATGTACATGAATTCAGAATTATGCATTCGGTCCATTTCGAGTACGCATCTACCACAATAAGGAACATCTTACCCATGAACGGGCCCGCGTAGTCAACATGAATGCGTGACCATGTCCTGGTAGGCCAATGCCACGGGCTGAGCGGGGCCTCCCTGGGGGCATTACCCAGCTGGGCACACGTTGTGCACCTGCGAACACAGTGTTCCAGGTCTGAATAAATTCCAGGCCACCAAACGTGTGACCGGGCAATGGCCTTCATCAGCAAAATGCCTGTGTGCTTACTGTGGAGTTCCCTGATGAATGCCTCCCTGCCCTTCTGGGGCATAACTACCCAGCTGCCCCATTGTAGGCAGTCGGCTTGGATGGAGAGCTCATCCATCCGTCTGTGGAACGGTCTGACCTCCTCAGGGCATGCTCTGTGTGCGGGCGCCCAATCCCCAGTCAGGACACATTTCTTACTCAGGGATAGGAGGGGATCTCTGTTTGCCCAGATTTTGATCTGGCGGGCTGTGATGGGGGAGCCTGCGCTGTCAAAGGCGTCGACAGCCATGACCATCTCGGCGCTTTGCTCCGCTGCCCCCTCAGTGGTGGCCAGTGGAAGCCTGCTGAGCGCATCTGCTCAATTTTCAGTTCCGGGCCGGTACCGGATGGAGTAGTCATAAGCAGCCAGCGTGAGAGCCCATCGCTGTATGCGAGTTGATGCATTGGCATTGACAGCTTTGCTGTCTGACAACAGGGATGTTAATGGCTTGTGGTCCGTCTCTAATTCAAACTTCCTACCAAAGAGGTACTGACGCATTTTGTTTACACGATAGACACATACAAGCGCTTCCTTCTCGACAATCCCATATCCCCGTTCTGCTTGAGAGAGCCACAAGTTGTAGCTGACCTTCAGCATTGCCCTGCTGCAACACGCACCCAACCCCATAGGACGATGCATCACATGTCAGAACCAATTTTTTACAGGGGTCATACAGGGTCAACAACTTGTTTCAACAAAGTAGGTTTCGCACCCGATCAAAAGCCTGTTCCTGACAGTCCCCTCAAAACAATCGCAACCCTTACAAAGGAGCACGTGTAGCGGCTCCAACAATGTGCTCAAGTTTGGCAGAAAGTTCCCGAAATAGTTCAACAGTCCCAGGAATGATGTGTTGCAGGGCCTGGGTGCTCATTGAATCGCCTCTGTTTTGGATTCGGTGGGCCGAATCCCATCTGCAGCAACCCTCCTGCCCAGAAACTCAACCTCAGGAGCTAAAAACACACATTTAGACTTCTTGAGTCGCAGGCCTACCCGGTCCAGTCGGCGTAGCACCTCCTCTAGGTTGTGGAGGTGTTCCTCAGTGTCTTGACCCGTGATGAGGATGTCGTCCTGGAATACGATCGTTCCAGGAATGGATTTAAGCAGGCTTTCCATGCTTCGTTGAAAAATCGCGGCCGCTAGATGAATAGTCCCTTGTGTGTGGTGATGGTGGTCAGTAGTTTAGATTCATCGGCCAGTTCCTGGGTCATATAGGCTGAAGTGAGGTCCAACTTGGTGAACAGCTTGCCACCTGCCAGCGTGGCAAAGAGGTCCTCCACTCTCGGGAGCGGGTATTGATCTTGTAGGGACACCTGATTGATGGTGGCCTTGTAGTCACCACAGATCCTGACAGAGCCATCTGCTTTTAGGACGGGAACGATGGGGCTCGATGGAATTCAACGGGCGAGATGATGCCCTCTCTCAACAGCCGGTCCAATTCGCTCTCAATCTTTTACCGCATCACATATGGCACCGCTCTGGCTTTGTGGTGCACTGGCCTGGCGTCCGGGGTGATGTGTATCACTACTTTAGTGCCTTTGAAAGTCCTGACGCCAGGTTGGAATAGTGAATCGAATTGTTGTCGGACTTGTGAGCACGAACTTCGCTCCACAGATGATATTGCGTAACCAGCTCCTCCCAACAGTGCGGGACCATTGCCCGGGACAATCCAGAGCAGCAGATGATTCACTAACCCATTGTGTGTGACATCCAACATTGCACTGCCTCGCACCAGAATGAGTTCTTTAGTGTAAGTCTGTAAATGTGTCTCAATACGTGCTAATTTGGATCTACTGGCTTTAAGTGGCCATAGCTTCTCAAATTGCTGAACGACCATGAGTGACTGGCTGGCCCCAGTGTCCAGTTCCATGCGTACAGGGATACCGTTTAATAAAACCCTCATCATCATTGGTGGCGTTCTGGTGTATGAACTGTGAATATTCACCACATGGACCCACTGAACCTCGGCGTCCATCGATTTGCCCCAAAAGTCATCCTGCCTCAAAGAACCCTCTTCTGGTCCATCCACCTGATATATTAGTCTGGTTGCAGACTTCCTGCACATTCAGGCTAAGTGGCCACTGAGATTGCAGATCCTGCAGACAAACTGTTGAAATCTGCAAGATCTAGCTGAGTGTTTTCCCCCACACCTCCAGCATGAGTTAAAGTTTCCATTGTTGGGAGCAAAGGGATTATGGCCAGGCATTCCACGCTAACTGTCCCTTTGACTGCTCTTAACTACCCTATTAGTGGGTGTCAATGGCCCCATCCTGGGCCGCATTGTCCACTGTGATGGCGAGAATGTCCGTTCCACCTGCCATTGTCTCTGTTGAAGTCCTACTCTGGGGTCTATTGCTGCCTGGGGAGTGTTGGACTGCCCTACCTGCCTGCGGGGCTCTGAGTCGTATTGATGATGTTGACTCCCTGATCCATCGCCTCGTTAGAGGCAGAATTGCACGTGTATATTATTTTTATCTCTTCCTCCCCCGCCATGAAAGTTTGAGCCATCAAAGCTGCCGCTTCCAAGGTCAAATCCTTGGTCTCAATTAATTTGCAGAAAATTCCCGCATGACCGATGCCCTCGATAAAGAAGTCCCTTAGCATCTCCCTTGGCATCTGTGAACTTACAGAGGCTGGCCAAATGCCGGAGGTCCGCTACGAAGCTCTGTTCTTCACGCCGTCGGTGGGTGTAGAATCTGTGTCGGGCCATATGTATGCTGCTTGCCGGTTTGAGGTGCTCCCCGATCAATTTGCTAAGTTCTTCAAAGGTTTTGTCCGCCGGCTTTTCGGGTGCTCATAAGTCCTTCATGAGCGCGTAAGTCTTTGGTCCGCAGCTCGTCAAAAGATGAGCCCTTCGCTTGTCGGCCGCTGCATCCCCCAGCCATTCTTTCATAACGAAGCTTTGCTGAAGCCTCACGACAAAATCGTCCCAGTCTTCCCCAACACAGTACCGTTCCTCTGTGCTACCAGTGGCCATTCTCGTGGGCCATGAATTCCCGTTTCTTGTCACCAATGTAAAGTCCTTACTCTACAGCATGAAACCACACGAGGCACATTCATGGTACAAGGTCACTCTGTGACCTTAACTCTTTATTCACAGGACTCCAAAGACGATGACCCTGCGTGGGACCTCCCTTTTTATACCTGTGTGATCAGGTAAGGAGTGTCTCCCACAAGTTCACCCCTTGTGATCAAGGTGTGCATCTAGGTTGAGTGTATACAGTAATACAGTGGTGTTACATTGTGGTTACATATATGACAGAAAGGAACAGCTCCTGAATCGAGAGAACTGTGGAAGATTATAGTTAGTGCATCTGTATTGTGCTCACCTACTTCCTTTAAAATCCTGGGATGGAAACCATCTGGTCCTGAGGATTTGTCACTCTTTAGTGCCATTATTTTCTTCATTTCTGTTATTTTATTTACAGTAATTTTATCGAGTCCCTGTTCCTGATTCAATATTAGTTTCCTTGGGATTTCCAGCATGTTATCCTCTTCCCCTCATGTAAATACCGTCACAAAGTAATTATTCAACGTGTCTGTCATTTCCTTATCATTGACAATATCAGTGACATCAGTTTTTAAGGGCCCAATTTTCACCAACCCTTTTTTTGGCGCACTTACATTAAATGCGCTGACTTTGCGCACTGGAAATGGCACCGAAATAAAGGAGCCCCATCCTACCTGCTCTGCCGACTCTCCGATGTCCCAGCGTGGCGTAGCTAGTGAAGTGGGGGGGCGGAGCAACAGGCCAGCGCAGAAAGCACTGCCGGCAGCTGCGCTCATGCGAAGTGAAGTCTGAACGCATGCTCCTGCCCTCCCAGCGTGTCCTGTGGGTTATGAGCAGGACCCGATGCTCTCAGCCCCTATCTCTGGCCGAGTGGCCTCCCGCAGCGGCCGGCCCGCCCACTGACTTCCCGGGCCGAGGTAGGACTTCAGTTTTATTTTTTCTTGATTGATGGTTGTGCTTGAGAGTTTTGATTGGGGGGGGAAGGAGGAGAGTTTAGCGGGGGGGAGGGTGGAGAAAGAGTGTTTTGATGGCGGGGGGCGGGGGGAAGAAAGAGTGTTTTGATGGTGGGGGGGGATCTTTAAAAAAAAACTTGATTCTGGCATTAAGGTAGGACTTCTATTTTTTATTTGTTATTGATTGATTGCTTATTACTTTTTGTGATTTGTTCAGTGCTTTGTAAGTCTTGGTGCTTTAAATGTACTAACCTGCGCCGAATTCTTCACTGCCCGCAATGTTTTTCAGAGCTGGCCACATACACTGACCTAAGTCGATTTGGAGTAAGTTTTAGCTGGCCAAAGTGGCATAAATGGCCAAAACTGGCGTAAGTGTCTGGGAACTAAAAAAAATCGGACCTAACTGACTTACTCTGGAGCAAATATTTGGGGGAAAATGGCATTTTTTAAACTTACGCCAGAAAAAACAACTTACTCCAAAAAAATTGATGCAAGTCATGGCCAAAATTGGGCCCATTGGGACCTTCTTTTTCCTAATATAATTGTAAAAATTATTTCTGTTGATTTTGATATCCCTTGCAAGTTTCTTTTCATACTCCCTTTTTGTAGCTCTTACTATCTGTTTTCTGACACTTTGCTGTTCTTTGTATCTTTCCCTTTTGCCAGGATGTGTGCTATTGTTTGCATTTTTGTCTGCTTTTTCTTTTAGTTTAATGCTGACACTTCCCTCTTGCCCCTCAGGGGTATAATCTGTATCTGTATCACGTTAAATTTTTTTTTGAACATCTCCCACTGATCTTCGTCATTTTACACATCAACAGATTTCATCATCATCATAGGCAGTCCCTCGAAATTGAGGAAGACTCTAAAAGTAAGTTTTCAGGTGACTGTACAGTCCAATACGGGAATTACAGTCTCTGTCACAGGTGGGACAGACAGTGGTTGAAGGAAAGGGTGGGCGGGGAGTCTGGTTTGCCGCACGCTCCTTCAGCTGCCTGCACTTGATTTCAGCATGCTCTCAGCGATGAAACTCGAGGTGCTCAGCGTCCTCTGGGATGCTCTTCCTCCACTTAGGGCAGTCTTGGGCCAGGGATTCCCAGGTGCCGGTGGTGATGTTGCACTTTGTCAAGGAGGCTTTGAGGGTGTTCTTGAAACATTTCCTCTGCCTACTAGTTTATTGTGAACAGTCTCTGTCTCATCCCGTTGAAGTCGGCCTTACCCAAATCTAGAATCTTAGTAGTTGTTTCGTGTTTCTCCCTTTCAAATGCTACATTGAACTCAATTATGTTATGATCGCTATTGGATAAATATTCATGCAACGTTAGGCTGTTAACTAAATCTGGTTCATTACTCATTATTAAATCTAATATGACATGCCCCTTTACGCTTTTAGGATATATTGTTGTCGAAACCTATCCCGGAGTCACTCAAGAAATTCACTACCTTCCTGGCAGGTGCTAGTCTGCTTATCCCAATCTATATGAAAGTTAAAATCCCCCATTAATACCATTCTGCCTTTACTACACACATGTCTAATTATACAATCTAGCAGGGTCCTTTTATGCTGTTAGATTCTCAAGGCTGCAGAACTTCAACACTTGCACAATGTGCCTATTCCTGCTCAATCAAGCCAAACCTTATCGTTGATAAGCAGAAAAAGAGATTACTGAATCAATGTGCAGATAGCATGTCAATCTGAGCATCCTCCACATTAATCCCAGATATCCCAGAAGGCACCAAGGGCTGTATTTTCCACTCTTCTGCACCTCGTTTGCATCCCGGTGGGGCGTTAAATGCTGTTTCTGGGGGTGAAAAGGGGCATCCAGGATTTAGCGGCTGGCCGGAAGTTTCGCTAATGGTTTTGCGGCTGCGCAAAAACTTACTGCCCCGTCCTCCGTTTTGACTGTAAGTATGACGTGCATTGTTGTGTAAGGCTGCGCGAGCGCCCCGGATGGAACTTTCTGCCCTAACGCCTCATTTAACGACCGCCCCAGAAAACGACTGAAAAAAAAAGGCGTTTCCAGCGTGTAGCAGGCGCGATTGGCAGCATATTTAAATGGTGGCTGGAGCATCTTATATCGCAGTTGTCAGTGACTGCTACAGTTGAGTGCAGAACGCTGTGTGAGTCTCAGAGTTGCAAATCGAACTTTTATGTGCCATGACACTTTGATTACAAGGTCAGTGAGAAATTTCAATGGGGGCAATTCTCGTTCATTAGCAAATCATGCTGGTTACTATTGGCAGGCGGCTCCAAGCCGGAAGAAGGGTTCTTGCCCATATTGAGCCCTGAAATCGAAGAGGTCACAGATATTTGTGGAGGAGGCCTTTCCCCTCATGGGTTTACAGGGAACATCGCTCATACCTCCACATCTCTAATGCGCAGTGCCCTAGAAGACTGCGCTTCTGAAAAGAACTACTGACAGAGATATGCCAGCTGTACCAGTGCCAACAGGACTGCACTGCCTGTCGAGGTGAAGGCGACTGTGGCGTTGGCCTTCTATGCCTCCAGCTCCTTCCAGGCAGCAGCAGGGGACATATGCAGCATCTCGCAGCACACTGCACGTTGCTGCATTCGGCAGGTTACAAGGGCTGTGTACACCCACAGAATGGACTTTATAAGGTTCCCAATGAGCAGGGACAGCCAGAATGTGAGGGCTCTTGGGTTTGGATGATTTGCAGGCTTCCCCAAGGTTCAAGGTGCCATTGACTATACACATCACCTTGTGAGCACCATCACACAATGCAGAGGTCTTCAGAAACCGAAAGGGATACCATTGCCTAAATGTACAGTTGGTCTGCAACCACACTCAGCGCATCCTCACAGTGAATACCCACTATCCAGGGAGCACACATGATGCTTTCATCTTGCGTGAGAGCAGTGTCTCATGAATGTTTCTGCGAGAAAGATAAGGTCAGAGCTGGCTGATCGGGGACAAAGGATACATGCTGATCAGGCCTGGCGAGGAACCCATGATGCATCCACCACAACCACAGAGGAGGCAGCATGAAGATGTGGCTGCAGCAAGAGCCTTACGGCAGCAGCTCATCATTGACCGGTTTGGTTGCGGGGGAAAGGTGGGGTTGCAGCATTGACTTGCTACTCTATGCCACTATGCTGGCTATTCTACACTTGATTGTGCGAATGAGTCACAAGACACCAATGGCAAAGGTCAAACAAACATTTTAATCAAGATGCAACATTAACAATTTCTCCCCCCCCCCCCCCCTGCAAAAACCCAAAACTATATAATCCTAAATTACTATGGGGTCCGAAATTGATCAAAGCCAAGTTCTGCCCATTCACCATCGAACAGACCACTAAAATCATGATGGTACTTTGGGCGGAAGTTTTTGGTAAAAAAAGGAAAAAAGCACCTGGCAGAAAAAATGGGCATTACACGGCGATTCTGGGCGGTAGGTGGGATTCTGGGCGGCAAATGCAATCCTGGAGAAAGTTACACCAAGGCTGGATTCGGGCCCAGGGAGGGGGAATGTACACAAAATGTTTTTTCTAAAAGTAAAATACAAAACATCACAAACCCTTCAGAGGACTCTTTCAAACAAAATTGCTGCAAAAAAATTTAAAAAAAACATCTCACTAACCTTTTCATGCAGGACTTCATATCTACCGTCCAGGTAAGACCTGCTTCCACGCAGTGGTCTTTTCTCCTGCAGGAGCGGAGGACTGCTCGGATGAATATCGGGCGGGAATGGGCGGGAGGACTTTTTTTGGCGTTGCACACCAACGCATGCTAGTGGACTCTCCCCAGCGGTTCTTTCAAACCGTCGGCATGAGAGCCTCACCAATCTCGCATGGAGGGGAGAGTGCTAAAAAAACAGGGAGACGGCCGAGAAAACTCGGTGGCAGCTGGCGGTAAGGTCATCAAATTAGGGCCCTGCAGTGAACAAAAAGTGATTTCACACAAAGGTGCATACAATACTGGCCTCCAGGCCTCCATAACTAGTGCCTGCAAAGAGACGCTCGGTCACTCAACCAGGAAACACCAGGACTGGTTTGATGAGAATGACCAGGAGATTCAAGAACTAATAGATTGCAAGCGCAGGGCATTTCTGAGCCTTAAACAGCAACCCAATTCGGGAGCAGCAAAGCAGCATTACCGGCGGCTAAAGGCTAAGGTCCAACAAAAAATCCGGGACCTAAAGACCAGGTGGTGGATGGAGAAAGCACAAGAGAGGCCGCAGCTGGCCGACAGCCATGATGTGCGAGGATTCTTCATCGCAGTCAAAGCCACCTACGGTCCAAACATCCAAGGCCCCGCCCCACTGCTGGCCAAGAATGGGGAAACACTCATCAAGGACACCGAGGCAGTCACGGCCCATTGGAAGGAACACTTCGAAGATCTCCTCAATCGAGACTCTGCCTTTGACTCGAGTGTTCTCGACTCCATTCCGCAGTATGCTACCTGCCAGCACCTCAGTGAGACCTCAACACTGCAATAGGTAGAAAAAGCCATAAGACAACTAAAAAATAACAAGGCTACGGGAGTGGATGGAATCCATGCTGAGGCACTGAAGTATGGCAGAGAGGCACTGCTGACGTGAATACATGACCTCATCTCTCTCATCTGGAGGGAGGAGAACATGCCGGGAGATCTTAGAGATGCAGTGATCGTGACCATCCTTAAAAAAGGGGACAAGTCTGACTGCGGCAACTACAGAGGAATCTCCCTGCTATCAGCCACTGGGAAAGTCGTCGCTAGAGTCCTCCTCAACCGTCTTCTCTCTGTAGCCGAGAAGCTCCTCCTGGAGTCACAGTGTGGATTTCGTCCCCTCCGGGGCACAACGGACATGATTTTTGCAGCGCAACAGCTGCAGGAGAAATGCAGGGAACAGCGTCAGTCCTTATACATGGCCTTCTTCGACCTTACAAAGGCCTTTGACACTGTCCACCGCGAGGGTCTATGGAGCGTCCTCCTCCGTTTTGGATGCCCCCAAAAGTACGTCACCATCCTCCGCCTACTCCACGATGACAAGCAGGCCGTGATCCTTAGCAATGGCTCCATCACAGACCCAATCCACGTCCGGACCGGGGTCAAACAGGGCTGCATCATCGCCCCAACCCTCTTCTCAATCTTCCTCGCTGCCGTGCTCCACTGAGAGTTGATGAGTTCCCTGCTGGAGTGGAAGTAAATTACAGAACCAGTAGGAAGCTGTTCAACCTTCGACGTCTCCAGGCCAGATCCAAGACCATGTCAACCTCTGTCGTTGAGCTACAGTACGCGGACGATGCCTGCGTTTGTGCACACACAGAGGCTGAACTCCAGGACATAGTCAACGTATGAAAGCATGGCCTTACGCTAAACATCAGTAAGACAAAGGTCCTCCACCAGCCTGTCCTCGCCGCACAGCACTGCCCTCCAGACATCAAGATCCACGGCATGGCCCTGGACAATGTGGACCACTTCCCTTATCTCGGGAGCCTCCTATCAACAAGAGCAGGCATTGACGACGAGATCCAACACCGCCTCCAGTGCGCCAGTGCAGCCTTCAGCCGCCTGAGGAAAAGAGTGTTTGAAGATCAGGCCTTCAAAACTGTCACCAAGCTCATAGTCTACAGGGCCGTAGTAATACCCACCCTCCTGTATGGCTCAGAGATGTGGACCATGTACAGTAGACACCTCAAGTCGCTGGAGAAATACCACCAACGATGTCTCCGCAAGATCCGACAAATCCACTGGGAGGACAGACACACCAACATTAGCGTCCTCGTCCAGGCCAACATCCCCAGCATTGAAGCACTGACCACACTTGATCAGCTCCGCTGGGCAGGCCACATAGTTCGCATGCCAGACACGAGACTCCCAAAGCAAGCGCTCTACTCGGAACTCGTCCACAGCACACGAGCCAAAGGTGGGCAGAGGAAACGTTACAAGGACACCCTCAAAGTCTCCCTGATAAAGTGCGACATCGCAACTAACATCTGGGAGTCCTAAGCCAAAGACCGCCCTAAGTGGAGGAAGTGCATCCGGGAGGGCGCTGAGCTCCTCAAGTATCGTCGCCGAGAGCATGCAGAAATCAAGCACAGGCAGCGGAAGGAGCATATGGCAAACCAGGCTCCCCACCTACCCTTCGCTTCCACTACTGTAACACCTGTGACAGAGACTGTGGTTCTCGTATTGGACTGTACAGCCACCTAAGAACTCATACTAAGGGTGGAAGCAAGTCTTCCTCGATTCCGAGAGACTGCCTATGATGATGATGATGATGACATACAATACTGGCAATGAAGTGATGCCAGCCCTTAATGGGTCTTTGCTAGACATCCCCCTCCACCCACCCTTCCCTTTCAACCCCCTCCCATGCTTGCTGCTCCTCCTCAGGTCGTACAGCAAGGCTGCTAGAGGGCTGCTATATCGTGGAGCCAGACAATGCAGACGGCATCTCAGGACAGCCTGGATCAGCTCTTGGCCTGAAAGGCCCAGCTTTGACCTGGGGTGCCTCACCATCAGCGTCAGCAGTCACAGGTGACAGGGGTGTCAACCATGTATGGAGCATGGTTGGCGATAGAGTGGTGGGAATCCGGAATGCTGTCATCCTGAAGAATGACGACACCTCCCATTTCCGTGGAGCTGGGCCTTAGCAACCGGAGCACGATGTCTCCCCACACTGCTGAACTCCCGACTCGCAATGACAATCTGTGACGCTGCCTCCGCAACAGTTGCAGTGAGCTTATCGATGCTCGCTGGGATCCGTCCCAATGCATCCATCAGCTCACGGTGCATCACTGTGGTTTCCCTGGACATTTCCTCCAGGTCCAGTTCTACATCTGCCTGTCTTTAAGCAGAGCGACTTTGCCGACTCACTCTCCGGAGAGCTGGCCTGCGAGATTCCACCCTGGCACTGTGTTGCTGTATGCCATTGGGACCAGGAGCCTCTGACTCCTCAAACCCTGGGAAGTCAGCATTGTCCCCAGATGAACTTAGTCCCAATGAGGCAACTGGTGGGCTGTGATGCTCTGCAGGAGCAATCTCCTCCCCTCCCTCATCGTCTCCACCATTTCCTGACGTGGAGGCCTCCCTCGAGGGATGCTGCACCTCTGGTTGGTTATCTGGAATTAGAAAATAACAGAGAAGTGGTTAACAGCAGGGGAGGGGGCAGGGTGACATGAGGAAGATGGCATTGCACATGGTCATTTGAAGTGCTACTGCAATTCCATATCTCTCAATGCAGTATCTTGAGTCACCTGATCCATTTACATACCCTCACTATCCGAAGGAGGCTCAGCATTGCCTCCGGCAACTGTCCGAACTGGGATTCCAATTAGGGCCAAGACCTGCTCATCCACATCCGTGAACGGGATTGGTTGAGGCGGACCTTGCCTGTCTGCAGCTGCTCTCTTCTATTATGAGAGTGTTTGGACTGCAAAGAGAAAAATAGGAAGGGTTCAGACAGGGTTTCTCTGCTGTTATGCCAATCAGAGTACAATAGGTGATACTGTGTGAATGTTATTGTTGCTTCCGTTCAATCTGTTTGGATGTTGCATGTGCTTCATCAGTTTTTGTTCACAAGTTTGAGGCATCTAACATGGGGGCTATAAGTGATCTTTTAGAAAGGCATAGCAGTAGTTGGTGTGTATTGCGAGGGACAATGTGAATGATAGAGTTAATATGCATGGATCATTAAAAGCCAATGGGTGCTGAAATAAGCTTCATCTTTCTTATACATTGTGATAGTCACCCCACAGAGTGTTGAGAGGGACCATATGCATGACAAACTTCACATATTGTGTGAGATTAATGTTAGAAGTCATGGAGGCATACATAGATGCAAATGGTACTCACCCTGGTGACCCGCGTAAGGCCATTGAACTTTTTGCGGCATTGTGTGCCAGTCCTGGGCACAGTGTCTGCAACAGACATCTCCTGCGCTATCTCCCTCCATATTCTCTTAAACACAAGAGGGGGTGGTCTGGCTCCCTCAGTAAGATGAAGTGAGGCCCACCTCCTCTCCATTGCATGGACTAAGGCCTAACTTGCCTCATGGTTGAAGCACCTGGCATGCTGCCTTCCCTCCTGATCCTCCATCTCAGCAGAAGTGGCTGAAGTGGGTCGGTTTTTATGCGCATGTGCACAGGAAGCTGCCGAGCCTTGCATTAGCGTTTGTTACTGGAAAGTTTCAGCTTGGGCGCACAAAGTCAGTCGTCCAATGCCTGAGTTAACGCCAACGGTTCTTCAGATTACTTTTTTGCCAAAACTTCGAGACGAAAATGCAAACTATTTTCAGGCGCAAACTTTTATGCCCCACCGCGATTAACACCCCGAAACCCAAAAAGCCTAAAATCCAGTCCCATGACTTACATTCCAGGAGGCAAAATCTGTTTTAGGATGAGAATGAGGTGGATAGTTGGATCTGGAGAATTCTGGCTATTCTCTTTCACCTTGGCTGATGAAACCAGTCACCATGGCAACTAATAGGACTGAGGCGTATCACAATTAGACCCTTGTCAAAATCACGGTGCTCAAAGAAATGTGCTTTGGAACAAATGCATGCCTGTCTCATGGGGAAGTGGGGAGGGCGCTTAGTAGTATGCGTACAACAGATATCCAAATAGTGGTGTGGTTTGCTCCATGATCTCACAATTAGCATACAGGAGACTAATAAGCAATCGCCTTTGGAGGTTAAGTGGAATGAAGAATTACAAACACATACCTCCTTTTGGTTGTAGACCCCACATTTAATTATCCACATCCAGTAAGTGTAACAGGTGCTATTCCCAGGGGTGCTGCACATTACTTGTGGTTTACAAGTACTATTTGCTCTGTGTTTGATCTTGGCCTGCAGCAATTAGAATGCTGGTACAAACACTGTGGTGTAGAATTTCCTGGAATGACACGATTGGCAATGTATGCCATAACTTACAATGTTTTGTGTGCCAATCTTCCTGTTTCAACTTCTTCCAAAATTTCTTGGAAAAGTAAGTTGAATACTCCACAGTAAATATAATGGTGAATCAGGGATTTCAGACAGTCAATGGCAGGCCCTGAAAACCAATCACATGCAACTATTAAGCGTCATCGTTCATCATAATGCAGAATAAGAGACTGCCCATTCGAAAGGCCATTACAATCCTTTGACCTTCTGAATGCGTTGAGGAGTCAGAGTCCTGAAAATATTGCCTTCACACACTCACAGGACTCTAGATGGCAGAACTGCAAAAACTGAAGATCTCAGTAACAAAGAAGCAGAAAAGCAGAGATGAAGCTACATTTTTAATGGTCCTACCAGGCTGAGAATAATTTGAGCCATAAGTCAAGTCACTAACAAGTGATCAAGAGTTCATCTGCGCCATGATTTTTCAGCCTAACTGCAAGCAGTAAGAAAACTAGCGTTAGGTTACTAGGTTACTGAAAAAAGGAGTCCTAACCGTAAGTTGATGAGGGATAAGGACCTATTTCCATTGATCCTCAAGCCTCTTGGTTCAGCCGCATGCCATTCGCGCAGCGCTGAGTCTGGACCTGAAAAAGATTCTAGATTAACTTTTACCCTCATGATTATATTAGTCGGAGAAAAACAGAGGGGTGAATTTCCATGGGGATTCCACGCTCTGCCGCTATAACTTAGGCAGAAAAACCAGAGAAACTCTGGAAAAATGGTATGAACGCTGATTGTGCCATTTCTTCGGGGTTTCCACGACTCTTATGCTAACGTTACTGCGAACGAGCGGAAGATCCTCCATGTAAATTCACCCCAGAAATGTTCATAACATGAAGAATATCATTCATTGAAGATATGTTTCTGAAGTGAGAAGTTGTTGCAGAATATAATGAGATGATGGATAGCTGGAATTATTTATCAAAAAAGGACAGCCCTGCTGGGCTTAATGACGTTTTCCTGTTCCTAATGTTTCTAATGTTCCTTTTTAGCACCCTATTCTTTAATATGACAGCTCCCTTACTGAGAATGCCTTTCTTTGTGAGACAAACTGCAACTTGACCTTTTTAGTGACTATCTGTAAAATTTATTATGATCTCAATTTCTTTCAAGCATGCAGTAGAAATATTAGCTCAATAGAATTTCTCAGAGCAAAATAAAATCACTTCAGGGAACACAGAGCATTATAATAATCAGCGCATAGCATATTGGTAATGGCTGCTTGCTCTCAATTATAGTTTCAATATGTTGGTTGTCAACCGATTTATAAGTTATTTGAATGTTAGCAATTTGGAGTTAAAATGTGTATAGCCCCATAACCGCCACTGATAATTTTGTGCTTAGGCTTAATACTAAAAGGAAATTAACTCTGCTTTATACTGGTTGCAAATATGATCAACTGTCAACTCTTCCATGCATTGAGTGTATGTATCTTTTCAAGAATGTATCAGCAAAAATGATTTTCTTATAAATCAGCAATCATAAGACTGCAAAGGAGGAGAGTTACCATTTTGTGAGCATCAGTAAATAATGCAATGAAAGTCTGAAATCTGCATGTATACATCTATCTATTTATCTATCTACTATATAATAAATTTGATCCATTGGTCGTAATTTTATTTAGAAGCAAGTAGAGGGCAGAGGGGCTAGAAAGCGATCAGGAAATCCAGAAGAACGGGTTTTCCATAAGCCCTGCTGAATTTAATGATAGGGCCCGATTAGCATTTCAAATCACTGATTCCTGTCCGCAAACAGCCGGATTGAGAGGCTGGGTGGGTAGGCCTGCAGTACCCAGCCAGAGAGCAGGGAGGGAGGGAATGGGGAGGTGAGATCGACGGCCGGGGTGGGGGTGATCGGAGGCTGGAGAGAGATCGGGGGCTGAAGTGAGGAGGTCAGAATGCCAGAGGTTCAGGGTCTGGGCAGCGGGGGGGTGTTAGTTTGGAAGGCCGGAGGGAGCAGCGGGTAAGGCGGGAGGTGATCAGGGGCTGGAATGGGGAGGTTGTAAGGTGAATGGGGGAAGGAGGGGGGAGGTTGGAAGGCCACAGGGAGTTCGGAGGCTGGGGGCGTGGGGGAGATCGGAAGGCTGGATGGGGGATTCGGGATCGGAGGGCAGAGGGGGTTCGGAGATTGGAGGCCTGGTGGGGAGGGGGAGGGTCTGAGGCTTCATGGGGCAGATCAGGAGCCTTGGGGGGCAGATTAGAGGCCTCGTGGAAGGGTCGGGGGGGGTGTCCGATTGCAGGTCTGGGGGTGGGTTGGCGAGACAGGGATATTGGATCTAGCAAGTAAGTGGAAAGGCACTTACCTCTTCGATCCAATGGTCCTCACCTTCCTTTAGCTGGCGGGTTTCCCAAGGCCCAGGAAATCTGACCAGCCAGTAAAGTTTAAACTGGTGGATCACCATGAGGAACTATAATATCACCATGAGACACTCATTATAATATTTAAAGTGCCAACCCATTTCCTGGGAGAGGGTTGGCTATCCCCCACCCCCCGTCTTGCCTCCAGTAAAACCAGAAATGGACGGGTTGTGGTCGGAATTCAGATTGGTAACTCATTAACATCCCACCCGACCCCAACCCACCATTTTTTGGGGTTAAAATATCCCCCATTTAGCTAAAAACTCAATTTTAAGTATCTGCATTAGCTGTAATTCCTGTAGGTGGCACTGAAATTAGTACTTTTAGGGCTAGAAATTGCGTAGCGCCCCATTTGGGGCGATTACCTTGGCGGTAGCACAAACATATCACTGGGTGCTCCGCTAGTGAAGCCGACGCGAACTTCTGGATTAGCGCTCCAGGAAGGAAGTGGAGCCTAATTCAAGCACTACCACTTCTCTTGGAGCGCTAAAGCAAGAGGGGCAGTAGCAATGCATCGCTGGCGGGATTGGAGGTTTCTTCCCTCCCTTAAAGGGATGGGCCATTGCTGCAGGCTCTGCATTACATTGATTTCCCTCGTCACCGATGGCAGTTGCCATCCGCGATGATCAGCCTCAAACACTCTAACATTAAATACAGCTCCCCAAGCGGCTGGCCTACCTTCAACTTCCCCTGCAGCTGCCCAGCGATGATGCATGGGGCGGAACCAAAGTTCACATCCGGGGTGCTACCGCGGCGATGTGCAGCCGGATGATGTCATGATTTCCGGGGCACAGGAGATCATGGCGCTAGGGATTACCGCCACCGCAAACCTGCACAGTAAGTTCGCAAGCGTCGGCACTCTCACCGTGCCCAGTCACAGAGCCGGTAGCGCCCCCCGGAGGCACAAACGGGAGGCGCAAAGGAGGCCAATTTCTCCCCGCTAATGTTAAAGGCCTCACACTTCCCTCACAGCCTGCGTCACAGACAATAGCTGCTATTTTACAGTGAGTGTTTATCACCTTGTGGTTGTGCAATCTGGCTACGAGATTCCCACAAATTGCTCACTTGCCATTTTCTTCTCAGTAACTGAAATTTCTAATGTTAAATATAAAGGTTTATTTTTTTTAAATCATAAAATTATGGGGGAGAAATTGGCCTGGTTTGCGCCTCCCGTTAGTGCCTCTGGAGGCAGTAATAGGGTGCTAAGGGGTTACTGACCGGGCGCAGCAAAATCATCGTCCCCGAGAAACTTCCCTGGCGGGTTTGCGCTGGCGCTAAAACTTACTGCCTCGATCTCTTGCGCCCTGGAGATCGTGACGTCATGCAGTGCGCAGCGCCACGTTATTGCCCTGGATGTAAAAGTCGCTTCTGCCCCCTGCAGCATCGCTGGGCCTCAACAACGACACCTGCAAGAGGCGTTGTCACCTCGGCTGGCTGCTTTGGGAGGGTTAATTAAAGGCAGTGATGGTCAGGTATGGCAAAATTTCATTATATCCCCTGTGTGTTGCATTTTGCAATTTTTGGACCTCACGATTGCTCAGCCCTGCACTCTCTTAGTGTACTTGGAGCTGCTATGCATTTATATTTATGGCGGAGACAGATAGATTTTTGAGCGAAAAGGGAATAAAGGGTTATGCGAAGCGGACAGGGAAATGGAGCTGAGTCCATGATCAGATCAGCCATGATCTTATTAAATGGCGGAGCAGGCTCGAGGGGCCAGCTGGCCTACTCCTGCTCCTATTTCTTATGTTCTTAAAATAACAGCATGGGAAAAAATATCAAGCCCCAGCCCAAGCTTTTGGGAGAGGCTAAATCCTTCAAGCATAAATTTAAATGAAAGCATTAAAAGACATCGAAGACATTTCAGTGCATAAGTTTGATCATGTTATTGTGAAATACATGGGGCTAGAAATTGCGTAGCACCCCGTTACCCAGGTGCCGCTACCCAAGAGACACAGCCTTAGAATTCAATCAGTGCAGCTTTGGCCCTTCCCCTCAAGGGAGGTAAGGAGCCTATAAAACCGGCGGGGCTGCAGTGAATATTGTGCATTGCTCTGCCGATACCACCTCTCTCACTCCGTTTGGTGCTCTAAGGGAAGTGGTAGTGCTTGATTGGCACTCCACTTCCCTTTTGGAGCGCTAAAGCAGAATACTCAGCAGAGTGAAATCTTTAGTGCTCCCACCAAAGTTATCGCCCTAAATGGGGTGCTACGCAATTTCTAGCCCCATGTATTTCACAATAACATGATCAAACTTATGCACTGAAATGTCTTCTATGTCTTTTAATGCTTTCATTTAAATTTATACTTGAAGGATTTAGCCTCTCCCAAAAGCTTGGGCTGGGGCTTGATATTTTTTCCCATGCTGTTATTTTAAGAACATAAGAAATAGGAGCAGGAGTAGGCCAGCTGGCCCCTCGAGCCTGCTCCGCCATTTAATAAGATCATGGCTGATCTGATCATGGACTCAGTTCCATTTCCCTGTCCGCTTCGCATAACCCTTTATTCCCTTTTCGCTCAAAAATCTATCTATCTCCGCCATAAATATATTCAATGACCCAGCCTCCACAGCTCTCTGGGGCAGAGAATTCCATAGATTTACAACCCTTAGAGAACAAATTCCTCCTCATCTCAGTTTCAAATGGGCGGCCTCTTATTCTGAGACTATGTCCCCTAGTTTTAGTTTCCCCTATGAGTGGCAATAACCTCTCTGCATTCACCTTGTCGAGTCCCCTCATTGGCCCCAAGTTTCCACATGATTTGCGCCTGATTTTTAGGAGCAACTGGTGGAGAACGGACTATCTTAGAAATCGCAATTCTCCACATTTAAGTTTTCTGCAGTTCTAGTCAGGTCGAACAGTTTCACTTTTGAACAACATTTTTTTTTCAAAAGGGGGCGTGTCCGGCCACTGATGCCTGATTTGAAAGTTTCCACAGTGAAAACGTACTCCAAACTAACTTAGAATGGAGCAAGTGAAGATTTTTGTACGCTTGAAAAAACCTTGTCTACACATTAAAAAATCAGGCGCAGGTTACAAATTAGGCGTCGGGAACGAGGTGGGGGGGGAGGGGGGTGGAGGGGAAGTCATTAAATTCTACAATCAATCCTTAGTTATACTTATACAAATATTGTACAAATAAATCCAACCTGAATAAAAATTTATAAGCAAAGAAAAGATTAAATAAACTATGTTCCTACCTGTATGAAAGTGCTTCAGGCAGGCCTTTCAGGCAGCGGTGTGGCGTCGGTCCCGACGGCAGGGGCAAGAAGCAGCAAGCAGCCTCAGTGCTGATCATGGAGGGGCAATGTGGTTTTATTAAAAAATTTTAATAATTGAACAGCTACAAAGAATTTGAATAGTCTCAAACAAGTGCATGTGTCCTGTTTATCACAGTCTATCTTTAATTACAGAATGAGTGGTGGAGATTGAAACGGTAACGAGTTGTAAAGGCTGAATTAAAATGCACAGTTGCTGCAGTAACACTGGTTAAAGAGCCAACATTAATTCAGCAGGTGATTTATTCAGCAGTGTTGCTAAAAGCACTCCCTCACACACAGAAATATCAAGAAAATTAAAATGCAAGCCTTTGCAAGGGTTCAATAAACACATTTTTACTTTTTCGGCAGCACTTTTAAAAATGGCCGAGTGCCAATGTTTACTTCAGACTGCGCGTGCGCGAACGCTCCAACGCGCACGCGCAGGGTTGCCGGCACCAAAAAAACTCATTTAAATTGTACCCGCCCCCTCCTACTTACAAAATCGGCGCGAGTTGTAGGCTCCGCCCCCTGTGCGCCGCACCAAGCAGACATCGAGCTGCAAGGAGCTCGAGAATACCGCGTTTTTTTTCAGGCACCGTTTTCGGCGCGAAAAACAGGCACCCAGCTCTGAGGGGCACCTTTTTCGCCGCGTGTGGAAACTTGGGGCCATTATCTTATATGTCTCGATAAGATCACCTCTCATTCTTCTGAATTTCAATGTGTATAGGCCCAACCTATTTAACCTATCTTCATAAGTCAACCCCCTCATCTTCGGAACCAACCTATTGAATCTTCTCTGAACAGCCTCCAATGCAAGTACATCCTTCTTTAAATACGGAGACCAAAACTATACGCAGTACTCTAGGTGTGGCCTCACCGATACCCTGTACAATTGTGGCAGGACTTCTCTGCATTTATACTCTATCCCCCTTGCAATAAAGGCCAACATTCCATCTGCCTTCCTGATTACTTGCTGTACCTGCATACTAACTTTTTGTGTTTCATGCACAAGGATCCCCAGATCCCTCTGTACTGCACCACTTTGCAATTTTTCTCCATTTAAATTATAATTTGCTTTTCTATTTTTTCTCCTAAAGTGGATAACCTCACATTTTCCCACATTATACTGTATTTGCCAAATTTTTGCCCACTCGCTTAGCCTGTCTATATCCCTTTGCAGATTTGTTGTGTCCTCCTCACAATTTGCTTTCCCACGCATCAGCAAACTTGGCTACATTACACTCGGTCCCTTCATCCAAGTCATTAATATAAATTGTAAATAGTTGAGGACCCAGCACTGATCCCTGCAGTACCACACTAGTCACTGTTTGCCTACTGGAAAATGACCCATTTATCCCGACTCTCTGTTTTCTGTTAGTTAGCCAATCCTCTATCCATACTAATATATTACCTCCAACCCCGTGAACTTTTATCTTGTGCAGTAACTTTTTATGTGGCACCGTATCAAATACCTTCTGGAAATCCAAATACACAACATCCACTGGTTTCCCCCGTACCCACCCTGCTCATTACATCCACAAAGAACTCCAACAAATTTGTCAAACATGATTTTCCTTTCATAAAACCATGCTGACTCTGCTTGATTGAATTATGCTTTTCCAAACGTCCCGCTACTGCTTCCTTAATAATGGACTCCAGCATTTTCCCAATGACAGATGTTAGGCTAACTGGTCTATAGTTTCCCGCTTTTTGTCTGCCTCCTTTTTTAAATAGGGGTGTTAGATTTGCGTTTTTCCAGTCCAGTGGTACTGCCCCAGAATCCAGGGAATTTTGGTAGATTACAACTAATACATCCACTATCTCTGCAGCCACTTCTTTTAAGACCCAAGGATGTAAGCCATCAGGTCCATGGGATTTGTCTGCCTTTAGTCCCATTATTTTACCGAGTACTATTTCATTAGTGATACTGATTGTATTAAGTTCCTCCCTCCCTTTAGCCCCTTGATTATCCACTATTGAGATGTTTTTAGTGTCCTCTACTGTGATCTGAAGTTGGATTATACAGTCAGATCAATGGGCAATGTGCTAAATTTCCTAGGATATATTGGTGTTAGTAATATTTTCCTTTTTAGCTTCTAATTTTTTTTATTCAGTAGCTTTTCTTCAAATTATTTTGATAAACAAGAGGGCAAATTTTAAAAGCTTTGCTGGTTTTTAAACTATTAGTATGTGTGGGATTATGAGTGTAAGAAAGTGAGTGAAATAGAGAGAGAGAGAAATTACAATATCTGATTATAAGAACAAAAGAAATAGGAGCAGGAGTAGGCCATTTGGCCCCTCAAGCCTGCTGAGAGAGAGAAGGTGCAACAGAGATGGATGACAGACTGGGATCAGTGAGAGATAAGTGAGAGAGAGAAAAAGAGTGGGGTGGGAATTGGACCCCGCTGCACCCATTTTCAGGCACTGAACTGAGGCAAAAAGTACCAATTTACCAGTGCTGTCTCCCATGCCCCAAGGGTGTCTAAAGTACATTTGATTAAATATTGAGTTGACCAATATTCACGCATTTCTGGTGTCCATTTAAAACAAGCATTAGGCCCTTTGAATATGTTAATGGGGGGGCTTAATGCCTGCTTCACGGCCCCTCCCTGCAAATTTTGGCAGACATGCTCTGCTCAGGTTTTTAAGTTATTCAGCAGCCTAAAAGGTCCTTAAAGGGACCACTGGGGACTGCCACCAAAAAGGTATGTATTGTCTTTTACACTTACCTTCATGTGGAGCATGGGGAGAAGGAGTGCTGCTCTCGGCTGTACAACACTACTGTGGGTTGTTCCCAATCCCACACCAGCCACTCCGATTCTTATGCCCGCCCCCGGACCAGCCTGAGCGTAGCTATCAGTGAGGTTCCTAGCCTAAATTGGTCCTCTAACTTTATGTTTGTTAAGACTTGCCAAAAATATGCGAGCGACACGCAATTTTGGACAAGCCTTGGGCCTTCGGCTTCTGGCATGCACTTCCAGCACACCAACCATCTGTGCCCTAAACTTGCTGAAATAAATTTCCAAGCCAATGTATCTTCAGTTAATGTTAAAGCAATTTTAAAAAAACAGTTACATTTTGAAGCTAACTGATTTTATCCGCTATGTTTTGTTAACAGTTATAAAAGGTTAGTGCTATTCACTTACATCTGCTATACAGAGATTCTAATTTCCGACAGAGGAAAAGAGACAGAGACAGAAGATGAGAGATGGATGCACAGAGATAGTGTGAAAGACATAAATAAAGAGAAAGGCAGACAGTTTCTTCATTCAAATTTGCTTTATTTTTTTAAAAGACAGATTGAGATGGGAGAGTAAGAGATAAAGTGGTTAAAGGTGAGGGTGCCTCTACCTTCTCACCATCCGTCATTGGGGGGGGGAGGGGGGAGATTTGGGTGGGGAATGATAGTTAAGAATGAGGTGAATACTGCAAATGGAGGGATCAGGAGATTATAAGGGTTGAGCAGCTAGTTCAAAGGAGAAGTTGGGACAGTGATAGGAGCGAAGGGGTGGTATGAGTGGATAGGTCAAAGAGTAGAGAATGCAATGGCAGCAAGAGGTGGGGAAGCACAAGTGTTTGGGGGAAGGGATGTGAAGGAAGCCATTGAGGGCCACTTTTATCCATGACACCCACCCCAATTGTAGCATGCAGCCATTGGTGGCTCCTTTCCTTACCACAGCATGCCATACCACACACCAGCTCCCACCCAAAAACAAAGAAGAAAAGAAAACAGAAAGAAGCAGCGGTGAAGAAAATAAAAGATGGAAGCAGAAATAGAAAGAAAGAAAGACTTAGGGGTAGAAATTCAGTATTGCCCCACTTGGGGGCACTAACAGTCGGGAGACGCGAGACTTTGCACCAGGTGCAGGAGATCGGGGCACCAAGCCATAATGCCGCTGCTAAACTCCTGCACAATATGGCGGGAGTCGTTCCCATTGCCCATCTGGGCTGCAAAGCATTTGTGCCTCGGTAGCGCCACGGGAGGCGCAAGTGAACTAAATTTCTAAATCGTACATTTTTCTAGCACCTTTCACGACCTCAGGATATCCCACAGCGCTTTAAAGCAAATGAAGTACTTTAGACATATAGTCACGTTGTAATGTAGGAATGACAGAGGGAAAAACAACCAGATTGCAGATATAGGTAAGAGAGTGACCATATTTTCTGAATTATCAAGTTCATGTACAATGTCCAATATATTGCACTCCTGTTGTGAAACCTTTTCTATCACAGTAACACATAAGAACATAAGAAGATAAGAAATAGGAGCAGGAGTAGACCATATGGCCCCTCGAACCTGCTCCGCCATTCAATAAGATCATGGCTGATCTGATCATGGACTCAGATCCACTTCCTCACCCACTCCCCATAACCTTATCCCCTTATCATTTAAAAAACTGTCCATTTCTGTCTTAAATTTATTCAATGTCCCAGCTCCCACAGCTCTCTGAGGCAGTGAATTCCACAGATTTACAACCCTCTGAGAGAAGACATTTCTCCTCATCTCTGTTTTAAATGGACGGCCCCTTATTCTAAGATCATGCCCTCTAGTTCTCATCTCCCCATTAGTGGAAACATCCTCTCTGCATCCACCTTGTCAAGCCCCCTCATAACCTTATACATTTCGATAAGATCACCTCTCATTCTTCTGAATTCCAATGAGTAGAGGCCCAACCTACTCAATCTTTCCTCATATGTCATCCCCAGAATCAACCGAGTGAACCTTCTCTGAACTGCCTCCAAAGCAAGTATATCCTTTCGTAAATATGGAAACCAAAACTGCATGCAGTATTCCAGATGTGGCCTCACCAATACCTTGTATAGCTGTAGCAAGACTTCCCTGATTTTATACTCCATCTCCTTTGCAATAAAGGCCAAGATACCATTGGCCTTCCTGATCACTTGCTGTACCTGCATACTAACCTTTTGTGTTTCATGCATAAGTACCCCCAGGTCCCGCTGTACTGCGGCACTTTGCAATCTTTCCCCATTTAAATAATAACTTGCTCTTTGATTTTTTTCTGCCAAAGTGCATGACCTCACACTTTTCACCATTATACTCCATCTGCCAAATTTTTGCCCACTCACTTAGCCTGTCTATGTCCTTTTGCAGATTTTTTGTGTGCTCTTCGTACATTGCTTTTCCTCCCATCTTTGTATCATCAGCAAACTTGGCTACGTTACACTCAGTCCCTTCTTCCAAGTCGTTAATATAGATTGTAAATAGTTGGGGTCCCAGCACTGATTCCTGCGGCACCCCCCTAGTTACTGGTTGACAACCAGAGAATGAACCTATTATCCCAACTCTCTGTTCTCTGTTAGTTAGCCAATCCTCTATCCATGCTAATATATTACCACCAACCCCATGAACTTTTAGCTTGTGCAGTAACCTTTTATGTGGCACCTTGTCAAATGCCTTCAGGATGTCCAAATACACCACATCCACTGGTTCTCCTTTATCCATCCTGTTTGTTACATCCTCAAAGAACTCTAGCAAATTTGTCAAACATGACTTCCCCTTCATAAATCCATGCTGACTCTGCTTGACCGACTTTTGTTTTTCCAAATATCCTGCTAGTGCTTCTTTAATAATGGACTCCAACACTTTCCCAACCACAGATGTTAGGCTAACTGGTCTATAGTTTCCGGCTTTTTGTCTGCTGCCTTTTTAAATAGAGACGTTAAATTTGCAGTTTTCCAATCTGCTGGGGTCTCCCCAGAATCCAGGGAATTTTGGTAAATTACAACCAATGCATCCAGAATCCCTGCCGCTGCTTCTCTTAAGACCCGAGGATGCAAGCCATCAGGTCCAGGGGATTTATCTGCCTTTAGTCCCATTATCTTACTGAGTACCACCTCCTGATTGTGATTGCGTTAAGTTCCTCCCCCGCAATAGCCACTTGACAATCCACTGTCGGAATATTGTTAGTGTCCTCTACCGTAAAGACTGATACAAAATATTTGTTCAGAGTTTCTGCCATCCCCATGTTCCCCATTACTAGTTCCCCGGTCTCATCCTCTAAGGGACCAACATTTACTTTAGCCACTCTTTTTCCTTTTTATATACCTATAGAAATTCTTGCTATCTGTTTTTATATTTCGTGCTAGTTTACTTTCATAGTGTATCCTCCCTTAATCATTTTTTTAGTCGTTCTTTGCTGGCTTTTAAAAGCTTCCCAGTCTTCTATCCTCTCACTAGTTTTGGCCACTTTGTATGCCCTTGTGTTTAATTGGATACCATCCTTTATTTCTTTAGTTAGCCATGGATGACTGTCTTTTCTCTCACACCCTTTCCTCCTCACTGGAATATATTTTTCTTGAGATTGTGAAATATCTCCTTAAATGTACACCACTGTTCATCAACCATCCTACACTTTAATTTATTTTCCCAGTCCACTTTAACTAACTCTGTCCTCATACTTTCATAGTCTCCTTTATTTAAGTTTAATACACTGGTTAGAGATTCAACGTTCTCACCCTCCATTTGAATTTGAAATTCAATCATACTATGATCACTCACTCCGAGGAGATCCATTACAAGGAGATTGTTTATTGATCCTGTCTCATTCCACAGGACCAGATCTAAGATAGCCTGCCCCCTGGTTGGTTCCGTTACATACTGCTCTCTTACACACTCTATGAATTCATCCTGAAGGCTACCCTGACCAATTTGATTTGTCCAATCAATATGGAGGTTAAAATCACCCATGATTAATGCTGCTCCATTTTTACAAGCCCCCACTATTTCCTGGTTTATGCTCCGACCAACAGAGTTGCTACTGTTAGGAGGCCTATAGACTATGCCCATGCGTGACTTTTTCCCCTTATTGTTCCTTATCTCCACCCAAACTGTTTCAACACCCTTATCATTTGAGCCAATATTGTTTCTTACTATTGCAGTGAGTCCATCCTTTATCAATAGAGCTACCTCACCTCCCTTTCCTTTCTGTTTGTCCTTCCGGATTGTCAAGTACCCCTGAATATTTAATTCCCAGTCCTGGTCACCTTGCAACCACGTCTCTGTAATGGCTATCAGATCATACCCATTTGTTTCAATTTGTGCCGTCAACTCATCTATTTTGTTACAAATGCTGCGTGCATTTGGACAAAGTGCCTTTAAGTTTGCTTTTTTACGCTTTTTTCCTGTTTGTTTCCTCTCTCTGTCAAACTCACTTTATTTTAGCTTTCTAATTCCAGCTTTACTCCCCTCCCTACTGAATCTATTTTCAGGTTCCCATCCCCCTGCCAAGCTAGTTTAAACCCTCCCCAACAGCACTAGCAAAACCCCCTGAGAGGATATTGGTCCCGGCTCTGTTGAGGTGCAACCCGTCCGTCATGTACAAGTCCCACCTCCCCCAGTAGCGGTCCCAATACCTCAGAAAACTAAAGCCCTCCCGCCTGCATCATCTCTCCAGCCACGTATTCATCTGCTTATCCTCCTATTTCTGTACTCACTAGCTCGTGGCACTGAGAGTAATCCGGAGATTACTACCTTTGAGGTCCTGCTTTTTAATCTCTCTCCTAGATCCCTAAACTCTGCCTGCAGGACCTCATCTCTCTTCCTACCTATGTCATTAGTACCGATGTAGACCACGACCTCTGGCTGTTCACCCTCTTCCCCCAGAATGCCCTGCAGCCGCTCAGTGACATCCTTGACCCTGGCACCAGGGAGGCAACATACCATCCTGGAGTCACGTCTGCGGTCGCAGAAACGTCTGTCTGCTCCCCTGACTATTGAATCCCCTATCACTATAGCTCTTCCATTCTTCTTCCTCCCCCGCTGTGCAGCTGAGCCACCCGTGGTGCCGTGGACTTGGCTCTGGCTGCACTCCCCAGAGCCACCATCGTCCCCACCGGTACTCAGAACAGAGTACTGGTTGGAGAGCGAGGTGGACTCAGGGGAATGCTGCACTACCTGCCTCATCCTCCTCTTCTGTCTGGCAGTCACCCACTCCCTCTCTGCCTGCACACTCTTAAGCTCTGGGGTGACCGCCTCTACAAACGTGCTATCCACGTAGCTCTCAGTCTCGCGGATGCACCGCAGTGACACCAGCTGCCAATCAAGCTCAAAAACACGGAGCTCGAGTTGGTGCAGCCGGAGACCCCTCCTGCACACGTGGCTGTCCCGGCTGCACGAAGCACCCGGGACTTCCCACATGCCACAGGATGTGCAGTCCACGGGACTGAGCTGCCCTGCCATCCCTCTAGTTACACTCCGCAACTATCGAGTAGAACTAAATTCTAAACCTTAGCACAACACACCCAGCCGCTACTCAGCAAACAGCCAATTTCATTAACTGGCTCTCCTTAGATAATAAAGATCACATTTATTTACTGGCAGGTCCTACTTACAACAATACCAAAGGTTTCCTACTGAAAATAAAAATAAAAATACTCAATCCACCAGCCAACCACTTACCCACTTGGCTGTGAGGTCACACTCCAATTTTGATTTTTTTTACTTTTTGTCCCTGCAGCAGCTGGCTCCTCCCGATCTGCTGTTGCCCTTTTTATGTGATGCTATTCTGGTCCTGCTATGTCCATCATGCATATTGGTCATATTTTTCTGTTTGTCTATTGATTTGAGTTACTGCTGCTTGAGTCCTGAATTACTATGGCTCAGTGGTAGCACTTGTGCCTGTGGGTCAGAAGGTTATGGGTTCAAGTCTTACTCCAGTGACAAAAAATCTTGGCGAACAATGCAGTATTGTGGGAGTGTGATGCTGTTTTTCAGGTGAGATGTTAAACTGATGAGGCCCTTCTTGGGTGGATATAAAAGATTCCACAGCAATTGAATAAGGGCAAGGGTGATCCCCTCGGTCTCCTGCCAATATTTATCCCTTAACCAACAGCTTAAAATAGATTATCTGGTCATTATCACATTGTGGTTTGTGGGACCCAGCTGTGCAAATTGCCTACTGCGCTTCCGACATTAGAAAAAAAAAGGTACTTAATTATGCTTTGAACGTCGTGAGGTCATGAAAGGCATTATATAAATGCAAGTATTTTTGCTTAGTCTCCAAGTTAGCTGATGTTGTTACATACTTACCCTTAAGATGTCTGTAAAGTCCTTACTCTACAGTATGAAACAACACGAGTCACATTCTGGGGACAAGGTCACTCTGTGACCTCAACTCTTTATTCACAGGACTCCAAAGACGATGACCCTGCATGGGACCTCCCTTTTTATACCTGTGCGATCAGGTAAGGAGTGTCTCCCACAAGTTCACCACTTGTGGTCAAGGTGTGCATCCAGGTTGAGAGTATACAGTAATACAGTGGTGGTACATTGTGGTTACATAAATGACATCACCTCCCCCCTGCCACCCCAAAGTCTTATTGGGATCATAGGTTTAGTCTTTCAGGTGGTCTACGCTCCCTCGTGGAGCGCCGCAGTTGGGGCTCTGGTTGTTGGGCACTGACGTGAGTGTCTGTCACCAGTGGTGATTCCGGCCTGTCCGGGCTGACCGCAGGGACTGTGCATTCTTCTGATTACTCTTGTTGCTTGTTCACTGGCAGTGTTGTGAGCTCCATCTCATGGTCTTCTTCATGTTTCTCCGTGGTGATGCAGAACCTTTTTTTTACTTGGTCCAGATGCTTACGGCATATCTGACCATTGTTGAGTTTAACCACGATGACCCTATTCCCCTCTTTGTCAATTACAGTGCCCTCAAGCCATTTGGGCCCCATGGTGTGATTGAGGATGAATACAGGATCATTTATTTCTATACATCTCCCCGTCGAATTACGGTCATGGTACTCGTTTTGTGACTTGCGCTTGCCCTCAACTATGTCGGTCAGGACTGGGTGCATGAGGAACAACCGAGTTTTGAGTGTCCGTTTCATTAGTAGCTCTGTGGGTGCGACCCCCGTGAGCGAGTGCGGTCGGGATATATAGGCCAGCAGGAGATGCGATAGGCGGCATTGTAGGGAGGGTCCTTGAATCCTGAGCATATCTTGCTTAATGATTTGGACCGCACGTTCCAGCTGGCCATTGGAGGCTGGCTTGAATGGCGCAGTCCTGACGTGGTTGATGCCATTGCCCAACATAAACTCTCGGAATTCGTAGCTTGTGAAACATGGGTCATTATCACTAATCAGGATGTACGGCAAGCCATGGGTTGCAAAGATCGCACGTAGGCTTTCCACGGGGGTGGATGACGTGCATGAATTCAGAATGATGCACTCGATCCATTTCGAGTACACATCTACCACAATAAGGAACATCTTACCCATGAACGGGCCCGCGTAGTCAACATGAATGCGTGACCATGGTCTGGTAGGCCAAGGCCATGGGCTGAGCGGGGCCTCCCTGGGGCCATTACCCAGTTGGGCACACATCGTGCACCTGCGAACACAGTGTTCCAGGTCTGAATCAATTCCAGGCCACCAAACGTGTGACCGGGCAATGGCCTTCATCAGCACAATGCCTGGGTGCTCGCTGTGGAGTTCCCTGATGAATGCCTCCCTGCAATTCTGGGGTATAACTACCCAGCTGCCCCATAGCAGGCAGTCAGCTTGGATGGAGAGCTCATCCATCCTCTGTGGAACGGTCTGACCTCCTCAGGGCATGCTCTGTGTGTGGGCGCCCAATCTCCAGTCAGGACACATTTCTTAATCAGGGAGAGGAGGGGATCTCTGTTTGTTCAGATTTTGATCTGGCGGGCTGAGATGGGGGAGCCTGCGCTGTCAAAGGCGTCGACAGCCATGACCATCTCGGCGCTTTGCTCCGCTGCCCCCTCAGTGGTGGCCAGTGGAAGCCTGCTGACCGCGTCGGCACAATTTTCAGTGCCGGGCGGGTGCCGGATGGAGTAGTCATAAGCAGCCAGCGTGAGAGCCCATCGCTGTATGCGAGCTGATGCGTTGGCATTGATAGCTTTGCTGTCTGACAACAGGGATGTTAATGGCTTGTGGTCCGTCTCTAATTCAAACTTCCTACCAAAGAGGTACTGATGGTTTTTTTTTACTCCATAGACACAAGCAAGCGCTTCCTTCTCGATCATCCCATATCCTCGTTCTGCTTGAGAGAGCAACCTGGAGGCATAAGCCACAGGTTGTAGTTGACCCTCAGCATTGCCCTGCTGCAACACGCACCCAACCCCATAGGACGATGCATCACATGTCAGAACCAATTTTTTACAAGGGTCATACAGGGTCAACAACTTGTTTGAACAAAGTAGGTTTTGCGCCCGATCAAAAGCCCGTTCCTGACAGTCCCCCCAAAATAAGTCGCAACCCTTACGCAGGAGCACGTGTAGCGGCTCCAACAATGTGCTCAAGTTCGGCAGAAAGTTCCCGAAATAGTTCAACAGTCCCAGGAATGATGTGTTGCAGGGCCTGGGTGCTCGTCGAATCGCCTCTGGTTTGGATTCGGTGGGCCGAATCCCATCTGCAGCAAACTTCCTGCCCAAAAACTCAACCTCAGGAGCTAAGAACAGACATTTAGACTTCTTGAGTCGCAGGCCTACCCGGTCCAGTCGGCGTAGCACCTCCTCCAGGTTGTGGAGATGTTCCTCGGTGCCTCGACCTGTGATGAGGATGTCGTCCTGGAATACGATCGTTCCTGGAATGGATTTAAGCAGGCTTCCCATGTTTCGTTGAAAAATCACGGCCACTGATCGAATGCCTGTTGTAGACGAACAGTCCCTTGTGCGTGGTGATCGTGGTCAGTAGTTTAGATTCGTTGGCCAGTTCCTGGTTCATTTTGGCTGAAGTGAGGTCCAACTTGGTGAACAGCTTGCCGCCTGCCAGCGTGGCGAAGAGGTCCTCCGCTCTCGGGAGCGGGTATTGATCTTGTAGGGACACCCGATTGATGGTGGCCTTGTAGTCACCACAGATCCTGACAGAGCCATCTGCTTTTAGGACGGGAACGATGGAGCTCACCCAGTCGCTGAATTCAACAGGCGAGATGATGCCCTCTCTCAACAGCCGGTCCAATTCGCTCTCGATCTTTTCCCGCATCACATACGGCACCGCTCTGGCTTTGTGGTGCACTGGCCTGGCGTCCAGGTGATGTGTATCACTACTTTAGTGCCTTTGAAAGTCCAGATGCCAGGTTGGAATAGTGAATCGAATTGTTGTAGGACTTGTGAGCACGAACTTCGCTCCACAGATGACATTGCGTGAACATCCCCCCATTTCCAGTTCATCTCGGCTAACCAACTCCTCCCAACAGTGCGGGACCATTGCCCGGGACAATCCAGAGTGGCAGCCGATTCACTAACCCATTGTGTGTGACAGCCAACATTGCACTGCCCAGCACCGGAATGATTTCTTTAGTGTAAGTCCATAATTGTGTCTCAATATGTGCTAATTTGAGTCTACTGGCTTTAAGTGGCCATGGCTTCTCAAATTGCTGAACGCCCATGAGTGACTGGCTGGCCCCAGTGTCCAGCTCCATGCGTACAGGGAAACCTCATCATCATTGGTGGCTTTTTGGTGTATGAACTGTGAATATTCACCACATGGACCCGCTGAACCTCGGCGTCCATCGATTTGCCCCAAATGTCATCCTGCCTCAAAGAACCCTCTTCTGGTCCATCCGCCTCATATATTAGTCTGGTAGTAGACTTACTGCACATCCGAGCTAAGTGGCCACTGAGATTGCAGTTCCTGCAGACAAACTGTTGAAATCTGCAAGATCTAGCTGAGTGTTTTCCTCCACACCTCCAGCATGAGTTAAAGTTTCCATTGTTGGGTACAAAGGGATTATGGCCAGGCATTCCGTGCTGACTGTCCCTTTGACTGCTCTTAAGTACCCTATTAGTGGGTGTCAATGGTCCCATCCCGGGCCGCATTGTCCACTGTGATGGCGTGAATGTCCATTCAGCCTGCCATTGTCTCTGTTGAAGTCCTACTCTGGGGTCTATTGCTGCCTGGGGAGTGTCAGACTGCCCCTGCCTGTCTCTGGGGCTCTGAGTCGCATTGATGATGTTGACTCCCTGATCCATTGCCGCGTTAGAGGCAGAATTGCATGCATATATTATTTTCGTCTCTTCCTCTCCCGCCATGAAAGTTTGAGCTATCAACGCCGCTGCTTGCAAGGTCAAATCCTTGGTCCCAATTAATTTGCGGAAAATTCCCGCATGACCGATGCCCTCGATAAAGAAGTTCCTTAGCATCTCCCCCCTGCAGGCATCTGTGAACTTACAGAGGCTGGCCAAACACCGGAGGTCCGCTATGAAGTCCGGTATGTTCTGTCCTTCACGACGTCGGAGGGTGTAGAATCTGTGTCGGGCCATATGTATGCTACTCGCCGGTTTGAGGTGCTCCCCGATCAATTTGCTAAGTTCTTCAAAGGTTTTGTCCGCCGGCTTTTCAGGTCCTTCATGAGCGTATAAGTCTTTGGTCCGCAGCTCGTCAAAAGATGAGCCCTTCGCTTGTCGGCTGCTGCATCCCCCAGCCATTCTTTCGTAACGAAGCTTTGCTGAAGCCTCTCGACAAAATCGTCCCAGTCCTCCCCAACACAGTACCATTCCTCTGTGCTACCGGTGGCCATTCTCATGGGTCGTGAATTCCCGTTTCATGTCGTCAATGTAAAGTCCTTACTCTACAGTATGAAACCACACGAGGCACATTCTGGAGACCTTAACTCTTTATTCACAGTACTCCAAAAGCGATGACCCTGCGTGGGACCTCCCTTTTTATACCTCTGTGATCAGGTAAGGAGTGTCTCCCACAAGTCCACCCCTTGTGGTCAAGGTGTGCATCTAGGTTGAGTGTATACAGTGGTGTTACATTGTGGTTATATACATAACAATGTCTACTGACAGCTCCATGCTAGATGGTGTTGTAATGATTAGCATCAGACCACAACAGTTTGTTAGGAAGGTTCTTAAAATCTTTTTAATCAATTTGAATTCTAGAAATGTAACCCCTGTATTTTCTCAGCATAGCTGGAGTTCCCATTAGTTCCTGCTACCACCTGCTTTTTTGTATCGATTGGTGGGCTTCAACCTCTCCCTTTGTCAGTTCCAGTCCCCTTGTTATTTCCAATCCATTTCTGGGCCTCTCTCTCTCTATCTCTTCTTGCAGCTACCTGTGACTGTGACCTTCATCATCTCTGACCATTTCATGGCCATCTCAACCTTGAACATTGGCTGAAACCATGCCTTTCAATGATAGAACCCTTGCCCTCTGCGCCCTGGTGTTATCCATGCTTGGGAATTTGTCCATGGTGCAAAGCCCACCCCCGCCTCTAGTCCATCATCTTATCTTCATTGGTATCTCAGCTCCGGGCTGGAAAACTAGCTCTCTGTGTTTAAAAGCATTTAACACAATTTCTAGATTTGTCGACTGCAGGGGAGAAGGGATGTGGCAAGTGGAGAAGAGAGGAAAGTTGAGAGGGAGGAGATAGTGAAAGAGGAAATCAAGCAGGGAGGCAATGGCAAGAAAGGAAATAATGGGGTAGAGAATAGTGTCGAGGGGTGGATATAGGAGTAGTGGAAAGTGAGGAGGACAGATGGGTAATAATTGAATTTTAAAATAATCAAAGCACCTAGCCAACATAAAGTTTCTGCTTTTAGCAATGTAAGCATTGGGACCTGGACCAGGGTTTGGGCCAAGGGATTGGAATCTGGAAGACAGAAGGGATTGATAGGTTTAGGGATTGGGTGCGGTGAGAGGCAGTGCTGGTGGACTTTTGGATCCTGGAGGGTTGCAGCAGTTAGTGGGAGGTCATGGTCTTGGAAAAGCTGCAGTGGCCTATGGAGGTACAGGGGCCTGCTGGAGATAGAGGTTGCAGAGGCTTGTGAGGGAATTAATTGCTGGTGTGGAAGTGGTGCAGAAGCTGGTCAGGATCCTGGTTTGCGGGAAGGTAATAGTGCTCAGGGCTTTGCTGCTTTATAAATCTCTGTGATATTAAATAGCATTTTTGATGTTTAAATAAAGGAGGGCTTTCATACTCTTGTCAACCCAGCTGTGGTATGATCTGCAAACTGCCAGCCTGGTGCCCTGCATCCACTACATGAAAATGCAGCCTGTCGCTCTGGATGGTTCAGGTCACTGCCAACCCACATCAGGCCAAGCTATGCGGCAACAAACTAGCCACGCCATGTCACACTCACAAAAGCACAGAAAAAGAAAGAGAAAAGCAGAAGAGGAAAGAAAAGTACGAGAAAAAGAGAGCAGCGGAAGAAGACAGAGGGAAGCAGCAATATAAAGATAACAGAGACTGGTACAAAAATGAGTACACCAACCTAATACAAGTAGTACTATGGGAAATCTACTAATATATATAGATTAAATAATTATCAGGAAGTGTTTTAAAGGCTTGATGTCAGGAGTTGAATATCATTTGTAAATCACTCAAGCTGCATTTATACTTTGACATTAATTGAATTTTTAACTAGATCATGGTCTTGTACTGTGTCACCAGATATGCATTATCATACCGTGACCTAGAAATTGGATAAGGCTCGAAAACAGGCGGGACATCGTGCAGCGCACGTGCCTGAGCTTGTTCAAAGTGGTGCAGGCAGCACGCAAAATTCGTGCTACCTGCTCATTATAATGATTGCAGCACTGACCTCACTATTGATTGATTTAGAGCTCAACAGGGGAGCCAATATCAGGTGAACTCTACTGGTCAATGAAGTTTGGCCTAGACGCTCTGCATTACTTAAAAGGGAGGTGCTCTGTTGCAGACGCATCTCATTGTCTTGATGCGGCACTAGCAGTCTTGGTCCTGGGGATACAAAGACACCAAGAGGTCCTCTATCCACACGGAGGTAGGAGGCCTTCAAGGCTGAACACCAGAAGGCTCCGGGAGGAGGTTGCTCAAGTCATCACTGCAATGAGTGTTGTTCCCATGACCTGGATGCAGTGCCGCAAAAAGTTTAATGCCCTTGCATGATTGGTCAAGATGAATAAATACCATATCTCATCATCTGCACCACGAGCCTCACACACTGCTCAATGCACCATACCCCCATTATTCATCGACCAACAATCTCAAGCAATCACCACTCATACCTCACAATCATAGCTTCATTTCACCCTCTCACACTGCTGCAAGACTCACATTCACAGCTTACATCTTGCACATAATGCCAGCTATTCAACCATGACAGGCACATCACCCAAACATATTGTATCACACTCACCGACACAGTTCCTTTTCTCTTGCAGGCAAAGGTGACACATAACCACCAGAAATGCCAGCAGACAGGTGGAGGGTAGGCCAGAATTGAGAACCTCACCAAGCTGGAGGAAGCAGTCCTTGAAATAATTGGAGTACAGTCACAAAGTCCATGGTGAACAGGAAGTGGAAAGCATTGATGGCATGCTCATACCGAATCCTTCTTCTCACATCCCACTTCCCCCTCATCCATAATCTCTTCTCACTTACAAGCTGCTGATGGTGTATGCATGGATATCTTGCTTTCCACCTCCCCTCACCACAACCCAACCCATGTGCATTTCCCTCCTTTCAGATACCCAAAAATTAGCAGCAACCCTCTATGTCCCTGAAGTGCTGGAACAGGAGAATGATAGAGGAGAAGACACACCGGCACTGCATCTGATATTCACAAGCACCAGCTCAGAAAATGGCACTACACGTACTTTAGAAGGTCGTCATCATCATCATAGACGGTCCCTCGAACGAGGATGACTTATTTCCACATGAGTTCACAGATGTTTCAATGAAGGATCCGATATTTCAGTCCTGAACTCCAATTGAAGGGGTGGAAGATGCTTGTGCGTGGATTTTTTAATCGTGTGGTGACCGTTGCACATCAGCCACCACACGGGCTTGACAGAGCTAAGACTTTATCCAGTGGAGACTTGCTCTGCTGCACGGGTCAAGTGTGCACACATATCGCAGTGTGGGCTGGCCCGTGCTCCCCCTGGGTCCTTGGCTCTTCTGGGCACCGTACTCTCATTCGCCGCGCCTCCGCCCTGATCCCTCACCGCTCCCCTGCCCCAATCTCTTGCTGCTCATCCACCACAAAAACATTCGCCACACCTCCACCACAATCTCTCACTGCTCCCCCACCACAATCTCTTGCCGCTCTTCCACCACAAACATTCACCGACCCTCCACCATAATCACTCGTCGCACCTCCACCATAATCTCTCATCGCCCCGACCTTCCCGCTCCTCCGCTGTATCTGGGCCCCGCCGATCTTGCGCCAAAAGGTGACCTGGGTTTTGATGACATCACCCGTGTCACCCACCTCAAAATCGTCGCACACGTGTAGCAGCTCGCACTGGAAGTTGTAGTGGTATGCTCTTTTATGTCCCCGACCTGCGGTGGTGTCCTCTCACAGGTCAGGGGCCACGATGTTCCAGGCCCGCGATCCAGCTCTTTTATGTCCCCAACCTGCGGTGGTGTCCTCTCACAGGTCAGGGGCCACGATGTTCCAGGCCCGCGATCCAGCTCTTTTATGTCGCCGACCTGCGGTGGTGTCCTCTCACAGGTCAGGGGGCCACGATAATATAGAGGTGGGATCTGCAGGTGATGGATCACCAGGCATGAGTGGACTGCAGCTAGGCTCGGGGGAAAGAATAGCTCAGGTGCCAGCTCCCTGGAGGGTGAGTTCATGCATGGTTTCTGCTGCACAGGACTCAGATGATGACCTCGATGGGGTGGCCTTCAGAAGAAAGGTGATGAGTATGCACACAAAAATGTTTGTTGCAATGGCAAGCTGGCCAGAGAGCATCTTGTTAATGTCAAGGAGCACGGAGGAGTCTGGTTCCAACATTGAATGGGGTTTTGCGCGAAGCATGGAGCCCATAATTTTCAGGATGGAAATGATGGGCAACTCCATTAGAGAACTTGTGGACCCAACCATGATGCTGGGTGTGATAACTGATTTTGCAGATTCCATTGCAGCACAGGCCAGCGTCTCAGTGCTGCAGTAGAAGCTCAGACTGCTCTCTTGCAGTCTCAGCTTGCTGCCACCATGGCTGGGTTTACGAGTGTGGAAAAGAGATTGCAAGGTGTCACAGCTGTCCAACAATCTGAGCTCCAGCTGATGGCTAGGAATGCTGAGGCATCATGTCGGAGGAGTGGCAGTGGCTCTGTGTAACAAGTACCTGATATCCTCTCTTAGGACGACAACATGCATACTCCAACCACTGCTACTCCGTCAGTGCCCTTGCTGCTGCCTGACATTCAGCCAGCCAAGACTGCTGCTGCTCATGCCGAGGTGGTGCAGTATAAAGCCAGGCCTTCTAGGGCCAGAGCTGCTCGAGGTTGTCCTTCAAGGCCATCTGCAATCTTCTCTGTTGAAAGTCAGCAGCCTTGCACCAGCCATGCTACACCCATTGGGGGAGCACTACATAGGACACGAGAGTAGGAAAAGGTACACAAAAGACAGACACCAAGAGAATGCACAAGGGTGATTAGTTGACTTTGTTCTTTTGATTTGCATTTAGAATCTTAGAAGTTTACGGTACAGAAAGAGGCCATTCAGCCCATCATGTCTGACAGACGAACAAGAGCTATCCAGCCTAATCCCACTTTCCAGCTCTTGGTCCGTAGCCTTGTAGCTTATGTCATTTCAAGTGCATATCCAAGTATTTCTTAAATGCGATGAGGATTTCTGCCTCTACCACCCCTTTCAGTTAGTGAGTCCTCACCACCCTTGGTGAAAAACTCCACTCTAATCCTTCTACCAATTATTTTAAATCTATGCCGTCTGGTTATTGACCTCTGCTAAGGGAAATAGGTCCTTCCTATCCACTCTATCTAGGCCCCTCATAATACACCTCAATTAAATCGACCCTCACCCTTCTCAGTTCCAAACAACCTCAGCTTATCCAATTTTTTTTCATAGAAAGAAAGACTTGGATTTATATAGCGCCTTTCACGTGCACCAGACGTCTCAAAGCGCTTTACAGCCAATGAAGTACTTTTTGAAATGTGTCACTGTTGTAACGTAGGAAACACGGCAGCCAAATTGCACACAGCAAGCTCCCACAAACAGCAATGTGATAATGACCAGATCATCTATTTTTGTTATGTTGATTGAGGGATAAATATTGGCCAGGTTACCGGGAATAACTTCCCTGCTCTTCCATCGAAATAGTGCCATGGGATCTTTCAAATCCACCTGGGAGGGCAGACGGGGTCTCGGTTTAACGTTTCATCCGACAATGCAGCACTCCTTTTGTTCTGCACTGGAGCATCAGCCTAGATTTTTGTGCTCAAGTCCCTGGAGTGGGACTTAAACCCACAACCTTCCGACTCAGAGGCGAGTGTGCTACCCACTTTTAAAAATATATTTATTGAACATTAAAAACATTTACATCGTGATCATTCCATTGTATCATACAAATCCATTCCGCCACTCTGCACAGCCGCTCCTCCAACACATATTAACATCAAACACTGAAGTTTAATTTGTCTCCAGTAACATATTATTAATCTATTGTACTTTAAAAATTGATCATACAATACTATCTTTAAATTCCTTTCTGAATAAAACATCTACAGAGCCTTATATTGATCTTTTAGTTTATATTTAACATACTTTTTTAGAAACATAGGAACATAGAAAATAGGTGCAGGAGTAGGCCATTCAGCCCTTCGAGCCTATACCACCATTCAATATGAGCATGGCTGATCATGCAACTTCAGTACCCCATTCCTGCTTTCTCTCCATACCCCTTGATCCCTTTAGCCATAAGGGCCACATCTAACTCCCTTTTGAATATATCTAACGAACTGGCCTCAACAACTTTCTGTGGTAGAGAATTCCACAGGTTCACAATTCTCTGAGTGAAGAAGTTTCTCCTCATCTCGGTCCTAAATGGCTTACCCCTTATCCTGAGACTGTGACCCCTGGTTCTGGACTTCCCCAACATCGGGAACATTCTTCCTGCATCTAACCTGTCCAATCCCATCAGAATTTTAAATGTTTCTATGAGATCCCCTCTCATTCTTCTAAATTCCAGTGAATATAAGCCTAATCGATCCAGTCTTTCTTCATATGTCAGTCCTGCCATCCCGGAATCAGTCTGGTGAACCTTCGCTGCACTCCTTCAATAGCAATAGGTTTATTCTCCTCCCCATAAAATCAGAGCATTCCTTCATTGCACAATCATAAATCTAGCTAAACAGAACATTAAATGTATTACCACTCCGTTAGACTTGGGCAGACTCTCCTACAATCCCCGTCTCAAAATTGACTCCCATGGGATTCCCATTCTCACTCTTCAGACCCCACCCAGCAAAAAAACCTCACACAACTGTCGAACATATTACTTCAAACCATTTAACTGCGGACATAACATCAGTAAATGGGACAGAGTCTCATCCCGTGACCCACACATTGGACAAGTTGTCACCTCCACTCGCCCAATCTCACATAACACCATCATGGTAAAAATCCAGTTAGGAGTCAATTTGAAATCCAGTTCAATGCACTCTGGACATTTAAAATTCACCCACACTCTCTTCCAAATCCTGTTGAAGTCCAGCTGTGGGTATATGCTCTGCCAAAACTCTTGAATCGCAATTCTCTAAATACCCCACAGAAATCTTGAGTATTACATTTGTCAAATTGGACCAACTCCTCCCTTTTTGCCAGCATAAAGCTTCGAAAAGTGGGTCTTATTTTACTTGCTTTGGAGATTTGTGTATTTATTTCATCCATCCAATCCTGTGGCATTGCCCTCACAATCTTCTCATACATGATCATAATTGCTTTTTCCTCTACCTCCTGATTCTCCTTCCAAACCATACCCCTCACTGTCGCTTCCGGCAACCAAACTGGAATTACCTCATATAGTACATTGTTCACATATATCATACCAACTTTTATAAAAGCTTGATAAAATACTACCTCTCCTTCAACGTTGACCCAGCTGTTCAAAAATAAGGGCTGTTCTAAAAATTCCTCAGCACCTTTGGGCATCAACTGCAAACTTTTTAAAAATTGGGCCCAAGTCTCTTCAACCCCCTTATAAAACCTAAGGAGAGGTTTAATCGATTTCAAAAACATATTATTGTATTACAAATAAAATATCCCCTGTCCTCCCATCCCACTTCGTTTAAAAAAACTGCTGAAAACAATTCCTCCAAAAACTTGTATTTAACTTCTGAAGAAATCTCTCACCCTTGATTCTAAAGGATTTTTTCTTCAAATCAATATCTGGGAAATTGAGTGCTCCCTGATTTCTCTGTCCAATGATGGCATTGTAAGCAACCAAGGCTGATTTCCCTTCCCATAAAAACCTCACACAAGCCACTCGGATGGACTTTTCCACCCACTCAGGAACATCCTCCACCGTCAATAAGTACCATAGTTTAGATCGCAGAAGAGCTGACACTGCTGTCACTCATCTTTGCACTTGCAACCATCTTTCGCATATTCCCAAAATCTTTTAAATGTTGTTAACTTTCGATTTCCAATTTAATCGATCCACTTCATCCCGATCCTTCATACACTCCATATGCACCCCCAGAACTTCCAAAACCTTCACCACCTTAAAAGGGTTTTCCTTCAACCACTCCCCACTACCCTGCCTGCAATCAGGCATTGGGACTTACTATAATTCACTCTGGCTCCTGAAGCTCCACACTTCTCCTCCGCTACTCCCTTAGCTTTCCTCACTGACTCCCCATCTCTCAACGTTTAGGCTGTGTCATCTGAATATTGGTGTGTCACCAACACTTGTCCGGAACTGGGAACCGCAATCCCGAATACGCCTTGTTCCTTTTACATCATGTTCCGCTATCAATGTGTACAACAATGGTTTCGGGGACAACCCTGTCTCACTGACCTCTGTATCATAAAATAACACAGCTAAAGATGTTTAATAAAAAATCCTTATCAACTCAATTAAATTTTTCCCAAAACCAAATGTTTCCAAAACCATCAATAAAAACTCATGAGAGATTCTACCAAATGTTTTCTCTTGATTTATCTTTAGCACATAAGCCTTCCTCTCACTCTCTTCCATGAGCTCTATCGCATCTCGGACTGAGACCACAGAGTCTGCAATGACTCCATAGGACTGAGAGGGCGAAACTATCTGCAGCATCACCTCCTTCATATGATTTGCCATAACCCTCGCCAAGATCTTATAATCCACATTTAAGACTGCAATGGGCATCCAATTCTTCAGATCCCTTCTATCCCCTTTATTTTTATAAACTAAGCTTATGTTACCTCACCTCTTGGATGGGGTCAGGCTTCCCTAAATTTTAATCTCCTTAAAAACTTCTAAGAGCAATAGACTAAAGATCTAAAAATTCTTTATAAAATTCTGCACTTAGTCCATCAGACCCTGGGCTTCCCCCCCACTTCATTCCACTTATTGCTACTTTTATTTCCGCTCATCATATTTTTTTGTCACACATGCTTCTCTCATCCTCCTTGAAACCTTCTTCAATAAAAGCACTAACCTTCTCCATCACCAATATTGAAATGTCTCCTTTTGTATATAACTCTTGATAAAAGCTACTCGCTGTCTCCAAAATCTCCCCACTTTCATTAACGATCTTCTCCCCAACCTTCAACCCTCTGATTATTGATAACCTTTGTCGCAACGTCTCGTGCTGTAGAAAATACCTAGTGCATTTTTCTCCATCCAATGCATCTTTAGCCTTTGCATGGAGAATGGTCCCCTTGCATTTTTCAGCCGATGTAAACATAGAAACATGGAAACATAGAAAATAGTTGCAGGAGTAGGCCATTCGGACCTTCGAGCCTGCACCACCATTCAATAAGATCATGGCTGATCATTCACCTCAGTACCCCTTTCATGCTTTCTCTCCATACCCCTTGATCACTTTAGCCGTAAGGGCCATATCTAACTCCCTCTTGAATATATCAATGAACTGGCATCAACAACTCTCTGTAATAGGGAATTCCACAGGTTAACAACTCTCTGAGTGAAGAAGTTTCTCCTCATCTCAGTCCTAAATTGCTTACTCCTTATCCTTAGACTATGTCCCCTGGTTCTGGACTTCCCCAACATCGGGAACATTCTTCCCGCATCTAACCTGTCCAGTCCCGTCAGAATTTTATATGTTTCTATGAGATCCCCTCTCATCCTTCTAAACTCCAGTGAATACAGGCCCAGTCGATCCAATCTCTCCTCATTTGTCAGTCCTGCCATCCCGGGAATCAGTCTGGTGAACCTTCGCTGCACTCCCTCAATAGCAAGAACATCCTTCCTCAGATTAGGAGACCAAAACTGAATACAATATTCCAGGTGAGGCCTCACTAAGGCCCTGTACAACTGCAGTAGAACCCATTTGTACTGCACTTTTTTGACCGACAGGCAACAAGCCTGCCCCCTGTCTAGCTCCACCCTTCTCCCGGCTGAGAGTGGCGATCCTGGGGCCTGATAGTGAGAGAGAGGCTGGGGTGGGGTGGGGGGGGCGGATGAGAGACTGTGGGGGGGTGGGTGGGGAGAGAGAGGCTAGGGGGGAGAGAGAGGCTGGGGAGAGAGAGAGAGAGAGACTGGGGGGAGAGAGAGAGGATGGGGGAGAGAGAGGTTGGGGCTGAGAAAGAGACTGGGGGGAAGAAAGAGGCTAGGCGGGGAGAGAGAGAGAGACAGGGGAGGGGGGTGGGGGAGACATGGGTGGGGGGAAGGTGGATCACGTCCTTCCAACCCTCTACAAGGGACATCGTTGGAGTTGATGATATCCAGAAGTCACAACACTGTCACTCTTCACCGTATCCAATAAACCGTATGCAATGCCTGCCCCATCTATGGTGGGATGGTGGTGGGGGCGGGAGGATGCACTTGAGCTGGGATAAGGCACTTTGGTTGGGGGAGGCAATCACTTAGACTAGGGTAAGGCACCTCGGCTGGGGGAAGGGATGTAGGCCTGGGTTAAGGCACTTTGGCTGGGGGAGAGATGTACTTGGAATGGGGTAAGGCACTTTGACTGGCCCTTGTTGTCTTCTGGGGAGCTCCCTTCTCTGTCACTTCAGGAAGTCAAAGCGATCGAGTTACAATTTGCAAAGTCAGTGAGACCTTGGGATGGGTGGTTCCAGCTACACATTCCTGTGAAACTTCAGGGTGTGGCTTATCCTCCAAGGGGACCAATCAGAAACATGTTGGCCATTTTTGCAATACAAATAAGCACATCCTTTTTCAGCCTACAATAATTCTGACTCTTGCTTTAAAACCACCCACTTAGTCTCTGTTCCCTTATTCCCTCTGTCAACTGCTTTATAGATATCCATAAATCTTCTGTTTATATTCTCTTCGCAATGCCTTTTAGCTGCTGCTCTCTCTCATAATGTACCAAAAAAAGTTTTACCTCATACTTGAAATTGTCCCACCAAACTTCTTTCTCTGAAGAATAAAAGTTCCTTCTGAACATTCTTTATTATATTTAAAATACTTACTTTATACGCAATTTCTTTCAGACATTGATTGTTTAAGATCCATACCCCTGGACAAGTCTCAACTCTGCTGCTCCTAATCCTACAAAGCAAAGTCGAGTGGTCACTAAAAAATATTTTTTATAATAAATCTCCGTGACCTCAGAACTTAAAACTTGCCACATTAATACAAAATCTATTTGACTCTGTTTTAAAACATCAACCACTCAACATCTTCTGGAAAACTCCCTTTTTAAGGGGTTCCGATCCCTCCATAAGTCACTCAAATTTAAATTTACCCTCATTTTTACAATCATCTCTCTGGAGTTATTATCTTTAAAGGTCATCTGGGCTGAAATGTCCATCCGAGATAAAAATACATTAAAATCCCCCACTATACAAAGGTTTTCCACCTCTGCCACTTCTGTGAATAACCACGCTTGCAATGATTGTTCTGCGCATAGATATTAAAGAGATCACAATTAAATTCCTCCATTTTTACCTTTAACCATATAAATCTCCCCGAGTGTCCTTGTCCACCAAGGCAACATTCTTTTTCATGGACGGAGTCACCAAAACAGCTACCCCGCTACGATTATTGTTTGCGCAACTTGCAAACACCTCTCCCTTCCAAACCTTACGAACTCTTTCTAGGATATCCTCATCCCAAAAGGTTTCTTGCACACACAACAGGTCAGTGCCTTTAAAACACTGCAACAACTGCTGCAATTTCTTCTCCTCCCTCAGTCAGTTCACATTAATCAAGACCAATGTAATCATGGCTCCTAATAAAAGAAGTGTGCCTGATAATCGCCCCATCATTTAATCTCTGGCCCTTCCCTCCTCTCATGCTCCTTCCCAACTTTTCGGGTAGCTATTGCTTTCTCCTGCAGCCTCCGGCTATTTTTCACCTCCTGTTTGAACCTTCCCCGCAGTTTCAGCCTCTTTCTTACATTAAATTTAGGGCGAGGAGCTGCCCCTTCTCCTTCCTTCTGCCCCTCACTAAGCTTTCCCATAATGCCACCCCAACCCCCTCTTCCATGTTTCCATCCCCCTCTAACTCCCCATTCTCGAGCTCTTTTGTAATCACCCATCCCTGCTGCCCATCAGATACATAATCTTCCTTAGAGAGTCTTCCTGTTATCACGGTTTCTGCAATGGTGCCGCTCCCTTCGGCCTCATCTCCATCGCTGACCCTTGCTTCCCGTTTCTTCACTCTCTGAGACAATAGCACGTCTTCACCTATTTTACTCCATTTTGGTGACTTTTGCTCCCCGCTCCTGTCATGCTGCCCTTTTAAGGCTCTTGCCTCTTGCACCCTATCCTTGTCTTGCCCCCTACTGCTCCCAGAGATATCCGACTCCCCGTCTTTCTTTGGACTACTTACACTTACCCCGCACCCCGGTCCCACCTCTACTCTCCCCATGAACACCCAATTCTTTAGGAAGAGCCGAGATGTATTATGGCTCTATTCTACTCTCAACCCGTGCTGCCCTTCACTGTCTTTGTCCTTTTCCACCGGAGTTGGTATGTTTGATGCGGAGATTCAGCAGCGCCTCCAGTGTGCCAGCACAGCCTTCGGCCGTCTGAGGAAAAGAGTGTTTGAAGACCAGGCCCTCAAATCTACCACCAAACCCATGGTCTACAAGGCTGTAGTAATATCCGTCCTCCTGTATGGATTTGAGGCATGGACAATGTATAGAAGGCACCTCAAGTCGCTGGAGATATATCACCAACGATGTCTCCGCAAGATCCTGCAAATCCCTTGGGAGCACAGGCGCACCAACATCAGTGTCCTCGACCAGACTAACATCCCCAGTATTGAAGCACTGAACACACTCGATCAGGCCACATAGTATGCATGCCAGATACGAGACTCCCTAAGCAAATGCTTTATGTGGAGCTCCTTCATGGTAAACGAGCCAAAGGAGGACAGCGGAAACGTTATAAGGACACCCTCAAAGCCTCGCTGGTAAAGTGCGACATCACCACTGACACCTGGGAGACCCTGGCCGCAGACTGCCCGAGGTGGAGAAAGTCCATCCGGGAGGGCGTTGAGCTCTTCGAGTCTCAACACAAAGAACATGAAAAGGCCAAACGCAGGCAGCAGAAGGAGCACGCAGCAAACCAGCCCCACTGACCCCTTCCCTCGACGAATGTCTGTCCCACCTGTAATAGGGTCTGTGGCTCTCGTATCGGACTGTTCAGCCATCAAAGAACTCACTTTGGGAGTGGAAGCAGGTCCTCCTTGATTCCGAGGGACTGCCTATGATGATGATGGTGTGTTTTCCACCATCTCCATCCTGTTATCTGCTCCGCAATTTTTTGCCTCCTCTTGCGCTCTTTCTCATTCTGTTTGACGATTTTGCCCTCCACCTGCTCCACTCCTCCAGCCACTCCACTCACACCTCCTGCTCCTTCTCCCATCTCCTCGTCACTCAAGGGGCTTCCTTCTGCCCCCCACACACAATGGGTGGGGCCTTTGTGACACATCCCACAGTTCTCTGCCTTGCAGCTGTAAGCGATGTGTCCAGAACCGCCGCAGTTATAACAGCACAGGTCTGGACTGCTTCATACAAGATGGTCGTGTCCAAGACAATAATAGCAAACCTTCACCTGGTTATCATACAGTACCCGGAAATACTGCACTCTTTCTATTGTCTCAAATTTCATGCTGTAGGACAATGACTTCACCCCCTCTGAGAACCACACCTTTACATAACGGGTTCCATCAGCTACCTACGTTCCTCTTTATAATCAAGCAAATTTTAACTTTTTTATTAGCATATCATCCTCAATATAAACCATCAGGCTTAAGAATGAGACCACCATCTTTTCCGAATACAGCAGAGATACATCCAAGAACTTATCACCAACCTTCAAGCTCAATAAAAGTTTTTCTATCTCCTCTCAGCCACTGACTGTCACCTCGAATTTAACATTCGGCTTTGGTCGGCAGGCAAAGCAGCTTCCTTCACCGCAGTATCGTGTACCACCTGGATAATATCCCAAGCTCGTATCTCCTTATCCTCATGGGTTCCAGGACCAAATCTGGGCCTTTAATTCTCCCTTCCTCCAACATTTTCTCCGCTGATAATTCAACCTGGGAACATTATCCTCTGAGCAGCCATTTAGCTGTTATGGACAAAAAAGCCTTAAAGCATTCGTAATCAGGTGGATGAATTAACTGCACAGACAGCTGTTAACGGATATGATGTAATTGGGATTAAGGCGAAATGGCTCAAAGGTGACCAAGGCTGGGAACTCAACATCCAGGGGTATTCAATATTCAGGAAGGATAGACAGGAAAGGAAAAGGAGGTGGGGTAGCGTTGCTGGTTAAAGAGACGATTAACGCAATAGTAAGGAAGGACATTAGCTTGGATGATGTGGAATCTGTATGGATAGAGCTGCGGAACACCAAAGGGCAGAAAACGTTAGTGGGAGTTGTGTATAGACCACCAAACAGTAGGAGTGAGGCTGGGGATGGCATCAAACAGGAAATTAGGGATGAGTGCAATAAAGATACAGTAGTTATCATGGGTGACATATAGATTGGACTAACCAAACTGGTAGCAATATGGTGGAGGAGGATTTCCTGGAGTGTTTTCAAGACCAATATGTCAAGGAACCAACTAGAAAGCTGGTCATCCTAGACTGGGTGTTGTGTAATGAGAGAGGATTAATTATCAATCTTGTTGTGCGAGGCCCCTTGGGGAAGAGTGACCATAATATGGTAGAATTCTTCAGTAAGATGGAGAGTGACATAGTTAATTCAGAGACTAGGATCCTGAACTTAAAGAAAGGTAGCTTCGATGGTATGAGACATGAATTGGCGAATGATACTTAAAGGGTTGATGGTGGATAGGCAATGGCAGACCTTTAAAGATCACATGGATGAACTTCAGCAATTGTACATCCCTGTCTGGAGTAAAAATAAAAGGAAGGTGGCTCAACCGTGGCTAACAAGGGAAATTAGGGATAGTGTTAAATCCAAGGAAGAGGCATATAAATTGGCCAGAAAAAGCAGCAAACCTGAGGACTGGGAGAAATTTAGAATTTAGCAGAGGAGGACTAAGGGTTTAATTAGGAGGGGGAAAATAGAGTATGAGAGTATGCTTGCAGGGGAAATAAAAACTAACTGCAAAAGCTTCTACAGATATGTGAAGCGAAAAAGATTAGTGAAGATAAATATAGGTCCCTTGCAGTCAGAATCAGGTGAATTTATAATGGGGAACAAAGAAATGGCAGACCAATTGAACAAATACTTTGATTCTGTCTTCACTAAGGAAGACACAAATAATCTTCCGGAAATACTAGGGGGCCGAGGGTCTAGCGAGAAAAAGGAACTGAAGGAAATCTTTATTAATCAGGAAATTGTGTTAGGGAAATTGATGCGACTGAAGGCCGATAAATCCCCAGCGCCTGATAGTCTGCATCGCAGAGTACTTAAGGAAGTGGCCCTTGAAATAGTGGATGCATTGGTGCTCATTTTCCAACGTTCTATAGACTCTGGATCAGTTCTATGGATTGGAGGGTAGCTAATGTAACTCTACTTTTTAAAAAAGGAGGGAGAGAAAACAAGGAATTATAGACCAGTTAGCCTGACAAAGGTAGTGGGGGAAATGCTGGAATCAATTATTAAAGATGTAGTAGCAGCCCATTTGGAAAGCAGTGACAGGATTGGTCCAAGTCAGCATGGATTTATGAAAGGGAAATCATGCTTGACAAATCTTCGAGAATTTTTTGAGCATGTAACTAGTAGATTGAAAAAGGAAGAGCCAGTGGATGTGATGTATTTGGACGTTCAAAAGGTTTTTGACATGGTCCCACACAAGAGATTAGTGTGCAAAATTAAAGCACATGGTATTGGGGGTAATGTATTGACGTGGATAGAGAACTGGTTGGCAGACAGGAACCAAAGAATAGGAATAAACGGGTCCTTTTCAGAATGGCAGGCAGTGACTAGTGGGGTACCGCAATGTTCAGTGCTGAGACCCCAGCTATTTACAATATACATTAATGATTTAGATGAAGGAATTGAATGTAATATCTCCAAGTTTGCGATGACACGAAGCTGAGTGGCAGTGTGAGCTGTGAGGAGGATGCTAAAAGGCTGCAGGGTGACTTGGACAGGTTAGGTGGGTGGGCATATGCAAGACAGATGCAGTATAATGTAGAGAAATGTGAGGTTATCCACTTTGGTGGCTGGCAAAAACAGGAAGGCAGAATATTATCTGAATGGTGACAGATTAGGAAAATGGAAGGTGCAACGAGACCTGGGTGTCATGGTACATCAGTCATTGAAAGTTGGCATGCAGGTACAGCAGGCGGTGAAGAAGCAAATGGCATGTTGGCCTTCATAGCGAGAGGAATTGAGTATAGGAGCAGGAAGGTCTTAGTGCAGTTGTACAGGGCCTTGGTGAGGCCACACCTTGAATATTGTGTACAGTTTTGGCCTCCAAATCTGAGGAAGGACATTTTTGCTGTTGAGGGAGTGCAGCGAAGGTTCACCAGACTGATTCCTGGGATGGCAGGACTGACATATGAAGAAAGACTGGATTGACTAGGTTTATATACACTGGAATTTAGAAGAGTGAGAGGGGATCTCATAGAAACATAAAATTCTGACGGGATTGGACAGGTAGATACAGGAAGAATGTTCCCGATGTTGGGGAAGTCCAGAACCAGGGGTCACCGTCTAAGGATAAGGGGTAAGCCATTTAGGACCGAGATGAGGAGACACTTCTTCACTTAGAGAATTGTGAACCTGTGGAATTCTCTACCACAGAAAGTTGTTGAGGCCAGTTTGTTAGATATATTCAAAAGGGAGTTAGATGTGGCTCTTATGGCTAAAGAGATCAAGGGGTATGGAGAGAAAGCAGGAATGTAGTACTGAAGTTGCATGATCAGCCATGATCATATTGAATGGTGGTGCAGGCTCGAAGGGCCGAATGGCTTACTCCTGCACCTATTTTCTATGTTTCTATGTTTCTAACTTTTTACAAACTCACTCCAACTCCCTGCATTAATCAGGCACCCAGCAGCACCTTCTCACTCTTAGCTCCTCCCACCTAGAGAATGCTACCCATTGAGCCACAGCTGACAGGGCGAAAATTCTCCTTTTTATCCCCCCCTCTATCTCGACTGAAAATCCTGTAACCAGGAATGTTCAGCTGCCCTTCCTGCCCTTCTTTAAGCCATGTTTCAATAATAGCTATGATATCATACTTCAATGTATCTGTCTGTGCCTTCAGCTCATCGGACTTGTTCACTGGACTCCTTGCATTGAAGTATATAACATTAAGCACTGTCAAGTTCCTTCTTGTCTATTTTCACCATTTGCTACCTCTGCCTTTCAAACTCACTAATTTATTGCCTTCCATTTCCAGCTTTGCATCTCTCCCTACTAAATCTACGTTCAGATTCCCATCCCACTGCCTAGCTAGTTTAAACCTTCCCCAACAGCACTAGCAAAGCTCCCCACGAGGATATTGGTCCCAGCCCTGTTGAAGTACAACCCATCCGGTTTATACAGGTCCCACCTCCCCCAGAACTGATCCCATTGCCACAGGACTCTAAAGCCCTCCCTCCTGCACCATCTCTCCAGCCTCGCATTCATCTGCTCTATCCTCCTATTTCTGTACTCGTTCACACGTGGCACCGAGAGTAATCCGGAGATTATTACCTTTGAGGTCCTGTTTACTAATCTTTTTCCTATCTCTCTAAATTCTGTCCACAGGACCTCATCCCTCTTTCTACTTATGTGATTGGTACCGATATGGACCATGACCTCTGGCTGTTCACCCTTCCCCTTCAGAATGTCCTGCAAACGTTCAGTGACATCCTTGACCCTGGCACCAGGCAGGCAACATACCATCCTGGAGTCACGTCTGCGGCTGCAGAAACACGTGACTATTCCCCTAATTATTGAATCCCATCCCCACCCCCACTCCACACCCACAACTCACATACAACTGAGCCACCCATGGTGCCGTGGTCTTGGCTCTGGCTACACTCCCTAGAAGAGCCATCGTCTTCACTGGTTGGAGAGCGAGATGCATTCAGGGGACTCCTGCACTACCTGCCTTGTCCTCCTTGTCTGTCTGGTGGTCACCCGTTTCCTATCTGCCTGTACACTCATAAGCTACGGGGTGACCACCTCCTGAAACGTGCTATCCATGTAGCTCTTAGCCTCGCGGATGCACTGCAGAGATGCCAGCCGCTACTCCAACTCTGAAACCAGGAGCTCGAGCTCCTCTAGCTGGTGATACTTCCTAGACATGTGGTTGTCCAGGACACGAGAAGCATCCAGAATTTCCCACATGGCACAGTATGTGCATTCGACGGGACTGCACTACCATGCCTCTATTTACTAGACTACTAAGTAACCTTCTTAGCTAACCCACTGACCAAACATTGAGGGAAAAAGACAAAGGTAATACTCACCAACCAATCACCTACCTGATGTCCTGTGATATCACGCCTTGATTTTCTTTTGTTTTGTTTTGGTTTCGCCAAATATATCCTGCCGCCTCCACTGCTGCCAGCTCCCGCTCAGGTCAACACTCTGTCCTGGGCTTTCTCCACCGCTCCCTTTATGTTGCCGCCTCTGCTGTTGCTAGCTCCCGTTCAGGTCAGCTGCTCTGAATGGAATTAAACGCAATGTTATTACTTTAGTGCTTAAATGCAGTGGTTGGTGTGATTTTATTCGTCTTTTAGATTCTTACTTTATAAATTTCCAAAAGAACATAAGAACATAAGAATTAGGAACAGGAGTAGGCCATCTAGCCCCTCGAGCCTGCTCCGCCATTCAACAAGATCATGGCTGATCTGGCCGTGGACTCAGCTCCACTTACCCGCCCGCTCCCCATAACCCTTAATTCCCTTATTGGTTAAAAATCTATCTATCTGTGATTTGAATACATTCAATGAGCTAGCCTCAATTGCTTCCTTGGGCAGAGAATTCCACAGATTCACAATCCTCTGGGAGAAGAAATTCCTTCTCAACTCGGTTTTAAATTGGCTCCCCCTTATTTTGAGGCTGTGCCCCCTAGTTCTAATCTCCCTGACCAGTGGAAACAATCTCTCTGCCTCTATCTTGTCTATCCCTTTCATTATTTTAAATGTTTCTATAAGATCACCCCTCATCCTTCTGAACTCCAATGAGTAAAGACCCAGTCTACTCAATCTATCATCATAAGGTAACCCCCTCATCTCAAAAGAATGAACCTGAGAATATCATGGCCTAGAAATCAGTTACTCTTACTTTGTGTTGATGTTAGTGTAAACATCCAATTGTACATTCCTGATAGGAGTAGTTCATACAGCCTATCAACAGAATGACCGTGTTTGTATCTTTTGAGAAGATTAATGAGTCTCTAAACTAATAACATGTTGGTTTCCATTTCTACTGAATACTGCAATGGCAATGAATTGTAGGCTGCTTCTGGATGGATTAAATAATTGGGAACAAATGGTCTTTCTCATCCATAATTACCTTATACGTCATTGGGGAAGAATTTGAGACCTCCTATCTGGTGGAAATGAGATGGTAGTGCCAGGTAGTAGGCCTTTTAATATAGAAATCAGGGTTCTGTGCCATACATAGAACCTCGATTGCCATTTTAGGACTGAAATTGGCAGAGCATGCATTTCACCTGGCAGTCCAGCCAAAGAGGAGGCCTAGATTGTAAATTTGAATTTATTTTTGTGGGGCAAGGAAGAGCAGGAGTGCTACTCCGGGCATTACAAAAACAACATGGGCCTCTGCCACACCAGATCTTGCCTCCCCCACCCTTCCCTCCACTCCAGAACATACCCCCCTGACCTTCTTTATTCTTGGTCCAGAGGTCAGCTTCTGGGCTTTCGTTTCTCTTAAAAAGAGGTATTATGCTGGCACAAATTGATTAAAAAAGGCTAAATTACTAGTTGCAGTCTTTTTAAAGGTAATTAATGATGAACTAGTTCAGCATTCTTCAGCTGCATTGCAAAATTATAAATAATATTTTATCAGAGTTACTGAGCTCAACACGGGGGAAGACTTTGAAGTATCATAGTAAAGGAACAAATGAAGAGCAGAAGAGCAGAAGAGAGTTTTCTGTCCTAGTGTGAGTGGCAGCCCTTGTGAATATATGGCAATGGAGTAGAGGAGAAGGAGAAGACAGATTGGGAACACAGAAGAAATAAGAAACAGATGACTAGCAGCATGTACTCCAAAGTAACGTGTACTGAACTAGACACAGGTACTGCTGAGGAGCAATGCACAAGGAAGTTTAACTCATTCATGGATCCCTGTAGCTCTTGAAGCATCTGTCCATAAAATGCATCTCTAATATTGACACTGAAGCCACAGTGGCACTAAAGTCACCCCCAAAAACAAAGGTTTGTTGTACAGAAAGCACATAATACTTCACAAGCAGCACCAGTGGATCCAAATAACCTTCAGACACAAAGACCCGATTCCTGCTAGGTCATTACCATATCTGAGTGTCCTCAGTTTCTACAGCCTCCCCAATGGTTAAAAAAAGTCCTGGAGAGACAACTGAAAAACCGCAATGAAAAATGAAGTCAGGACATAAGCTCAGTATGGACAACACACATCCTAAATTACCCATGAGCAAAACAACAGATTTACTTGTAGTATTAAATTAATTAACTATTAAGGATATTTTGTTTGTATTTTCATCTGGACAGTGTTAATTACTGGGACCAATTGCTTAATGTCAAATCTCATCTCTTTTTGTTTTCTTATTATCCAATAGAACACCTCAAGAGAAAACATAGTGAATATAGTATGCTATAAAGTATTGCTTAATTTCATCCAATAAAGTGTAAAATGCACATGCCTTATGTCTGGGATCAATGATCCTTTTCCTGATAGTTTGACTTTGAGCACTGCTGTATGAAAAACCAAATTGGCCTTCTCATAAGTGCCATAGGAAGAGATTACAATCTTATCAAGGCAAGGAGAACAGATCCTTGACATATTAATGGTTTAGAAATCATTCCAATCAGTTTATCTAACTTGGTTTTCTTTTCTTTCGAGATTTTGGCTGTGAATGATTTAATAATTTAGAATTTAATAAAATGATAGGCAGTCATGTGTGTAAATAATCGTAGCGTGATTGTTTACTATGTCACCAGGTAGCGACAATAAAACTGCACTTGTCCGACCAATCCTGTAATCTCATTGGCTGTCATTCACGTATTGATTTATGGACACTGATTTTGTGAGACTGCTACAACTGGGGCTGAGCTTGTGCAGGAAACAAGATTACAGTGAGCCTGGCCAAGAGTACAATTGGCTGAGGGGTAAGAAAATTGGGCAGGCAGCAGTTCCTAAGGGAGAGAAGTTTTTGGTGGCCAAAAAGACCTAACTGTGGGACCTAACTGGTGAAACAGAAGCAGGTCATTCAGCACCTCGAGCCCACTCAAGAAGGCTGGAATACAAAGAGGTGGAAGTTATAAAGATCTAGTTAGACCCTATTTAGAGTACTGCCTTCAGGCTGAGTACCACACCTCAGGAGGCATATATAGGCTTTGGAGGGGGTGCAGTGCAGATACACCAGAATGATACCAGGGGTAAAAGGATTAGATTATGAGGACAGTATTCATAGACTAGGCTTGTATTCCATTGAGTATACAAGATTAAGGGGTGATCTAACTTAGGGTTAGGGTTTAAGATCATTAAACAAGCTGATAGGATAGATAGAAATAAACTATTTCCTCTGGTGGGGGAGTCCAGAACATGGGGGTAAAACTTAAAGATTAGAACTAGGTCATTCAGGGGTGATAAGAACATAGAAACATAGAAACATAGAAAATAGGTGCAGGAGTAGGCCATTCGGCCCTTTGAGCCTGCACCACCATTCGATAAGATCATGGCTGATCATTCCCTCAGTACCCCTTTCCTGCTTTCTCTCCATACCCCTTGATCCCTTTAGCTGTAAGGGCCATATCTAACTCCCTCTTGAATATATCCACTGAACTGGCATCAACAACTCTCTGCGGCAGGGAATTCCACAGGTTAACAACTCTCTAAGTGAAGAAGTTTCTCCTCATCTCAGTCATAAATGGCCTACCCCTTATCCTAAGACTGTGTCCCCTGGTTCTGGACTTCCCCAACATCGGGAACAATCTACCCGCATCTAATCTGTCCCGTCCCGTCAGAATCTTGTATGTTTCTATGAGATCCCCTCTCATCCTTCTGAACTCCAGTGAATAAAGGCCCAGTTGATCCAGTCTCTCCTCATATGTCAGCCCGGCCATCCCGAGATTCAGTCTGGTGAACATTCGCTGCACTCTCTCAATAGCAAGAACGTCTTTCCTCAGATTAGGAGACAAAAATTGAACATAATTTTCCAGGTGAGGCCTCACCAAGGCCCTGTACAACTGCAGTAAGACCTCCCTGCTCCTATACTCAGATCCCCTTGCTATTAGGGCCAACATACCATTTGCCTTCTTTACCACCTGCTGCACCTGTATGCCAACTTTCAATGGCTGATGAACCATGACACCCAGGTCTCATTGCAACTCCCCTTTTCCTAATCTGCCACCATTCAGATAATATTCTGTCTTTGCGTTTTTGCCTCCAAAGTGGATAACCTCACATTTATCCACATTATACTGCATCTGCCATGCATTTGCCCACTCACCTAACCTGTCTAAGTCACCCTGCAGCCTCTTAGCATCCCCCTCACAGCTCACTCCGCTACCCAGTTTAGTGTCATCTGCAAACTTGGAGATATTGCACCCAATTCCTTCATCCAAATCATTGATGTATATTGTAAAGAGCTGGGGTCCCAACACTGAGCCCTGCGGCACTCCACTAGTCACTGCCTGCCAGTCTGAAAAGGACCCGTTTATCCCGACTCTCTGCTTCCTGTCTACCAGTTCTCTATCCACGTCAGTATATTACCCCCAATACCACGTGCTTTGATTTTGCACACCAATCTCTTGTGTGGGACCTTGTCAAAAGCCTTTTGAAAGTCCAAATACACCACATCTACTGGTTCTCCCTTATCCACTCTAGTAGTTACATCCTCAAAAAATTCCAGAAGATTTGTCAAGCATGATTTCCCCTTCATAAATCTATGCTGAATTGGACTGATCCTGTCACTGCTTTCCAAACGCACTGCCATCTCATCCTTAATAATTGATTCCAACATTTTTCCCACCACTGATGTCAGGCTAACCAGACTACAATTACCAGCTTTCTCTCTCCCTCCCTTTTTAAAAAGTGGTGTTACATTAGCTACCCTCCAGTCCATAGGAACTGATCCAGAGTTGATAGACTGTTGGAAAATGATCACCAATGCATTCACTATTTCTAGGGCCACTTCCTTAAGGACTCTGGGATGCAGACTATCAAGCCCCAGGGATTTATCGGCCTTCAATCCTATCAATTTCCCGAACACAATTTCCCACCTAATAAGGATATCTTTCAGTTCCTCATTCTCACTAGACTCTCGGTCCCCGAGTACTTTCGGAAGGCTATTTGTGTCTTCCTTCGTAAAGACAGAACCAAAGTATTTGTTCAATTGGTCTGCCATTTCTTTGTTCCCCATTATAAATTAACCTGAATCTGACTGCAAGGGACCTACGTTTGTCTTCCCTAATCTTTTTTGTTCACATATCTATGGAAGCATTGGTAGTCAGTTTTTATGTTCCCGGCAAGCTTCTTCTCGTACTCTATTTTCCCCCTCTTAATTAAACCCTTAGTCCTCCTCTGCTGAATTCTAAGTTTCTCCCAGTCCTCAGGTTTGCTGATTTTTCTGGCCAATTTATATGCCTCTTCCTTGGATTTAACACTATCCTTAATTTCCCTTGTTAGCCACAGTTGAGCCACCTTCCCCGTTTTATTTTTGCTCCAGACAGGGATGTACAATTGCTGAAGTTCTCATCCATGTGATCTTTAAATGTTTGCCATTGCCTATCAACTGTCAACCCTTTAAGTATCATTTGCCAGTCTATTCTAGCCAATTCACGCCTCAAACCATCGAAGTTACCTTTCCTTAAGTTCAGGACCCTTGTTTCTGAATTAACTGTGTCACTCTCCATCCTTATAAAGAATTCTACCATGTTATGGTCACTCTTCCCCAAGGGGTCTCACACAACAAGATTGATAATTACTCCTTTCTCATTGCACATCACCCAGTCTAGGATGGCCAGCTCCCTGGTTGATTCCTCGACATATTGATCCAGAAAACCATCCCTATTACACTCCAGGAAATCCTCCTCCGCCACATTGCTACCAGTTTGGTCAGCCCAATCAATATGTAGATTAAAGTCACCCATGATAACTGCTGTACCTTTATTGCATGCATCCCTTATTTCTTGTTTGATGCTGTCCCCAACATTACTATTACTGTTTGGTGGTCTGTACACAACTCCCACTAGCATTTTCTGCCCCTTGGTATTCCACAGCTCCACCCATACCGATTCCACATCATCCAAGCTAATGTCCTTTCTTACTATTGCATTAATTTCCTCTTTAACCAGCAATGCCACCCCACCTCATTTTCCTTTCTGTCTATCCTTCCTAAAAGTTGAATACCCCTGAATGTTAAGTGCCCAGCCTTGGTCACCCTGGAGCCAAGTCTGCATGATGCCAATTACTTCATACCCGTTAACTGCTATCTGTGCAGTTAACTCGTTCACCTTATTCTGAATACTCCTCGCATTGAGGCACAGAGCCTTCAGGCCTGTCTTTCTAACACACTTTGCCCCTTTAGAATTTTGCAGTAATGTGGCCATTTTTGCTTTTTGCCTTAGGTTTCTCTGCCCTCCACTTTTACTTTTCTTCTTTCTATCTTTTGCTTCTGTCCCCATTCTACTTCCCTCTGTCTACCTGCATAGGTTCCCATCCCTCTGCCATATTAGTTTAACTCCTCCCCAACAGCACTAGCAAACACTGCCCCTTGGACATTGGTTCCAGCCCTGCCCAGGTGCAGACCATCCGATTTGTACTGGTCCCACCTCCTTCAGAACCGGTTCCAATGTCCAACATAAGTAATAGGAACAGGAGTAGGTCATACGGCTCCTCGAGCCTGCTCCGCCATTCAATAAGATCATGGCTGGTCTGATCATGGACTCAGCTCCACTTCCTCGCCCACTCCCCATAACCCCTTATTGTTTAAGAAACTGACTATTTCTGTCTTAAATTTACTCAATGTTCCAGCTTCCACAGCTCTCTGAGGCAGCGAATTTCACAGATTTACAACCCTCTGAGAGCAAACATTTCTCCTCATCTCTGTTTTAAATGAGCGGCCCCTTATTCTAAGATCGTGCCCTCTAGTTCTAGTCTCCCCATCAGTGGAAACATCCTCTCTGCATCCACCTTGTCAAGGCCCCTCATAATCTTACACGTTTTGATAAGATCACCTCTCATTCTTCTGAAATCCAATGAGTAGAGGCCCAACCTACTCAACCTTTCCTCATGTCAACCCCCTCATCCCCGGAATCAACCTAGTGGAACTTCTCTGAACTGCCTCCAAAGCAAGTATATCCTTTCGTAAATATGGAAACCAAAACTGCACGCAGTATTCCAGGTGTGGCCTCACCAATACCTTATATAGCTATAGCAAGCCTTCCCTGCTTTTATTCTCCATCCCCTTTACAATAAAGGCCAAAATACCATTGGCCTTCCTGATCACTTGCTGTACCTGCATACTATCCTTCTGTGTTTCATGCACAAGTACCCCCAGGTCACGCTGTACTGCAGCACTTTGCAATCTTTCTCCATTTAAATAATAACTTGCTCTTTGATTTTTTTTCTGCCAAAGTGCATGACCTCACACTTTCCAACATTATACTTCATCTGCCAAATTTTTGCCCACTCACTTAGCCTGTCTATGTCCTTTTGTAGATTTTTTGCGTCCTCATCACACATTGCTTTTCCTCCCATCTTTGTATCATCGGCAAACTTGGCTACATTACACTCAATCCCTTCTTCCAAGTCGTTATTGTAGATTGTAAATATTTTGGGTCCCAGCACTGATCCCTGCGGCACCCCACTCGTTACCGGTTGCCAACCAGAGAATGAACCATTTATCCCGACTCTCTGTTCTCTGTTAGTTAGCCGATCTTCTATCCATGCTAATATATTGCCCTCAACCCCGTGAACTTTTGTCTTGTGCAGCAAGCTTTTATGTGGCACCTTGTCAAATGTCTTCTGTAAGTCCATATACACCACATCCACTGGCTCCCCTTCATCCACCCTGTTCATTGCATCCTCAAAGAACTCCAGCAAATTTGTCAAACATGACTTCCCCTTCATAAATCCATGCTGACTCTGCCTGACCGAATTTTGCTTTTCCAAATGTCCTGCTACTCCTTCTTTAATAATGGACTCCAACATTTTCCCAACCACAGATGTTAGGCTAACTGGTCTATTGTTTCCTGCTTTTTGTCTGCCTCCTTTTTTAAATAGGGCTGTTACATTTGCAGTTTTCCAATCTGCTGGGACCTGCCCAGAATCCAGGGAATTTTGGTAAATTACAACCAATGCACCCACAACCCCTGCCGTTACTTCTCTTAAGACCCTAGGATGCAAGCCATCAGGCCCAATGGATTTATTTGCGTTTAGTCCCATTATCTTACTGAGTACCACCTCCTTAGTGATTGTGATTGTGTTAAGTTCCTCCCCCGCTATAGCCCCTTGACTAACCATTGTTGGATAGTGTTGGATATCAGGAAGCACAAGGGTAATGGAAATCTGGAACTGTCTCCCCCCCCAAAACTGTTAAGGCTAGGTCAATTAAAAATGCCAAAGCTAAGCTTGACAGATTTTTATTAGGCAAAGGGTGACAGAACCAAGGTGGGTAGATAAAGTAAAGATACAGATTAGCCATGATCTAATTGAATGGCGGAACAGAGATCAGGGTCTGAATGGCCTATTCCTGTTCCTATGTTCTGTCCAATCTACGGTGGTCAATTTCTGCCTCATCCCTTCATTATCCACCTTATCTAACTTTAAAACCTTAGTTTGTGACTCACCATTCTCCCTCTTAAACCTCATATCGAATTTAATCATGTCATGGTCACTGTCAGCTAGGTGTTCCCTCACTGTTACATTATTGACTAATTCTGACTCATTACTCATCACAAAATCTAATATAGCTTGTTATCCTGTTGGTTCAAGAACATATTGGCCGAGGTTTTCCTTTTCCCCACCTGCACGGAGCAGAGGACCCAGTGGTTTCCCCGCATGCTGTGACAGCGTGTGTGTGATGTAATGGGCGGGTTCCATGCCTGGAGGTCAGCCTGATTGGCATAATCGTCCCACCTGAGTAAAAGGTTAAAGTGGGCGGGATAGAGACAGGTTGGGGTCAGGTTTTAGACTTTTCCAACTTTCATTTCCCTCCTGTTTCCAACCCACATGTTTCTTCCTGTGAAAATTCCCCCCATTGTTCCAGAAAGCTATATTTTCCTATCGGAACTGTGATATATTTTTACACCATCTCAAACATGCTGCACACAAGAGAGCTCTACAGGAACTTGTCAGGTGACCTTGTCACATGATGCTTTTATTATTATACATCAGGAGTTGCTTTATCACATTAATCCATTAGGTGAAGCAATAGTCCACTAGGTGGAGCGATATTATACTTCTCTCTCCTTAATGAAGAAGTAATCATAACAAAATAATCGTCATACATAATTCGCATGGTTATACATAACAAAAAATATAGGGCTAGAAGCTCCACTTTTTTTGCATGCTTCATGCCCACTTAATGCCCATTTTACCGCTGAAATGACATATAATGCCCAGATATCGCCCATTTAGCCACAAAATTGACACCCATTTCTTGGAAACTTATCACCGAGTGTTACTTTCCCCATGTGCTTAAATGGCGGGAAAAAAATAATACTGCCCGCCCACTTTTTTTGATCATCAGAATGGGCAAAATCAACGCCCATAATATCGCCCAGCATCAATTTCCGCACTGATTTAACATCGAGATTCAATAATATCGCCTGCCCACCTTTTTTTCGTAAAGAGCATATTCACTGAAACTAGCGGCAAAGAGATCGGCCAGTGTCACCTCGCACACATATCGGCCACAATATCGTTTGCCCAAAAAAACGCCCAGAAAAAGTGTAACTAACCGGAATTAATCACAGCGTTATGAACACTATGTTCTACATCACATGTCGCATCCTTTAAAAGGCTGCTGTGCTTTAACCTTGGGGGAGTTCGGATGTTCTCTGGAGGTCATTGGAATTGATGTGAACATCTCTACAAACATCTTGACCATACGGTGAATGATTGGAATTGAATAGGTGTCTTTATTGGGACATTCATTGTTTGAGACTAATCGGTGGAAAACAGAGAGCTCTTACAATGGGGCCTGTACTTTCTCACTCTCTCTTGGTGACCAATTACATGCAGCAGACTCGAGATCGCTGAAGGTATGCTCCACAGCATTATGTGCCCAATGTAAAACATGCCAGATGCATGAAGAGGACCAGAAGTTACACCACCCGCAAGTACAGGAAGAAGCATTCTTACCTTGACTTGCCCAACACCATCTGCCTTCGGAGACTGTGCTTCCACAAAGAAGTTGTCACTGAGGTATGCCAACTGATAAGAGCAGATCAGCAGTCTGCCAGCACCATCAGTACTGCATTGTCCGTCGAAGTCAAAGTAACCGCAGCACTGTCGTTCTACGCCTCGGGTTCTTATCAGGCCACAGCTGGTAACATTTGCAGACTTTCTCAGCATGCTATGCATTACTGCATTAGACAGTTCACTGAAGCCCTGTACGCATGCAGGAGGGACTTGATCAGCTTCCCTATGACCAGGGAGGCACAGTGAGAGTGCTCTAGGATTCTCCAGAATTGCAAACTTCCTCAAGGTGCAGGGAGCTGTAGACTGTACGCACATCGTGATGCGGGCACCTTTTCAGGATGCAGAGGTTTTCAGGAACCGCAAGGGATTCCACTCCCTGAATGTCCAATTAGTTGTCGACCACCAGCAAATTATACTGGCAGTGAATGCTCAATTTCCGGGCAGCATCCATGGTGCTCACATTCTGCATGAGAGCATTGTATCTGATTTGTTTAACAATCAGCCACAAGGTCAATGCTGGATGCTTGGTATCAAAGGATATGGCTTCGCCACCTGGCTGATGACCCCCCTGCGTGACACCCACACTGAGAGGCGAGACAACAAGAGCCACAGAGCAACTCGCAATATCATGAAGAAAACCATTGGAGTGCTGAAGCAGCGCTTTAGATGCCTGGATCACTCAGGAGGCGAGCTCCAATACCACCCTGAGCAGGTAGCTCAATTCGTGGTGGTGTGCTCCATGCTGCACAACTTGGCTATCAAGAGGGGACAAGAATTGCCTGATGAGTCTGACAGTCCACCTCACCAGAGAGAGGAAGAGGAGGAAGAGGAGGCAGACACTGACATGTGCCCAGACAATCAGGCTAATGCTGAAGCCATGACCCCGCCACCCTGTAAACTGCATGAAAGGGCCCATGGTGGCATAGCTGCAGGACCCTTACATCAGGAGCTCATCAATGATCATTTTGCCTGAAAGAACGTTGGTGTTATTTACAAGGCTGACATACTGCTGGGTGTGCAGGTGATACATCAATGGTGGGCATCACCTTGGTGACAGTTAAAGTTTAAGTTGATTGAAGTTAAGTGTCATTATACCCGTTCATGTTAAGGAATCACCAGTGTGTAATGGTGCAGCTATCTGAGTCAATGTGCAACAAGGTTTTGTTAAATAAAAAACATTTAAACCGAACATTTGTCTGAAATCATCAGTATTTCTGTAAAAACCAATCCTTCCCCCCCCTTCGACCACCCCCCCCCCCCGCCCCCCGCTTCTCCTCTCCACCTCTACCCCTTCCCCTCCTGACCCCAAGCTGCCTGGCCAAGGACCTCCTCAGGCGATGCTTCATTTGTTGTTGGGGGAGGGGCGGGAGGGGATGACGGCTGAACCGCTGCTTGGATGGATACGGGAGAGGATGGTCCCGAGGTGGGAACGTGCTCCAAGCCAGAAGCAAGATATTGCTGCTGGCTCTCATGTGGTTGGCAATGGGGGTGTGGCATCTTGGGGTGCAGTACTGCACTCGGGACAATTGGGAGCCCTCTGCCAGCAGTGTTCCTGGCTACCAGCTCCAGGGCCTCCACCATCCCTTGCATGTTATATCTTATTTGTTGGACAAAAACTCGGTGCCAACTATGTTCTTGCTGCTTAGTAGGCTTTTTGTTGCTGGTAAATATCCCTCGTGCCTCCCACAACAGCGAACCAAGAACACACGACAGCCACACACGCCTTCAGTCCCACCGAGCTCCCTCTCTCTCTCTCCTCTTCTGCGCTTTTCATGATGACCCTTAATCTCCTGAATCGCGGGAATTGAGCGTTGCCATGCCTTTTCTAAGGACGGCGACACTTTACGGCAGATGGTCAGCGAGATTTAACACGACCGCCCATTTCATAATCGCTCGCGGTAACGCCCATTTTCAAAAATGGAGACTAGGTGCATTGAGAATAGGTGAGAAGCCAGAAGCCAGCAATCTGAACACCCTTTTTTTACTGCCCATGCTGGAAATCATGCCCATTTATGGGCAATAAGCTCAAAAGTGGAAAATCTAGCCCATAGACTTATTTTGCCATATTTACAAATCAAATTTAACCACTTATTTTCTGTTTTGAAAAGGATACCTTCACTCTTGAACATATCTTTCCAAACTTGGTGTCGAATTTAGACTCATTCTAGGCATAGCCTGAGGAAAGTTTTCCTCCAAGGGCAAACCTTGATCTACATTTTGACTCACTACAACTTTAGACTGTTTGTCTGCCAGATGCGGACTCAGATTAAAATTCTGACTTTCTCTTGGACTTGTTTCTAGTACATCTGATGTAAGATTTGCTACTGGTACTCTACTGGTCACAAGACTATCTGACGCATCTGAAATAATTGAATCATTCCAATGTTCAATTCCTTCCACATCTGTAGCTAAAATATGATCAATGTCAACAAACCTAACCTGTCTATGTTCAAACATCTTGACCAAATATGTGCAAGGGCCACATATATTCATTATTTTTCCATAACCACTTTAACCATTTATGGTGATGGTTCTTCACTCTCACCTTCTGATTCAATTTCACATTTCTCTCTCTCATTCTATCTCTATTATGATTCTCTTTCTGTCTTAATTGTTTCTCTTCTACAGACTGTGTTAAGTTTGGCTTTAACAACGAGAATCTGGTTCGTGGCTGTCATTTGAGAAACAACTGTGCTGGTGTTCTACCAGTAGTTGTATGAGGAGTATTGTGACAAGTAATTAGAAAATTTGTTAATTTGTGGTCCAAGGACAACTGCCATTTCCTTGGATTTAGATCCAACATTTGCTTTTACAATTTGTACTGTGCGCTTTGCTGCACCATTTGAAGCAGGGTGGTATGGTGGAACTTTGGTATGTTTCACACCATTTCGGCTCATGAACTGTGAAAATTCTTCTGAACAAAATTGCGACCTATTATCAGACACAATTTCTTCTGGGAGGCCATATGAAGAAAACAATCTTCACAAATTGTCTACTGTTTTACTTGTTATTTTTCGCATCCAAAACACCTCTACCTACTTCGAATGGCTATCAATCACAGTGAACAATTGCTGTCCTTCTAGCTCAGTAAAATCTATATGTAACCTTTGCCACACCCTGGGAGGCCATTTCCATGGCTGTAATAGTACTGATGGTGGTTTCTTGCTTATCAATTGACATGTTGTACATTGACTAATGATGGACTCTATATCTTTATCTAGACCTGGCCACTATAAGTGACTGCATGCAAAATTATTGTTCAAGCACATTCCCAGGTGCTGGTCATGAAGATCTCCTAATAATTTGGACCTGAACTTATTTGGAATAACTACTCTTGCACCCCACATGATACAATCTTTATCCACTGATAATTCATTCCTACAAATGAAGTACAGATGAATATCTTTCTCAGATACTTGGTTTGGCCAGCCATTTGCTATGTAATCATACACCTTTGACATAACTGGGTCATGTTTGGTTGCTCTACCAATCTTTTACGCTGTAACTAGCAGTTCATCAATGTATGAAAAATAGAACATTTTGTTCCTATTCGGTGTAACTTGTGATGGAGATGGCAACCTGGACATAGCATCAGCATTAACATCTGACTTAGGTGCAACAACATTGGGTGTAGTCCAATTACTTAGATCTATCTTAGAGATAATTCTCAGTCTCTAGTCTTTTGAGTTCTTGCTTAACTTTCTCCTTGAGTGCATATGGTATGGGACATGGCTTGCAGTAATCTAGTCTAGCATTCTTCTGTACTCACCTTGAAGCCTTGGATCAGACAGCCTGTTTCACAGAACACCTTTGGATGCTGCTTGATGACATCATCCTTTGATGCAAATCTCATTTCAACACGACAAATCTCATTCCAATCCAGCTTCAGTGATCATAACCAATTTCTACCTATTTGGGCAGGCTTGTCTCCCGCCACTACTAAGAGAGGCAAGCTCTGAAACTGATCTTTGTATTTCACCGGTACAGTAATACGTCCTACCACAGGGATTTGCTCTCCTGAGTAGCCTCGCAACTCCATCTTCAATTTCTCCATTCAATTTTTCGAGATGTAGCGATTCTGGTACCAGGCTCACAGATGCACCAGTGTCGATTTCCATGGGTATCCTGGTTCCTGCAATGTCTACTTGGATGATGATAGTTCATGAATCATTGTTAGGTACCCTTATGCTTCTGATGACATGTAACTCCAGAACCTTCTTGTCCTGTTGCTTTTCTTCAATGTTATGTAGTCTCGGGCGATTTCTACTTCTAGCATTGAACATTGGTTTACTCTTCAGTTGGCATATCTTTGAAAGATGCCAGTTTTCTTGCAGAAGAAACACTCTGCCTTCACATATGGACAGCTTTGATCGATGTGTTGTCCCAGACACTGATAGCATGACTTCAATGCGTTGTCACCCTAGTCAGTTGCTGAGGCTCTTGGACCCAGCTGCCATTTACTTTTAACCTGTTGGCAATTCACCTCGGTTGTCTGACGACTGGAAATGGCACGAAATTCTCGGGAGTATTGGTCGGCCATATCCATCAACATATCTGTCTGACAAGCGAAATCAACAGTCAAGTTAGGGGTTGTCAACAACTTTCTTCTGATTACTTCATTTTTCATTCCCCAAAAAAAACGGTCACACAATGCTCGATCCCGAAAGTTTCCGAAATGACAGTGAATAGATAGCTTTTTTAAAGCTACAATGTACACACTAATACTCTCGTCAATGAATTGATCTTGTATTCTAAAACTATAACTTTCAGCAATTTTCAGGGGCTCAGGACTGTAATGATGTTCTAACTTGATTAGAATATCCATCAGTGGCATGTCCTTTGGCTTGACGGGAACAAACACATTTTTCATACAACTCGGGGCCTGCTTCATTCAGGAAAATAGCCCATTTTCCTGAATACGATTTTTATCATCGGGGATTTTGACAATATTATTCGCGGTGAAAAACATTTCTAGCCACTTCACATAAGCTCCGAAAGTCTCTAGGTCAAGATGGAACTCACCCAAACGCCCTATTATTCCCATCGACGCAACCATCTAGACTCTTCAGTTCAGCCAAATGTGCTTGTAATTTCCCTTGGATTTTTAGCTGTTCTGCAAAACAACGAACCTTTTGAAGTCTCTCTGCAGGTTGGCAGAAACATCCACCAACAAAAATTTCAGCTCGTGAATCCAATTAACCAATCCAACATTGCCAATGTGATATAATTTCTTTACGACATCATGAACACACTGCACACAAGATAGCTCTACAGAAACTTGTCAGGTGATCTTGTCACATGCTGCTTTTATTATTATATATCATGAGTTGCATTACCACAGTAATCCACTAGGTGGAGCAGTAGTCCACTAGTTGAAGCTATATTACAGGAAATTACAAAGATGAGTACCATAACCTTGTCATTTCCAGACTCGACTACTCCAGGGATCTCCTGGCTGTCCTCCCATTCTGTATGCTCTGTAAATTTCAGCTCATCCAAAATGCTGCTGTCCATATCCTATCTTGTATCAGGGCATTGAGGTTCCACCCGTTTGTGGCCATTCGAGGAGGCTCTTCAAATTGTGTTAGATTTTTAGGCGCACAGGCACTATTAGGCACATTTTAATAGTTTTACATATTAAAACATATTTAATTAACTGAGAAACTGACTAGTGTGCACAAATGAAGTTAGTAAATGATTCAGTATATTTTTTATGTCATTTTCAGTGATTTAAAATCAGGTTACACGCAGATGGAGGACTAGACACACATATTAAAAGGCTTTTTTTTTGTGATAAACTCATTTTCAGCCATATTAATAAAATGGCACCAGTTTACCATTCCTAAATATATCAATGAATACATTTTAATGCAAAGGAAAAAAGATAAACAATTACATTGTATTATGCTGACTGATTGCACAGGTTCATGGAAGATTTCACGTTTGTGATTATGCAAATGGGTTTAGGCGGAAACTTGAACCATAACTTCACTTCGGTAAAACAGCACAATTTCAAGTGCAATTTGTGCCCAGTTTGCCAATTGTGCCCAAAGTGGAAACTCTATCTTAATTGAGGTGTATAAAATTATGAGGAGCCGCGATAGAGTGGTGGACAGGAAGGACCTATTTCCCTTAGCAGAGGGGTCAATAACTAGGGGGCATAGATTTAAAGTAGTTGGTAAAAGGATCAGAGGGCGGTGGGGGTCTGGAGCTCACTGCCTGACAGGGTGATAGAGGCAGAAACCCTCATCACATTTAAAAAGGATTTGAAGTCTCCCGATGCTTCCAATTTAAAATTCTCATCCTCATGTTTAAATACCTTCATGGTCTCATCCGTCCCTATCTCTGTAAATACCTCCAGCTCTGCAGACACCCTCCAAAATGCTCTGTTTCTCTGACTCTGGTCTCTTGTGCACTCCCCCTTCTGTTCACCCAACCATTGGCAGCATCTAGGTCCCAAGTCTAGAATTTCCTCCCTAAACCCCTCCAAATCCCTCTCCTTTAATATCCCCTTTAAAACCAACCTCTTTGACCAAGCCTTTAGTCACTACACCTAATATATTCTTTTTTGGTTTGTTGTCCATTTTTGTTTGATTATACCTTGGTGAAGCATCTTAGGATATTTTTCTATGTTTAAGACAAGTTGTTGTTGTGGTATCCACTACTGATTTGCTGATCTGGTAGATGCTACTTGCATCTGATGACTTTCACTGCTATGGGAAGAACCATCCCCAGTCTGGATGTCGTCTGCCAGACAGCCTGCAGTAGATGATATGACTCTGTGACAAGTGTCTCTAATGAAGCAGAAGCATCAAAGTCAAATCTGTGACATTGTGCCTCTAAGGATAGTGACAAATGCAGGCAAATATCTCAGGTGTCGCTGCAACTGCATTTGTTCTCTCGCAAAATTACCTTTCTCATTTAGATCGTGCAGTGCTCTTGGAATCACTAACAGGAGCCCCATCCTTGGCATTTTGTAACAAATTAAATTGCAGCAGAAATACTTTGGGAGAGAACTGCCAATAGAAAAATTCAAAACAAGCACTTTGCAGCAGGTAAAGTTATTGAAGTGAGCAAAATGCAATCAAATAATATTGCAAAATGAAAATTCAAAGTTTTCAATCAAGTTTTGTAACTAACCTTACTTTAACATTCTAATTGGATCAAGCCACAACAAAGGACTTGTCATGAATCCATTTTATATAGATCTTGGCACGAGGCATGGAGCAACATCTAAAACATATTCAGTAGGAGATTAATTAACATTATGTTCAATCTTCTAATAGAGTTTTATAGACCTGCAGTGCAATCTCCTGCAAAGCCCCAAAAGTGTTTGCTGTAAAATGCCTGCCTTTACTATAAATGTTAGTGCCCAACGAGTATTTGGTGCACTATGTTATGGATACAAGTGGCCAGAATTTTCTGTACCTCAGCGTACAAGGGTGTAAGGATAAACCCAGCAACTACAGGCCTGTCAGTTTAACCTCAGTAGTGGGGAAGCTTTTAGAAACGATAATCAGGGACAAAATTAACTTGGACAAGTATGGATTCATTATGGAAAGTCAGCACGGATTTGTGAAAGGCAAATTGTGTTTAACTAACATGATCGTGTTTTTTCCTGAGGTTACAGAGAATGTTGATGAGGGAAATGCCATTGACGTGGTATAGATGGACTTCCAAACGGCGTTAGATAAAGTTGCACGTAATAGGCTTGCCAGCAAAGTTGAAGCTCATGGAATAAAAGGAACAGTGGCGGCATGGATACGAAATTAACTAAGTGACAGGAATCAGAGCGTAGTGGTGAACGGTTGTTTATCGCACTAGAGGAAGGTATACAGTGGTGTTCCCCAGGGTTCGGTATGAGGACCACTGCTTTTTTGAGTCTATATTAATGACTTGGATTTGGGTGTACAGGGCACAGTTTAAAAATTTGAAGATGATACAAAACTTGGAAGTAAAGTGAACAGTAAGGAGGATAGTGATAAACTTCAAACAAACATCAACAGGCTGGTGAAATGGGCAGACATGTGGCAGATGAAACTTAATGCAGAAAAGTGCGAAGTGATACATTTTTGGTAGGAAGAATGAGAAGAGCCAATATAAACTAAAGGGTACAATTCTAAAGGGGGTGCATGAAAAAAGAGACTTAGGGCTAGAACCTCCACTTTTTTTGCCTGCTTAACGCCCACTTAACGGCCATTTAACCGCTGAAATGACGCATAACGCCAGATAGCGCCCATTTTGGCACAAAATGGAAACTGACGGGCTTTTTTCGGAGACTTATCGCCGAGCGTTATTTTCCCAATGGGCTTAACGGCGAGAAAAAATATTACAGCCCGCCCACTTTTTTAGGACGGAATCAGCAGAATGGGCGATTTCAATGCCCATAAAATTGCCCAACGTTACTTTCCTCACGGACTTAATGCGTAGATTCAATAATAATGCCCGTCGACTGTTTTTTGTCGTAAAGAGCATATTTACCCAAACTAGCGGCCATGGAGATTGCCCACCGTCAATTTCACCACCTCGCACACATATCGCCCAGAATAGTGCCTGCTCAAAAAACCTCCCACAAAAAGTGGAACTAACTGGAACGGATGCCAGCGGTGTGGCTGGCATTTGTTAAGTCCCACTCTTGCGTGAAGAGCTGATATCGGAAAGATTTGCCTGAAAGAGTGCTGATGTGAGTGACAACACTGACACACTGCTGTGTGTGCAGCTCAGACATCAATGGTGCCCATCAACTTGGTGCCAGTTAAAGTTTACGTTGATTGATGTTAAGTTGTATTTAACCCTTTCACAGTAAGAAATCACCAGTGTTTAAAGGTCCAGCTATCTGAGACAATGCTGTCCGGTTGGTGTTTCCCCACGAGTGCCAGCACCCGCTCCTCCATGTTAGTGATGTTGCTGGGGACTGGTGGCCCCCCCCACCCGTTCGCCTCTGCATGGACCTCATCGTAAATAGCTTCTTCTGTAAAAGGTGACACGAGGACATGGCATGAGATCATTGCGTGATATCATTGCTAGGTACTATCACAGAGACTGATACAACACATAACTGAAAGATGTAATCATGGTTATTATGATTATTATCATTCTTTAGCAAAAGACGTACACCATGACCGCAGGCTTTGAGTAAAACATCCCCGGTAAAAGTGCAAGACTTCACATCTGCTGATAATCACTCATGACTGTTACAAATCAAATTATATAAATACATAAGTACATGTAAATAAATATAATACTTACTCTTGCAGATCCCACAAGATCGTTCCATCGTTTGCGGCATTGGTTGCCCTCACGCACCTCGTTGGTTGTCGACGAGACCACCTCTGCTATCTCAGTCCATATCCTCTGGTAAACCTTTGGGGTGGGCTTCCCACGTCCTCCCTGTGTGAAATCACCCCAGTGTAACTCAACCTCCTGCAGGAGGGAGGCATTTGCCTTGTCCGAGAACCTCCTGGCTCTTTTGCGACCTCAAATGTGCTCCTCTCCTACCTCATTGCTCTCTCCAGCATCAGTCTCCACAGCGTGCTGTGATGCCTCCTCCTCTCCCTCCATTATAGACCAAATTGGGTCAAATATGTGGCTGTTAAAAATTACTTTTTGTTTGCCTACTTGCTGTGAAGTTCGAAAGTCTCCCTCCTTCCTCCCAAAACAGCCACACCACATCCAGCCACGCCTTCAGTCCCTCTGAGCTCCCTCTCTCTCTGTCTCCTCTTCTGACCCTTTACCTCCTGAATTGCGGGAATCAAGCGTTACCATGCCGTTGCTAAGGACGGCCACACTTTACGGCAAAGGTCAAAAAAATTTAGCACTACCGCCCATTTGATATCGCTCACGGTAACGCCCATTTTCAAAAATGTAAACTAGGTGTTTTGAGAATGGGCGAGAAGCCGGCAATCTGAAAACCCTTTTTTACTGCCCACACCGGAAATAATGCCCATTTTTGAGCGATAAGCTCAAAAGTGGAGGTTCTAGCTACTGGGGATATATGTGCACAAATTGTTGAAGGTGGTAGGGCAGCTCGAAGAAGCTGTTATAAATGAATGCGGGATCCTAGGCTTCATAAATAGAGGCTTAGGGATAGAAATTGCGAAGCGTCCTATTTGGGGTGATAACTTTTGAATAATCACAAAAGTATCGCGAGGCGAAAATGATTTGCTGCTCCTGGGAACTTCAGCTTTAGCGCTCCAAGAGGGAGGTGGAGCATTAAATCAAGCACTACCACCTCTCTTAGAGCACTCAAGTGTCATCATCATAGGCAGTCCCTTGAAATCGAGGAAGACTTGCTTCCACTCTAAAAGTGAGTTTTCAGATGACTGCACAGTCCAATGTGGGAATTACAGTCTCTGTCACAGGTGGACCAGACAGTTATTGAAGGAAAAGGTGGGTGGGGAGTCTGCTTTGCCGCACGCTCTTTCCGCTGCCTGCGCTTATTTTCTGCATGCTCTCGGCGATGTGACTCAAGGTGCTCAGCGTCCTCCCGGATGCTCTTCCTCCACTTTAGCCAGTCTTTAGCACTTTAGTCTTTAGCCAGGGACTCCCAGGGTGGGGATGTTGCAATTTATCAAGGAGGCTTTGAGGGTATCCTTGAAATGTTTCCTCTGCTCACCTGGGATTGCCTGCTCTGTAGGAGTTCCGAGTAGAGCGCTTGTTTTGGGAGTCTCGTGTCGGACATGCGAATAATGTGGCCCGCCCAACTAAGCTGGTCGAGTGTGGTCAGTGCTTCGATGCTGGGAATGTTGGCCTGATCGAGAACACTGACCAGCTCTATCCTCACAGGGGATTGCTGATAGTAGGCTCCCGCGGTACGGAAAGTGGTCTACTTTGTCCAAGGCCGCGCCATGGATTTTGATGACCGGGGGGGCCAGTGCTGTGTGGTGGGGTCAGGTTGGTGACGGACCTTTGTCTTACGGATGTTTAGTGTAAGCTCCATGCTTTTGTATGCCTCATTGAAGATGTTGATGATGGCTTAGAGCTCAGCCTCTGAATGTGCGCAGACGCAGGCGTCATCCGCCTACTGTAGTTCGACGACAGAGGATGGGACGGTCTTGGATCTAGCCTGGAGGCGACGAAGGTTGAACAGGTTCCCACTGATTCCGTAGTTTAGTTCCAATCCAGCGGGAAGCTTGTTGAGCGTGAGATGGAGTATTGCAGCGAGGAAGATTGAGAAGAGGGTTGGTGCGATGACACAACCCTGCTTGACCCCGGTCAGGACGTTGATTGGGTCTGTGGTGGATCCGTTGGTCAGGATCACAGCCTACATGTCATCGTGGAGCAGGCGGAGGATCGCAACAAACTTTTGGGGGCAGCCGAAACGAAGGAGGACGCTCCATAGTCCCTTGCGACTAACAGTGTCAAAGGCCTTTGTGAGGTCAAAGAAGGCCATGTACAAGGGTTGGTGCTGTTCCCTGCATTTCTCTTGCAGTTGTCGCGCCGTGAAGATCGTGTCCGTTGTACCCCGTAGTGGATGGAATTCGCACTGTGACTTCGGGAGGTGCTCCTCAGCCACAGGGAGAAGACGGTTGAGGAGGATTCTAGCGATGATTTTCCCAGTGGCCGACAACAGGGAGTTTCCTCTGTAGTTGCCGCAGTCGGACGTCCCCTTTTTTAAAGATGGTTACGATTACGGCATCCCTGAGCTTTCCAGGCATGCACTCCTCCTTCCAGATGAGAGAGATGAGGTCATGCATTCACGCCAATAGTGCCTCTCCGGCATACTTTAGTACCTCAGCGGGGATTCCATCTGCTCCTGATGCCTTGTTGTTATTGAGCTGATGGATGGCCTTTTCTACCTCGTGCAGGGCTGGGGGTTTGCTGAGATGGTGGCGGGTAGCATGCTGTGGGATGGAGACAAGGACACTCATGCCAAAGGCAGAGTCTTGATTAAGGAGATCTTCGAAGTGCTCCTTCCAGCGGACCCTGACTGCCCTCGGTGTCCTTGATGAGCGTCCCCCGTTCTTGGCCAGCAGTGGGGTGGGGCCTTGGGTGCTTGGGTTGTAGGTGGACTTGACAGTGGTGAAGAATCCTCGCGCATCATGGCTGTCAGCCAGCTGCTGAATCTCCTGTGCTTTCTCCACCCACCATCTATTCTTTAGGTCGCGGGTTTTTTGTTGATCCTCGACCTTCAGCCATCTGTAGAGATGCTTTGCTGCTCCTGAGTTGGGTTGTTGCTTTAGGTTCAAAAATGGCCTGCGCTTGCAGTTTATTAGCTCCTGGATCTCCTGGTTATTCTCATCAAACCAGTCCTGGTATTTCCTGGTTGAGTGACTGAACATCTCTTCACAGGCACTGGTTATGGAGGCCTTAAAGGCAGACCATGTGCTGTGCGCACTCTGTGTCTCAGGGCCATCGAGGGTTGTTTGGTTGGCAGTGAGGCGCTGGCTGTATAGGATCTCTTAGCTGGGTCTTTGAGTGCCCCGGCATTGATTTTTCTGCAGCATTGCTTCTGTTGCCGTCGTCGCTTTGGGGCTATATTAATATTGATGACGGATTAGGCAGTGGTCCGTCTAACAGTCGTCGGCTCCTGTCATGGTGCGGGTGATGCGCACATCCTTGAGATCCCTCGCTCGAACGATGCCATAGTCGAGCAGGTGCCTGTGCTTGGAGTGAGGATGTTGCCACGATGTCTTGTACTTGTCCCTCTGGCGGAACAAGGTGTTGGTGATGACAACGTCGTGTTCTAGGCATTTTGTCAGGAGCAGAGTACCGCTAGAGTTAGTATTCTCTACCCCCTCTCTGCTGATCGCGCCTCCTCAGAGGTCTGTGTCCTTACCGACTCTGGCATTGAAGTCGCCAAGATGGATCAATTTGTCGTCCGTAGGGACTCGCGACAGGGATTGTTCAAGGCTGTAGTAGAATACATCTTTGGCCTCATCTGTTGTGCAGCGAGTTTTGGGGCATATGCACTGATACCTGTGGTGTACTGGTTCCGGGATAGGGTGAGCCCGAGAGTCATGAGGCATTTGCTAATCCCGCAGGGGGGAGTCTCTGAGGCGGTCAACCAGCTTGTTTTTGATGGTGAAACCAACTCCATGGAGGCGACGTTCATCTTCTCGTTTGCCTTTCCATAAGAGGAAAATCCAGGGTAGAAGCAGAGAGGATGTTTCCCCTCATGGGGGAATCTAGAACTCAGGGGCATAGTTTCAGAATAAGGGGTCATAAGAACATAAGACCATAAGAAATAGGAGCAGGAGTAGGCCATTTGGCGCCTCGAGCCTGCTCAGCCATTCAATAAGATCATGGCTGATCTGATCCTGGCCTCAACTCCACTTCCCTGCTCACTCCCCATAAATCTTGACTCCCTTATCATTCAAAAATCTGTATATCTCCACCTTAAATCTATTCAAAGACCTAGCCTCCACAGCTCTCCGAGGTAGAGAATTCTAAAGATTCACGACCGTCTGAGAGAAGAAATTCCTCCTCATTTCTGTTTTAAATGGGCAATCTCTTAATCTGAAACAATGCCCCCTAGTTCTAGATTCCCCCATGAGGGGAAACATCCTCTCTGTATCTATTCTGTCAAGCCCCCTCAGAATCTTATATGTTTCAATAAGATCACCTCTCATTTTTCTAAACTCCAAGGAGTATAGGCCCAACCTGCTCAACCTTTCTTCTTATGACAACCCCTTCATCTCAGGAATCAACCTTGTGAACCTTTTCTGAACTGCCTCCAATGCAAGTATATGCTTTCTTAAATAAGGAGACCAAAACTGTACACAGAACTCCAGGTGTGGTCTTACCAACACCCTGTACAGTTGGAGCAGGACTTCCTACTTTTATACTCCACCCCCTTTGCAATAAAGGCCAGCATTCCATTTGGCTTCCTGATTGCTTGCTGTACCTGTATGCTAACTTTTTGCGTTTCATGCACAAGAACCCCCAGATCCCACTGGACTACAGTATTTTTTAATCGCTCCCCATTTAAATAATAATTTGTTTTTTTATTTTTCCTCCCAAAATAGATAACCTCACATTTCCCACATTATAGTCCATCTGCTAAATTTTTCCCCACTTACTGAGCTTATCTACATCCCTTTGTAGATTCTTTGCGGCATCCTCACAGCTTGTTTTCCAACCTATCTTTGTATCATCCTCATTACACTCAGTCCCTTCATCCAAGTCATCAATATAAATTGTAAATGGTTGAGGACCTAGCACTAATCCCTGTGGCACCCCACTAGTTACAGTTTGCCGACCTGAAAATGACCCATTTATCCCGACTTCCCTGCTTTTATACTCCATCCCCTTTGCAATAAAGGCCAAGATACCATTGGCCTTCCTGATCACTTGCTGTACCTGCATACTATCATTTTGTGTTTTATGCACAAGTACCTGCAGGTCCTGCTGTACTGCAGCACTTTGCAATCTTTCTCCATTTAAATAATAACTTGCTCTTTGATTTTTTTCTGCCAAAGTGCATGACCTCACACTTTCCAACATTATACTTCATCTGCCAAATGTTTGCCCATTCACTTAGCCTGTCTATTTCCTTTTGCAGATTTTTTGTGTCCTCCTCACACATTGCTTTTCCTCCCATCTTTGTATCATCAGCAAACTTGGCTACATTACACTTAGTTCCTTCTTCCAAGTCGTTAATATAGATTGTAAATAGTTGGGGTCCCAGCACTGATGCCTGCGGCACCCCACTAGTTACTGGTTGCCAACCAGAGAATGAACCATTTATCCCAACTCCCTGTTTTCTGTTAGTTAGCCAATGCTCCACGCTAATATATTACCCTCAACCCCGTGAGCTCTTATCTTGTACAGTAACCTTTTGTGTGGCACCTTATCAAATACTTTCTGGAAATCCAAATATACGACATTAACTGGCTCTTCTTTATCGATTCTGCTTGTTACATCCTCAAAGATCTCCATCAGATTTGTCAAACATGATTTCCCTTTCATAAAACCATGCTAACTCTGCTTGACTACATTATGATTTTCTAAATTCCTGCTACTACTTCCTTAATGATGGACTCCAGTATTTTCCCAATGACAGATGTTAGGCTAACTGGTTTATAATTTCCTGCTTTCTGCCTCCCTCCTCTTTTAAACAGAGGTGTTACATTTGCGGTTTTCCAGTCTGCTGGGACCTCTCCAGAATTCAGGGAATTTTGGTAGATTACAACCAATGCATCCACTATCTCTGCAGTCACTTCTTTTAAGACCTTTGGAAGCATGCCATCAGGCCCAGGGAACTTGTCCACCTTTAGTGCCATTAGTTTGCCTCGTACTTTATCTCTAGTGATAGTGATTGTTTGAAGTCCCCCGCCCCCCTGCAATAGCTCCTTAATTATCAATTATTGGGATGTTATTAATGTCCTCTAGCGTGAAGACCGATACAAAATATTTGTTCAAAGTCTCTGCCATTTCCCTGTTTCCCATTATTAATTCCCCAGCCCCATCCTCTAAGGGACCAATGTTTACTTTAGCTACTCGCTTCCTTTTTATATTCCTGAAGAAGCTTTTACTGTCTATTTTTTATATTTCTTCCTAGCTTACTCTCATATGCTATCTTCTCTGTCTTTATAATTTTTTTTAGTCATCCTTTGCTGGTTTCTAAAAATGTCCCAATCCTCTGGCCTTCCACTGTCCTTTGCAACATTGCATGCCTTTGTTTTCAATTTGATACCATCCTTTACTTCCTTAGCTAGGGATGGTTCATCATTCTCTTAGCATCTTTATTTCTCATTTGAATAAATCTTTGCTGAGAGTTATGAAATATCTCCTTAAATGTTTGCCACTGCTTTTCTACAGTCTTACCCTGCAATATATATTCCCAATACACTTTAACCAACTCTTCCTTCATACCTCTGTAATTACCTTTATTTAAGTTCAGGACACTTGAGACCTAGCTTTCTCACCCTCAAACTGAATTTGAAATTCTACCATGCTATGATTACTCTTCCCAAGAGGATCCTTCACTACAAGATCATTAATTAATCCAGATTCCTTACACATTACCAGTTCTAAAATAGTTTGCTCCCTGATTGGTTCCACAATGTGTTGTTCCAAGAAACCATCCCAAATACACTCTATGAGCTCTTCCTCAAGGTTACCATTGCCAATTTGATTTGTCCAATCAATATGAAGATTAAAATCACCCATGATTATTGCTGTACCTTTCTTACAAGCCTCCATTATTTCTTGATTTATACCCTGTGCCACAGAGTGGCTACTGTTTGGAGGGCCTGTAGACCACTCCCACCAATGACTTCTTTCCCTTATTACTTCTTATCTCCACCCAAACAGACTGTACATCTTGGATCTTCTGAGCCAAGATCATTTCTTACTACTGCACTGATCTCATCCTTTATTAACAGTGCTGCCCCAACTCCTTTTCCTTTCTACCTATCCTTACAAAATGGCAAATACCCCTGAATATTTAGTTCCCAGAATTGGTCACCTTGCAATCACGTCTCTGTAATGGCAATCAAATCATACCCATTTAAATGGATCACCCATTTAAAATGGAAATGAAGAATTTCTTCTCTCAGAGGGTCGTGAATCTTTTGGAATTCTCTACCTCAGATAATTGGGGAGGCTAGGTCATTGAATGTATTTAAGGTGGAGATAGACAGATTTTTGAAAGATAAGGGAGTTAAGTGTTATGGGGACTGGTAGCGGAAGTGGAGCTGAGGCCAGGATCAGATCAGCCATGATTTATTGAATGGCAGTGCAGTCTTAATGGACCAAATGGCCTACCTCTGCTCCTATTTCCTATGTTCTTATGTTTTCACCACTTTTCAGTCATGGCCACATTTGTGTGCAACTTTGGAAGTGGCGTAGTGAGTTGGAGTGAATGGTGAGACATCACTTTACTTCCAGCAATGGTGGTCGTGAAAGGAATGGCTAGATCATTGTGGGGATACTTTATAGTGTTGCTGTGGGGTGGTGCCAACTTGGTGCAACATGTGGCAACCATATAGATGTAATGCCTGAAGGTAAGCAAATCTGGCCATAATCCCGGGCAGCAATGTGCTCGGGTGCTGGTGCGATCTGGACCGTAGGTTTCTCCTGTTCCACCTCCTCCTCGTCTTCCAGCTGATGCTTCTCCTGCTCTTCCTCCTCCTCTGAAGAGGCTGTGCATTCAGAGCCTTGCTCCTCATGCAGTGCTAATCCTTGCTGCTGCGCTATGTTGTGCAGTGCACAGTAGACCACAATGATTCTGGAAACCCTGGCTGGTGCATACTGAAGGGCTCCTTCAGATGTGAAGCGAGTTTTGAGCATGCCTATTGTCTGCTCTATAACAGACCTGGTGGAAATGTGGCTTTCATTATATCTCTCCTGAGCCTCAGTGTTTGGCCTCCTCAAGGATCTTCAATGGATAGCCCTTGTCTCCAAGCAGCCAGCTGAAAAGTCTGCTTGGAGGAGTGAAGAACTGAGGGAGGGTGGACTGGCATAGGACAAAAGAGTCATGGTAGCTTCCAGGCAATTTGGTGCACACATGCTTTGATGATCTTCCTATGGTTGCAGATGAGCTGCACATTGAGGGAATGGAAGCACTTATTGACTAAGACTCCTAGGTGATGATGAGGTGCCCTGATGGCCACGTGTGTGCCACCCTGCACCCATGGAAAGGCAGCCAGAATGGCAAAGCTGAGCACCCGCTCAGTTACACTGGCTTTATCAGTGGCAAAGTTGATATAATTGTCTGACTTGTCAGAGAGGGCATTGGTGATGTGTGTAATGTATCTGTGGGAGGTTAATTGCAAGATGCCACAAATGTTTGCTGCTGCTTCCTGAAAAGAGTCTGAGCCAAAGAAGTTGAGGGCACTGGTGACTTTGACAGCCACTGGTAAGGCGTGGCCACCCGCTTTTCTGAGCTGCAGGGCTTGCTCCAGCATTGTGTAAATGTCTGCGATGACCTAGCTTGATAGCCTGAGCCTCCTTTGATACTGTTGCTCAGTCATGTTGAGGAAGCTCATCCTTTGCCTGTGATTACCCCCTGTGCTGGGGGTATCACCTCCGGCACGGTGCAGCCCTGCGCTGATGCCCTCTGTCCTGTGCAGCATCAGGTAATTGAGGAGAAGGTTGTTGGTGTTGTTGGTGCGCCTGGTGCTGCTGGTGTTGTGGCTCATCGTGGTCTGATTCTGAAGACCAAGGCGAGACAGTATAAATGGCACCTATGCTTTTGTAGTAGATGGCAGGTCAAGTAGCGATGACAGAAGCAAGCTGTCAATGGTGTGATAGATTCTACCAATGAGGGGCAGTGGATCCCAACTTTGCTGAAAAGACTTGCCACCTCTAGAAAGCTAAATCTGTGCTGACAATGTACCCAGCAACAGCATCTGCATTAGGAAAGTGACCAGGTGTCAGGTGGGAGTATTTTTTGTACTTTGCATGCTGTGCACTCACAAGTTGGATTAATGGCCACTCAACCGCCGCCTCAGCTTCACAGACGTGGATGCCGAGCTACATGATTCCCGTGGTCATCCAGGGAAATTTGAAAGGTAGCATTTAAAAGAGTTTTAAGGGTCTGACAGGTACCTAATAATCATCTAAATTACCTTGGCTGCCTCAGCCGTTCCGGTCGCTGCCGCGCTGGTAAACACGCCCGAGGGAAAGGCACATGAGGGCAGGATGGCGCGGGTTACCGGCCCGCTCCAAGTTATTTCAAATTTCCCTCCCGACCCCTCTCCAATTGCACCTGCATGGACGCCAGAAAATTTCGTCCATTGAGTAGAAAACCACTTTATGTACACAAAACAGTCTTTTCTTTACCTTTATTGCTCATAGGTTTTCTGTTTTATAAGGTATACAACTGCGTACAGTTTATGTGACGTACATTTGTATCTTTGCAGATTTTTCCAGTAATCTATCAACATTAATTTAGAGCAAAATAAAAAAAGAAACCCAAAGCCTTTAAGTGCTTTGGGGAAATATTTTTCTCCAAGGGGTGCCCTTTCACTGTATTTATCATACAACACGTTGTTTGTACAGCACTGAAGTACTCATATTGAGTTACAATTATCCTCCACAGAAAAGTGGTTTCCAGATGTGGAAAAGACAGACTGTGATTGCACACAGAGGCCACTTTCAGTTGACATTGGATATGTGCCATTGCCAGCTGAGAGTGCAAACTTCCAGTAATTCAAGTGTAAGGAGCAAAAAAATCTACAATAATAGAACCATAAGATGCACGCTTTGCAACAGAATTTCCAAAACAAAAGTTAAGCAATAATTTTAATAATTGTTTTATATTCATTTCTTTCAGTAAAAGACTGAATCCCGAGTGAACCTATACAACTTTATTATTTGTAATTTTTACAATGTGCATTTGCAGAGTAATTGCTCTGTTACTCTGGAATTATGATTGAATTTCCTCAATTTTTTAAATGTTTCTGTTAATCATAAACAGTTTTGGTTGGTATAATATTTGCTGGTTATATTATTACCCTGGGATTCCATACACCTTCTTTACCCAGATGGTTGATATGAGGGTGAATTTTTTTTAATGTCAACATTGAAGGTTGCCTATTTCCGAGGACAATAAATTTTAACCTCTTCAATGTACTTTAGTATGGATAGATGATTACATGGTTTCTTATGAATCCGGATCTCAAATATTCAGAAAATATTTTAAATTGTCTCGTTAATGAGTTATAACAAGCTCTTATCCGAACAACTGGAGTAAAGTTACATCTTTGGTGCTTCCAGCACAAAACATATCAGAGAGCTAGATTCTTCACGTTTTTTGCATGCTTAATGCCCATTTAACGTCCATTTCACCGCTGAAATGACATATAATGCCCATACATCGCTCATTTAGCCACAAAATGGAAAGTGACGGGCATTTTTCGGAAACTTATCGCCAAGCGTGACTTTCCACATGTGCGTAACGCCGAGAAAAAATAATACTGCCCACCCACTTTTTTGGGGCGGAATCATCAGAATGGGCAAAATCAACACCCATAATATCACCCAGCATTAGTTTCCGCACGGAATTAACGCTGAGATTCATTAATACCGCTCGCCCATTTTTTTTTGTCGTAAAGATCACATTTACCGAAACTAACGCCCAGGAGATCGCCCAACATCACTTTCATCACCTCACACACATATCGCCCACAATATCGCTCGCCCAAAACACCGCCTGGAAAAAGTGGAACTGTTCTGAACTAAAGCCAGCCATTTCTCAGCTTGCGTCGATTAACACGCAGATGCTGCAGAGTGCAGATGGCTCAATGAGTGATGCACATCATTATGTGCCCAATATAAGATGTGCAAGAATGAGGAGGAGGGCCAGACCATACACACCCAGCACGTACAGGGAAAAGAGGTCTTACCTCAACATGCCCGAGCACACGTGTCTTCGGAGACTGCACTTCCACAAGGTGGTGATCAATGAAATATGTGAGCTCATCAGGCCACATATGCAGCCTGCAATCAGGACATCATAGAAACATAGAAAACATAGAAACATAGAAAATAGGTGCAGGAGCAGGCCATTCGGCCCTTTGAGCCTGCACCACCATTCAATGAGTTCATGGCTGAACATGCAACTTCAGTACCCCATTCCTGCTTTCTCGCCATACCCCTTGATCCCCCTAGTTGTAAGGACTACACCTAACTCCTTCTTGAATATATTTAGTGAATTGGCCTCAACAACTTTCTGTGGTAGAGAATTCCACAGGTTCACCACTCTCTGGATGAAGAAGTTTCTCCTCATCTCGGTCCTAAATGGCTTACCCCTTATCCATAGACTGTGACCCCTGGTTCTGGACTTCCCCAACATTGGGAACATTCTTCCTGCATCGACCCTGTCTAAACCCATCAGAACTTTAAACGTTTCTATAAGATCCCCTCTCATTCTTCTGAACTCCAGTGAATACAAGCCCAGTTGATCCAGTCTTTCTTGATATGTCAGTCCCGCCATCCCGGGAATCAGTCTGGTGAACCTTCGCTGCACTCCCTCAATAGCAAGAACGTCCTTCCTCAAGTTAGAAGACCAAAACTGCACACAATACTCCAGGTGTGGCCTCACCAAGGCCCTGTACAACTATAGTAACAACTCCCTGCCCCTGTACTCAGATCCACTCGCTATGAAGGCCAACATGCCATTTGCTTTCTTAACCGCCTGCTGTACCTGCATGCCAACCTTCAATGACTGATGTACCATGACACCCAGGTCTTGTTGCACCTCCCTTTTTCCTAATCTGCCAACATTCAGATAATAGTCTGTCTCTCTGTTTTTACCACCAAAGTGGATAACCTCACATTTATCCACATTATACTTCATCTGCCATGCATTTGCCCACTCACCAAACCGATCCAAGTCACTCTGCAGCCTCATAGCATCCTCCTCGCAGCACACACTGCCATCCAACTTAGTCTCATCTGCAAATTTGGAGATACTACATTTAATCCCCTCGTCTAAATCATTAATGTACAATGTAAACAGCTGGGGCCCCAGCACAGAACCTTGCGGTACCCTACTAGTCACTGCCTGCCATTCTGAAAAGTACCCATTTACTCCTACTCTTTGCTTCCTGTCTGCCAACCAGTTCTCAATCCACATCAGCGTTAACTTTGCACATTAGTCTCTTGTGTGGGACCTTGTCGAAAGCCTTCTGAAAGTCCAAATATACCACATCAACTGGTTCTCCCTTGTCCACTCTACTGGAAACATCCTCAAAAAATTCCAGAAGATTTGTCAAGCATGATTTCCCTTTCACAAATCCATGCTGACTTGGACCTATCATGTCACCTCTTTCCAAATGCGCTGCTATGACATCCTTAATAATTGATTCCATCATTTTACCCACTACCGATGTCAGGCTGACCGGTCTATAATTCCGTGTTTTCTCTCTCCCTCCTTTTTTAAAAAGTGGGGTTACATTGGCTACCCTCCACTCCATAGGAACTGACCCAGAGTCGATGGAATGTTGGAAAATGACTGTCAATGCATCCGCTATTTCCAAGGCCACCTCCTTAAGTACTCTGGGATGCAGATCATCAGGCCCTGGGGATTTATTGGCCTTCAGTCCCATCAATTTCCCCAACACAATTTCCCGACTAACAATGATTTCCCTCAGTTCCTCCTTCTTACTAGACCCTCTGACCCCTTTTATATCCGGAAGATTGATTGTGTCCTCCTGAGCGAATACCAAACCAAAGTACTTGTTCAATTGTCTGCCATTTCTTTGTTCCCAGTTATGACTTCCCCTGATTCTGACTGCAGGGGACCTACATTTGTCTTTACTAACCTTTTTCTCTTTACATATCTATAGAAGCTTTTGCAGTCCATTTTAATGTTCCCTGCAAACTTCCTCTCGTACTCTATTTTCCCTGCCCTAATCAAATCCTTCGTCCTCCTCTGCTGAGTTCTAAATTTCTCTCAGTCCCCGGGTTCGCTGCTATTTCTGGCCAATTTGTATGCCACTTCCTTGGCTTTAATACTATCCCTGATTTCCCTTGATAGCCACGGTTGAGCCACCTTCCCTTTTTTATTTTTATGTCAGACAGGGATGTACAATTGTTGTAGTTCATCCATGCGTCTCTAAATGACTGCCATTGCCCATCCACTGTCAACCCCTTCAGTATCATTCGCCAATCTATCCTAGCCAATTCACACCTCATACTTTCAAAGTTACCCTTCTTTATGTTCTGGACCATGGTCTCTGAATTAACTGTTTCATTCTCCATCCTAATGTAGAATTCCACCATATTATGGTCACTCTTCCCCAAGGGGCCTCGCACAACGAGATTGCTAATTAATCCTCTCTCATTACACAATACCCAGTCTAAGATGGCCTCCCCCCTCGTTGGTTCCTCGACATATTGGTCTAAAAAGCCATCTTTATGCACTCCAGGAAATCATCCTCCACCGTATTGTTTCCAGTTTGGTTAGCCCAATCTATATGCACATTATAGTCACCCATGATAACTGCTGCACCTTTATTGCATGCACCCCTAATTTCCTGTTTGCTGCCCTCCCCAACATCATTACTACTGTTTGGAGGTCTGTACACAACTCCCACTAGCGTTTTCTGCCCTTTGGTATTCCATTGCTCCACCCATACCGATTCCACATCATCCAAGCTAATGTCTTTCCTTACAATTGCCTTAATTTCCTCTTTAAACAGCAACGCCATCCCGCCTCCTTTTCCTTTCTGTCTATCCTTCCAAAATGTTGAGTACCCTTGGATGGTGAGTTCCAGCCTTGGTCACCCTGGAGCCATGTCTCCGTGATGCCAACCACATCGTATCCATTAACTGCTATCTGCACAGTTAATTCGTCCACCTTATTCCGAATACTCCTCGCATTGAGGCACAGAGCCTTCAGGCTTGCCTTTTCAACACACTTGGACACTTTAGAATTTTGCTGCAAGGTGGCCCTTTTTGCTTTTTGCCTTGGATTTCTCTGCCCTCCACTTTTACTCATTTTCTTTCTGTCTTTTGCTTCTGTGTCCAATTTTTTTCCCTCTGTCACCCTGCATTGGTTCCCATCCCCGTGCCATATTAGTTTAACTCCTCCCCAACAGCACTAGCAAACACTCCTCCTAGGACATTGGTTCCCGTCCTGCCTAGTTGCAGACTGTCCGGTTTGTACTGGTCCCACATCCCCAGAACCGGTTTCAATGCCCCAGGAATTTGAATCCCTCCCTGCTGCACCACTGCTCAAGCTACGTATTCATCTGAGCTATCCTGCGATTCCTACTCTGATTAGCATGTGGCACTGGTCGCAATCCCGAGATTACTACTTTTGAGGTCCTACTTTTTAATTTAGCTCCTAGCTCCTTAAATTCGTCTCGTCGGACCTCATCCCGTTTTTTACGTATATCGTTGGTACCAATGTGCACCATGACAACTGGTTGTTCACCCTCCCTTTTCAGAATGTCCTACAACCGCTCCGAGACATCCATGACCCTTGCACCAGGGAGGCAACATACCATCCTGGAGTCTCAGTTGCGGCCGCAAAATCGCCTATCTATTCCCCTTACAATTGAATCCCCTATCACTATCGCTCTCCTATTCTTTTTCCTGCCCTCCTGTGCAGCAGAGCCAGCCACGGTGCCATGAACTTGGTTGCTGCTGCTCCCCCCTGATGAATCATCCCCTCAACAGTATTCAAAGCGGTGTTTTGCAGGGGGATGACCGCAAGGGATCCCTGCACGACCTTCCTTGCACTGCTCTTCCTGTTGGTCTTCCATTCCTTCTCTGGCTGTGGACCCTTTACCTGTAGTAAGACCAACTCACTAAACGTTCTATTCACGTCATTCTCAGCATCGTGGATGCTCCAGAGTGAATCCACCTTCAGCTCCAATTCCGCAACGCAGTCCATCAGGAGCTGGAAGCGGATACACTTCCCGCACATGTCGTCCTCAGGGACACTGGAGACGTCCCTGATTTCCCACATAGTACAGAAGGAGCATAACACATGTCAGAGCTCTCCTGCCATGACTTTACCCTTAGATTAACTTAAATTGGCAACAACAGTGTTAAAAGTTACTCACTGATATAGAAGAGAAAAAAGAAAAAACTACTTACCAATCACCAGCCAGTCACTTACCCCCTTGGCTGTGACGTCACCTTTCTATTTCTTTCTACTTCTTTTTTGCCTTCTCCCTATAGCTGCACAAGCCACGCCTCTCCACGCACCTCCTTGATTCTGCTCCCGACTCAGCGACGCACCGCCCGACCTCGCGGCCTTTTATATGCCTCTCCACGCACCTCCGACGCTGCTCCCACATATGCAGCCTGCCATCAGGACATCATAGAAACATGGAAAACATGGAAAATAGGTGCAGGAGTAGGCCGTTTGGCCCTTCGAGCCTGCACCACCATTCAATATGATCATGGCTGATCATGCAACTTCAGTACCTCCCTCCTGCCTTCTCTCCATACCCCCTGATCCCTTTAACCGTAAGGGCCACATCTAACTCCCTTTTTGAATATATCCAACAAACTGGACTCAACAACTTTCTGTGGTAGACAATGCCATAGGTTCACAATTCTCTGGGTGAAAAAGTTTCACCTCATCTCGGTCCTATATGGCTTACCCCTTACCCTTAGACTGTGACCCCTGGTTCTGGACTTCCCCAACATTGGGAACATTCTTCCTGCATCTAACCTGTCTAACCCCGTCAGAATTTTAAATGTTTCTATGAGGTCCCCTCTCATTCTTCTGAACTCCAGTGAATACAAGCCCAGTTGATCCAGTCTTTCTAGATAGGTCAGTCCCGCCATCCCGGGAATCAGTCTGGTGAACCTTCGCTGCACTCCCTCAATAGCAAGAATGTCCTTCCTCAGATTAGGAGACCAAAACTGCACACAGTACTCGTGTGGTCTCACCAAGGCCCTGTACAACTGCAGCAAGACCTCCCTGCTCCTTTTATCAAATCCTCTCACTAAGAAGGCCAACATGCCATTTGCTTTTTTTATTGCCTGCTGTACCTACATTGCCTACCTTCAATGACTGATGTACCATGACACCCAGGTCTCGTTGCACCTTCCCTTTTACTAATCTGTCACCATTCAGATAATAGTCTGCCTTCCTGTTTTTGCCACCAAAGTGGATAACCTCACATTTATCCACAGTATACTGCATCTGCCATGCATTTGCCCACTCACCTAACCTGTCCAAGTCACCCTGCAGCTTCTTAGCATCCTCCTCACAGCTCACACTGCCACCCAGCTTAGTGTCATCTGCAAACTTGGAGATATTACATTCAATTCCTTCATCGAAATCATTAATATATATTGTAAATAGTTGGGGTCCCAGCACTGAACCTTTTGGTATCCCATTAGTCACTGTCTGCCATTCTGAAAAGGACCCGTCTATTCCCGCTCTTTGCTCCTGTCGGCCAACCAATTCTCTATCCACATCAATACATTGCCCCAATCCCATGTGCCTTAATTTTGCAAACTAATCTCTTGTGTGGAACCTTGTAAAAAGCCTTTTGAAAGTCCAAATACACATCCACTGGTTCTCCCTTATCCACTCTACTAGTTCGAGAAAAAATTCTAGAAGATTTGTCAAGCATGATTTCCCTTTCATAAATCTATGCTGACTTGGACCGATCCTGTCACTGCTTTCCAAATGCGCTGCTATTACAGCTTTAATAATTGATTCCAGCATTTTCCCCACTACCGATATCAGGTTAACTGGTCTATAATTCCCCATTTTCTCTTTCCCTCCTTTTTAAAAAAGTGTGGTTACATTTGCTACCCTCCAATCCATAGGAACTGATCCAGAATCCATGGAATGTTGGAAAATGACCACCAATGCATCAACAATTTCTAGGGCCACTTCCTGAAGTACTCTGGGATGCCGACTATCAGGCCCTGGGAATTTATCAGCCTTCAATCCCATCAATTTTCCTAACACCATTTCTTGACTAATAAGGATTTCCCTCTGTTCCCTCAGTTCCACCTTCTCGCAAGACCCTCGGTCCCCTCGTATATTCGGGAGGTTATTTGTGTCTCCCTTAGTGAAGTATTTGTCAATTGGTTTGCCATTTCCTTGTTCCTCATTATGAATTCACCTGATTCTGACTGCAAGGGGCCTACATTAGTCTTCACTAATCTTTTTCTCTTCATATATCCATAGAAGCTTTTACAGTCAGTTTTTATGTTCCCTGCAAGCTTACTCACATACTCTATTTCCCCCTCCTAATTAAACCCTTAGTCCTCCTCTGCTGAATTCTAAATTTATTCCAGTCCTCAGGTTTGCTGCTTTTTTTGGCAAATTTATATGCCTCTTCCTTGGATTTAATACTATCCTTAATTTCCCTTGTTAGCCATGGTTGAGACACCTTCCCCGTTTTATTTTTATGCCAGACAGGGATGTACAATTGTTGTAGTTCATCCATGTGATCTTTAAATATCTGCCATTGCCTATCCACCATCAAGGATGTCTCGGAGCGGGTGCAGGATATTCTGAAAAGGGAGGGTGAACAGCCAGTTGTCGTGGTGCACATTGGTACCAACGATATAGGTAAAAAAAGGGATGAGGTCCGACGAGACGAATTTAAGGAGCAAGGAGCTAAATTAAAAAGTAGGACCTCAAAAGTAGTAATCTCGGGATTGCTACCAGTGCCACGTGCTAGTCAGAGTAGGAATCGCAATATAGCTCAGATGAATACGTGGCTTGAGCAGTGGTGCAGCAGGGAGGGATTCAAATTCCTGGGGCATTGGAACCAGTTCTGGGGAGGTGGGACCAGTACAAACCGGATGGTCTGCACCTGAACCAATGCCCTCGGGGGAGTGTTTGCTACTGCTGTTGGGGAGGAGTTAAACTAATATGACAGGGGGATGGGAACCAATGCAGGGAGATAGAGGGAAACAAAATAGAGACAAAAGCAAAAGACAAAAGGAGATGAGTAAAAGTGGAGGGCAGAGAAACCCAAGGCAAAAAACAAAAAGGGCCACTGTAGAGCAAAATTCTAAATGGTCAAAGTGTAATAAAAAGGCAAGCATGAAAGCCTGGTGCTTCAATACAAGGAGTATTCGGAACCCAGGAGAGGGCTCTGAGCAAGTTAGAGTGGGTGAGAGCTCAGATGAACAGGACCCGAAGAAAGAATGCAAAAGGCAGGAGGCAACAGAGCAGAGTAGCACTGGGGTAAGTGTAAACCACAAGATGATAGGAAGGGACAATATGTATGAATATAAAGGGGCTGCAGGAGGGGTCAAAACTAAAAATCATGGTTTAAAAACTAGTATTAAAACACTCTACCTAAACGCATGCAGCATTCGAAATAAAGTAAATGAGTTGACAGCACAAATCATTACAAATGGCTATGATTTGGTGGCTATTACAGAAACGTGTTAGCTGGGGGGCCAAGACTGGGAATTAAACATACAGGGGTATCTGACAATTCGGAAAGATACACAAGAAGGGAAAGGAGGTGGGGTAACTCTGTTAATAAAGGATGATATCAGGGCTGTTGTGAGAGACGATATTGCCTCTAATGAACAAAATGTTGAATCATTGTGGGTGGAGATTAGAGATAGCAAGGGGAAAAAGTCACTGGTGGGCGTAGTTTATAGGCCCCCAAATAATAACTTCACGGTGGGTGGGCAATAATCAAGGGAATAATGGAGGCATGTGAAAAAGGAACGGCAGTAATCATGGGGGATTTTAACCTACATATCGATTGGTCAAATCAAATCGCACGGGGTAGCCTTGAGGAGGAATTCATAGAATGCATACGGGATTGTTTCTTAGAACAGTATGTTACAGAACCTACAGGGAGCAAGCTATCTTAGATCTGGTCCTGTGTAATGAGACAGGAATAATAAACGATCTCCAAGTAAAAGATCCTCTCGGAATGAGTGATCACAGTATGGTTGAATTTGTAATACAGATTGAGGGTGAGGAAGTAGTGTCTCAAACGAGCGTACTATGCTTAAACAAAGGGGACTACAGTGGGATGAGGGAAGAGTTGGCTAAAGTAGACTGGAAACCCAGACTAAATGGTGGCACAATTGAGGAACAGTGGAGCACTTTTAAGGAGCTCTTTCATAGTGCTCAATAAAAATATATTCCAGTGAAAAAGAAGGGCGGAAAGAGAAGGGATAACCAGCCGTGGATAACCAAGGAAATAAAGGAGAGTATCAAAGTAAAAACCAATGCATATAAGGTGGCCAAGGTTAGTGGGAAACTAGAAGATTGGGAAAATTTTAAACGACAGCAAAGAATGACTAAGAAAGCAACAAAGAAAGGAAAGATAGATTACGAAAGTAAACTTAACAAAAGATAAAAACAGATAATAAAAGCTTTTACCGATATATAAAATGGAAAAGAGTGACTCAAGTAAATGTTGGTCCCTTAGAAGATGAGAAGGGGGATTTAATAATGGGAAACGTGGAAATGGCTGAGACCTTAAACAATTATTTTGCTTCGGTCTTCACAGTGGAAGACACAAAAACCATGCCAAAAATTGCTGGTCACGGGAATGTGGGAAGGGAGAACCTTAAGATAATCACTCTCACTATGGGGGTAGTGCTGGATAGGCTAATGGGACTCAAGGTAGACAAGTCCCCTGGTCCTGATGAAATGCATCCCAGGATATTAAAAGTGATGGCGGAAGTTATAGCAGATGCATTCGTTATAATCGACCAAAATTCTCTGGACTCTGGGGAGGTACCAACGGATTGGAAAGCAGCTAATGTAACGCCTCTGTTTAAAAAAGGGGGCAGACAAAAGTCAGGTAACTATAGGCTGGTTAGTTTAACAGCTGTAGTGGGGAAAATGCTTGAGGCTATCAATAAGGAAGAAATAGCGGGACATCTAGATAGGAATAGTGCAATCAAGCAGACGCAACATGGATTCATGAAGGGGAAATCATGTTTAACTAATTTACTGGAATTCTTTGAGGATATAACGAGCATGGTGGATAGAGGTGCACCGATAGATGTGGTGTATTTAGATTTCCAAAAGGCCTTCGATAAGGTGCCACACAAAAGGTTACTGCAGAAGATAAAGGTACGCGGAGTCAGAGGAAATGTATTAGCATGGATAGAGAATTGGCTGGCTAACAGAAAGCAGAGAGTCGGGATAAATGGGTCATTTTCGGGTTGGAAATCGGTGGTTAGTGTATCGGTGCTGGGACCACAACTGTGTATAATATATATCGATGACCTGAAAGAGGGGATAGAGTGTAGTGTAACAAAATTTGCAGATGACACAAAGATTAGTGGGAAAGTGAGTTGTGTAGAGGACACAGAGAGGCTGCAAAGAAATTTAGATAGGTTAAGCGAATGGGCTAAGGTTTGGTAGATGGAATACAATGTCGGAAAATGTGAGGTCGTCCATCTTGGAAAAAAAACAGTAAAAGGGAATATTATTTGAATGGGGAGAAATTACAACATGCTGTGGTGCAGAGGGACCTGGGGTCCTTGTGCATGAATCCCAAAAAGTTAGTTTGCAGGTGCAGCAGGTAATCAGGAAGGCAAATGGAATGTTAGCCTTCATTGCGAGAGGGATGGAGTACAAAAGCAGGGAGGTCCTGCTGCAATTGTATAGGGTATTAGTGAGGTTGCACCTGGAGTACTGCGTGCAGTTTTGGTCACCTTACTTAAGGAAGGATATACTCGCTTTGGAGGGGGTACAGAGATGATTCACTCGGCTGATTCCGGAGATGAGGGGGTTACCTTACGATGATAGATTGAGTAGACTGAGTCTTTACTCGTTGGAGTTCAGAAGGATGAGGGGTGATCTTATAGAAACATTTAACATAATGAAAGGGATAGACAAGATAGAGGCAGAGAGGTTGTTTCCACTGGTCGGGGAGACTAGAACTAGGGGGGCACAGCCTCAAAATACAGGGAAGCCAATTTAAAACTGAGTTGAGAAGGAATTTCTTCTCCCAGAGGGTTGTGAATCTGTGGAATGCTCTGTCCAAGGAAGCAGTTGAGGCTAGCTCATTGAATGTATTCAAGTCACAGATAGATAGATTTTTAACCAATAAGGGAATTAAGGGTTACAGGGAGCGGGCGGGTAAGTGGAGCTGAGTCCACGGCCAGATCAGCCATGATCTTGTTGAGTGGCGGAGCAGGCTCGAGGGGCTAGATGGCCTTCTCCTGTTCCTAATTCTTATGTTCTTATGTTCTTAACCCTTTAAGTATCATTCGCCAGTCTATCCTAGCCAATTCACATCTTATACCATCGAAGTTACCTTTCTTTAAGTTCAGCACCCTAGTCTCTGAATTAACTGTGTCACTCTCCATCTTAATGATGAATTCGACCATATTATGGTCGCTCTTCCCCAAGGGGCCTCGCACGACAAAATTACGAATGAATCTTCTCTGATTACAGATCTAGGATGGCCTGCTTTCTAGTTGGTTCCTCGACATAATGGTCTAGAAAACCATCCCTTATACACTCCAGGAAATCCTCCTCCACAGTATTCCTACCAGTTTGGTTAGCCCAATCTATATGTAAATTAAAGTCACCCATGATATCTGCTGTCCCCTTATTGCATGCATCCCTAATTTCCTGTTTGATACCATCCCCAACCTGACTACTACTGTTTGGTAGTCTGTACACAACTCCCACTAACATTTTCTGCCCTTTGGTATTTTGCAGCTCTACCCATATAGATTCCACATCATCCAAGCTAATGTCCTTCCTTACTCTTGCATTAATCTCCTCTTTAACCAGTAACGCTACCCCACCTCGGTGTAGGTCGAGATCAAGGTCACCGTGGCACTGCCTTTCTACACATCCGGTTCCTTTCGGGCCTCTATGGTCGAGATTTTCCCTCTGCCTCACCATGCCACCCATCGCTGCATTAGACAGGTCACGGAGGCCCTTTACGCACGAAGGATGGACTTTATCAGCTTCCCCATGATGACGGAGGCTCGGACTGACAGGGCTGGAGCATTTGACCGCATTGCTAAGTTCCCCAGGGTGCATGGAGCTATACAGTGCACTCACATCGTCATGCGGCCACCTTCTCAGGACCCAGAGCTTTTTCGTAACAGAAAAGAATTTCACGCCCTGAAGGTCCAACTAGTTGTCGACTACAACCAGATCATAATGGCAGTGAATGCCAAATGTCTGCGCAGCTTCGATGAGGCTCACATCCTGCGAGAGAGCGCTGTCTCTAAAATCTTTAACAGTCAGCCACAAGGACAATGTTGGGTGCTTGGTGATAACCGATATGGCCTAGCCACTTGGCTTATGATCCTCCCTGTGTGACACCCCACCGAGGCTGAGAAGCGATACAACCAGAGCTACAGAGACACACGCAATGTGGTCCAGAAAACAATAACTGTGCTTAAGCAGCGCTTCAGATGTCTGGACCACTCAGGAGAGGAGCTACAATACAACCCTGAGCAAGTAGGTAAATTCGTGGTTGTGTGCTCCATGCTGCACAACCTGGTTATCAGGAGGGGACAAGAATTGCCAGAAGGGACTGATGCTCCACCTCAGGAGAGAGAGGAAGAGGAGGACATGGGGCTGGATGCTGACCCAGCGCCAGAAAATCAGGCTGGCTATGCAACCATGCCCACAACCCTCTCCAGACAACAGGAAAGGGCCTGTGGTGGCTACATAGCTGCAAGACTCTTACGTGAGGAGCTGATATCCGAACAATTTGCCTGAAAGAACGTTGCTGTGAGTGACAACGCTGACACGCTGCTGTGTGTGTGCCGCTCAGACATCAATGGTGGCCATCACCTTGGTGCCAGTTAAAGTTTACGTTGATTGAAGTTAAGTTTTATTTAACCCTTTCATGTTAAGGAATCACCAGTGTGTAACTGTCCAGCTATCTGAGACAATACGCAACAAGGTTATGTTCAATAAAAACATTTTTATACCAACATTGGTCTGAAATCATTAGTATCACGAGCAAAAACACCCAATTCTCGCTCACACCCCACTTTTCCCATCATTGACATCAGTCAAATGTTCAACATGCCCAGCAACACAGAATACAAAGGCAAAGCAGGAGGGTGGTCCCCTCCCCCCATACATTATAACAAATTGCATACACCCAGATGGAGATATAACACAGCCATCACCTGCAGACATACACCTCACTTTCCTTTCCCCCTCCTCTTCTTCTCCCCACCTCTACCTCTTCCCCTCCTCGCTCCACGCCGCCTGGCCGAGGATCTCCTCAGGCGGCCTCATTGGGGGGGATGAAGGCAGAGGTGGTGGTTGCACGGTGACGGGAGTAGGGGGAGCTGCTGGGGGAACATTCTCTGATGCAGAAACAGGATCTTGGTCCTGCCTCTCCTCTGTCGTTCGCAGTGGTGGTGCGGAACCTAGGGGAGGAGTGCCGCGCTCTGGGACCACTGGGAGGCCTGCACCAGTAGTGTTCCTGGCTATTGCCATGGAACGTACTCGGTCATGGTGGCCAGCTGTCAGGATATGCCCCCCAATGCTTCGAGGAGCTGGTCACCAATGTCTACAGTCCTCCTGGACAACTGTACCATCTCTCCGCTGTCATGTGGTGCTCGTGGACCAGACCTGCCACGTCCACGATACCTCCGCGGGGTCGGCGCCATCCTGGGGACAAATGGGGTGCCCTGTGGCGAGGTGCTTGGGCCCGGTACCTCCAGAGTGGAGGTGGGAATGACCGGAGGAGCACTAGATGGCCTTGGGGTGGAATGGCTTCTGGAGCATGGCGATGCACGTTCCTCGAAGTCCGCGCTGTCATCCGTAGAGAACAGACCCAGCGGATTGACGGGTGAGATTCGGAGCTCCTCAGAACCAGATGTAGGATCGTCCGGAGAGTCCGGCCCCGCGCCCCCACCTTCTGGCCTCTGTGGTCTTGCCTGGGGCCGCGCTGCTGGCAGAGCTGCAAAACACAAATGAGGTTATTAGAGAAGAAGTGGGTGCTAGGGTCACAAGGTGAGTCCAGCGCTACACGACAAAAGCACCACCGCTATCCAAATCATCACAGACATCACATTTCATGACCATCAACACATTTACATTGCAATGATTTTCATTAGGCCAGCATTATTTCTATGACTATTTCAGAAATCATCTATCATATATTATTGTTCGGATATTAGTGGGTGTGGCATCTATTGACATTACATCATGCAATGGTGTCAACTTTATTCAAGTCGCTTCACTTCAGGGTCTGCAGATGCTTCCGTGGCTGTCCGGGGGTGCTTCCCCATGAATGCGAACACCCGCTCCTCCATCTCAGTGATGTCACTGGGGACTGGTGGCCCCTTACCCGTTCGCCTCTGCACGGACCTCATCGTTGATAGTTTCTCCTGTAAAAGATGACAGGACAACATTGCATGAGATCATTGCATGATATCATTGCTAGGTACTGTCACAGAGACTGATACAACACATAACTGACAGATGTAATCATGATTATTATGATAATTATCATTCTTTACCTAAAGACATACCATGTGACCGCAGGCTTTGAGTACAACATTCCTGGTAAAAGTGCAAGACCTCACATCTGCTGACAGTCACTCATGACTGTTACAAATCAAATTATATAAATACATAACTACATGTAAATCAATGTAATACTTACTCTTGCGGATCCCACAAGGTCATTCCATCGTTTGTGGCATTGGTTGCCTTCACACACCTCGTTGGTTGCCAATGAGACCACCTCTGCTATCTCGGTCCATATCTTCAGGTAGGCCTCTGGGATGGGCTTCCCACGCCCTCCCTGTGTCAAATCACTGCAGCTTAACTCGACCTCCTGCAGGAGGAAGGCATTTGCCTCGTCCGAGAACCTCCTCGCTCTTTTACGCCCTCCAATGTGCTCCTCTCCCAGCTCACTGCTCTCGTCAGCGTTAGTCTCCACAGCGTGCTGTGTCGCCTCCTCCTCTCCCTCCATTATATGCCAAATTCAGGCAAATATGTGGCTGCTAACAGCTAATTTTTGTTTTCCTATTTGCTCTCAAGCTCTAAACACTCCCTTCCTCCTCCCAAAGCAGCCACACCACACCCACACACGCCTTCACTCCTTCTTAGCTCCTTCTCTCTCTGTCTCCTCTTCTGCACATGTCATGATAACCCTTGACCTCCTGAATCGCGGGAATCGAGCGTTGCCATGCCGGTGCTAAGGACAGCGACACTTTACGGCAGAAGGTCAGAGAGATTTAAAGCTACTACCCATTTCATATTGCTCGCGGTAATGCCCAATTTCAAAAATGGAGACGAGATGCTTTGAGAATGGGCGAGAAGCCGGCGATCTGAAAACCCATTTTTACCGCCCATGCTGGAAATAAGGCCCATTTATGGGCGATCTGCACAAAAGTGTAAAATCTAGCCCTTGGAGTGCATTCTGGAAATTCAGGTGAGCACCCTCCTGATGTTCCACTGGAAATTCAGCCCAAATAATTAAAGTTTCAGATTTCCTGTTTTGACTCCTAAATGGTTTGCTCTAGTTTTAAGATTCTGCTTACTTGTTCTGGATTCCTCCACCAGTGGAAATCATTTCTCTGTATCTATCTGATTAAATCCTTTATCATTTTAAACATTTCAATTAGATCACCCCTCAATCTTCTAACCTCGAGGAATACAAGTCAAGTTAATGCAACCTATCCTCATAATTTAACCCTTTAAGCCCAATATAATTCGGGTGAATCTGTATTGTACCCCTTCCAAGGCTAATATATCTTTCCTGCCCAAAACAAAGTGTCTGACCGAGGCTCTGTATAACTGAAGCATAACTTCATCCTGTTTGGATTCAATCCTCTTTGGGATAAAGACCAACAAACTATTAGCATTTTTTATTACATTTTGTACCTGTGCACTAGCTTTTATTGATTTATGTAAATGAGTACCTAAATTCCTTTGCACATCCACAGTTTCTAGTCTCCCATCATCTATCATAGCTTTGCCCACTCACTTCGTCTATGTCTCTTTGTAATTTCCTCTCCCCATCCATATAACTTACTGTGCTTCCTAACTTAGTGTAATCTGCAAACTTGGATATACTCCTCTCGATTCCTTCATCTAAGTCATTAATATATACAGTTAAAAGCTAAGGCCACAGTACAGATTGCTGGGGAACACTACTTCTCACATCCCACCAATCAGAGAATAGAACCTTAATACCTGCTCCCTGTCTCCTACCTCCTAACCAATTACCAATTCATGTCACAACGTTAGAAGCTAGCTTCAGGTATCGGATATTGAGGTTGAGAACAGTGGTTCAACCTAATACAGTGCCCATGGAGGGGGATGGAATCAGTGATAAGCGTATGGATTTTATGGTGGGGGTCGAAGACAATGGATTCAATCTTCCTAATGATTAACTGGAGAAATTGTGCCTCAACCAAGATTTACATAAGAACATAAGAACATAAGAAATAGGAGCAGGAGTAGGCCATACAGACCCTCGAGCCTATTCTGCCATTTAATACGATCATGGCTGATCCGATCATGGACTCAGGTCCACTTTCCTGTCCGCTCCTCATAACTCCTGATCAGTTAAGAAACTGTCTATCTCTGTCTTAAATGTATTCAATATCCCAGCTTCCACAGCTCTCTGAGGCAGCAAATTCCACAGGTTTACAACCCTCTGAGAGAAGAAATTCCTCCTCATCTCTGTTTTAAATGGGCAGCCCCTTATTCTAAGATTATGCCCCCTAGTTCTAGTCTCCCCCATCAGTGGAAACATCTTCTCTGCATCCACCTTGTCAAGCCCCCTCATAATCTTATATGTTTCGATAAGATCACCTCTCATGCTTCTGAATTCCAATGAGTAGAGGCCCAATCTGATGTTGTACAAGCAGTCTGACAGTATAAAGACAGTGGAGGTGCCGAGAGAGGTGGCAGAGAGGTCAAGCTGGGTGTTGTCAGCATGCATGTGGAAGCTGACCTTGTGTCTTTGGATTATATGACCAAGGGGAATTATATGGAGGAGGAAGAGGAGGGGTAAGGATAAATCCTTGAGGGACTCCAGACGTACTGGTGTGTAACTGGAAATCAAAGTCATTGCTGAAGATACTCTAACTATGATTGGATGGGTGAGAGTGGAACCAAGTGATGGCAGTCCAACCGAGCTGGACAACAAAGGCAAGGTATTGGAGGACGGTGTGGTTGACCTTGTCAAAGGTTGCAGAGATGTAAAGGAGGATTTGTGACTTTTTCACTGCTGTGGCAGGGGATTGCAGAGATTCAAGATGGGCATAGGCTTAAGGTCACCATGGCGAACTTTGACCTTTGCGCTGAGCTCAGTACTGGGTCCTAATATAGCCATGTAAACCCAGCATGCAAGCACTCACAGAGGCTGTCAACACCTCTTAAAGGGACACATACACATCTTTCAGATAACTTTGCATTTAAGCTTTTGGACTCATTTTTTATTTTACTGAATTAGTAGCTTGCTGCAACAGATGTTTTTTTTTTAATTAATTCAGGGGATGTGGGCATTGCTGGCAAGGCCAGCATTTATACCCCATCCCTAATTGCCGTTGAGAACATGAGCCGCTTTCTTGATTTTTAAGTAGGAAGTGCTGCTGGATGCTTGCAAGATCTCGGATGCGAAAAGAAGGCCTTTGAAAAGACAGAAAAAGCAGCAAATACTCAGCAGGCCAAACAACATCCATGGAGAGAGAAACAGAGTTCGCATCTCAGGTCAAGATGCCTGACCTGTTGAATATTTCCAGGATTTTATGCTGTCATTTGAGATTTACAGCATCTGCTCGCAGAAGGAAGAGGAGGAAATGGAAGAGGAAACAGAAGAAAGGATGCAACCCAGAGAGCCCCTTTCTGGCTGGGATATCCAGGATGGAATTATCTGCTTGTGGTCCCAGTGACCACAATGGAGTGTATATGGATTTTAGCAAAGCTTTTAATAAGATCTCACATGGCAGACTGGCCACAAAAGTAAAAGCCCATAGGATCCAGGGCAAAGTGGCAAGTTGGATCCAAAATTGGCTCAGAGGCAGGAAGTAAAGGGTAATGGTTGATGGGTGTTTTTTGACTGTTCTGCAGGGCACACTGCTGGATCCCTTGATTTTTGTGGCATATATCAATGACTTGGACCTGAATGTTGAGGGCATGATGAAGAAGTTTGCAGATGACACTAAAATAGGCTGTGTGGTTGAAAGCTGCGGACAGCAGGAAGATATCAATATACTGGTCAGGTGGGCAGAACAGTGGCAAATAGAATTCAATCTGGATAAGTGTGAGATAATGCATTTGGGGAGGTCTAATAAGGCAAGGGAACACACATTAAATGGTATGACACTGAAAAGTATAGAGGAACAAAGGGACCTTAGAGTGCAAGTCCACAGATTCCTGAAGGTAGCCGGTCAAGTGGATAAGGCAGTTAAGAAGGCATATCGAATACTTGCCTTTATTAGTTGAGGCATGGGATACAATTATAAAACGCTGGAGTACTGTGTGCAGTTCTGGTCACCACATTACAGGAAAGATGTAATTGCACTGGAAAGGGTGAAGAGGAGATTTACAAGAATGTTGCCTGGACTGGAGAATTTTGACTATGATGAAAGATTGGAGGTGCTGGGTCTGTTTTCTTTCGAACAGAGGAGGCTGTAACGAACAGGGTGGATAAAGGGGAACCAGTGGATGTGGTGTATTTGGACTTCCAGAAGGCATTTGACAAGGTGCCACATAAAAGGTTACTGCACAAGATAAAAGTTCACAGAGTTGGGGGTAAGAATGGATAGAAGATTGGCTAACAAACTGAAAACAGAGAGCCGGGATAAATGGTTCATTCTCTGGTTGGCAATTAGTAACGAGTGGGGTGCTTCAGGGATCATTGCTGGGACCCCAACTATTTACAATCTATATTAACGACTTGGAAGAAGGGACTGAGTGTAACATAGCCAGGTTTGCTGATGATACAAAGATAGGAGGAAAATCAATGTGTGAGGAGGACATAAAAAATCTGCAAAAGGACATAGACAGGCTAAGTGAGTGGGCAAAAATTTGGCAGATGGAGTATAATGTTGGAAAGTGTGAGGTCATGCACTTTGGCAGAAAAAAAATCAAAGAGCAAGTTATTATTTAAATGGAGAAAGATTGCAAAGTGCTGCAGTACAGCGGGACCTGGGGGTACTTGTGCATGAAACACAAAAGGTACAGCAAATGATCAGGAAGGCCAACGGTATCTTGGCCTTTATTGCAAAGGGGATGGAGTATAAAAGCAGGGAAGTCTTGTTACAGCTGTACAGGCTATTGGTGAGGCCACACCTGGAGTACTGCGTGCAGTTTTGGTTTCCATATTTACGAAAGGATATACTTGCTGTGGAGGCAGTTCAGAGAAGGTTCATCAGGTTGATTCCGGGGTTGAGGGGGTTGATTTATGAGGAAAGGTTGAGTAGATTGGGCCTCTACTCATTGGAATTCAGAAGAATGAGAGGTGATCTTATCGAAATATATAAGATTATGAGGGGGCTTGACAAGGTGGATGCAGAGAGGATGTTTCCACTGATGGGGGAGACTAGAACTAGAGGGCATGATCTTAGAATACGAGGCTGCCCATTTAGAACTGAGATGAGGAGAAATTTCTTCTCTCAGAGGGTTGTGAATCTGTGGAATTCACTGCCTCAGAGAGCTGTGGAAGCTGGGTCATTAAATAAATTTAAGACAGAAATAGACAGTTTCTTAAATGATAAGGGGATAAGGGGTTATGGGGAGCGGGCAGGGAAGTGGAGCTGAGTCCATGATTAGATCAGCCATGATCTTAATGGCAGAGCAGGCTCGAGGGGCTGTATGGCCGACTCCTGCCCCTATTTCTTATGTTCTTATGTTTATGTTCTGAGGGGAGACCTGATTAATTTCTAAATGAAGATTTATCTTCTCGCCATGTTTATTTCATCTAATATTTCACACTCCTCCTCCATGATTGCAATGTCTGCATCACTCCTCTCTTTTGTGAAAACACATGCTGTGTCTCGTGATTGGTACAGAATGTTGGTAGGTGAGGGGGCGGGAGTGGACTCGTGCATTGAGCAGTGAGGGTGGCTAGTGGTGCATTTGGCAGGAGATGGCTTTTGAAGATGCATTCACTGACTTTGACTAGTTGTCTGATTTTAAGAAGCTTCTTTGGGCACTGCAGCTAGGTGATGGAGGCGACACTGCTGGCAGTGACCGCCTCGGAGATCAGGTCCCACACCGCTCTTTCTGGAGGGCCTCCTGGCCCCTATGGGTAGAGGACCTCTCTTGCAGTGTTGACCCCCTGCACAAAGCTGGAGTGCTGCGTGCAGGACCTTGGGTGCCCCTTCCCTGACTTGCTGAGTCATTTGTGTTAGTGCTGATGCACTCTTCCCATTTTTTGAGGTTCGGAAGGGAACTCAGCTATAAGCGCGGAAGACTCCCATTTGGTACTTCTTTTTAATGTTCATTTATTTTTAAGGCAGTAAGAGCTAAAAAATGCATTTTTTCACTTCATTTTAATTTTTATTAATGCCGAAGGCCTTTTAATTTACCACAATTCCTAGCGAACTCCATAATCTCGCTTCGAGAGGCTGTTAGAAGTTGGAACGCTACTTCAGGACGGGAACTTGGACTCCAGGATGGCGTTACACAGTTAGATAGCACTGGGCTAAAAATCTTTAGCCCTAGCGCAAATTTTTCCCTGATAGCACTTTGTCCATTTTCAACGGCCGTTAACTTGAGTTGCCAGTGACACCAATAGCTCTCATGGCGGCCACAAATTTTTCCACCTAAAAGTTTTACTGGAAACAAGGGCGATGGTGAAAGAGTGGCTGAGCAAAAAAAAAAATCAAAGAGTACCAGCAAGCGGGACAATGAGATTAGAATATATAGGTAGAATATGGAGCTATCACCAACATAATAGGCCATATGGTCTCCTATTATTATATACTCAGGATAATGGTTAAATTGCAGTTAAAAACAGCAGTGCTGGATTTGTGATGGATGGCTGTGTAGATAATATATATGTGGTCATTGTGTCGACCAGAAGTAGCAGTCAACCTGGAAGAATTACAGTGATGTTTAAAACATTTGGCGTCATCACATTCCGGTCGACTTTTATTTACCATGCTGACGAGTGCTGACTAGTTTCCAACATTTTGTCAAGGCACACTTGTGTTTATTTTTCAATTTCTTCTTGAGTATTTCATTGATTTTCTTTTCCTGTGTGTTTTTGTTATTTCTTTAAAATTAATACAAATAGCAATGTTCGAAAATAACAGAGAATATATTTCATGTACATTACTGGGCTGTAAAACTATTTTCCAGCCACATAGCAGTGCCTGTAAAATCTCCTCTTAGTTAGAAATCTTTCCAAACAATGATAGCAACCTATTCATGATATACTCTGCCATGAAGGAAGCATGTTTTATATATTTTTGTGGTCATTAATTAGGGATAAGTGCAAATTCAGACAAGAAATTCAAGCAAATCTAAATTTAGTCAGTTCAGTCAAGCTGTGCCAAAATCCTTTGGGCTTAAATAGGATGGGATTCTTTAACACAGCAGAAATTGCACTTTTTCAAATGGAGCTTTATCCTTCTAGCTGATCAAACTTGTGGAAATTAATTTTAATTATCACACGGCCTAGATTCGTTATCTGTAAATATTCCATGTGATACTGAAATATCCTTATTTGGAAATGAGCATTGGCAGAGACAGAATCTCACTATTACAATAGGCCTGAACAGTTTCTTGCATTTCTGTAAATCATGTTTCATTTTGTATCCATCAGTGAGGGCAAAAGACAGAAGGTAGAAACGATTCTGTCATGGGTTGATTTTGCTTGCCTGCACATGGACATTGATTATACTTCTCCCCTTCAACCTTAATTACAGACTTCATATTTTTGCTTATTGGGAGCTTTTTTTATTCGTTGTGGGATGTGGGCATCGCTGACAAGGCCAGCATTTATTGCCCATCCCTAATTGCCCTTGAGGAGGTGGTGGTGAGCTTCCTTCTTGAACTGTTGAAATCCCTATGATGAAGATACTCCCACAGTTAGGGAGGGGTTAGGGAGGGAGTTCCAGGATTTTGACCCAGCAACAATGAAGGAACAGCGATCAATTTCCAAGTCAGAATGGTGTGTGACTTGGAGGGAGACTTGGAGGTGATGGTGTTCTCAGGCACCTGCTGCCTTTGTCCTTCTAGCTCACGGATGGACAATTATTTGGGCTGGAGGGCCACTTAACAAGTTTTGGTGAGCTGTTGAGGGCCGCCCACCAATGTTCCACTAATTGTGTGGTCTCGCGCAGGCCGCTCCCCAGCTCCTGCTGCTGGAAGTGTTACTGCACATGTGCGGCTGCATAGTGGCTGGCCAGACAGCAAATTTAAAGGAACCACCCATGAAAAAAAAGAGGGAACATTGCATAAACATAAACATTGCATAAACATAAATTCAGATAGTAGTCAGATGCTACCTTACCTATACAACATGTATTCGATACTGCTTAGAAAGGAATCAAAGATAAAAGTTGAAAATGTTGCAGTATCTTCTGGTCTCTGTAAATCAGTGCTGTGAAATAGAACTGTACCTTCTTTAGAGCCTGTGTCAGAATCAATGTCCCACCACAGTCATCCTTATGTCCCACTGCAAAGATTACTAATGCCGTCCCAATTTGTGCCAGGTAATAACTCCCCTGCCGTCGTACTCTGGATACCAGGAGAGGAAAGGTTCAGCGGTATTTCTTCGCTCAAAAAGAGTTGTGGAGATGAGCAGCCTTGACTCCACTCTAAATTGGATGGGGCATATTCTAGTATGTAGTGCATTCTGGTATGGACATCTGCCATTGTGGCCCAGAATCACGGAACGGATCCTTTTAAGATCGGGCCAGGGAGAATCGCTTTTGCGAATTATTAATTTGAATGAAGTATTATTATGTTTTTCCCTTGGCTGTAGTTCGGGTCTGTCCCTGACCCATGAGAAGTGAAAGTGGATAGATAAATGTGCAGCTCAAGCTCCGGATCGCATTCTATTTCTGTCCCATCCAGCGGGCCGTACAGAATGACCTGGTGGGCCGGATATGGCCCACGTGCCGTATTTTGCCCACTACTGTTCTAGGTAGTAGAAGTCGTGAGTTCGGGAAGTGCTGTCGAAGAAGCCTTGGCGAGTTGCTGCAGTGCATCTTGTAAATGGTACACACTGCAGCCACAGTGCGCCAGTGGTGGAGGGAATGCCAATCAAGCGGGCTGCTTTGTCCTGGATGGTATTGAGCTTCTTGTGTGTTGTTGGAGCTGCACTCATCCAGCTTTCCAAACTTTCAAATGGACTCATTCACCGGAAACACTTGGACCAAATCAAACTCAGATTCACGGACTATCTTGAGCAACCCACCTTGGACCCTACATTTTTGTATCCCACAACATACACATCAGTGGCAACCGGCACCACAGTTGACGACGAAGCAGAACCCATCATCCACAGCAGCCCTGCAGGGCCCAACACACCAGGCAGCCCAGCAAGGCCAGCTGCACAGCAGCCCAGCGAGGGCCCAACAAATGATTCAACAACACCAGCCTTCACATTGAGATGATCAACCAGGGCAACAAGGGCCCCAGATCGACTCACATTGTAAATAGTTACACTATTGACTTTGGAGGAGAGTTGTTGTATATGTGGACTTGTATTTACTCTGTACAGCCACCAGAGGGCTCATCCCCTGGAGTCCCAAGGGATCCCATAATCCCTTCACAGGTTGGAGATGCACTCTGGAGACCTGCAATAAAAGACTACGGTCACACTTTAATTTGAACTCATAGTGTTCAGTCTGACTCTTTCTCCATACACAACACAGCCAAGTGGAGAGTATTCCATCGCACTCTGACTTGTGCCTTGTAGATGGTGCAAAGTATTTGGAGAGTCAGGAGGTGAGACACTCACTGCAGAATACCCAGCTTCTGACCTGCTCTTGTGGCCACAGTATTTATGTGACTGGTCCAGTTAAATTTCTGGTCATTGGTAACCCCCTGGATGTTGATGGTGGGGTATTTGGTGATGGTAATGCCATTGAATGTCAAGGGGCGGTGGTTAGACTCTTGCTTGCTGGAAATAGTAATTGCCTGGAAATTGTGTGGCACGAATGTTATTGCCATTTATCAGCCCAAGTCTGACTGTCGTCCAGGTCTTGCTGCATGGACTGCCTCATTATGAGGAGTTTTGAATGGAACTGAACACTGCAATCATCAGTGAACATTCCCACTTCTGACCTTATGACAGAGGGAAAGTCATTGATGAAATAGCTGAAGATGGTTGGGCCTAGGACACTGCCCTGAAGAACTCCTGCAGCGATATACTGGGGCTGAGATGATCGACCTCCAACTACCACAACTATCTTCCTTTGTGCAAGGCATGACTCCAGTCAGTGGAGAGTTTTCCCCTGAATCTCATTAACTTCAATTTTACGAGGGCTCCTTGATGCCACACTCTGTTAAATGCTACCTTTATGTCAAGGGCAATCACGTCCACTTCATCTCTGGAATTCAGATCTTTTGTCCATGTTTGGACTAAGGCTGAAATGAGGCTTGGAGCTGAGTGGTCCTGGCGAACCCAAACTGAGCATCAGTGAGCATGTTATTGGTGAGTAAGTGCTGCATGCTAGCATTGTCGACAACACCTTCCATCACTTTGCTGATGATTGAGAGTAGACTGATGGTCTACTCTCTTGGATGGATTGGATTTGTCCTGCTTTTTGTGGAAAGCTCATACCTGGGCAGTTTTTCACATTGTCGGGTAGATGCCAGTGTTGTAGCTGTACTGGAACAGCTTGGTAGTGTTAGTAAATATTGTAAAAAATATATACACTTTAGGGACTCCCAGAAGCAATAAAACATCAATTTCTACATTCTGACCACTTGAATACAGATTGGATAGTGCACTGAAGATATTGGGATAGATTTTCACCCCGAGTGGACTTTGGGTGGCTGACCAGCAGAATGCGGCTGCTAGCCGCTTGGTGTCCCAGTGGGAGACCCAGTCTATTTTGGGGGGCGAGGTTTCATTTGCATTAGGCCAGCGGGATCGAGTCGGGAGATCGAGTGATCCGGGGCATCCCACCGGCTCTGGGCAACCGCAATATCGGGTGGCCCAGCCAGCCTCCAAGCCGCAGGAAGGTAGTTCTCCCAGGAGAGGGGCAGAGAAGCTGAGCAACAGAGGCCCAGACGGGTTTTTTAGAATCTGGAGTAGCACTCCTGGTCCTTCTGGCTACATAAAAATGAAGAGGAATTTATCTTCAGGATCCTCTTTGGCATGGTGCACAGTCCTCCCAGTTTAGACCAATAATGACAAGCGGGGTCCTAAGACTCTGGTTAGCTTTTAAATGGGCCCACTGCCTGACTCAGGGGACCGATCCTAACACCCAGCAGTAGGCCAAGAGGAATATTGTCATAGCTACAGCGATGACAGCAACTGGATGGTAGGTCATTGCCCACCATTTTCGAGGTATTACCACCCCGTTTCCGCTGGGCTGAAGCCTGAAAATTCAGCCAATCATCTTGTTATTTCAATTCTCAAGTTACAAAAGCAGTCGAGTTGCCACCCATTCCATTGTTATCTTAAAACTCCAGAGAAGAAAAGCTTTCCTCCCATGTCAACAGTAAAAATACTAGTTCTTCAATGGTCTTTTAAGAGAGTAGACTTTCGATTCATGCGTCACTAGAATTTCTATTAGCAATGTTAAAATATTATTGCAGAATGTCCTATGAAAATCATAAATCATAAAAACATTAAACTGTACCACCAATTCTTCTAGTCCAGTTATCCTTCCTACTTTATCCTCATGCTGTTACCTTACTACTCTAGTTAACTGAGGCTGATAGTGTTATTGCTACATTTTCAGCCAGCTAAGTCCAGTTGTGCTGGTGTCAGATTTCCAGCTAACTTATTAAACCTTATTCCCTTAAGCGTACTTTTGATACCATCTCTCCAGCTACATTTCGACTGTGCTTTTTTTTTCTTGGTGAATTAACATCAGCTATCAAACAATTAGAGGAATGATGGGCTTCAGAGACTGATGAATGATTCAAGCAATGGACCCTGAAAATCAATGGAGAGAAACATCCTGGCATAAGTGTCACAGTCATGATCAGGGACTAACTACCAGATGGGCCCTCACTTCTGCTGTTTGGTGAGTAGGTATGCTTGGTGTCACCAGGGGTACCTCTGGTGACCCTACATCAGGTTTCTCTGAGGGCTGGGAAAGCAGTAGCTCCTGATGGAGGGAGTTCTCACCCCCGCGCAAAGTACCCAGGCCCTGGCCCAATTGCAGCCCTTTTGCAGATTCCCACAGAAATTACAGTGGAAATATGTTGAAAGGCCTGCGGATTTCTGGAATCTTGAAAGAAAATCTTCCAATTTAGACCTTTCTCTTCTACTCCTTGCTGAGATATTGCTCTACAAACAGCAGACAACTTGTCTCAGTGGCCATTCTTTGTGTGTGAGCTGAGACAGTTTCTGATTCTCATGGGACGACTGATGAACGGAGTCAAGTTTGATTCAGTCCTTACCCAACATCTACAGCAATAGAGTTGACCCTTAACTACCCTCTGAAATGGTCTAGCAAGCTATTCCATTGTATCAAACCAGTACAAAAAATACAAGAATAAAACTGGACGGACCACTAGACATCAATCTAGGCATCGGATTCAGACATGACAAATGCACACCCAGCCCAGCCGACCCTGCAAGGTGCTCCTTTCTAACATCTGGGGACATGTGCAAAAATTGGGAGCGCTATCACACAGACTAGTCAAGCAACAGCCTGGCATTTTTTTTATTCATTCATGGGATGTGGGCATCGCTGGCAAAGCCAGCATTCATTGCCCATCCCTAATTGACTCTGAGAAGGTGATGGTGAGCCACCTTCTTGAACCATTGCAGTCCTTGTTGTGAAGGTGCTCTCACAGTGCTGTTAGGGAGGGAATTCCATGATTTTAACCCAGCAATGATGAAGGAACAGCGATATATTTCCAAGTCAGGTTAATGTGCAGCTTGGAGGGGAACTTGCAGGTGGTGGAGTTCCCATGTGCATGTTACCCTTGTAATTCTAGGCAGTCGAGGTCGCAGCTTTGGGAGATGCTGTCAAAGGAGCTTTGGCTGCAGTGCATCTTGTAGATGGTACATACTGCAGCCACGGTGTGCCGGTGATGGAGGGAGTGAATGTTTAAGGTGGTGGATGGGGTGCCAATCAAGCAGGGTACTTTGCCCTGGATGTTGTCAAGCTTCTTGAGTGTTGTTAGAGCTACACTCATCCAGGCAAGTGAAGAGTATTCCATCACACTCCTGACTTGTGCCTTGTAGATGATGGAAAGGCTTTGGGGAGTCAGCTGGTCAGTGGGTAAGTGCCATTTGATAGCATTGTCGACAACACTTTCCATCACTTTGCTGATGATTGAGAGTAAGCTGATGGGGCACTGATCGGCCAGACTTGATTCATCCTGCTTCTTTTGGACAGGACATAGCTGGACAATTTTACACTTAGTTGGATAGATGCCAGTGTTGTAGCTGTGCTGGAACAGCTTAGTTAGAGGCACGGTTAGATCTGGAGCACAAGTCTTCAGTGCTACAGCCGGGATGTTGTTGGGCTCCATAGCCTTTGCTGTATCCCGTGTGATATCACATGGAGTGAATCGAATTGGCTGAAGACTGACATCTGTGAAGGTAGGGACTTTGGGACCAGAGGTCACACACCTGGCCCATCTAGCTGAAAATCCACTTGCTCAGCACCCCATCCGCAACATTAAACTTTCACTCCCTTCACCACTGGCACAACGTGGCTACAATGTGTACAATCTACAAACTGCACTGCAGCAATTCACCAAGGCTTCTTCAACAGCACCTCCCAAGTCCATGACCTCTAGCACCGAGTCATCATCTTCATCATCATCATAGGCAGTCCCTCGAAACGAGGATGACTTGCTTCCACGCCAAAAAAAGGATGAGTTCACAGGTGTTTCGAATGAAGAACCCGAATTACATCCTGAAGGGTGGAAGATGCCTGTGCGTGGATTTTTTTAATGTGTGGTGGCTGTTGCACACCAGTCACCACACGGGCTTGACAGAGCTAGATCTTGGTCCAATGCCAAGGATTACCCAAGACAACTGGAGACCTGCTCTGCTGCACGGACCTACTGCGCGCACACATCACAGTGTGGGCTGGCCCGTGCTGCCCCAGGGCCCCTGGCCCCGAAGTCACGCCTCCCCTGAGCCCTGATCACATTCCTCCACAGTCTCTCACAGCTCCTTTGCCCCGATCTCGCCGCTCCTGCTGCATGTGCCCATGCTCCAATCATCCACCTGGACCTTGCTGATGTCACTCTCCGCTGCTGTTGCTCTCCTGCACCAGCTCGCGCTGTACCCTGTACTGGTATGCCTCCACACTGCTCCAGGCCGCTGCTCACTGCTCCTTTAATGGCCCAAACCTGCCGCTGATGGTTTCTCGTAGGTCGGGGCCTACTATCACCTAGTAGGACAAGGGCAGCAGATGCATGGGAAAACCACCACCTGCAAATTCCCTTCCAAGTCACACACCATCTTGACTTGGAAATATATTATCATTCCTTCATTGTTGCTGGATCTTAATCCTGGAACTCAGTACCGGCACTTTGGGAGTACCTTCGCCACATGACTGCAGTGGTTCAAGAACATAGGAACAGGAGTAGACCATTTAGCTCCTTGAGCCTGTTCTGCCATTCAATGAGATCATGGTTGAGTTGTGACCTAACTCCATATAGCTCACCACCACCTTGTCAAGGATAATTACGGATGGGCAATAATAGCTGGCATTTGTGACGTCACATCCTGGGAATGAATACATAAATAAAAACCCACATGCTGCTGGATACTGAGAAGCCTGGCTGATTTTCTTCTGCTGAACATAAGGACTGAGGAGAACTCTGTTTCCTCAACCACTGCCCAGGGCGAGATCAACTAATACAGCATTGACTAAGATCAAAGCTCTACTCAGTGAATAAACTTGCTGGGGCTGAAATTGCCCTCTGCCCCAAACGGGGCACACTTACTATTTTTTAATTTTATTTTCTCCGCCCCAATCCAGCTGCTGCAGGGTGAAAGTGTCATTGGCTTGGGTCAGCCACCGCTCCAAGTTGTCAGCGCCGCGCTGATGATGTCAACGTGTGGCTGATGATATCAGCGCGACGCGGACATGCCACGTCATGCTGACGCGCCACAACGTCTCTCCCCTCAGTACTGCACTGCAATATATCTTGTAGTGAGCTCTGCAGCTACTCTAGTGGCACCGACTGGGACACCAGGGAGGGTTTCGGCCAGGCCAGCGGTCCGGTACCCAAGAGAGGGTGCCAGGCTGCCTGTTGGTGGCCCGGCCGAACCCGTGGCTGCTGTTGATGGGCCAACTTCGGAGTCAGCCGACAATTAAAATAAAATGGCGGCCACAGCAGTGCGCACTCCCCTTTAAGGGCGGACGCACACCCAGCCACAAGAAGCTTCCCACTGGGGAAAGCTGTCGGGGGCACCGATTGGCGGCCAATCCACTCCCGCGGGGCAATTTCCCACGCGAGGCAGAAAGGGGGTCGCCGCCGGTCAGTGAGGGGTCAGCGCATGCCCGACAGGGTGGGAAGACAGCCGGGCAGTCCTGTACACCACTCCAAAAATAAAGGAGGGCAATTTAGAAAATGTCGGCTCCTCTCCACCAACCGAGCGGTGATTGCTTTCCGCATCGTTGCCAACCCTTTCCGAGGGGCAATTTTGGCTCTGCTGAGTCATGGTTGGAATGCTAGTGTCTATTTGAGTGGTGAATACCATTTTAACATAAATACGTTTGTATGTCAGGTAGTTTATTCATTTAAATTTAGTATGCATGTTTGACTTTATATCAGATTTTATCTTAATAGTAGATATAAAAGCAATTGTAGGACATTTGAACTGATTACTGGTCGATGGAAAAAGTTGAAGTGTGTTAGTTGTTTCATTTGTTTTCAAGTTGAAGTGCCTAGCTAATTATCACAATCTACAGTCATAGATGTTGTGATGGACACTGGCTGCAAGACTGCTTTAGTAGAGATGTTATAGAATCATAAAATCACAGAAAAGACAATTTGGGCCATCATATCTATGCCGGCTCTTTCAAAGAATACTCCAGTTAGTCCCACTCCCTCACTTGTTTATCATGTCCCTGCAATTTTTTTCTCCTTCAAGTATTTATCTGATTCCCTTTTGAAAGTATTGTGTCTGTAAGCACTCTAGTAATGACTCCACGAGGCAAGGTATTGTACTTGAACTGTGCTGACCTTCGTCCATTTATTGCAGCTCCTGAGTGAGGGTACAGTATGATGAGCACCCTTTTATACCTAGTTACCTGTTGTGTACAGGTGACCCCTAGGTCTCCAACAGTTGCACCCTCTGGTGGTACAAATATAGTGTATACAGTGTGAAGATACATCCAGTAGTCTTATGTAACGGTACATTGAGTGTACAGGGTATATACTTAAGTTGTACATGCACAACATCACTCACTCCTAAGTCTTGTGCCACTGGCCTTTGCATTGTGTGCTCTGACCCTAGACTTGAGTGCCCAAAGCCCTTGCACCTTGTCTATGCTTTGGCTTGGCTCTCTCCCTGTTGACCCCAAGTCCTTATTGCTACAACATTGGAAAATGGTCAGCAGTGGATGGTTAGAGGTTGCAGTGGGGGTTGAGTGGGTTCCATGTGTGTCCATGGCTACATACATCAATTCCCCCCCCCCCCCCCACATACATAGACCATGTGTGTGGCTCAACACTTGCTTGCGCATACAGGTACAGAAGGAAAAAATAATACATAGGATTAATTATATCACTGTTTTGGGTTTTGCAGTATTGGAACAAGTACATTTTACAGGTAAGGTACATACGTGGTATCAGTCTTGCCCCTGTGTTGTGTAGGTGTAGGTGGGTGAGGACGCTAGTTCCAGAGTAACCGGACTGTGTCCAGGTTGTCTGATGGCGGCGCTGCGCCCCCTGCCAGCTGGGGTGGGCTCGGATCGCTCACCTGGCTGAGCCTCAGGGCCTTTGCCATTGCCTAGTTGTGGGCAGAGCCACAGGAATGCGTGGCCTCCCTGTCCTCCTTTGAGGGCTGCAGTGTCTCCCTGTTGCCCTTCAGCGACGGTGGGAGCCTGGTCATCCCAGGTCCCGTTGGGAGGGCTGGAGGGTGCTAGCCTCTGGCTCCTAGTACTGACCCTGATGACCAGAGAGGTAGAGCCGATCAGGGGCAGGGTACCGGTAGTGGTGCCTTTGCCGTCCGCTGATCGCTGGCCCTGCAGCTGGTATGCTCCCTCCATGTGTGGCCACGCTCCCTGGGGCATTGTATTGGTCCTGGAGGCATAGGTTACATGATCGGGTAGCCCGCTGGACCTGGGTGCTTCCGACGGGAGGTTGCCCTTGGTTTTGTCGGCGTACATGTAGAACCCGGCATCGCACATCATTTCTTCATTTACTGTCATAATACATTGGTTCCGACCGCAATCGCCCGACTCGACACGGTTAGTTACAGTTACATACTTGCATTTGTCAATTACACCTTTTCCATGTGTACTACCGGCATCGCTATACAAAGTTACGTTTACGTACTTGCATTTGTCAATTACATCTTTTCCATGTGTACTACCGGCATCGCTATACAAAGTTACGTTTACGTACTTGCATTTGTCAATTACATCTTTTCCATGTGTACTACCGGCATCGCTGTATAAAGAGTGGAACTGTCCCTTTAATTGTGATGGGTTGCCGGTCTCCTTTAAGAGGGCCTTGCAATCTTCATCTCAATCCGGTTTGCTGCTCGTCATCACGCGTTGCTCCCTCAACGCTGCCCCTCGTGGTCTGGCCGCTGTCACTTTTACTTCAGGCGCTTCACCTCGTGGTGCGGGCGCCATCTTCTTTCTCTCCACGAGGTAGGCTGCGGTGATCCTTTTCTCCCCAGGTTCTGCCACGGAAACAGGGAAGTTACCTTCTGCGCGATTTTCTTTCTCCCGAGTCCTACCACTGGATCCTGGAAGGTGAGGTCAGGTCATTTGGGCTGGATCATCTCACCGTTGGATTGAACGGTCTGTATCGTCTCCACGCAGTCACGTTGGGCAGTTGGTTTTTCAGGTGTTGTGCTGGATCCAAATTTGGGGCCGCGTAGGACGTCAATCACCAGGTCCTGGAGGTTTTCCCCGCTCCAACGGATTTGTTTCATCCATCTTCTTCCTAGCAGCATTGAACCATCACCAGCAACGATCCACAAAGGTAACTTGTGCATCACGCCGCCATGGAACACCTGGACATCCATGCTGCCAATGACTGGGGGATGGTGTCGTTTGTGTAGGTGAGCAGCTTCACTTGGATCGGGATCATTTTAGGTCGTTCAACTGGATTGTCCCAGAGTTTCTCAAAGGCCGCCTGATTCATCAGCGATTGGCTCACTCCTGTGTCCACCTCCATCGAGACTGGAACACCTTTGATTTCAAATTCCATTTTCAACGAGGAACTCTCGGTGGAGCAGGTAAACACTCCATACACCTCTTTGTGGGGCTGAGCTGCCTCATGGACTCTTCATCATCGCTGGAGTTCGGATAATCGGCCAACTCTTCAGCGACTCGGTGAATAAAATTTCTCCTGCACATTCGCTGTAGGTAGCCCTTCGTGTTATAGCCTTTACAAGTATAGTCTTTGTAGCAGCACTGGTGGGCCCCGTGATTTCCTCCACAGCGCCAGCATGGGGTTGGCCGGTTGGCCCCATGTAGTGGACTCAGGGTTGTGGGACTTGGGGTTCTGTTCTCTCTACCCTGAGAGAGACCGCTTGCAGCAGCCTGGCCTTTAAAAGGCGGCAGTCGGTTCACAGTACTTGCCGGTTTAGAGTCTTGGGGGTGAGTCATCCGCTTGGAATCGCAGGCCGAGGCCATGAACACTTGGCTCACGTTAATTGCCTTCTGCAGGGTGACCGTGGTGTCCGCAGAAAGCAGCCTGAGGAGAAGGCCCTCATGGCCGATTTCAATAACAAAGATGTCCCTCAGCATTTCGGTGAGGTGGGTCGCCAAAATCACACGGTGCAGCCAATCGTCTGAGGTCTGCAGCATATTTTGTGATTTCTTGGCCTTCGGGCCGCCGGTGTGTGTAGAACCAGTGTCTGGCTGTGAGGATGCTCTCTTTAGGTTTGAGATGTTCCTGTATCAGCGTTACGAGCTCCGTATATGTTTTGGTTGTTGTCTTCTCTGGGGCTAGTAAGTCCCTGACGAGGCCATAGACGGTGGGTCCACAATTGCTGAGCGAGATGGCTCTGCGCTTATTAGCCAGCGAGGTCGGTGTGTCTCCCGCCAGGTCGTTCGCAATAAAGAAGTGTTCAAGCCTTTCCACAAAGGCTTCCCAATCTTCCCCCTCAGCGAATTATTGAAAGTTGCTAAGGTTAGCCATTTTTCGCGTGGAAATTCGTAATCTCGTCGCCAATTATTGTGTCTGTAAGCACTCCAGGAGGTAAGGTATTGTACTTGAACTGTGGTGACCTTAGTCCATTTATTACAGCACCTGGTGAGCTCCCTTTTATACCTGGTTACCTGTAGTGTACAGGTGAACCCCAGGTCTCCACCAGTTGCGCCCTCTGGTGGTATAAGCATAGTGTATACAGTGTGAAGATATATTCAGTAGTCTTATGTAACTGTACATTGAGTGTATGTATATACTTAAGTTATACATACACAACGGAAAGCTACTATTGAATCTGCATCCACCACCCTATCGGGCTTTAGTATTCTATGGCCTAGAAATTGGATAACGTGAAAAAAACGGCATGGGGACAGCGATACGTGATATGCCTCTGCCCGTTCCAGTTGCCCAAAATTCTGACCATATGAATTTGCCTTTCCAAATGCTAACCTCCCATTGCGTGAAAAAGCTTTTCATCATGTCCCCTCTGGTTCTTTTGCTGATCGACTTAAATATGCGCCCTCTAGTTATTGACCCTTCAGCCATTGGAAACTGTTATCTAAACCCTTCAAGATTTTAAACACCTCTATCAAATCCCCTCTTGGACTTCTCTGCTCTAAGGAGAACACCCCCAGCTTCTCCAGTCTATCCACGTGACTGTAATCCCTTATCCCTGGAACCATTCTAGTAAATCTCTTCTGTTCCCTCTCCAAAGTCTTCACGTCCTTCCTAAAGTGTGATGCCCAGACACAATACTTCAGCTGGGGCCGAACTAGTGTTTTATAGAGGTTTAGCATAACTTCCTGGCCTTTGTACTTTATGGCCTAGAAATTGGATAACGTGAAGAAAACAGGCACGGGGACATCGATGCTAGACATGCCTGTTCCAGTCGCCCAAATTTCTGACCATATGAATTTTCCTTTATCCACCTGTGATCCAGCAGTTTAGCATCAGTACAAAACTAAAATTACTTTGCATCAGCACTAAACTTGTACTCTAAATGAACCTCCCTTCCCCCCAGGTGTCAGCCATAACTCAGTGGTAGCACTCTTGCCTCTGAGTCAGAACATTATGGTTTCAAGTCCCACTCTAAAGACTTGAGCAGATAACCTAGGTTGACACTGCAGTGCAGTACTAAGATGGTGCTGAAGTGTCCGAATTGACACAGTGTGCCCATCCTGCATATTCAAATGACCCTGCCCCCTAACTGGGGACGGGTCTTGATCTGACTGCTTGTGTGGACTTGGATTGCTCCAACAGTTTCTGCCGGTTGAGGAACCATACAGGAATATCTAGGTCTAAGAAATAAAAAGAAAGACCTTGTATATATATAGTGCCTTTCACGACCTCTAACTGCACTGTCGGAGGTGCTGTCTTTTAGAAGAGAAGTTAAATGGAGGCCCTGTCTCCCCTCTTATATGAACGTAAAAAGTCCCATGGCACTATTTAAGGAAGAGAAGTGGAATTTTTCCCAGTGCTCTGGCTAATATTTATCCCTTAACCAACAAAGCTGATTATCTGGTCATTATGTCATCATTGTTTGTGGGTCTTGGCTGTGTGTATATCGGCTGTCACATTTCCTACATTACAACTGTGACAACAATTTTTTAAAAGTACTTTATTGGCTGTAAAGCGCATTGGGACATCCTGAGGTCGTGAAAGGCACTATATATATACAAGGTCTTTCTTTTTATTTCTTAGACCTAGATATTCCTGTATGGTTCCTCAACCGGCAGAAACTGTTGGAGCAATCCAAGTCCACACAAGCAGTCAGATCAAGACCCGTCCCCAGTTAGGGGGCAGGGTCATTTGAATATGCAGGATGGGCACACTGTGTCAATTCGGACACTTCAGCACCATCTTCCCCATCTGCACACCTGAAACAAAGTGGCCCACAGCCACTCTCCCACTATCCCTGACTATGTCGACCCTGCGATCCCTCCCCAAGACCGATCCCTCGCATCTGAGGCCTACCCGCAGCCAGCCAGCCAGCCTCTCAATCTGGCTGCGGCGGGCAGAAATCCGAGGCCTCACATTCAAATCAGGCCCTGCCATTAATGCCGGCAGGGCCTGCAGTAAATCCGGTCTCCTGGGTTTCCCACCTGCCTTGGAGGCCCCCTCCCACCTCCCAATTTGCCTCCCTTGAAAAAATTGCAGCCGATACTTCTAAAGACAAAAAAAATCTGTCCCACAAATGATGTGGTTTTAAACTTATTCTGGGCTAACCTAAATTCCATACATTTTGGAAGGCATTTAGTAACGATGACCTAGCTGAAATATGTCTAACACCCATATTCTTTTGTTTACTTGCTAGAGAACAGCTGCAGGATTTATTCACCTCTAGACTGTACCCCTGATCATTATTAACTTCTTACTACACTAATAACGGATTCTTTGACAAATCTTTTCCAATGTTAGAAATAGTAAGGAAAAATAGAATGCTAATTATCGTAGCAGTTGGACAAGCGAAGGCCTAATTTAAATAACAAAGTCACGGTCCAATGCGAGGAGACTAAGAGTTGGACAGTCTCGGACTCGCCAGTGAAAGTTGGTGGCTGGCAGCTCAGGTAAATGTGAAAACATATTTTTTAATGATTCCTTGTGAACCAGGAGGAGCAAGCAACCGTGGGCATCCCCTGCCTGGACTTCCCCTCCACCACCCTATCTGGCCCAGTCTCCTGGCCACAATTGTTCCTGACCCCTCTGGCTTGATTTACATTGCTGGGGGCCGTTTTTGTGGATCCTGGGCAGCGACTTCCTACCTCGAGATTTCCCACACCCGTCTATGGCCTCCATCCATTGCCATCAGTTGCGTGTGGAAATCACCATCAGGAGCAAATAAGGCTCGGAGTTAAACCCTCCTGGGCCTCACCCTCCGAAGGACCAGATGGATCTCTTGCAGCTCTAGAACCGGACCCGCAATTCTCGCCCTGAGTTAAAATCGACCCTGCTGACTTTTGAGCTGCTCCGAATTGGAGACATAATTTACGGCAAGAAAATAAAATATTACAATACTGCAATTGGCATTAATTACTCCGTGTTTTGGCACTGGGTTCTACAGTGATTCTTCAAACTGATCTGTTTCTGTTCTATTTAAGACCATCATGATTGTGAACCATTCCATGGCTATTGGTGTCAATCAAAACTTTGCAACAACATAAAGTAAAATAAAAATACAAAATACTGAAAGGACGTAGCAGATCAGCCAGCATCTGAAAAAGATAGGTTGGTATTTCAGGCATGGCACCTGAAATGTTACCTTGCTCTTTCAGATATTGATTTATAGATTTCCTGTGTTCACCGATTTTTTCTTTTAATTGCTATTTCTTTAATGTATCTGTATAATACGCTGATTTTGTAGTTTGATCTATCAGCATCAATACTGACCTTTTTGCAGTATTGTTTCCAATCACTCTTAGTAACCAGCCCATAGCTAGTGAAGCCCATATTCCCCGCATGAAAATGTAGTATTACATATTCCTAACTCTGCAGTGTTAAATGTCACCTCTGCTTTTTTTTACATGCATCATCAATGCTGACTTATGGTACCCTTCTTGCTTTACTGCCTTTCTTATTTTTAGAGCACCACTATTACTAGACAGTTCAGTCCATTAAGCTCCTGATTATCAGAGATTGGCACTCTAAGTTGCTCTCTCACATGGAGAACACACAGCTGTCAACATCCATTTTCCAATCTTTGTGAGATGTTCCAGTAATTAGACAGTTGGCATAGCTATTGCAGGCAAAGGTGCTAACATGGTGCACAGTGCATAATACCCTGGAGAAACAGAATAATCTGTGACCAAGATCATTGAAATAGGATTTCTGAACATTTCTATTATCTAGTGAAAGCCTGAAAACAGCTGAGACAGCTACCAAAATTAATCGAAAGTATTATACCCTGTCCCCCACCAAATATAGGACGTGTAACAACAAATAAGCTCTATACGTTTCCTGTTGGAGCATATAAGTGAATAAAAAAATATGTTTTTAATTTGAAACCCTGGCAAAGGGATTCTTGCTTTTGGCACTCCAGGGGAAGGAACAACACTGATTTAGTTGCTGAAGGTTTTGTTCACTAATGGAAGGAAATTGGATCCTGAGAAAAAATTAAATATAAATAAAGGAATTAAATGTTGTCCTTTTTGAATATGGATAATATATTAGCCTGTTTCCAATCTATTAGAACTCCCTAATGTCCACCGACTCCTTCATAAAGTTGGCAGTGCCTCAAAAATTTCCTCACCTGTCTCTCTGAACACTGAGACAAATACCATCTAAACCTCAGAATGTAGTTGTTTGAAGCTCTTTCAGCTTATCAACAGCTTCCATCTTATATAAAAATCCTGAATTTTATTTTGGTATTCTTTTTTGGAGGGATTTCTTTTGTGACTACTTGGAGAAGAAAAATTACTCAGAAAAATTACCATCTTGTGCTTATCATTAGTTTCAAGCTAATTTGTTAAATTTCTTAAATTTGTTAAATTTCTCATCTCTTCTATGACAGTCTCCTTGTTATTCTTGTACTGAAAGAAGTTTTAAGCATTATATTTTGCCTCTGCAAGCCACGCTTCATTCTAGGCCTTTGCTTTTCTTTTCAACCTTTTGATGTGTTTCTGCATGATCTTATATTCATCTCAGTGAACACTTTCCCCTCCTTCCCTGTAAGAACCGTAGAGGTTACTTTTCCTCTTTATTTCACTTTTAATTTTCTAATCCATTTAATGTCACATTCGCCTGGAATTTGCAGTCAGCACCAAAGCAAATGCGTTCGCCACTGGCCCTGAAGAAAGCTGCCTTTGAAAGGCAAGAAGTATGGCTTTTTAGATGCGCAAGTGATTTCAGTGCAGTTTTGTGGGGAATCCTTAGTGCGATCTGCTGTGACATTAACAAGCTGTCAAAGCAGCCAATCAACACCATGGAATAAAGGGGACAGTGGCAGAATGGATAAGAAATTGGCTAAGTGACAGGAAACAGAGACTAGTGGTGAACGGTTGTTTTTCGGACTGGAGGAAGGTATACAGTGGTGTTCCCCAGGGGTCGGTACTGGGACCACTGCTTTTCTTGATATATATTAACAACTTGGATATGGGTGTACACAGCATAATTTCAAAATTTGCAGATGACACAAAACTTGGAAGTATAATGAACAGTTAGGAGGATAGTTACAGACTTCAAGAGGACATAGACAGGCTGGTGGAATCGGCGGACAGTGGCAGATGAAATTTAATGCAGAAAGCTGCGAAGTGATACATTTTGGTACAAAGAATGAGGAGAGGAAATATAAACTAAAGGGAACAATCCTAAAGGGGGTGCATGAACAGAGAGACCGAGGAATATATGTGCACAAATCATTGAAGGTGGCAGGGCAGGTTGAGAAAGTGGTTCTGGGCTTCATGAATAGAGGTAGAGAGTACAAAAGCATGGAATTTATGATGAACCTCTATAAAACACTGGTTTGGCCTCAACTGGAGTATTGTGCCCAATTCTGGGTGCCACACTTTAGGAAGGATGTGAAGGCCTTAGAGAGGGTGCAGAAAAAAATTACGAGAATGATTCCAGGGATGAGGGACTTCAGTTACGTGGATGGGCTGGAGAAGCTGGGGTTGTTCTCCTTAGAGCAGAGAAGGTTGAAAGGAGATTTGATAGAGTTGTTTAAAATCTTGAGGGGTCTGGACAGAGTAGATCGAGAGAATTTGTTCCCATTGGTGGAAGGGTCAAGAACCAGGGAACACAGATTTAAGGTGATTGACAAACATAGAAACATAGAAACATAGAAAATAAGTGCAGGTTTGGCCATTCGGCCCTTCGAGCTTGCACCATCATTCAATATGATCACGGCTGATCATGCACCTCAGTACCCCATACCTGCTTTCTCTCCATACCCCTTGATCCCTTTAGCCATAAAAGCCACATCTAACTCCCTTTTGAATATATCTAATGAATTGGCCTCAACAACTTTCTGTGGTAGAGAATTCCACAGGTTTACAACTCTGAGTGAAGAGGTTTCTCCTCGTCTCAGTCCTAAATGGCTTACCCCTTATCCTTAGACGGTGACCCCTGGATTTGGACTTTCCCAACATCGGGAACATTCTTCCTGCATGTAACCTGTCCAATCCCATCAGAATTTTATATGTTTCTATGAGATCCCCTCTCATTGTTCTAAATTCCAGTGAATATAAGTCTAGTCGATCCAATCTTTCTTCATATGTCAGTCCTGCCATCCCGGAAATCAGTCTGGTGAACCTTCGCTACACTCCCTCAATAGCAAGAATGTCCTTCCTCAGATTAGGAGACCAAAACTGAACACAATATTCAAGGTGTGACCTCACCAAGGCCCTGTACAACAGCAGTAAGACCTCCCTGCTCCTATACTCAAATCCTCTTGCTATGAAGGCCAACATGCCATTTGCCTTCTTCACCGCCTGCTGTATCTGTATGCCAACTTTCAATGACTGAGGTACCATGACACCCAGATCTCATTGCACCTCCCCTTTTACTAATCTGTCACCATTCAGATAATATTCTGCCTTCCTGTTTTTGCCACCAAAGTGAATAACCTCACATTTATCTACATTATACCGCAGATGCCATGTATTTGCCCACTCACCTAACCTGTCCAAGTCACCCTGCAGCCTCTTAGAATCCTCCGCACAGCTCACACTGCCACCCAGATTAGTGTCATCTGCAAACTTGGAGATAATTACATTCAATTCCTTCGTCTAAATCATTAAGGTATATTATAAATAGCTTGGGTCCCAGCACTGAACCTTGCAGTACCCCACTAGTCACTGCCTGCCATTCTGAAAAGGACCCGTTTATTCCTACTCTTTGCTTCCTGTCTGCCAACCAGATCTCTATCCACGTCAGTACATTACCCCCAATACCATGTGCTTTAATTTTGCACAATAATCTCTTTTGTGGGACCTTGTCTAAAGCCTTTTGAAAGTCTAAATACACCACATCCACTGGCTCCCCCTTGTCCACTCTACTAGTTGCATCCTCAAAAAATTCCAGAAGATTTGTCAAGCATGATTTCCTTTTCATAAATCCATGCTGACTTGGACCGATCCTGTCACTGCTGTCCAAATGCGTTGTTATTACATCTTTAATAATTGATTCCATTTTCCCCACCACTGATGTCAGGCTGACCAGTCTATAAGTCCCTGTTTTCTTTCTCCCTCCTTTGTTAAAAAGTGGGGTTACATTAGCTACCCTCCAGTCCATAGGAACTGATCCAGGGTCTATAGAATGTTGGAAAATGACCACCAATTCATCCATTATTTCTAGGGCCACTTCCTTAAGTACTCTGCGATGCAGACTGTCAGGCCCTGAAAATTTATCGGCCTTCAATCCCATCAATTTTCCCAACACAATTTGCTGACTAATAAGGATTTCCTTTAATTCCTACTTCTCGCTAGACCCTCGGTCCTCTAGTATTTCCGGAAGGTTATTTGTGTCTTCCTTCGTGAAGACAGAATCAAAGTATTTGTTCAATTGGTCTGCCATTTCTTTGTTCCCCATTATAATGTGCCTGATTCTGACTGCAAGGGACCCACATTTGTCTTCACTAATCTTTTTCTTTTCACATGTCGTAGAAGCTTTTGCAGTCATGTTTTATGTTTCCTGCAAGCTTACTCTCATGTTCTATTTTCCCCCTCCTAATTAAACCCTTTGTTCTCCTCTGCTGAATTCTAAATTTCTCCCAGTCCTCAGGTTTGCTGCTTTTTTTGGCCACTTTATATGCCTCTTCCTTGGATTTAACGCTATCCCTAACTTCCCTTGTAAGCCATGGTTGAGCCACCTTCCCCTTTTTATTTTTACTCCAGACAGGGATGTACAATTGTTGAAGTTCATCCATGTGATCTTTAAATGTCTGCCATTGCCTATCCACCGTAAACCCTTTAAGTACCATTCGCCAGTCTATCCTAGCCAATTCACGTCTCATATCATCGAAGTTACCTTTCTTTAAGTTCAGGCCTCTAGTCTCTGAATTAACTGTGTCACTCTCCATCTTAATGAAGAATTCTACCATATTATGGTCACTCTTCCCCAAGGGGCCTCGCAAAACAAGATTGCTAATTAATCCTCTCTCATTAAACAACACCCAGTCTAGGATTGCCAGCTCCCTAGTTGGTTCCTCGACATATTGGTCCAGAAAACCTTTTGCTTCTGCCCCCATTTTACTTCCCTCTGTCTCCCTGCATAGGTTCCCATCCCCCTGCCCTATTAGTTTAAATCCTCCCCAGCAGCACTGGCAAACACTCCCGCTAGGACATCGGTTCCAGTCCTGCCCAGGTGCAGACGGTCCGGTTTGAACTGGTCCCACCTCCCCCAGAACCAGTTCCAATATCTCAGGAATTTGAATCCCTCCCTCTTGCACCATTCCGCAAGCCACGTATTCATCTTAACTCTCCTGCTATTTCTACTCTGACTAGCACGTGGCACTGGTAGCAATCCTGAGATTACTTCCTTTGAGAACCAAAGGCGACATAAGAAAAAACTTTATTACACAGTGACTGGTCAGGATCTGGAATGCACTGCCTGAAAGGGTGGTGGAGGCAGATTCAATCACTGCTTTCAAAAGGGAATTGGATAAATACTTGAAAGAAAATAATTTTCAGGGGTTTGGGGAAAGGGCGAGGGAGTGGGACTAGCTGAGGTGCTCTTGCAGAGAGCCAGCATGGGCTCGATGGGCCGAATTGCCATCTTCCGTGCTGTAATCGTTCTATGATTCTATGATTCACATTGCAGAATTCTCTCAGTGAACCAGGAAATGAGAACCTGCATTTATTCTGACTTTTTAAAAAATGTTACAGAGAGCAAAACAAAGATTGTGCTCTCACATGGGAATAATGTAGAACCTCAAAAATCATGAACAAATTATTTTAAAATATTTTATTTTTTAATTCCTTAAGAACTGTAATTTTTATCATAATGGAGGAATTTGACACTCCACAAAATTAAAATTAGTTTTTCAGGGCCACAACATTTGTTTAGCAATCAATACATTGTTAAAACTTCAGTTAGACCTAATCCAACAAGGCCTAACATCTAATGGAGTATTTAACAACAATATTACTGTGGAAAAGCCCAAGGGGGAGAAATTCAGGAGCGCTCCATTTGGGGTGCTAACTTTTAAAAGTTTGAAAAATTAGCACCAGGTGCTAATGTTTTCAAATTTTAAAAAATTTTGCCAGTTGCGCTTAATCAGGTGCTCCATTTCCTTCCTGGAGCGCAATCGGCAGCAAGTGGAGTGGTGAGTGGAGCAGCGCTGCACACCAGGCCGTACAACGTTGCCTCGTTGAAAGGCTCCTTGCCCCCCTTAAAGAGAAGGGCCATCACTGCAGGCTCTGCAAAGAAAAAAAACTTACCTTCTCCACGATGGCAGCTGCGATCCCACCCAATCAGCCTAGCACTCAAACAGAGTGCCGGGCTGATCGATGATGGGCAGGGACCCACGAAAAGACCTGCAAGAGAGAAGGTACATTTTTTTTTGCTTACCTTGCCTTTAAGTATCGCCGTTGAAGCGGCTGGCCACCCGATGCACGCCTTGTGCAGCTGTTGATGTTTTGGCCCAGAAATGCTGCAGGGGACGGAACGTAATTTTGGCTCCAGGGAGCTACCGAGGCGCGCGGATGGCGATGCTGTCACGATCTCTGGGTGAAGGAGATCGGGGCGCAATGCCGTACTGCCGCCGCAAAATTCTCGACGAATTTAGCGGGAGTCGCTGATCTCGGTGCGCCCGGTCACAAACCCATTTACACCTCGTTATCGCCCCACCGGAGGTGCTAACAGGAGGCGCAAAGGAGCCCAATTTTGCTTCTCAAGTTTTCATCAGTTTCATTGATTTCACAGATTGCACTGATTGCCAGCTCTGGGCAGGGGGGAGCGGGGGGGGGGGAGGGGGTGAAGAGGGCAGCAGGTGGGTGATGGGAGGCGGGCACAGCCTAGCCACTGTTGGAGCAGTGTGTGACTGATCACAGCTTCAGGATTTCCATGTTTAGATGCACACGCACAATATCCTGAAGTTGCAGTCTGTTTCAAAGGGGTAATAATGGCAAATGCTGTTAGTTTACTGTTATTACCCACAGCAAATTCCGGCCCGAAGTACTTATAACACAGAAACAGACTATTCGGCCCAACAGGACCATGCCAGTGTATAGGCTCCACCTGAGCCTCCTCCCCCCTTTCTTCATCTTACCCCATCCTTCTATTCCTTTCTCCCTCATAATTTATAATTTCCTCTTAATTGCATCTATGCTATTCGCCGCAATTACTTCTTGTAGTAGCGAATTTCACATTCTGACCACTCTCTGGGTGTGAAATTTCTCCTGAATTCCCTATTGGGTTTATTAGTGACTATCTTATATTTATGGCCCGTAGTACTGGTCTCGGCTACAAGTGGAAACATCTTCCCTATGTCTACCCAATCAAACCCTCCCTAATCTGAAAGACCTCTATCAGGTCATCCCTCAGTCTTCTCTTTTCAAGACGAAAGAACACTAGCCTGTTCAGCCTTTCCTGTTTCCTGATAAGTATATCTTCTCAGTTCCACTACAAATTTTGAAATTGTACTTCCAATTCTCGAGTCCAAATCGTTTATGTAAATGATGAACAATAGAGGTCCCAACACCGATCCTTGTGGAACACCACTTTGAAACATTTGCCAATCTGAGTAAGTATATTTAACTCCTACTTTCTGTTGAATGTTTTGTAGCCAGCTTACTATCCATTTGCTACTCGATCCCTGACTCCATATTTACTTGGAGTTGGTGTACTTGGTCACCGCCTTTGTCCCTTCCGACATGGCATGCTTGGCCAGCTCTCTGGGCAGCAGCAGGCGCACGGCGGTTTGGATCTCCTGGTGCTTGTTGTAATGGACCAAGCGGGAAGCTCACCAACGGATGCATTACAAACCCAATCCACGTCCGGACCGGGATCAAACAGGGCTGCATCATCGCCCCAACCCTCTTCTCAATCTTTCTCGCTGCCATGCTCCAGCTCACACTCAACAAGCTCCCCGCTGGAGTGGAACTAAACTACAGAACCAGTGGGATGTTGTTCAACCTTCGCCATTTCTAGGCCAGGTCCAAGACCACACCAACCTCTGTTGTCGAGCTACAGTACGCAGTTGACACCTGCATCTGCGCACATACAGAGGCTAAACTCCAGGACATAGTAGACGTATTTACTGAGTTGTACGAAAGCATGGGCCTTACGCTAAACATCAGCAAGACAAAGGTCTTCCACCAGCCTGTCCTTACCACACAGCACTGTCCCACAGTCATCAAGATCCAAGGTGTGGCCCTGGACAACGTGGACCACTTCCCATATCTCAGGAGCCTCCTATCAACAAGAGCAGGCATTGATGATGAGATCCAACACTGTCTCCAGTGCGCCAGTCCATCCTTCAGCCACCTGAGGAAAAGAATGTTTGAGTACAGGGGCAGGGAGGTGTTACTACAGTTGTACAGGGCCTTGGTGAGGCCACACCTGGAATATTGTGTACAATTTTGGTCTCCTAACTTGAGGAAGGACATTCTTGCTATTGAGGGAGTGCAGCTAAGGTTCACCAGACTGATTCCCGGGATGGCAGAACTGACATATCAAGAAAGACTGGATCAACTGGGCTTGTATTCACTGGAGTTCAGAAGAATGAGAGAGGATCTCATAGAAACGTTCAAAATTCTGATGGGTTTAGACAGGTTAGATACAGGAAGAATGTTCCTAATGTTGGGGAAGTCCAGAACCAGGGGTCACAGTCTAAGGATAAGGGGTAAGCCATTTAGGACCGAGATGAGGAGAAACTTCTTCAGCCAGAGAGTGGTGAACCTGTGGAATTCTCTACCACAGAAAGTTGTTGAGGCCAATTCACTAAATATAGTCAAAAAGGAGTTATATGTAGTCCTTACTACTAGGGGGATCAAGGGGTATGGCGAGAAAGCAGGAATGGGGTACTGAAGTTGATGTTCAGCCATGAACTCATTGAATGACGGTGCAGGCTCGAAGGGCCGAATGGCCGACTCCTGCACCTATTTTCTATGTTTCTATGTTTCTATTAAGACCAGGCCCTCAAAACCAGACCACCAAGCTCATGGACTACAGGGCTGTAGTAATACCCACCCTCCTGTATAGCTCAAAAACATGGAGCATGTACAGTCGACACCTCAAGTTGCTGGAGAAATACCAACAACGATGTCTCCGCAAGATCATGCAAATCCCCTGGGAGGACAGACGCTTCAACATTAGCATCCTTGACCAGGCCAACATCCCCAGCATCGAACCACTGACCACACTTGATCAGCTCCACTGAGCAGGCCACATAGTTCGCATGCCAGACATGAGTCTCCCAAAGCAAGCGCTCTACTCGGAACTCCTTCACAGAAAACGAGCCAAAGGTGGGCAGTGGAAATGTTACAAGGACATCCTCAAAGTCTCTCTGATAAAGTGCAACACCCCACTGACACCTGGGAGACCCTGGCCAAAGACCGACCTAAGTGGAGGAAGCGCATCCGGGAGGGCGATGAGCACCTCAAGTCTCGTCGCCAAGAGCGTGCAGAAATCAAGCGCAGGCAGTGGAAAGAGTGTACGGCAAACCAATCCCACCCACCCCTTCCCTCAATGACCATCTGCCCCACCTGTGACAGAGACTGTGGTTCTCATATTGGACTGTTCAGCCACCTAAGAACTCATGTTAAGAGTGGAAGCAAGTCTTCCTCGAATCCAAGGGACTGCCTATGATGATGATGATGATGCTTGTTGTACTGGACCAGGCGGGAAGCTTCACCCACAATGCCCTCGAAAATATTGTTCACAAAGGAGTTCATGATGCCCATAGCCTTGGAGGAGATGCTGCTGTCAGGATGCACCTATATCATCACTTTGTAGATGTAGATGGAAAAACCCTCCTTCCTCGACTTTCTTCGCTTCTTGTCACTCTTTATTGACAATTTATTCAAGGTTTTCTTGCCGCATTTCTTGGGAGTGTCTTCGGCATTTTCAAACTTGATGCTTGTTTTTGGGTCATACTTGTTAATCTGAATTTGCATATTCTACGGACAGATTTGTGTTGCAAGCTGAGGATTATTCTTTTAAAAGTATTCCATTTGTCTTCTACTGTTATTGTTTCATATGACGGGAAAAGCTTATAATGAGATGTCCAGTTTGGCTATCTATTCGATGGCCTCCTGAGATGCCGAGTGGAGAAATGAGGTGCCTTCTGCAACAGATGTTAGTGTGATGTGATGTGTGAGATGCTCATAATAAAGGATGAAACTCTGCACTATGAGTAATGAGTAAGTGTGACCTTAGCTCCTTTACTAAGACTCCAGAGTGCAGGTACCACGTGGGTGTTCTGCTTATATACAGTGTTCCCAAGGGATGCTGGGATCCCTTGGAACTCCAACAGGTAGGCCCTCTAGTGGTGATGTGATACAGGTTACCAAGGGTTAAATACATAACATCACTCCCTTGTAAAGTTAATAATTTACAGGGTGCGACGATCTGGGGCTTTTTCTCCCTTGTTGATTGTCTCGGTACAAATGCGGGTGTCAGTGAGTTGGTTACTTCTTCACTGGGCTGCTGGGCAGCCAGCCTTGCCCGGCTGCTAGGGTTGGTGAGTTCGGCTTCGTGATCAACCATGATCTCGGTTGCCACTTGTGTGTGTGTTGGAGGGTCAAAGATGGTGGTGTCTTCTTCGGGTTGTTCGTAGCTGTTGGTGAACTGCAATTTGATTTGGTCCAAATGTTTTCTGCATGCTAGTCCATTGGCCAATTTGACCTGAAACACCCTACTCCCTTCTTTGGTTATGACCGTGCCAGCGAGTCATTTGGGACCATGTCCAGAATTAAATATAAACACAGGTTCATTGACCTCAATATCGCGTGACAAATTTGTGCGATCATGGTACATACTTTGTTGATGCCGCCTGCCCTCCAAGTGATCATGGAGATCAGGGTGGACAAACAAGAGCCTTGTTTTGAGCACCCTTTTCATGAGCAGCTCGGCTGGGGGAAGTCCAGTGAGTGAGTGGGATCTGGTGTGGTAGCTGAGCAGCACTCGGGACAGCCGGGTCTGCAGGGAGCCTTCCGACACGCATTTCAAGCTTTGCTCGATGGTCTGAACTGCCCATACTGCCTGGCCGTTGGATGCGGGCTGGAATGGGGCAGATGTGTAATGCTTGATCCCATTACGGGTCATGAATTCATTGAATTCAGCACTAGTGAAACACGGGCCATTGTCGCTGACTAGGACATCAGGCAGGCCGTGTGTGGCAAACATGGCTCGTAGGCTTTTGATGGTGGCCGTGGACGTGCTTATAGACATTATTACACCTCAATCCATTTTGAATAAGCATCCACCACAACCAAGAACATTTTGCCTAGAAATGGACCCGCATAGTCCACATGGATCCTCGACCACGGTTTGGAGGGCCACGACCACAAACAGCGGTGTCTCTCTGAGTGCATTGCTCAGTTGAGAGCAAGTGTTGCACTGGCGCACGCATGACTCTAAATCTGAGTCGATGCCAGGCCACCACACATGGGATCTGGCTATGGCTTTCTTCATTACAATGCCTGGGTGGGTGCAAATGAACATTTCTCTGCCCTTCTTGGGCAAGACCATGCGATTACCCACAACAGACAGTCCGCCTGCAAGAACATTTCGTCTTTGAGCCTGTGGAACGGCTTAATTGCCTCCTGCGTCTCCGCTGGGACGTTGGACTAACTCCCATGGAGGACACAGTTTTTTACCAAGAACAGTAAAGGATCCTGGCTAGTCCAGGTCCTGATCTGGCGGGCCATAACGGGTGACTTTTCATTTTCAAATGCATCCATTACCATGAGCAAGTCCGCAGGCTGTGCCATTTCCACCCCGGTGGTGCGCAATGGTAGCCGACTAAGAGCATCTGCGCAGTTCTCTGTTCCAGGTCTGTGGCGGATTACATAGTTGTATGCGACAGCATGAGCGTCCATCTTTGGATGCGGGCAGAGGCATTGGTGTTAATCCCTTTGCTCTCGGTGAATAGCGATATGAGCGGTTTTGGTAAGTTTCAAGCTCAAACTTGAGGCCAAATAAGTATTGGTGCATTTTTTTCACCACGTAAACGCACGCCAGAGCCTCTTTTTCAATTATGCTGTAGCCCCTTTCAGCCTGGGACAAACTCCTGGACGCATAAGCGACCGTTTGCAAAATCCCCGATTCATTAGCCTGTTGTAACACACACCCGACCCCCTATGACGACGCATCACAAGCTAGCACTAATCGGTTACATGGGTTATACAGGTCAACCAGTTTGTTTGAACACAACAGATTTCTGGCCTTCTCAAAGGCAGCCTCTTGTGATTTCCCCCATACCCAGTCATCTCCCTTGCGCAGTAGCACATGTAGGGGTTCTAGCAAGGTGCTTAACCCGGATAGGAAATTATAGAAATAGTTAAGGAGTCCCAGGAACGACCTCAGCTCCGTCACATTCTGTGGTCTTGGTGTGATCTTGATGGCCTCCGTCTTGGTGACGGTGGGTCTGATGCCATCTGCTGCAATTCTTCTTCCCAAGAACTCGACCTCCAGCACCAGGAAAACACACTTCGAGCGTTTCAACCTGAGTCCCACGCGATCCAACCGACTAAGAACCTCTTCCAGATTCTTCAAGTGCTTAATGGTGGCCCGACCTGTGACAAGTATATCATGCTGGAAAACCACGGTGCGAGGGATCGACTTTAGCAGACTCTCCATGTTGTGTTGGAAGATTGCTGCAGCCGACCGAATCCCGAATGTGCATCTGTTATGGATGAACAGACCTTTGTGCGTGTTGATGCAGGTGAGGCCTTTCGAAGATTTCTCTAGCTCCTGCGTCATGTAGACCGAGGTCAGGTCCAACTTGGTGAACGTGTTCTCTCCAGCCAGAGTCGCAAATAGGTCGTCTGCCTTCGGTAGCGGGTACTGGTCCTGTTGCGAAAAACGGTTAATCGTTACTTTATAGTCCCCACAAATTCTGACCGTCACCTTTAAGTACCGGGACAATCGGACTGGCCCACTCATTGAATTCTACCGGCGCGATGATGCCTTCTCGCTGCAGCCTGTCCAGCTCAATTTCCACTTTCTTACGCGTCATATATGGTACTACCCGTGCCTTGTGGTGGATGGGTCGCATACCGGCAACTAAATGGATCTGCACTTTCACCCCCAAGAAGCTTCCAATACCTGGCTCGAACAACGATGGAAATCTGCTCAGATCATGGGCACATGAGGCGTTGTCCCAGTTCCAGCGGATTTTTCCCAGCCAGCTTCTGCCAAACAGTGTGGGGCCATCCCCTGGCACAATCCACAGTGGGAGTTCGTGCACTGTTCCATCATTGGAGACTTTGACTTCTGCACTGCCAATTACAGGGATCAGTTCTTTGGTGTAAGTTCTTAGCTTGGTGTGAATGGGGCTGAGCTTGGGCCTGTGTGCCTTGTTGCACCACAGCCTGTCGAAGACCTTTTTGCTCATTATGGACTGGCTCGCACCCGTGTCCAGTTCCATGGATACTGGAATTCCATTTAGTTCAACTTTCAACATTATTGGTGGACATTTCATGGTGAAGATGTGTACCCTGTACACTTCTGCCTCCTCGCTTCGAGTCTCCAATTCAGCCTGTTCCACAGTGGATCGATCTTCCTCTGCAACGTGGTGGTTTGCAGGGTTTGCAGGGTTTGCAGCTCGCCTGCACACTCGTTGGAGGTGTCCCATTATTCTGCAGCCGTTGCACGCATAGTGCTTGAAGCTGCATTGATGGGCCCGATAATCACCTCCACAACACCAACAAAGTGTTTACTGTCTCGCATTAACAATTGATGGCGGACTCTGAGTCATCTGAAGTCGTGCAGCAGCTGCCATGTACATTCTGCCATGTATATTCCTGCTCAAAAACGACATCACTTTATGCACAGTACTGGCTGAAACCTCTTTATGCTGCGAAATGTCTTTGGTGTTGTTGCTGGTGGACATAAATGCCTGGACCATCGTTATGGCTTTGCTCAGATTCGGAGTTTCAACAGTGAATACTTTGCGAAGGATTACCTCATGGCCAATGGCAAGCACAAAAATGTTTCTCAACATTTGTTCTAGGAATCCCTCAAATTCGCAATGTCCAGCGAGGCGCCTTAGTTTGGTGACGTAGCTCGCCACTTCCTGGCCCTCTGACCGTTGACATGTGTGGAACCGATACCTCACCATCAAAATGCTTTCTTTAAGAATTAGATGCTCCTGGACCAGCGTACACAATTCTTCATAGGATTTAGTTGTTGGTTTTACTGGAGCTAGAAGATTCTCCATGAGGCCATCGGTTGTTGTCCCACAGACGGTAAGGAGGATCGGCCTTTGTTTGGCAGCATTCTCGTCTCCTTCCAGCTCGTTGGCCACGAAGTATTGATCGAGTCTCTTCACGAAGGCCTCCCAATCGTCCCCTTCTGAGAACTTCTCCAGGATACCAACTGTTCTTTGCATTTTAGTGCGGTTGTTCATTATCTCATCGCCAATTGATACGCTCATAATAAAGATGAAACTGAGCACTGTGAGCAATGAGTAAGTGTGACCTTAGCTCCTTTAATAAGACTCCAGATGCAAGTACCACGTGGGTGGTCTGCTTATATACAGTGCTCCCAAGGGATGCTGGGATCCCTTGGGACTCCAACAGATAGGTCCTCTGGTGGTGGTGTGATACAGGTTACCAAGGGTTAAATACATAACAATGTGTTCCATGATCTGGTACTCATGGCCACAGTCACACTTTGGGTCGTCCCTGATCTTCCACTTGCGGAGCGGTTGAGCGCTGTCCACTGTCTTCGAGGGTGGTCGAAGCCAGAGGCCTTTGCTTTTGGGTCAGTGATGAGATGTTCATTCTTTATGTTGCATAGGTCCCACGATTTTGTCCATCTGTATAGTGGGTCGATACCAGCTGCATAAATATCAGCTGCTGTTCCCCAGAATGTCCGGCGCAATTTTAAGCACTTTCGTGCTGAGTTTTTCAAGTCTTTGTGAACGGTAAGATCGATGTTGATCATGATTTTTCCATCTCATGGAGCATGGTGGAGTAACGGCAAATGTCAGGTGGGGAAATGTGGGACAGTACCGGGAGTGATCTTGAGTGCCTCTGACACCGTCCTCATGGTGGCGTTTAGCTGCACACTCTCGGTTTTGGTGTGGCAGCTGCAGGTCCATGAGGCAGAGCAGTATTCTGCAACAAAGTAGACTCGGGCCACTGATGTGTGAAGTGTCATGGCTCCCCCATGATGTTCCAGTGTATTTGTGGATCAGGTTCACCCTGGCTTTTACTTTTTGGCCAGTGTTGGTGAGATGGTGCCAATAGGTGAGAATCCTGTCCAGGGTGACGCCCAGGTATTTTGGGTGGGGTTCATGGGGTAGTTGCTTTCCGCAGAAGGAAACATTGAGTTCTTTCCAGTGGCGTTATTCAGCTGGAACGCAGACACAATTGCGTTCTTTGGATTGGGGCAGAGGCTCCAGGTCCGGAAGTAGCGTTCCACTCAGTCCAAGTCAATTGTTAGCATCTTACTTGCTTCCTCTAGTGTTGATGCCTGTGTCAGCAGTGCTATGTCATCGGAGTATGCGAACTATTGGGATTCGATGCAGGGCCTTTCCGCCGTATAGATGTCAAAAAAGGTTGGTGCTCGGCAGACCGTTGTTGAGCATCCATGTTCGGCTGAAATGTTGACAAACAACCTCCTCCAATCTATTTGTTGAACTTATTCCTTATTTCGTTGAATGTACCTCTGTTAAAGTTATAAATCTAACTCATGGTCTTTTGTATAACTAAATCCCAGATCATGTTAAACTTGATAATTTTGTGGCTACTGCCACACAGGTATGCTAATATTTCCATTTCCTGTATATTGTCAGAATAATTTCTGAATACCAGGTTAAGATGAACACTGACTCTCATTGTTCCCATCCCTCATGAAGCAGTCCTGCATAACATTTGCTAACTCTAGTTCTAAACCACTTGGGCTTTCCCAATTTATATTCGATTGGCTTAAGTCGATTACTAAAATAACTTTCCTGTTCTTATACAGTTTTCTTACCTCTTTGTAAAGCTGTTGCGATTGATAAGAATTTCATTAAAAACATTTATAATGGCATTTTAAGATAGCCCTGAATTGATTAATACTGTCTGCTCATTCCTCAAAGGAAAAATGCTAATGAAGTCAGGTCTTTCCACATCACCGTGGATGTGAAAAACCAATCTGGGAAACCTGTTCTTTTCATTCAACTGTCTGTGAGAATATCTTGGCTCGGCTGGGTGAAACACTCACATTAAATATATTTAATGTTGTGAACTGCACTTGACAATCATAAAAAGTTATTTTATAATTTCAATCTCAGTTTTCCACTCCGAATCAATCCTTCGAGTATGCTCACCAATTAAGTCAACCTGACCTTGACAGTTGTCTTCCCCCGACTTAGAGAACTGTGGGGGTAAAATTGGATATTGACAGAAACTTGCTGATATCACCGCTGTCTTTGGTTTATGGCAGCTGAGAATGACTACTGGACAAAATTTTGCGCTGGGGCCTGGAGATTTGTAGCGCAGCACTAACTTACCATGTAACGCCTTCCTGGTGGCATTTGTGGGGTCATCTGACCTGAGGTTCCTGTCCAGGATCGGCATTGCAGCTTCTTACAGCCTTTGTGAGCAAGGCTGTGGAGTTCGCAATGAATTGTGGGCAATTAAAAGGGCTATGATTTAATGTGGCAATACGTTCAAAGCTAAGAAAAATTAAAATGAAGTGAAAAAATGCATTTTTCAGTCCTTACTGCCTCTCAAAAAATAAACATAAACATTAAAAATAAGTTCCAAATGGTAGTCTTCAGTTCTTAAAGCTGAATTATCTTCCGCAGCTAAAAAAAATGGTAAAAGTGCTTCAGTACTGAAAAAAATGGCTCAATAAGCAAGGAAATGGGCACCCAGGGTCTCGCACACAGCACTTCAACTTTGTGCAGGGGATCAACATTGCAAGAGAGGTTCGCTACCCACAGGGGCCAGGAGACCCTCGAGAAAGAACGATATGAGCCCAGATCACCAAGGCTATCATTGCCAGGCGTGTCACCCCCACAACCTGGCTCCAGTGCCCAAAGAAGTTTCATGACATCAGACCAGTGGTCAAGGTCAGTGAATGCATCTTCAAGAACCTATCTCCTACCAACTGCACCATCAGCCTCACACATTGCTCAATGCATGACCGCCCCCACAATCATTCACCTACCAACAATCTGTACCAATCACAAGGCACATCGCCTATTCCTAGCCTCACCTTACCCCCTTGGAGGACACGGTGCAGGCCATTCCTGGCAGGTACATGGCTGAGCCCTTGGCCAGCGGTGGGGCAGAAAAGATACAAGATGCTGGTATCCTCATGTGTTATCCTCCTTCTGGCATGCAGCTCTTGCTTTTCCACACTCCACTTGCCACAACTGCATCCTGTGCCTTCCTCATTTCACACCCAAGAAATGCAGCTTGCCCAGCCAGTGGTTGGTCAAAAAGAGGGAGAGGAGAGTGAAGAAGAAGAGGAAGATTGATTTCACAGTCTCAGTCATCAACTCCTCAAGGTCGACCAGCAAGGCCAGTTGCAGAGTCTCCCACTGAAAGTCAGCAGCTTTCCACCAGTCATCCTGCAACCACTGGGTTAGAACTGCATGACATCAGTAGGACAGGCAAAGGCACACATAAGACAGTCACTAAAGGAATGCATACGAATGATTATTTGATTTCTTGATGTTATATTGGATGGATAGATGTAGAAAGTTGGATTGGAAAGTTTGCTTTTTGATGGCTTTTATTTTCCATTGTGGCCAAGAGGACGCTATGATGGTCAGTAACAGTGGGAAGGTAAGGTGTGGGACTAATGTTGAAAGGAGAATTGGGATTGTGGTCACTGGGACCGCAGGCGGATGATTCCATCCCGGATATCCCAGCCAGAAAGGAACTGTCTGGTTTGCCTCCTTCCTTCTGCTTCCTCTTGTTTTGCTTTCTCCTCTTCTGTGTTTTCTTCCCTCTGCGAGTAGATGCTCTGATTCTGAAATGACAGCATAAAATGCTGGAAATACTCAGCAGGTCAGGCAGCATCTCGACCTGAGACGTGAACTCTGTTTCTCCACGGATGTTGCCTGATCTGCTGAGTATTTGCAGCATTTTCTGTCTGCTCAGAGGCCTGCCTTTACCATCCGAGGCCTTGCCACCATGCAGCACTGGGGTCAAAGTTTGCAGTGGTGATGTTCAGGGCTTTACTTAAGAACAGCAGCGCTACCAGGACGTCGAAAATGGAGGATGCCGCGGGACCCACAACCAGTTGGCAGGAGAGCAGTGGTCACCGCTTTTTTGACTTAACACTGTGCTAACAGGTGTCACTAAGTTCGTAAATTTCTCCCCACTGGGTAGTCCAAGTTCACTCCAAGGGGTTAATTTTAACTTTGTTTTACTGTTTTACCTCCTCCGATTGTCCTTTCCATCAAGTTAAAATTACCCCTCGAACTTAAAATAACCCAGATAAGCTAGGTTAACATTTCAGCGCAGTAGTGCAGAATGCTGCATTGTTGGAGGTGCCATCTTTCAGATGACACATTAAAGCAAGGCACCATGTTCCTGTTATAATAGATGTAAAAAATCCCATGACACTACTTTAAATACCAGAGCCATGAGTTCTCATGGTATCCTGATCAATGTTCCTCCCAGCAACAACAATAAAAACAGATTAATTGGCTGTTCATCTCATTGCTGTTTGTAACTCCTTGCTGTGTACAAATTGGATGCTGCATCTGCCTACAGAACAATTATGAATACACTTCAAAAATGTCTTTGGCTGTGAAGCGTTTTGGGATGACCTTAGAATTTGATGGGCAGTACAATGCATCAATGCAGATTCTTCCTTTTATCAGTTCAGATAATATTATTTGGACATTTTCATTGATGCACTGTTGCAGGTGAATAATTCCTTGCCATTTTTGTTGTTGGAGGAACATCAATGTTTTATGCAGCAATTGTTTTTTAATTTGAAATTGCTTCATGCCCCACTTTGTAAGACCACCTAAAAATTTGCTACTGAAAATCTCCTTTTCGGGGTCTAGGCCATGGGCAATTCGATGCATTCCCACCACTAGATTGACATATATATATATCCAACCAAGAAGGTGACTGAAAAAATAAATACATGAGCACATCTAGATTTCCATGGGATTGGATGCATTTCCACAATTAGGTGGAAACTATAGACAGAAAGCACAAAAAAATGCTACCTACATGAAGTCTTCCTCCCAGTAAAAATACGAGTGAACAAATTTTAAAATGTCACCTTTAATACAGGGAAAATGTAATGTCCTTTTCGGTTATAGGACTGGTATTTCCAACTCCCAGTCATTTTAACTGGGACAAAATGTATTTATTTCCTAAATATTCAAATAGAGTACGATTTTGATCGCATCAAATTTAGCGTTCAGCTGCAATGCATTAGCTAAAGAGTTTGTAAGAGCATTATACTTTGTCAGATTTTCATTGTGCACGAAGATGAAGCCTCAGGATATCATATCATTAATGAGCCTCAAAAGCTGTCTGTGAAAAGACTCTATAGCTTTTTCCTTCAATATTGGGACTCCATAGAAATGGAATAACTGAGACAACTCTAGCCTACAGCATTACTTGACCTTACTAAGAGTACATTACCAAATAAAAACAAATTGTGTGACACAAATTAACACTCAAATTAGATAAAATGAAATGTATAAAATAAACGTAAATACGTTCCTGCACTACTGAAATAAATCCTGATTAATCAATAGACAAAAGCACTTTATAGAATTTTTTTCTTCGAGACAAATTATAACTAATACACCTAGAGCTTCAATAACTAATCGCATTAAAACCCGTGCACTCACCAATTGTTACATATCATCTAATTTAAATGATGAAGTGTGCAGGCATATTAAATCAATATTAGCCACTTTCACCAGTAGAGGGAGCAGAATACAACAGCAAAATGAAGTCCAAACCATCAATATTGTTATGAATTTATGCATGTTGTTTTATTGATTTTGCATGCTGATATGGGAAACATTACCTGGAGGGCAAGTTTATACTTAATATTGTTATTGTGTGATTAAGTATAAATGTATAAATATTAGACAAAATTCAAATGGAAATCTGAAGCTAAAACAGAAAATGCTGGAAATACTCAGCAAGTCAGGCAGCATCTGTAAAGAAAGGAAAAGTCTTGATGTTTCAGCCTGAAATATCAACATTTTTCCTTTCTTTACAAATGATGTCTGACTTACTGAGTTTTCCAGCATTTTCTGTTCGAATCTTAGATGTGATGTTTGATAACCTAGGTTAAATGAGAAATGAAAGATAACTGGTTATTGTATATGTTTTAGACTTGGTCAGTTTGGAAGCTAATTTCTTCTGATTCTTCACGGTTGATTTTTTTTACAGTTAACTAAAGAATAAAATGGATATATGTAGTTACGGTTACCCATGTTTAGTGGCACGCAGGCTAAGATTTTCCCAATGTAAGAAATGTAACAAGGCATGTGGACAATTACACACACAGAATAGATGCCCATGTTTTCTATGAGTGAGCTAAGTTATACAACCCAGTATTTTTTTGATATGCACCAAATTATTGACCATATTAAGTATGCTCCCAAGGCCCTTAGTGTAAGGGAAGAACATAATTTCATATGGCCACTAATTACATTAGTGAATATGCAATTAGAAATAGCCACAGCTGCACTGCAGAATGCTTAGGGCAGTTTATAGGGTTGGGATTGCTGAAGCTTTGCATAGTGAGCATGTAGATCTGAATGTGCTGCCAAAAGTGTAGAGAATAATTCCAACCCACCCACAGCATAAAGGTCACCATTTCCCATAGCTCGGTTCATTAGGTAGTGACTGCTGCTGCTACTGCTGATATTGTGAAAGGCCCACAGTGAAGATGTGAGTTTAACCTTTACTCTGCGGATAATACACAACACCTGCTGAAAGATTTCTTGTGCGTGTGTATGTATGTATGTATGGAAAACCTTGCATAAAACTGCATCTGTGAAAAATTCCAAATAATAGATGGTTTTATAATAAAACACAGTAATTTTCATAAGCCAGTTTTGTGCGTTTGCAAATTATGGTACTAAATTAAACTTTACAGTTTTACTTATGGGGCACCAGCTACCCTGTAAATGTCCTTTCTGGATTCATTTTAACAGGTAAATGTGTACATCTCTGTAACAATAGGCACCTGGCTTTCTCCTCTCACCTTCTACCCTCCATGGGAGAACAGCAATTCTGGTCATAATGTATAGCAACATCGTAAATAAGTTAATGAAGAGTTCCTCTGATCAGTATTTCCAGTGAAATCATAAATCAATTACTTTTAAATGTTTTTATGATTTCATCAAATGGGTGAACAGATGACAGGGCCATATTGAGGTCCAGAAAGGTAAGTTAATTTTTTTTTGTTTTCTTGTGGGGATGATGAGCAAGAAACCTTGGGCCTCCGCGCTCTGGGTTTCCCTCCCTGTCCCATGCCCTATCGGACCCCCACCCCATCGAAGACTTACCTTTGTGCTGGGGGCCATTTTCTTCTTGTCCCCATTGGTGGCCTCTTGCTGCCTGATTTTGAAACTGGACAGCCACTTTTTGCTGATGTGCAGGCCATTTTGTTTGAGAAATCAGCCAGCGGTGTGCTCATAAGGTGTTGTTAAAACTAGCCAATGTGTTCAATGTATTTTGCTCCAGTGATTTACCTTAATCTGCTGATATCAGAAATCCCACCTTGATTATGATCAACAGTGCAAGTTCTCCTCCAAGTTACACACCATCCTGACTTGGAAATATATTGCTGTTCCTTTATTGTCGCTGGGTCAAAATCCTGGATCTCCCTCCCTAACAGTACTGTGGGAGTACCTTCACCACACGGACTGCAGCGGTTCAAGAAGGTGGCTCCCCACCACCTTCTCAAGGGCAATTAGGGATGAACAATAAATGCTGGCCTTGCCAACTGTTATTTATGTATGTAAACCTTACCAATATGTACGACTTGCCACTAGGGGACAGACCTGTGGGAGACCAAAGGGTCACCTGTACACCCTGGGGCAAGCAGGTATAAAAGGTGATTCACCATGCTGCTTCTCCACTCTGGAGTCTGAATAAAGAGACTAAGGTCACAACAGTTTGAGCTTACAATACAGTCCTGTGGATTTATTCTGAACACAACACCAACGGCGTCATCCCAGTAAAGAATTTTAAAAAGTGGGCAACACTGATATAATGCCACCACTGCCATTTTCGAAAGCCACACTCCAGCCTATGCCCTCTCTTAGCCTCGCACAACTGAACACAACATTAAATGGGATGAAGGACCCCAACACCACATTACTTAAAGGGCTCATGAACTACTTACAAGTTACTTTCTGGGTTATTTCTTCTGACTGTTGGTGCAATTGTATACATTTTTGGAGCTTTCCTATCCTATACTTGCCTAAAGTTTCAATAGTCTACAAGGAATGGTCTGGTTATGCTGAAGTACTCTTTTGTTCAGTTAAAAGCTTGTGCTGAAACAAGTTGCTTCCAGACATGGTAGTACTTCCGCCTGAAATTGATCATGACTGAGAGAATGAAGAGAGGCAACACAGAGCAGGAGAAGCTGCTCGAAGATGGAGGAGGAGGAGGGAGAGAAGGGCTCTCAGCAGGAGGCTATATCTGCTGAGGGTTTTTACAGAGCAATTCTCTTACCTCGACTTCAGCGAGGACCAATTCATGAAAATGAGGATGAGACTGAAATTTGCCAACTGCTGCAGTCACAACTACAACCTCAAAGCAGGGCAAGGATCACATTGCCTGTTGCTGTGAAGGTGACCTTGCCCTTAACTTTTATGCATCTGGCTCCTTCCAAGCTGCTGCAGAAGATATAAGCAACATCTCACGGTTTGCAGTACACTGCTGCATAAGGGAGGTCACTGAGGCTCTCTATACAGCTTCATCTTATTCCCCCTTACCAGAGACAAGCAGGCAGAGTAACCATGAGGGTTTGCTCGGTTTGCAGGCTTCCCCATGGTGCAGGGTGCCATTGCCTTTTGCCTGAAATTGAGCATGATTGAGAAAGAGATTCTACTCCCTCAATGTGCAGCTGTTGTGCGACCACAGACAGCACACTACTCAGGTGAACGCCCATTATCCTGGTAGCAGTCATGATTCCTTCATTCTGTGGCAGTCCTCTATGCCACCTGTATTTGAACCACCACAGCAAGTCAAAGGGTAGCTAATGGATTGCAAGGGTTATCCACTCATGACATGGCTCATGATTCCAGTCCGGATCCACGCACATGTGCATAGCAGGCAAACCGTGAGAGCCACGCTGCCACAAGGAACATTATACAAGGAACATCAAACAATGTTTCCACTCCCTGGACACTTTGGAGGAGCCTTGCAGTACTCAGATGAGCGGGTATCAAGATTTGTGGTACTAGGCTGCATGCTGCACAAGCTGGCCATTTTGAGGGATATGCCTTGCCACCCCCTATCAGCTAAGGAGCAGGAACATAAGAAAAATGAGGAACAGGAAGTGGAGGAGCAGGAAGTGCAACAGGAAGTGGAGGAACAGGATGGACAATCCCTTTTTGCACGGACTCGATGTGATGAAATAATTAATGAGTGATACAAGTAACCTCAACCATACCTCCCCATTCACCAACACTCTCATGCTCCTTAATGTTCCTCTATCACTGGCCATCAAATCGTCCGTCTTCCGATAACACAAAAAGAAAAACCACCAAAAAATAGCACATTGCAATCGAACCGTTATAAATTCAATCATGATATTTTGCAGTTATTATGCCCCTTCCCATGATGGTTAGCACTGTCTCCTCCATGAGCGTTAGAACATGCAGACGCGCTTGTCCTCCTCCAGTTCTTTGCTGCTGCCTGCTGTTATGCGCCACCTTCTCCTGCAAAAAAGAGGGAAGTGTGCCAGTGAGCGTCCTCCAAAATGTTTGGGTGATGCAGCTGTCATGGTTGAATAGCTGTTAGTATGTGTTATGTATTTAACCCTTGGCAACCTGTATCATACCACCACCAGGGGGCGTACCTGTTGGAGTCCCAAGGGATCACAGCATCCCTTGGGACAACTGTATATAAGCAGGCCACCCACGAGGTACCGGCACTCTGGAGTCTAATTAAAGGAGCTAAGGTCACACTTACTCATTGCTTACAGTACTCAGTTTCATCCTTTATTATGAGCATAATAATTGGCGACGAGATAATGAACAACCGCATGAAAATGCAAAGAACAGTTGGTATCCTGGAGAAGTTCTCAGAAGGGGATGATTGGGAGGTCTTCATGGAGAGACTCGACCAATACTTCGTGGCCAACGAGCTGGAAAGGGACAAGAACGCTGCCAAATGAAGGGCGATCCTCCTTACCGTCTGTGGGGCAACTACTTATGGCCTCATAAAGAATCTTCTAGCTCCGGTAAAACTAACAACCAAATCCTATGAAGAATTGTGTACGCTGGTCCGGGAGCACCTAACTGCGAAGGAAACCGTTTTGTTGGCGAGGTATCGGTTCTATATGTGTCAACGATCGGAGGGCCAGGATGTGGCGAGTTACGTCGCCGAACTAAGGCCCCTTGCAGGACATTGCGAATTTGATGGATTCCTAGAACAAATGCTGAGAGACTTTTTTGCGCTTGGCATTGGCCATGAGGTAATCCTTCGCAAACTATTGACTGTCGAAACACCGAATCTGAGCAAAGCCATAACGATAGCCCAGGCATTTATGTCCACCAGCGATAACACCAAAGAAATTTTGCAGCATAAAGAGGTTTCAGCCAGTACTGTGCATAAAGTGACGTCGTTTTTGAGCAGGAATATACATGGCAGAACGTACTCGCCAGCTGCTGTATGACCTCAGATGACCCAAAGTCCGCCATCAAACGTTAATGCGAGGCAGTTAACACCTTGTTGACGTTGTGGAGGTGATCACCGGGCCCATCAATGCGGCTTAAAGCACTATGCGTGCAATGGCTGCAGAACAATGGGAAACCTCCAGTGAGTGTGCAGGCGAGCTGCAAACCCTGCAAACCCTGCAAACCACTGCGTTGCAGAGGAAGATCGATCCACGGTGGATCAGGTTGAACTTGAGACTCGAACTGAGGAGGCAGAAGTGTACGGGGTACACACCTTCACCACGAAATGTCCACCAATAATGTTAAAAGTTAAACTGAACGGAATTCCAGTATCCACGACCTGGACACGGATGCGAGTCAGTCCATAATGAGCAAAAAGGCCTTTGACAGGCTGTGGTGCAACAAGGCACACAGGCCCAAGTTCAGCCCCATTCACACCAAGCTAAGAACTGATCCCTGTAATTGGCAGTGCAGAAGCCAAAGTCTCCTATGATGGAGCAGTGCATGAACTCCCACTATGGATCGTGCCAGGGAATGGCCCCACACTTTTCGGCAGAAGCTGGCTGGGAAAAATCCGTTGGAACTGGGACAACATCCGAGTGCTTTCGTCCGTCGACGACGCCTCATGTGCCCAGGTTCTGAGCAGATTTCCATCGTTGTTCGAGCCAGGCATTGGAAGTTTCTCGGGGTGAAAGTGCAGATCCATTAGGTGCCCAGTACACGACCCATCCACCACAAGGCACAGGCGGTACTGTATCTGACGCAAGAGAAAGTGGAAATTGAGCTGGCAGTGAGAAGACATCAACGCGCCGGTGGAATTAAACGAGTGGGCCAGTCCGATTGTCCCGGTACTTAAAGGTGATGGCACGGTCAGAATTTGTGGGGACTATAAAGTAACGATTAACCGTTTATCGCTACAGGACCAGTACCCGCTACCCAAGGCAGACGACCTATTTGCAACCCTGGCTGGAGGAAAGACGTTCACCAAGTTGGACCTAACCTCGGCCTACATGACGCAGGATCTGGAGGAATCTTCGAAAGGCCTCAACTGCATCAACACACACAAAGGTCTGTTCATATATAACAGATGCCCGTTCGGGATTTGGTTGGCCGCGGCAATTTTCCAATGGAACATGGAGAGCCTGCTAAAGTTGGTTCCACGCATCGTGGTTTTCCAGGATGACATACTGGTCATAGGTTGGGACACAATCGAACACTTGAAGAATCTGGAAGAGGTTCTAAGTTGGCTAAATTGCGTGGGACTCAGGTTGAAACGCTCGAAGTGTGTTTTCCTGGCGCTAGAGGTCGAGTTCTTGGGAAGAAGAATCGCAGCAGACTGCATCAGACCCACTGACGCCATGACGGAGGCCATCAAGAATGCGCCGAGACCACAGAACGTGACGGAGCTACGGTCGTTCTTGGGCTCCTCAACTATTTCGGTAATTTCCTACCTGGGTTAAGCACCTTGCTAGAACCCCGACATGTGCTACTGCGCAAGGGAGAAGACTGGGTATGGGGGAATTCACAAGAGGCTGCCTTTGAGAAGGCCAGAAATCTGTTATGTTCAAACAAATTGCTTATTCTGTATAACCCATGTAAATGATTAGTGCTAGCTTGCGATGCGTCATCATACGGGGTCGGGTGTGTGTTAGAACAGGCTGATGAACCGGGGCTTTTGCAACCGGTCGCTTATGCGTCCAGGAGTCTGTCCAAGGCCGAAAGGGCCTACAACATGATTGAAAAAGAAGCTCTGGCGTGCATTTACGGGGTGAAAAAAATGCACCAGTATTTGTTTGGTCTCAAGTTTGAGCTTGAAACCAACCATAAACCGCTCATATCGCTATTCTCAGAGAGCAAAGGGATTAACACCAATGCCTCTGTCCGCATCCAAAGATGGGCACTCACGCTGTCGGCATACAACTATGTAATCCGCCACAGACCGGACACAGAGAACTGCGCTGATGCTCTCAGTCGGCTACTATTGCCCACCACCATGGTGGAAATGGCACAGCCTGCAGACTTGCTCATAGTGATGGATGCATTCGAAACGAAAAGTCACCCGTTACGGCCCGCCAGATCAGGACCTGGACCAGCCAGGATCCTTTACTGTCCCTGGTAAAAAACTGTGTTCTCCATGGGAGCTGGTCCAGCGTCCCAGTGGAGATGCAGGAAGAGATTAAGCCATTCCACAGGTGCAAAGACGAAATGTCCTTGCAGGCGGACTGTCTTTTATGGGGTAATTGCGTGGTCTTGCCCAAGAAGGGTAGAGAAACGTTCATTCGTGACCTATACAGCACCCACCCAGGCATTGTAATGATGAAAGCCATAGCCAGATCCCATGTGTGGTGGCCCGGTATCGACTCAGATTTAGAGTCATGCGTGCGCCAGTGTAACACTTGTTCTCAACTGAGCAATGCACCCAGAGAGGCACCGCTAAGTTTGTGGCCGTGACACTCCAAACTGTGGTCGGGGATCCACGTTGACTATGCGGGCCATTTCTAGGCAAAATGTTCTTGGTTGTGGTGGATGCTTATTCAAAATGGATTGAATGTGTAATAATGTCTGTAAGCAAGTCCACTGCCACACACGGTCAGCGACAATGGGCCGTGTTTCACTAGTGCTGAATTCAAGGAATTCATGACTCGCAATGGGATCAAGCACATCACATCTGCCCCGTTCAAGCCCGCATCCAATGGCCAGGCAGCTCAGACCATCAAGCAAAGCTTGAAATGTGTGTCGGAAGGCTCCCTGCAGATCCAACTCTCCCGAGTTCTGCTCAGCTACCGCACCAGACCCAATCGCTCACTGGGGTTGCCCCAGCCGAGCTGCTCATGAAAAGGGCACTCAAAACAAGGCTCTCTCTTGTCCACCCTGATCTCCATGATCAAGTCGAGGGCAGGCAGCATCAACAAAGTATGTACCATGATCGCGCAAATTTGTTACGCGATATTGAGGTCAATGATCCTGTTTTTGTACTCAATTATTGACATGGTCCCAAATGGCTCGCTGGCACGGTCATAGCCAAAGAAGGGAGTAGGGTGTTTCAGGTCAATTTGGCCAATGGACTAACATGTAGAAAGCATTTGGACCAAATCAAATTGTGGTTCACTAAAAGCTATGAGCAACCCAAAGAGGACCCCACCAACTTCGGCCCTCCAACACACACACAAGTGGCAACCGACCTCATGGTTGACCATGAAGCCGAACTCACCATCCCCAGCAGCCCGGTAAGGCCAGCTGCCCAGCAGCCCAGTGAAGAACCAACCAACTCACCCACACCTGCATTTGTACCGAGGCGATGGACAAGGGAGCGAAAAGCCCCAGATCGTCTGCCCCTGTAATTAAGTGTACTATTGACTTTATGAGGGAGTGACATTATGTATTTAACCCTTGGCAATCTGTATCACACCACCATCTGTTGGAGTCCCAAGGGATCCCAGCATTCTTTGGGAGCACTGTATATAAGCAGGTCACCCACGTGGTACCTGCACTCTGGAGTTTAATTAAAGGAGCTAAGGTCACACTTACTCATTGCTTACAGTACTCAGTTTCATCCTTTATTATGAGCATAATAGTATGTACGAGCTGTGAGTTGTGGGTGCACAGCTTGCAACAGCAAAGCATATGAATTTTAGGGTTGAGTACTGATTGATAGTGCTTGTTGATAGATGGGTGATGGGGGTTTAGTGAATGTGATGGGGGTTTAGTGAATGTGATGGGGGTTTAGCAGTAGATGAGGGGAATGGTACAGTTCGTAGGATATGCCAATTGAAGATAAACTCACTCACCTTGACAACTCATGTGTGATTGGTAAGCTTCTTGCTGAACTGCATCCTTATGTTCTTGGAGGAATACTCCTGGCAATAATCTCCACCACTATTTGTTCCCAGTGCGTTGCGGAGTTGGAGCTGAGGGTGGATTCGCTCTGGAGCATCCACGATGCTGAGAATGACGTGAGTATCACGTGTAGTGAGTTGGTCTTACCACAGGGAAAGGGTCCACAGCCAGCTAGGGAATGGAAGACCAGCAGGAAGAGTAGTGCAAGGAAGGTAGTGCAGGGGTCCCCTGCGGTCATCCCCCTGCAAAACAGATACACTGTTTTGAGTACTGTTGAGGGGGATGACTCATCAGGGGAGGGCAGCAGCAGCCAAGTTCATGGCACCGTGGCTGGCTCTGCTGCACAGGAGGGCAAGAAAAAGAGTGGGACAGCAATAGTGATAGGGGATTCAATGGTGAGGGGAATAGATAGGCGTTTCTGCGGCCGCGACCGAGACTCCAGGATGGTATGTTGCCTCCCTGGTGCAAGGGTCAAGGATGTCTCGGAGCGGGTGCAGGACATTCTGAAATGGGAGGGAGAACAGCCAGTTGTCGTGGTGCACATTGGTACCAACGACATAGATAAAAAAAGGGATGAGGTCCTACGAAACGAATTTAAGGAGCTAGGAGCTAAATTAAAAAGTAGGACCTCAAAAGTAGTAATCTCGGGATTGCTACCAGTGCCACGTGATAGTCAGAGTAGGAATCGCAGGATAGCGCAGATGAATACGTGGCTTGAGCAGTGGTGCAGCAGGGAGGGATTCAAATTCCTGGGGCATTGGGACTGGTTCTGGGGGAGGTGGGACCAGTACAAACCGGATGGTCTGCACCTGGGCAGGACTGGAACCAATGTCCTAGGGGGAGTGTTTGCTAGTGCTGTTGGGGAGGATTTAAACTAATATGGCAGGGGGATGGGAACCAATGCAGGGAGACAGAGGGAAACAAAAAGGAGGCAAAAGCAAAAAACAGAAAGGAAATGAGGAAAAGTGGAGGGCGGAGAAACCCAAGGCAAAGAACAAAAAGGGCCACTGTACAGCAAAATTCTAAAAGGACAAAGGGTGTTAAAAAAACAAGCCTGAAGGCTTTGTGTCTTAATGCAAGGAGTATCCGCAATAAGGTGGATGAATTAATTGTGCAAATAGATGTTAATAAATATGATGTGATTGGGATTACGGAGACGTGGCTCCAGGATGATCAGGGCTGGGAACTCAACATTCAGGGGTATTCAACATTCAGGAAGGATAGAATAAAAGGAAAAGGAGGTGGGGTAGCATTGTTGGTTAAAGAGGAGATTAATGCAATAGTTAGGAAAGACATTAGCTTGGATGATGTGGAATCTATATGGGTAGAGCTGCAGAACACCAAAGGGCAATAAACGTTAGTAGGAGTTGTGTACAGACCTCCAAACAGTAATAGGGATGTTGGGGAGGGCATCAAACAGGAAATTAGGGGTGCATGCAATAAAGGTGTAGCAATTATAATGGGTGACTTTAATATGCACATAGATTGGGCTAGCCAAACTGGAAGCAATACGGTGGAGGAGGATTTCCTGGAGTGCATAAGGGATGGTTTTCTAGACCAATATGTTGAGGAACCAACTAGGGGGGAGGCCATCTTAGACTGGGTGTTGTGTAATGAGAGAGGATTAATTAGCAATCTCATTGTGCGAGGCCCCTTGGGGAAGAGTGACCATAATATGGTGGAATTCTGCATTAGGATGGAGAATGAAACAGTTAATTCAGAGACCATGGTCCAGAACTTAAAGAAGGGTAACTTTGAAGGTATGAGGCGTGAATTGGCTAGGATAGATTGGCGAATGATACTTAGGGGGTTGACTGTGGATGGGCAATGGCAGACATTTAGAGACCGCATGGATGAATTACAACAATTGTACATTCCTGTCTGGCGTAAAATTAAAAAAGGGAAGGTGGCTCAACCGTGGCTATCTAGGGAAATCAGGGATAGTATTAAAGCCAAGGAAGTGGCATACAAATTGGCCAGAAATAGCAGCGAACCTGGGGACTGGGAGAAATTTAGAACTCAGCAGAGGAGGACAAAGGGTTTGATTAGGGCAGGGAAAATGGAGTACGAGAAGAAGCTTGCAGGGAACATTAAGGTGGATTGCAAAAGTTTCTATAGGTATGTAAAGAGAAAAAGGTTAGTAAAGACAAACGTAGGTCCCCTGCAGTCAGAATCAGGGGAAGTCATAACGGGGAACAAAGAAATGGCAGACCAATTGAACAAGTACTTTGGTTCGGTATTCACTAAGGAGGATACAAACAACCTTCCGGATATAAAAGGGGTCAGAGGGTCTAGTAAGGAGGGGGAACTGAGGGAAATCTTTATTAGTCGGGAAATTGTGTTGGGGAAATTGATGGGATTGAAGGCCGATAAATCCCCAGGGCCTGATGGACTGCATCCCAGAGTACTTAAGGAGGTGGCCTTGGAAATAGCGGATGCATTGACAGTCATTTTCCAACATTCCATTGACTCTGGATCAGTTCCTATGGAGTGGAGGGTAGCCAATGTAACCCCACTTTTTAAAAAAGGAGGGAGAGAGAAAACAGGGAATTATAGACCGGTCAGCCTGACCTCAGTAGTGGGTAAAATGATGGAATCAATTATTAAGGATGTCATAGCAGTGCATCTGGAAAATGGTGACATGATAGGTCCAAGTCAGCATGGATTTGTGAAAGGGAAATCATGCTTGACAAATCTTCTGGAATTTTTTGAGGATGTTTCCAGTAAAGTGGACAAAGGAGAACCAGTTGATGTGGTATATTTGGACTTTCAGAAGGCTTTCGACAAGGTCCCACACAAGAGATTAATGTGCAAAGTTAAAGCACATGGGATTGGGGGTAGTGTGCTGACGTGGATTGAGAACTGGTTGTCAGACAGGAAGCAAAGAGTAGGAGTAAACGGGTACTTTTCAGAATGGCAGGCAGTGACTAGTGGGGTGCCGCAAGGCTCTGTGCTGGGGCCCCAGCTGTTTACATTGTACATTAATGATTTAGACAAGGGGATTAAATGCAGTATCTCCAAATTTGCGGATGACACTAAGTTGGGTGGCAGTGTGAGCTGCGAGGAGGATGCTATTAGGCTGCAGAGTGACTTGGATAGGTTAGGTGAGTGGGCAAATGCATGGCAGATGAAGTATAATGTGGATAAATGTGAGGTTATCCACTTTGGTGGTAAAAACAGAGCGACAGACTATTATCTGAACGGTGACAGATTAGGAAAAGGGAAGGTGCAACGAGACCTGGGTGTCATGGTACATCAGTCATTGAAGGTTAGCATGCAGGTACAGCAGGTGATTAAGAAAGCAAATGGCATGTTGGCCTTCATAGCGAGGGGATTTGAATACAGGGGAAGGGAGGTGTTGCTACAGTTGTACAGGGCCTTGGTGAGGCCACACCTGGAGTATTGTGTACAGTTTTGGTCTCCTAACTTGAGGAAGGACATTCTTGCTATTGAGGGAGTGCAGCGAAGGTTCACCAGACTGATTCCCGGGATGGCGGGACTGACCTATCAAGAAAGACTGGATCAACTGGGCTTGTATTCACTGGAGTTCAGAAGAATGAGAGGGGACCTCATAGAAACGTTTAAAATTCTGACGGGTTTAGACAGGTTAGATGCAGGAAGAATGTTCCCAATGTTGGGGAAGTTCAGAACCAGGGGTCACAGTCTGAGGATAAGGGGTAAGCCATTTAGGACCGAGATGAGGAGAAACTTCTTCACCAGAGAGTGGTGAACCTGTGGAATTCTCTACCACAGAAAGTAGTTAAGGCCAATTCACTAAATATATTCAAAAGGGAGTTAGATGAAGTCCTTACTACTCGGGGGATCAAGGGTTATGGCGAGAAAGCAGGAAGGGGGTACTGAAGTTTCATGTTCAGCCATGAACTCATTGAATGGCGGTGCAGGCTAGAAGGGCTGAATGGCCTGCTCCTGCACCTATTTTCTATGGTTCTATGTTTCTATGCTCCCTGATCATCAGTCTGGAGGGCCTCCTGTCCCCCATGCGAATACAGGATGTCTCTCCTTCTTTCCACTTCTTCCACCTAGACTTGAAAATCTTGGTGCTCACTCGCATGTTCAGCCATTGCTCAAAGTATCACAGCACAGGTTCAGTTTTCAAACAATTCTAACCACTGCTTGCAGCCACAATGCACCTCCCTTTAAAAGGTGTAGGCAGCCTTTAAGTAGTGTTACCAAGCCCCCTGCTGCTGCATACATCCGATGAATGCACGCAACAATCATGTCAAGCAGCTGGCAGTGTTACCGTGCTGCCTGCCATGCAATGAACGGGTGCGGGTGAATTGTGCACCATGATCGCTGTGCCAGTTTTCGGGGGTTAGCCAATTTGTCCCCGATCATGTGCAGCGCTAAATATTTTCAACTTGACACTCTGCAACTATACATCATGTTCCAAATACTACTTTCAATTACCTCATGTACTTTAGCAGGGAAAAGTTATATTTTGTTTCCCATAATTTGGCTGGAATTAGACAACTTTGTCAAGGGACTCAAATAGACATTAGCCAGGGGACTCGTGGAAGTTTGTCAATGAACTCATAAAAGAGGCACAAATCTTCAAACACGTTATTTGTAATAAGGAGGCCCTGGTTGGATGCCGTTCCTAAATTATAACCTGATTAATTCACTATTCAGTCAGATCTGATAGATGACAAACTCACATAGGAACTGCAGGGAGCAAAACAAAGGAATCTTAGATAAGAGAACCTTCCCCTATTTCTAATGCCTGTTTAAAGAGCTATTAAATCTTCTATTAAAACAGTTTCATATGACCCCCAGATGTCAATAGAGAGTCCTGTGAGCGTGATCAGATCAACAATTGGTCCCCATTGTTTGTGCACAGCAGTCACTAAGAGACTGTGAGCATGTGCAATGAGGGTTGTGAGTTCAGGTGCTAACCTACGCATTATTGGATGATCTGTGTGAAGATCATGCAACAAATTCTTTCATAAGCACCACTTACACTGAACTTCATGTAATAGAAGCTATAGGGCCGAAATTGCCCCTCTCAGAAAGGCACGTTAGCGCTAAAGGGGCACTTAAGTGTTTTCGCCTGGGTGCGACAGCCAGAGCGCTCACCCCCGGAATTGCCAACTTGGCTCGGTGTGCGTACAGTGCTATGCGCCACATCCCGTGATTAGCGCACCGGCGTGGCGCACACATGGTGATGACATCATCGGCTTGCACGCTGACCCCTTATCTCCCCGTGCTGACCCCATTGCGCCCAGCGGGGGAAATTGTCCCGCGGGATGCGAGGTTGGTGTGGGGCGATGCCATCAACAGCTCTGCGGGGCAAGAAGCTGTGGTGGCTGGGGCGTCCCGGCCGCCCTTAAAGGGAAGGTGGTAGAGCCGCAGCCACCATCTTTTCTGTGTTGGCCGACATTTCAGTTGGCCCAACAATTGCGGCTGCTGAAGTGGCCGAGCCACCAACATGCAGCCCAGCATCCCCCCTTGGGTGGCCCAGTGAGTGCCTCTAAAGTGGCTTCAGAGTTAGTAGCGGTCCTCCTCTTTAAAAGAATTAGGGGACGTTGTGGCATCATCAGCGGCACCCACAAACACCCCGTTACTGACACACAACAATTTTTGGCATCTCGCCGGGCACTAAATTTTCCTTTAATTCGAACTGTGTGCCCAAAACCGGGTGCAGGGCAATTTTACCCCCGTAGTTTCAACTTGTATAAACACTCAAGTATTCAATAAATAGGCAAAAGGTTTTCTCGAACAAGCATAATGCTTGTTAGATTTGCCTTGTAGCCGAACAATGTGAACGTTACATTCCAATATCTGTACATGTGTGAATAAAACAAAGCAATTAATTGTCCACCAAAGAACTACCATAGTAGTAAGCATATTTACACATTTGACAGTAAAGATGATTTAGCAATTTAAGCTGTTTCTACCAGCCATGGACATGAATATATTATATTGGCATCAATTCAGAATAAACATCAGAAGAAGAAAATTAAGTTGCAGAAATCCTTAAAAACCTACGGATATTATGGAAATAAATACACACAGCAAAATTGCATGAAAATAAATGTTCTGATTTAAGACAGTCATTGAAAAGGTAGCAATTAATGTTTACTAATGCTGGCCACATAAATGATGCTGCTCTTCAGGCGAGTTATGTGATTGCCCATGAAATAGATGTGTCATCAATCCCATTTTCAGAAGGAGAATTTTTGTGGAACTGCATGCTAAAAACTACAGAAATAGTAGTCCAGAAATTAGATTGTGCCCCGCCCATTTAATATTAATATACTGCCTGCTTCTAGTGAAAGTCAATGTACTGAAATGAGGTTCCTGTCTGCTTCTGGTGAGAGATTCCTGCACTGATTAAAATTAACTACTGGAAATGTGAAATGCAAAATCGCCAGAGATCCAGCATTACAAATCTCTGTCCATTTTTCTGTGCTGTTAATCTCAGCATGTGTCAGTTTATGAGGAGTAATGGGATTTGAAAATGGGGACCATTAACTTGTTAAAGCCCAAGTCCTTCCTTAGCAGTCTCGGGAATGATTAGCTACTGTTTGCCTCATCAGGAAACATTTTACGCTCCAATTCATGCCATGCAGTGGGTAATAATGGTATTAAATTCATCTTTACTTATGTTGATGTTCAGTCTTGCCTATAGATACATCGATCTCGATTGTACATAATTTTGGGCACCAAAGGCATACTGGCACATTGCAGTGGATCCATGGAAGAGCAACTAGGCTGACTCTGGGATTTATGGGCTAGACTTTCCACTTCACATCACCCATTTATGGCCCATATATTGCCCCAAACAGACCTCTATCACCCATTTTGAGCAAAAAGTGGAAACTAGGCCCAAAATATCGCCCGTAAAACAGGTGCCTAAGTTTCCGTTTTGATCACCGAGAATATCGCCGAAATTATAGCCCACATACACAAGGCCCATCCCAAGTTTCAGCATCTAGCATACACTTCGCTGGGCCGATGCAAGGCCCAAAAGAGTGCTGAGAAATAGTTGCTTTTTCCGGGTCTAAGAAAAGGAAAATGGGCACTACGGACACCATTTTGACTTCAGAGGAAGGGTGGAGGATTAGTTTTGGGTTATTTAGAGAGTTAGTTGTATTCAGAATATTGGGACAGGGAATATAAATAGGTATTATTACATTATTTTTAGTAAATATAATTGAATTTATTATGTTTTATATATTGAATCTATTAAATAGCTTTAACATAGTGAACTTATTTACCGATATAGAATTTAAAAGGTTTTATATATTGAATTTATTAAATAGCTTTTACATAGTGAAGTTATTTACTGATATTGTTGGGGCCTATCAAACTGACTGGTATACAGCGTAGAGAGTACAGAAAGTGCAGAGTACAGTGATATTAGATATTGTTGAGAGATGATTAAAATTAGACATCAGCACGCTACACACTGCTGCATTTGACAGGTGACTGAAGCTCTTTACGCTCGTGGAGGGACTTCATAAGCTTCACAATGACCAAGGAGGCACAGACTGTGAGTACTTTTCAGTTTCTATAGAATAGCAGACTTCCCCAAGATGCAGGGAGCAATATACTGTACGCACATTGCCCTCAAAGCACCCTTAAAGAACGTGGAGGTCTTTCGTAACAAAAAGAGGTTCCACTCACTAAATGTGGACATTCAGATGTGGGGTGTCATTGTTGTCTTGCCTGCACTGGCCTATCATCAGAATTTATGCTTATTTTATAAAGTTTAGTATTACTAAAGTGTTACTAAAGTACTCGTATATTTAAATACTAAACAAATATGGAATAACATCTGTATAAAAGGGGTCGGAGGGTCTAGTAAGGAGGAGGAACTGAGGAAAATCCTTATTAGTCAGGAAATTGTGTTGGGGAAATTGATGGGATTGAAGGCCGATAAATCCCCAGGGCCTGATGGACTGCATCCCAGAGTACTTAAGGAGGTGGCCTTGGAAATAGCGGATGCATTGACAGTCATTTTCGAACATTCCTTAGACTCTGGATCAGTTCCTATGGAGTGGAGGGTAGCCAATGTAACCCCACTTTTTAAAAAAGGAGGGAGAGAGATAACAGGGAATTATAGACCGGTCAGCCTGACATCGGTAGTGGGTAAAATGATGGAATCAATTATTAAGGATGTCATAGCAGTGCATTTGGAAAGAGGTGATATGATAGGTCCAAGTCAGCATGGATTTGTGAAAGGGAAATCATGCTTGACAAATCTTCTGGAATTTTTTGAGGATGTTTCCAGTAGAGTGGACAAGGGAGAACCAGTTGATGTGGTATATTTGGACTTTCAGAAGGCTTTCGACAAGGTCCCACACAAGAGATTAATGTGCAAAGTTAAAGCACATGGGGTAGTGTGCTGACATGGATTGAGAACTGGTTGTCAGACAGGAAGCAAAGAGTAGGAGTAAATGGGGACTTTTCAGAATGGCAGGCAGTGACTAGTGGGGTACCGCAAGGTTCTGTGCTGGGGCCCCAGCTGTTTACACTGTATATTAATGATTTAGACGAGGGGATTAAATGTAGTATCTCCAAATTTGCGGATGACACTAAGTTGGGTGGCAGTGTGAGCTGCGAGGAGGATGCTATGAGGCTGCAGAGCGACTTAGATCAGTTAGGTGAGTGGGCAAATGCATGGCAGATAAAGTATAATGTGGATAAATGTGAGGTTATCCACTTTGGTGGTAAAAACAGAGAGACAGACTATTATTTGAATGGTGACAGATTAGGAAAAGGGGAGGTGCAACGAGACCTGGGTGTCATGGTACATCAGTCATTGAAGGTTGGCATGCAGGTACAGCAGGCGGTTAAGAAAGCAAATGGCATGTTGGCCTTCATAGCGAGGGGATTTGAGTACAGGGGCAGGGAGGTGTTGCTACAGTTGTACAGGGCCTTGGTGAGGCCACACCTGGAGTATTGTGTACAGTTTTGGTCTCCTAACCTGAGGAAGGACATTCTTGCTATTGAGGGAGTGCAGCGAAGGTTCACCAGACTGATTCCCGGGATGGCGGGACTGACCTATCAAGAAAGACTAGATCAACTGGGCTTGTATTCACTGGAGTTCAGAAGAATGAGAGGGGACCTCATAGAAACGTTTAAAATTCTGACGGGTTTAGACAGGTTAGATGCAGGAAGAATGTTCCCAATGTTGGGGAAGTCCAGAACCAGGGGACACAGTCTAAGGATATGGGGTAGGCCATTTAGGACCGAGATGAGGAGGAATTTCTTCACCCAGAGAGTGGTGAACCTGTGGAATTCTCTACCACAGAAAGTTGTTGAGGCCAATTCACTAAATATATTCAAAAAGGAGTTAGATGAAGTCCTTACTACTAGGGGAATCAAGGGGTATGGTGAGAAAGCAGGAATGGGGTACTGAAGTTGCATGTTCAGCCATGAACTCATTGAATGGCGGTGCAGGCTAGAAGGGCCGAATGGCCGACTCCTGCACCTATTTTCTATGTTTCTATGTTTCTATTAACTAATGTAACTAAGAGAGGAGACACACACAATTTATTGAAATGAAGAAATTTATTTTTATTAACAAATTCGAAAAAAAAATTTGGTAAACTGTTCCTCCAACCCCCCGCCCCCGCCCCCCACACCAACCCACCCTTCCCTCAAATACAAAATCTTAACAATTAACAATTAACAATTAACAATGAACCAATAACAACTAACAAAACTAACAAAACAAGAACAAGAACAATTGAACAAGTGAACAAACTTTACCTGCGGCCACGTTTCCCTCCAGGTCCAGTCCCACCCCGTGTTCGTACCCCACCCACCCATTTTGGTCTATGCAGACCAACACCAAGACGTCGTGCAGAGTGGGACGGCAAGACTTCCTGCCATGGTGGAGGTGACGGAGCAGAAGCGGAAGCCTGAAGCTCCACTTCCGAGTCAGGAGGAACTGTGTCCTCCGTACTCGCTTGTGTGCTCGGGGTCTCACTGTGAGCAGACACGACACTTTGGGGTGCAGCGCCGTGTCCAGCCAGCAACGCATGCTGTAGGGTATTGGTTGCAGCTGTCTGCTGCCGAATAGCCTCCAAGATCTCCCTTGCAGTCTGTGCTTGCTCGGAAGACCAATTGGAGAAGTTCGTGCAGAACTCACTCCAGGATGCAGGATACTGGCTCCAGTTCACGGAGATCTGGCTCCAGTTCGCAGAGAATACCGCAAAACCCTGGATAAGGTTGCGACTAATCGCGACCGTCTCCCTGCACAGGGATATCAAGCTCTCTGTCTGGCCCTCCATGGGAGGCGCTTGCTCACCACACTGACCGGACCTCCGTGGGGTCAGCGTTTGCAAAATGACGCGCCTTGGCGTCGCCACCTGCACACCGCTTGGTCTCGGTGCTTCTTCCATCTTAATCGAGATGGCCGCAGGTTATTCCCCCCCCCCACAAAAACAATCTCTTCCTCCTCCTCCTCCTGCTCCTCCTCCTTCTCCTGCTCTTCCTCCTCCTCCTCTTTCTCCTGCGAGCTGTTGGAGGGGTCTAGATTTGCGGATGTCTCAGCTACCGAGCATTGCTCAATGGACACTTGACCTTAGAAAGATGAATGAAATTTCTAAACAACTCATAACAATACATATCAATATATATCAATATTTCAATATCACTCAATATTTCAATAACCCAAAACATTGCAATACTTTTCAAAACCACATATGCACAAGGGTTCATCAGGGTTAACATGGCTTCATTCGTAGATCAAGACTACATCAAAATTATTGAATTATACTTGCATAACATTACATGCGTAACTACGATATTTTTCGTATGTATTTAGTAATGTTTGACACATTGCACATTTTCCATTACTCACGAGACTCAAGGGTGGGCTCAGCCACGCCACAGGTCATGACTGAACTGCTTTCAGGCCCCACCAAGGCCACCGCAAGCTCCTCATATGCATTAAGAGTGTGCACCGTCGTGGAGCTGCCACCCATCCTCCTTTGCTCCGCACGGTTGATGCTTATCTTTTTCTGTAAATGATAATTTAACATTGCACAGTATAAGCTACTGTACTTGACAATAAACATTGAAGACTGACAGATTTAAGTGTTCAGTTATTACATAACATTGTAGTGCATATGAATAACTTTTAATATTATTCTAATTATAAACAGCAAGTAAATAATACATATGTATGATTTTAAATATGACTTTAAATATGTTTTAAATATTAAATGCAACATACTCTGGTAGATACATATGAGTAATTTTTAACACTATAACATGCAACATACTATTAGGGTGAATAAATGTAATTTTTAATTTAATGTAATTTTTAAATTAATGTTATTACTTTACATTAAAAATAAATAGCATTGAGGATTTTGTTTGCAATTTATAAACATCAAGTAAATAATACATAATAATAATTTATAAACATGAAGTACATAATACATATGTGTGATTTTAAATATGACTTTTAAATATGTTTTACATATAGATAATCCAACTTACTCTGGCAGCTGCCAGCAGGCTGTTCCATCTCTTGCAGCACTGGTCAGCCGTCTGTACCTCATTTGATGCCAATGTTACGACATCGGTAATGTCCAGCCAAATTCATCTCTAGGCATGGGGTGGAGGTTTCCCATGGCCACTCCGTGTCAAGTCCTCCCATCTTGTGGAGACCAAGTTTACAAGGGCCTCGTTCACCTTCTCACTAAAGGCTTTTGCCCTTTGCCTCTCCATCTCCCTTGCTTTTTGTGGTTCCATTGATGATTTTTAACAGATTTAACAAAGTTAAGAGATAGCTAATCAAAAATAGCTCGCAATACAATCAAATTTAATACAGATTTTTAATAGATTTCTCAAATTATCGAATATTTCTTCCTCACTGATTCCTCACTACTTCTCTCCTTCTCTCCTTCTCTCTCCTCTCTCTCTCCCGCTCTCTCCGGCCCTCCCTGTGCTTCTGAGCATGTGCGATGACCCATGAACTCTCCAAACGCGGCAAAAAAAATCAACCGAAAAGAAAAATCCCACACATGTGCACACTAGCGTTGCTAGGGAAGCTTTTTTTTGACTTCCGTTTTACTTTCTCCTTTTTTGGGCGATTGTGAGATCGCCGAAAAATCAGATCGCCCATTTGACATCGCTGGGGTAAGGCCGAGTGGAAAATCACAAAAAAAATGGGCCTTGTGCCGGCGATCAGCACGGGCGATACATCCCACATCGCTGGAATAAGGCCCATTTTTTGGGGCCTTAGCCACCTAGTGGAAAGTCTAGCCCTCTGACTCTTATAAAAAGACACTTGCAAAGTTGAACTTGTTTTAATTGGACAAAAAGATGAATAACTAGATACATGATAAAGGCCTTCAAAATATTGAGAAATAAGAGGATGCAGATGTAAGCAGACTAATTGACTTAAGATGTAATGACAACGCAAATTAGCAACAGAGCAAGACTAACATTCCTCAAGTATACTAAATTATTTCTCCCCTCTGGCCCAATTAAATCACAGATAAGTGGAACAAACACCTGGAAACAGAAATTCATGCGTGTGTTGAGTAACTCCTTCAAGAAGTATGGGGTCGAGATTCGGTGCCGCCATTTATGAGGCAGTGCCGCCGCGTGAGAGAAATCTTTAATGCCTCGCTTCAGGTGCAATCCCCAAACGTGAAATTCAGTGTTGACGCCTAAAGAATTGATAGCAGCGTAAAATCAGCTGGAGGTGCTACGCTGCGCTAAGTGGGCTGTTAAGCGTGGGCTCAACATCCAGGAGTTACGCAGCATTTGGAGCTGCACCACAGACATAGTGGTGCCATCTGGATTTAATTGAGGTGTTGATTGGGTGCCTCAACACCTAGTGGGTATATTGGCTTCCTATGCACTCACTCAGATGGTGAGCATCGCAGATCTTGCAGCAACAGCTCGTCAACATGCTCATTGGTTCAAGGATGCCACACTAGATGCACTCCTTGCTGCCCTGGAGAGGTGTCGGCAGGTGCTGAGGGCAGAGGTTGGGAGGAGATCCCAACCCCAAATGTACTGAAGGCTATGGAGGGCAATAGCATGTTAGTGTCTGCGAGTGACACGGTGCCAAGGACAACTATGCAATGCCGAAAAAAGTGGAACAACCTGACGCTGTGAGTGAGGATGAGTATCTTTACTTTCAAACATCAACATGCTATGCTCTGACTCTCTGCTCAATGTAGTGTTTCGGATTCTAAGTGGGTGAGGCCACAGTCAAGGGACTAGATTTTAAACTTTTGTGCAGATTGCCCAAAAATGGGCATTATTTCTGGCTTGGCGGTAAAAATTAGTTTTCAGATCGCCGGCTTCTCGCCCATTCTGAAAGCCCCAAGTCTCCATTTTTGAAATTGGGCATTACCACGAGCGATATGAAATTGACAGTAGCGTTAAATCTCTAACATTCTGCCGTAAAGTGTGGCCGTCCTTAGCAACAGCATGGCACCGCTTGATTCCCGTGATTCAGGAGGTCAAGGGTCATCATGACATGTGCAGAAGAGGAGACAGAGAGAGAGGGAGCTGAGAGGGACTGAAGGCGTGTGTGGGTGTGGTGTGACTGCTTTGGGATGAAGGAGGGAGAGTTTAGAGCTTTAGAGCAAATAGGGAAACAAAAATTAGCTGTTAGCAGCCACATATTTGCCCGAATTTGGCCTTTAATGGAGGGAGAGAAGAAGGCAACACAGCACGCTGTGGAGACTGACGCTGATGAGAGCAGTGAGCTGGGAGAGGAGCACATTGGAGGGCGCAAAAGAGCGAGGAGGTTCTCGGACGAGGCATATGCCTCTCTCCTGCAGGAGGTCGAGTTATGATGGGGTGATTTGACACAGGGAGGGCGTGGGAAGCCCACCCCAAAGGTCTACCAGAAGATATGGGCCGAGATAGCAGAGGTGGTCTCGTCGATGACCAATAAGGTGCATGAGGGCAACCAATGCTGCAAACAATGGAACGTTGTGGGATCTGCAAAAGTATTACATTTATTTACATGTACTTATGTATTTATATAATTTGATTTGTAACAGTCATGAATGACTATTAGCAGATGTGAGGTCTTTCACTTTTACCGGGAATGTTGTAGTCAAAGCCTGCGGTTACGGTGCATGTCTTTAGGTAATGAATGATAATTATCACAATAATCATGATTACATCTGTTGGTTATGTGTTGTATCAGTCTCTGTGACAGTACCTAGCAATGATTTCACGCAATGATCTCATGCCATGTCGTCCTGTCACCTTTTACAGAAGAAGCTATCGACGATGAGGTCCATGCAGAGGCGAAGGGGTGGGGGGGCCACAAGTCATCAGCGACATCACTGACAGCGGGTGCTAACACTCTTAGGGAAGCCCCCCTGGACAGCCACAGAAGCATCAGCAGACCCTGAAGTGAAGCGACATGAGTAAAGTTGACACCATTGCGTGATGTAATTTCAATGGATGCCACACCAACTCATATCCGGACAATCAGAAATGATAGATGATTTCTAAAATTGTCCTAGAAATAATGCTGGCCGAATGAAAATCATTGCAATGCACCATGTGTTGATCGTCATGAAATGTGATGTCTGTGATGATCTTGATAACGGTGGTGCTTTTGTCGTGCATATGCTGTGTGTACTTCTTCACTTGGGGAGTTGTTGGCCTGTGGGGTTCCCTGCCGCGGAGAGTTGTTGATGCCAATTCATTGGATGTGTTCGGGAGGGAGTTGGATGTGGCTGGGGGGGGTGGGGTGGCGGGGCTGCTGGGGTGGGTGATCAGCCATGATTTTGTAGAATGGCGGTGCAGGCTCGAAGGGCCGAATGGCCTACTCCTGCACCTATTTTCTATGTTTCTATGTTCTATGTTTCTATGTTTCTATGTTTCTATGTTTCTATGTGTAGCACTAGAATCACCTTGTGACCCTAGCACCCCCTTCTCCTCTAATAACCTCATTTGTGTTTTGCAGCTCAGCCAGTAGCATGGCCCCAAGCAAGACCACAGAGACCAGAATGTGGGGGCGCGGGGCCAGACTCACCGGACGATCCTACATTTGCCGAGGAGCTCCGATTCTCGCCCGTCAATCCGCTGGGACTGTTCTCTACGGATGAGAGCGCAGACTTCGAGGATCCACCCCAAGGCCATCTAATACTCCTCCGGTCATTCCCGCCTCCACTCTGGAGGTACCGGCCCCAAGCACCTCGGCACAGGGCACCCCATTTGTACCCAGGATGGCGCCGACCCCATGGAGGTTTCGTGCACGCGGCAGGTCTGGTCCACGAGTGGACATGACAGCGGAGAAATGGTACAGTTGTCCAGGAGGACTGTAGACATTGGTGACCAGCTTCTCAAAGCATTGGGGGGCATATCCCGACAGCTGGCCACCATGAATGGGTACGTTCTGCGGATGGCGGAGGCCCTGGAGGCAATAGCCAGGAACACTGCCGGCACAGGCCCCCCAGTGGTCCCTGAGCGCGGCACTCCTCCTCTAGGTTCCGCACCAGCACTGCGAACGACAGATGACAGGCAGGACCAAGATCCTGCTTCTGCATCAGAGAATGTTCCCCCCTCGACAGCCCCCGCTCCCGTACCCGTGCAATCACCGCCTCTGCCTTCATCCCCCGCAATGAGGCACTGCCTGAGGAGCTCTTCGGCCAGGCGGCGTGGAACGAGGAGGGGAAAGGGTAGAGGTGTGGAGAAGAAGGGGAGGGGTGAAGGAACATGAGGTGCATGTCTGCAGGTGATGGCTGTGTTATATCTCCATCTGGGTGTATGCAATTTGTTGTAATGTATGGGGGGAGGGGACCACCCTCCTGCTTTGCCTTTGTATTCTGTGTTGCTGGACATGTTGAACATTTGATTGATGTCAGTGGTGGAAAAAGTGGGGGGTGGGCGGGGGTTGGGTGTTTTTGCCAGTGATACTTATGATTTCAGACCAATGTTGGTATAAAATGTATTTTTATTGAACACAACCTTGTTGCGCATTGTTTCAGATAGCTGGAGCATTACACACTGGTGATTCCTTAATATGAAAGGGTTAAATAAAACTTAACTTCAATCAACGTAAGCTTTAACTGGCACCAAGTTGATGGGCACCATTGATGTCTGAGCGGCACACACACAGCAATGTGTCAGCGTTGTCACTCACAGCAACGTTCTTTCAGGCAAATCATTCAGATATCAGCTCCTCACGTAAGAGTCTTGCAGCTATGTAGGCGCTACGGATCCTTTCCTGCGCTCTGGAGGGGATCATGGGCATGGTTGCATAGCCAGCCTGATTGTCAGCATCCAGCCTCTTGTTGTCCTCTTCCTCTCTCTCCTGAGGTGGAGCATCAGTCCCTCCTGATAGCCAGATTGTGCAGCATGGAACACACGACCACGAATTTACCTACTTACTCAGGGTTGTATTGTAGCTCCTCTCCTGAGTGGTCCAGACATCTGAAGCGCTGCTTAAGCACAGTTATTGTTTTCTGGACCACATTGCTTGTGTCTCTGTGGCTCTGGTTGTATTGCTTCTCGGCCTCGGTGTGAGTATCATGCAGAGGGTTCGTCAGCCAGGTGGCTAAGCCATATCGGTTATCACCAAGGATCCAGCATTGTCCTTGTGACTGACTCTTAAAGATGTCAGAGAAAGCGCTCTCACGCAGGATGTGAGCCTCATCGAAGCTGCCCGGACATTTGGCATTCATTGCCATTATGATCTGGTTGTAGTCGACAACTAGTTGGACCTTCAGGGAATAAAGGTTCTGTTACGAAAAAGCTCTGGATCCTGAGAAGGTGCCTGCATGGCGATGTGAGTGCACTGTATTGATCCCTGCACCCTGGGGAACTTAGTAATGTGGTAGAATGCTCCAGCCCTGTCAGTCTGAGCCTCTGTGATCATGGGGAAGCTGATAAAGTCCATCCTTCGTGCGTACAAGGTCTAATGCAATGATGGGTGGTATGGTGAGACAGAGGAGAAATCTCGACCGCGGAGGCCCGAAAGGAACCGGATGCGTAGAAATACTGTGCCGCGGTGACCTTGACCTCAACCGATACTGATGTCCTGATGGCAAGCTGGATACGTGGCCTGATGAGCTTACATATTTCATTGATCACCACCTTGTGGAAGCGCAGTCTCCGAAGGCAGGTGTGCTCGGACACGTCGAGGTAAGACCTCTTTTCCCTGTACATGCGGGGGATATATGGTCTGGCCCTTCTCATTCTTGCACATCTTAAATTGGGCACATAATGATGTGCATCACACACTGAGCCATGCGAAGTATATACTATAAATGGTTAAATGGATTGGGAGAAGTTGTGTCTTAAGGAACAGTTGTCTCGATAGTTGGAACTGTTTAAGTGGGGACCCACCTGTAGTTAAATTCAAAAGACACAGGATGAAGGGATCGGTCATGAACAGAAAGCCAACAAAAAAAATGTTGAGTTAGTTTATCAGGAGAAGTTGTCCAAAAAGGACATAGAAGAGTTACAAGCACAGGCACCGTACTTCTGTAAGGGCCAACATGCATCCTTTGGGGACCTCATGGCATTTATCCAGAAGAATGTAGATCAAGGAGGGTTAAGGCCAAAACGGGCAAACGGTCTCTTGGCATTCAGCACATTTTATTGTGCATGGAGAGATGAGGAATTAATGAGACGGGATGCCAAAGTGATACAAGATTTAAAAGAACTACAAGTAAAAGAGATTCAAAGTGTGAAAGAACAAAGGGCAAAAGAGATAAAGGATTTAAAAGAATTGCAAGTAAAAGAGATTCAACTAAAAGAAAAAGAGCATCAAGGTGTAAAACAACAAAAGGAAGAAGTCCTCCAACTTGTGAAGCAGTTAAAAGAGGGAGAAATACAGCATTTAAGCCAAGAAATTGGTCAATTAAAGCACAGTATTAGGGAATTAGAAAGAGGGGCCGAACAGACAGCTTCGTTGCTACAACAACAAAGCCTCTCAAATTTAAATGCCACAGCAGCCGTCGTTGAAACAAATGGAAACAAATTAGAGTTAAAAAAATATAAATTGGAAAACTTGGGGCTCCAGCAAGAAATAGAAGACGCTAAGGGGGCATTAAGGGAAGTAATTAAGAAGCCACATAGGGAGGCAGACCGCTCCCAGTACCATCTAGAAATAGCGAGGCTAAAAAGTAAGTTAGGGGAGCAGCAGGTCCTGGTATCCGCAGTAACACGGGGAGCCATAACAGAGATAGCAGAAGGGGACAAGGGGGAGACAGATTGGGCAGTCAATATAATCTCCAGGGTGCTTGTGTAGGATGGGATACCTTGGCGACACAAGAGCCAATCGTAGCCATAGTAACCACTTCTTTACGATGTAATACACATGGTCACATCACCAGTAACCATACTGACTCACGGCCCATATCTGGTGCTGACGCCACGGCGTGTAGCCTCATGTTGGGGCCCATTAATGATGGGGACAACCCACTGGAAGTTAATAGGAGGTGGGCAAATTTCAGGAGGGGTCATCCCAAGTTGGAAGAGAGAGACTTAACACGAGTCCTCTTCTTGGCCTGTTCCAGTTCCCGAACAGATAATCTGCCAGACGCAGTCCTGCAGTCTGGCACAGTGACCGAGATCCGAAACCATTTAGGAATCCAAAACTTGAACTTAGTGGCTGTGCTTAATCAGACCAAGCAGTGCCCAAAAGAAACCTGAAGAGCCTTCAGTAATCGCTTGTACGATATCTATCAATGTACCCAGAACCAGGCATCCACAAATGCTACAGTAGCAAAGAATCAGAAACAATTTAAATCGATGTTCCTGAGCCAACTTCACTCTTTAGTTAAAACCACCCATGAGTCCCACCAATCAGTGGACAGATATAGAGACAAGCACTCAAATAGCCTGGGAGACGGTAAAAGACCAGTTAAAGGTGAAGTCACCACCCACTACAAATAAACCAGTGTCAACGGTGGAGGGATCTTGAAACTACCCCTTTAAGGGACAGTGCTTTAATTGTAAGAAGGTAGGCCACCTCGCAAAAAACTGCAGCAGACCCAGACCGGCACCAAACCATGATGCAACGCATAGATACCTCCCGAGGGACGAACCCAAATCCTCTGGAATGGAGCAACAATTGGCTCAGTTAGTAACCCTTCTAAAGAAGGTCGAATTCAAGCCCTCTGGGACAGATCAACGATTGGACCAGTTGAAAGCACAAATCCAAATTGCAACGGGGAGGATACAAAATCATTTACCGGTGCACACAATCGCCAATGCACACTCATTAGAGAGACCCATTCAAGGATAGACCCTATGACAAGGTTCGGCCCCCAAAGATTGGTTGGAAGTGGGGTTCCGACATGATGGTAGTGGGAGACCAGGAGTCCTTGTTATCTTAAAAGGGGGCAGGCAGCAGATTATGCTTATCGATACTGGCTCAGCTGTTACCATCATCCACACACGACAAACTGAATGCCACGCAGAGGCGGGCAAGGGTTGTAAGGCCCTTAAAGGGTTTAACGGTGATACAACCATCGCGTATACAGGGAAGGCCACTGAACTTCAGTTGGGAGGCCTCACCTATAAGTCCCAGCACCGATGCTAATGACCATCCCCGACAGAAGGGGAATTGTAGGGACTGATGTGTTGGATCAGAATGGGTGTGGTGATAGATTATAATCAGGACTGTGTTTGGATGGGATTGAGAGATAAGGCAGGAGTGATAGAAATTCAGATGCTCACTTGGTTTTTGCTATTAAAAAGCCATCTGAGTATAATGCTCCGGGGAGCAAAAATGAAGCTGTGGCAAAGCTAATTCAGGAACATCTAGCGGTGTTTGCCACATGCAAGTATGACTGTGGAAAATGGCAGGCGAAGAATCTATTGAGGGACGTGTTATATATGTGGACTTGTATTTACTCTGTACAGCCACCAGAGGCCTCATCCCCTGGAGTCCCAAGGTATCCCATAATCCCTTGGGAGCATAGATATTTAAGGAGGCTTCACAGGTTGGAGAGACACTCTGGAGACCTGCAATAAAAGACTAAGATCACACTTTGCTTTGAACTCACAGTGCTCAATCTGACTCTTTCTCCATGCACAACAACTGGTGACGAGATACAGATAGCGAACCCAAAGATAAAGAGAACAGTGGGCATCCTGGAAAAATTCTCAGAGGGAGATGATTGGGAAACTTGTGGAGCGACTTGACCAATACTTTGTGGCCAACGAGCTAGATGGGGAAGAGAGCACTGCCTCCTCACCGTCTGTGGGGCATCAAGGTATGGCCTCATGGAGAATCTGCTCACTCCAGCGAAACCCATGGAGAAATCATACGACGATTTGTGCACACTGGTCCGAGAGCATTTGAACCCGAAGGAAAGCGTTCTGATAGTGAGGTACCGGTTCTACGCCTACAAAAGATCTGAAGGTCAGGAAGTGGCGAGTTATGTCGCCCAGCTAAGACACCTTGCAGGGCATTGCGAATTTGAAGGACATTTGGAGCACATGCTCAGAGGCTTTTTCATACTTGGCATTAACCACAAAACCATACTTCGCAAACTTTTGACTGTAGAGACCCCAACCTTGAGTAAGGCCACAGCGGTAGCCCAGGCGTTCATTGCCATCAGTGACAATACAAAGCAAATCTCTCAGCACACTTGCTGCTACAAGTACTGTGAACAAAGTGATGTTGTTTTTGAATCGTAACGTACAGGGCAGGTCACACATACCTGCAGCTGCACATCCGCAGATGACTCAGAGTTCACTATTTAGGGTGATGGATGCAAGGCCATTAACACCTTGTTGGCGCTGCAGGGGTGATCATCGTTTCCATTCATGCCGATTCAAAGAGTACGTTTGCAAGGGCTGTGGAACAATGGGACACCTCCAACGAGTGACAGCCTGTTAAACCTGCAAACCACCATGTTGCAGAGGAGGACAGATCCATGGAGGATCATGACAAACCAGAGCCTCAGATAGAGGAGGCAGAAGGCAGAGGTACATGGGGTGCACACATTCATCATGAATTGTCCCCCGATAATGTTGCATGTTGAACTAAATGGACTCCCGGTGTCAATTAAGCTGGACACGGGCGCAAGCCAGTCCATCATGGGCAAAAAGACTTTCGAAAGATTGTGGTGCAACAAGGCCTCAAGGCTAGTCTTAACTCCTATTCACATGAAACTAAGAACTTACACTAAAAAACTGACTCCTGTAATCGGCAGTACTACCATAAAGGTCTTCTACGATGGAACAGTGCAGAAGCTATCACTCTGGGTGGTACCGGGCGATGGTCCCACCCTGCTCGGCAGGAGCTAGCTGGGAAAGATACGCTCGAACTGGGATGACGTCCGAGCGCTATCGCCTGCTGACGACACTTCGTGTGCCCAGGTCTTAAACAAATTTCCTTCACTGTTCGAACCAGGCATCCGGAAAGTCCAAGAAGCAAAAGTGCAGATCCACCTAATTCTGGGGGCACGACCCATCCATCACAATGCGAGAGCAGTGCCATACATGATGAGAGAAAGGATAGAGATCGAGCTAGATCAGCTGCAAAGAGAGGGCATCATTACCCCGATTGAGTTCAGTGAGTGGGCCAGTCCTATTATCCCAGTCCTGAAGGAAGACGGCACCATCAGAATCTGTGGCGATTACAAAGTAACTATCGATCGTTTCTCCCTGCAGGACCAATAACCACTACCAAAGGCCGACGACCTCTTTGTAACGCTGGTGGGAGGAAAGACATTCACGAAGCTGGATCTGACTTCAGTCTACATGATGCAGGAACTTGAGGAATCATCGAAGGCCCTCAACTGCATCAACACGTACAAAGGTCTTTTTTTTATAACAGATGCCTATTTGGAATCCGATCAGCGGCGGCGATATTCCAGAGAAAAAGGGAAAGTTTACTGAAGTCGGTCCTGCACACTGTGGTCTTCCAAGGACGACATCTTCTTAGGAGGTTCTTAGTTGATTCAACCGCGTGGGGCTCAGGTTAAAACACTCGAAGTGGGTTTTCCTGGCACCTGAAGTGGAATTCTTGGGAAGGAGGATTGCGGCGGACGACATCCGGCCCACCAACGTGAAGACAGAGGCAATCGAGAACGCACCGAGGCCACAGAACGTGACGGGGCTGCGGTCGTTTCTGGGACTCTTGATCTACTTTGCTAACTTCTTACCAAGTCTCAGTACAATGTTAGAACCACTACATGTCTTACGACGAAAAGGGGGTGAATGAGTTTGGGGCAAAAGCCAAGAAAATGCCTTTGTAAAAGCGAGAAAATTGTTATGCTCAAACAAATTGCTTGTGTTGTATGATCCGTGTAAGCATTTGGTACCAGCATGTGATGTGTCATCATATGGTGTCGGGTGTGTATTGCAACAAGCTAATGATTTTGGGAAATTGCAACCAGTTGCTTATGCATCCAGGAGTCTGTCTAAGGCTGAGAGAGCCTACAGCATGATTGAAAAAGAAGCGATAGCGTGTGTCTATGGGGTAAAGAAAATGCATCAATACCTGTTTGGGCTAAAATTCGAATTGGAAACTGACCATAAGCCACTTAGATCCGTGTTTTCTGAGAGTAAAGGGATGAATACCAATGCGTCGGCCCGCATCAGGAGATGGACGTTCACGTTGTCCGCATACAACTACGCCATCCGCCACAGGCCAGGCATAGAAAACTGCGCCGATGCTCTCAGTAGGCTGCCATTGCCCACCACGGGGGTGGAACTGGCACAGCCCGCAGATCTAGCCATGGTTATGGAAGAATTTGAGAGTGAGCAATCAACCGTCACTGCCCGGCAGATCATAGAAACATAGAAAATAGAAAATAGGTGCGGGAGTAGGCCATTCGGCCCCTCGAGCTTGCACCGCCATTCAATATTATCATGGCTGATCATTCCCTCAGTATCCCTTTCCTGCTTTCTCTCCATACTCCTTGATCCCCTTAGTCATAAGGGCCATATCAAACTCCCTCTTGAACATATCCAATGAACTGGCATCAACAACTCCCTGCGGCAGCGAATTCTACAGGTTAACAACTCTCTGAGTGAAGAAGTTTCTCCTCATCTCAGTCCTAAATGGCCTACCTCTCATCCCAAGACTATATCCCTGGTTTTGGATTTCCCCAACATCGGGAACATTCTTCCTGCATCTAACCTGTCCAGTCATGTTAGAATCTTATACGTTTCTATGAGATCCTCTCTCATCCTTCTAAACTCCAGTGAATAAAGGCCCAGTTGATCCAGTCTCTCCTCATATGACAGTCCAGCTATCCCTGGAATCAGTCTGGTGAACCTTCGCTGCACTCCCTCAATAGCAAGAACGTCCTTCCTCAGATTAGGAGACCAAAACTGAACACAATATTCCAGGTGAGGCCTCACTAAGGCCCTGTGCAACTGCAGTAAGACCTCCCTGCTCCTATACTCAAATCCCCTAGCTATGAAGGCCAACATTTGCTTTCTTCACCGCCTGCTGTACCTGCATGGCAACTTTCAATGACTGATGAACCATGACACCCAGGTCTCGTTGCACCTCCTCTTTTCCTAATCTTCCGCCATTCAGATAATATTCTGCCTTCGTGTTTTTGCCCCCAAAATGGATAACCTCACATTTACCCACATTATACTGCATCTGCCATGCATTTGGCAACTCACCTAACCTGTCCAAGTCACCCTGCAGCCTCTTAGCGTCCTCCTCACAGCTCACACCGCCACCCAGTTTAGTGTCATCTGCAAACTTGGAGATATTACACTCAATTCCTCCATCTAAATCGTTAATGTAAAGAGCTGGGGTCCCAGCACTGAGCCCTGTGGCACTCCACTCGTCACTACCTGCCATTCTGAAAAATACCCGTTCATCCCGACTCTCTGCTTCCTGTCTGCCAACCAGTTCTCTATCCACGTCAGTACATTACCCCCAATACCATGTGCTTTGATTTTGCACACCAATCTCTCGTGTGGGACCTTGTCAAAAGCCTTTTGAAATTAAAAATACACCACATCCACTCTGCTAGTTACATCCTCAAAAAATTCCAGAAGATTCGACAAGCATGATTTCCCTTTCATAATCTATGCTGACTTGGACCGATCCTGTCACTGCTTTCCAAATGCGCTGCTATTTCATCCTTAATGATTGATTCCAACATTTTCCCCACTACTGATGTCAGGCTAACCGGTCTATAATTACCCGTTTTCTCTCTCCTACCCTTTTTAAAAAGTGGTGCTACATTAGCTACCCTCCAGTCCATAGGAACTGATCCAGAGTTGATAGACTGTTGGAAAATGATCACCAATGCATCCACTATTTCTCGGGCCACTTCCTTAAGTACTCTGGGATGCAGACTATCAGGCCCCAGTGATTTAATGGCCTTCAATCCCATCAATTTCCCAAACACAATTTCTCGTCTAATAAGGATATCCTTCAGTTCCTCCTTCTCACTAGACCCACTGTCCCCTCGTACATTTGGAAGGTTATTCGTGTCTTCCTTTGTGAAGACAGAACCGACGTATTTGTTCCATTGGTCTGCCATTTCTTTGTTCCCCATTATAAATTCACCTGAATCTGACAGCAGGGGACCTACGTTTGTCTTCACTGATCTTTTTCTCTTCATATATTTTCAAAGCTTTTGCAGTCAGTTTTTATGTTCCCTGCAAGCTTCCTCTCGTACTCTATTTTCCCCCTCTTAATTAAACCCTTAGTCCTCCTCTGTTGAATTATAAATTTCTCCCAGTCCTCAGCTTTGTTACTTTTTCTAGCCCATTTATATGCCTCTTCCTTGGTTTTAATACTATCCTTAATTTCCCTTGTTATCCACGGTTGCGCCACCTTCCCTGTTTTATTTTTACTCCAGACAGGGATGTACAATTGCTGAAGTTCATCCATGTAATCTTTAAATGTTTGCCATTGCTTATACACCGTCAACCCTTTAAGTATCCTTTGCCAGTCTATTCTAGCCAATTCACGCCTCATACTTTCGAAGTTACCTTTCCTTAAGTTCAGAACCCTAGTTTCCGAATTAACCCTGTGTCATTCTCCATCTTAATAAAGAATTCTACCATATTATGGCCACTCTTCCCCAACGGGCCTCACACAACAAGATTGCTAATTAGTCCCTTCTCATTGCACATCACCCAATCTAGGATGGCCAGCTCTCGAGTTGGCTCCTCGACATATTGGTCTAAAAAACCATGCCTAATACACTCCAGGTAATCCTCCTCTACCGCATTGCTACCAGTTTGGTTAGCCCAATCGATATGTCAATTAAAGTCGCCCATGATAACTGCTGTACCTTTATTGCACACATCCCTTACTTCTTGTTTGATGCTGTCCCCAACCTCACTTCTGCTGTTTGGTGGTCTTTTTTACACAACTCCCACTAGCGTTTTCTGCCCTTTGGTATTCAGCAGCTCCACCCATACTGATTCTACATCGTCCAGGCTAATGTCCCTCCTTAATATTGCATTAATTTCCTCTTTAACCAGCAATACCACCCGGCCTCCTTTTCCTCTCTGCCTATCCTTCCTAAATATTGAATACTCCTGGATGTTGAGTTCCCAGCCTTGGTCACCCTGGAGCCATATCTCCGTGATGCCAATTACATCATACCCATTAACTGCTGTCTGCGCAGTTAATTCGTCCACCTTATTCCGAATACTCCTAGTATTGAGGCACAGAGCCTTCAGGCTTGCCTTTTAAGGATTTTGTTGTAATGTGGCCCTTTTTGTTTTTTGCCTTGGGTTTCTCTGCCCTCCACTTTTACTGTTCTCCTTTCTATCTTTTGCTTCTGCCTCAATTTTATTTCCCTCTGTCTCCCTGCATAGGTTCCCATTCCCCTGCCATGTTAGTTTAACTCCTCCCCAACAGCACTAGCAAACACTCCCCCTAGAACATTGGTTCCGGTCCTGCCCAGGTGCAGACCATCCGGTTTGTACTGGTCCTACCTCCCCCAGAACGGGTTCCAATGTCCCAGGAATTTGAATCCCTCCCTTTTGCACCACTCCTCAAGCCACGTATTGATCTGAGCTATCCTGCGATTCCTACTCTGACTAGCACGTGGCACTAGTAGCAATCCTGAGATTACTACTTTTGAGGTCCTACTTTTTAATTAGCTCCTAGCTCCCTAAATTCGTCTCATAGGACCTCATCCCATTTTTTACCTACATCGTTGGTACCTATATGCACCACGACAACTGGCTGTTCACCCTCCCTTTTCAGAATGTCATGCACCCGCTCCGAGACATCCTTGACCCTTGCACCAGGGAGGCAACATAGCATCCTGGAGTCTCGGTTGCGGCCGCAGAAATGCCTATCTATTGCCCTTACAATCAAATCCCCTATCACTATAGCTCTCCCACTCTTTTTCCTGCCCTCCTCTGTAGCAGAGCCACCCACGGTGCCATGAACTTGGTTGCTGCTGCTCCCCCCGGATGAGTCATCCCCCTCAACAGTACCCAAAGCGGTGTATCTGTTTTTCAGGGGGATGACCGCAGAGGACCCCTGCACTACCTTCCTTGCACTGCTCTTCCTGTTGGTCACCCATTTACTATCTGGCTGTGTACCCTTCACCTGTGGTAAGACCAACTCGCTAAACGTGCTATTCACATCATTCTCAGCATCATGGATGCTCCAGAGTTCATCCACCCGCAGCTCCAGTGCTGCAATGCGGTCCATCAGGAGCTGCAGGTGGATACATTTCCCGCACACGTAGTCGTCAGGGACACCGGAAGCATCCCTGACTTCCCACATAGTACAGGAGGAGCATAACACGTGTCCGAGCTGTCCTACTGATAAAGAAAAGAAAAAAGAAAAGCTACTTACCAATCACCAGCCAATCACTTACCCCCTTGGCTGTGACGTCACCTTTCGATTTCTTTCTACTTCTTTTTTGCCTTTTCTCCCCAATGCAGCTGCACCAGTTGGGCCTTTATAGGCCGCTCGCCTCACGAACTCCCACCTCCCGACTCCCAACTGCCTGGACAAGCCAGGACCCCTTATTATCTCTAGTCAAAAGCTGTGTGCTTCATGGGAGCTGGTCCAGTGTCCCAGTGGAAATGCAGGAAGAGATAAAGCCGTTCCAGCGACACAAAGATGAAATGTCTATACAGGCAGACTGCCTTCTGTGGGGCAATCGAGTAGTGGTCGATAAGAAGGGCAGCGACACCTTCATCAATGACTTCCACAGTACCCACCCAGGCATCGTAATGATGAAAGCGATAGCCAGATCCCACGTGTGGTGGCCCAGTGTCGATACGGACTTAGAGTCCTGCATTCAGAGATGTAATACACGCTCACAGTTAAGCAATGCACCCAGGGAGGTGCCGCTAAGTTTATGGTCTTGGCCCTCCAAACCATGGTCTAGGGTACATGTCGACTATGCAGGCCCGTTCTTGGGTAAAATGTTCCTTGTGGTTGTAGACGCGTACTCCAAGTGGATTGAATGTGAGATAATGTCGGCTAGCACGTCCGTTGCCACTACTGAAAGCCTGCGAGCCATGTTTGCCACTCACGGCTTACCCGATATCCTGGTGAGCGATAACGGGCCATGTTTTCCAGTGCTGAGTTCAAAGAATTCATGACCCGTAACGGGATCTAACATATCACATCTGCCCCCTTTAAACCAGTGTCCAATGGTCAGGCAGAGAGAGCAGTGCAAACCATTAAGCAAGGCTTGAAAAGGGTAACTGAAGGCTCACTGCAGACACGCCTATCCGAGTCCTGCTTAGCTACCCCACTCACTCACTGGGATCTCACCTGCAGAACTGCTCATGAAAAGAGCACTTAAGACAAGACTCTCGTTAGTTCACCCTTATCTACATGACCAGATAGAGAGCAGGCGGATTAACAAAGTGTGTAACAAGATAGCGCAAAGGTGTCACGCGAGATTGAAATCAATGATCCAGTATTTGTATTAAGTTATGGACAAGGTCCCAAGTGGCTTCCCGGCACTGTCGTGGCCAAAGAGGGGAGCAGGGTGTTTCGGGTCAAACTTTCAAATGGACTTATTCACTGGAAACACATGGACCAAATCAAACTCAGATTCATGGACTATCCTGAGCAAACCTACCTTTTTTGATCCCCCAACATACACACCAGTGGCAACCGGCACCACGGTTGACCACGAAGCAGAACCCATCATCCACAGCAGCCCTGCAGGGCCCAACACACCAGGCAGCCCAGCGAGGCCAGCTGCACAGCAGCACAGCGAGGGCCCAACAAGTGATTCAGCGCAACCGACTTTCACACCAAGATGATCAACCAGGTCAAGAAGGGCCCCAGATCGACTCACATTGTAAATAGTTACACTATTGACTTTGGGGGAGAGTGCTGTTATATATGTGGACTTGTATTTACTCTGTACAGCCACCAGAGGGCTCACCCCCTGGAATCCCAAGGGATCCCATAATCCCTTGGGAGCACAGGTATTTAAGGAGGCTTCACAGGTTGGAGAGGCACTCTGGAGACCTGCAATAAAAGACTAAGGTCACACTTTACTTTGAGTTCACAGTGTTCAGTCTGACTCTTTCTCCATACACAACAGGACGCCCACCACTCATTCACTAAACACTACCCCATCCCAAGGGAGAGTCACCGTTACATCCGAGACACAATAAAATCCCTAGTTGAGCAGGGTGTTGTTAGGACAGCCACCTTCATGACTAATTCACCACATGGCCGGTTAAAAAGCCTGATAAGAGCTGGCGACTGACTATTGATGACAAAAAGTTAAATTCTGTAACACCAGCCTGCTCACCGGTAGTAAGAGAAACTCCCAGCATATTATCTCAAATTCCTGCTGGTTCCAAGTACTTCTCGACCCTCAACATCGCCATTGGATTCTGGAGTATCCTTGTTAAAGGGAAAGTGCAGTACAAATTTACATTCACATTTGAGGACCAGAGCTATACCTGGACATGCCTGCCTCAGGGGTTCCACAATGCCCCCACGATATTCCACAAAAGAATGGTTGCAATTTTAAAATACATTTCCCGCCCTACCTGCTTGCTGCAGTACGTAGATAACATACTGCTGGCAACCGACAGCATGGAGGAGCATCTGTCCCTTTTGCACGACTTTTGACATTGTTGGCTTAGGCGGGACTAAAGGTGAATCCCCGTAAGGCTCAATTAGTAAAAGAACGGGTCGCCTTTCTAGGAGTGTCCATTTCTCCAGAGGGATTGTCCCCCAACTCTCACAAGGTGGAGATAATACAGTGACTACCATTACCCATTTCCAAAACAGCCCTACGATCATTCTTGGGTTTGGTGGGGTACCAAAGGAACTCTATCTCAGGCTTTGCAGAATGTGCAAAGCCCCTGCATGATTTATTAAAACTGCAGGGTGATGACATACGCCCGGCATGGACTGATACCCACACCCAGTCCGTGGCTAAATTAAAAACTGCAATGATACAGGCCACATGTCTGATCCCTCCTGATCCCACGTAACCCTTCCATTTGGAGGTCGGGGCCACAGAGCAAAGCCTTCCTGCAGTTCTGTGCCAAATGCGAGCTGATCGACTACAGCCCATTGCATATGCGTCTCGAATCCTGCAGGGGGCAGAAAAGACGTATACCGCATGCAAGCGTCACCTACTGGTCGTCTTCTGGTCGGTACATTACTTTACCTTTATTACTGGGTAACAGGTTACAATCCTGCACAGCGGGCACACATCTCTGAAACTACTGATGAAACCTGGAGATTCGCTAGTTTCCTCGCAGCGCCTCAGCAAATGGATATTTACGCTTACAAATGCCCTCAAAAATCTTGCGCCTGAAAAAGCAGGTGCATAGCCTACTTTTACAGGCGCAAGTGTTTTAAAAAAACACAAAAACATATAAAAATAAAGTTATTAAAACATATTTTATCATTAAAAACCCTCCCTACAACAGTAAGTTTATTTTAAAAAACTTTTTAAAAATCGGGAAGTTATTTTTTTTAAGACATTAATAACTTTAATTTAAATGAATGTAGTGTAATTATTTTTTATTTTTTATAAGTTTTGGGTGTTTGGGGCTGTGTTTTGGGTGTTTTGGGCTCTATCACAATCAAACTAATAAGAGTTTAGGACCCTGCGGAACTTCTATTACTATGATACCTTACCTGATTGGCTGTCCAGAACCATGTGACTCCAGCTCAAGGCCTGCTCACGCGTCGACGTGAACGCGCTGCAAATCGCAGTCGAAGGAGGCCACAGCATCGGAAAGTCCAACGTGGCCACCAGCTTAAGATAGGTGCGTATTTTTCTCTAAAATGCCCGCGGGAAGGCCAAACCAGAATTTCAGGGCCGTTGATACCATTTCCAAACCCACCACATTGCTGCCACAATTTCTGATCTGTGAGGGGGACCCGCATAAATGTCCATTACCCCGATTAACTTTGAGACCCATCCTGTGCAGAAAGAGCCCATACAGGGTGTCCCAGATGTCTATATCGATGGGTCCTCATGTCACATTGAAGGATCCCCTCACACCAGGTATGCTGTGGTATTGCCAAAAAGAACCATCCAGTGAAGATGCAACAGACAGTCTTCACAATATGCAGAAATCGCCGCACTTCTAACTGCTATGAAGGAAACCTTAGATAGACCCATGACTATTTGGTCAGATAGTGCCTACGCTATAAACGCCATGCTCTCCTTGCCCCTATACCACAAAAATGACTATTGTATGAAAGACGGTAAGGCCCTGGTCCATAGGACTTGGTTACGCCTGCTCTGGTCATGCCTTAAACAGCGATCCCAGTCCTACTTCATAGGAAAGGTAGCAGCCCATAGAAAAGAGGGTCCACATAGTGAGGGAAATTCCAGAGCAGACAGAGCAGCCAAGGATGCTGCAATCGATGAGGAGATAGAAAATATAGTTGTTGAGCCCTGCAATGCTTTTAGCAAAGTCTCCACAACAGATCACCTCGATTTAAAATCCCTGCAGCAGCAATACTGGTCATATGCTGTTGTAAGCGCCTGGCACGAAGAAGGCAGACCCCTTCCTCAACCAGCAGCCTGGGCTCCCAATACCATAATAGCCACTGCCTCTGACTCAGATGAGCAGTTGCTGATGTTCAAAAGAAAGCCAAACGCCTGCCCGGTGGCGTGTGTTCCAGCAGAGGTGGGTCAGGAACTGCTCTCCCTCTTTCACTCCCACCCCACAGCAGGGCACTATTTGGCCCTGGTGACCTTCTAATGGTAGCATCCACAGCTTGGTGGCCTTCCATGAGGGAAACAATCAACCAATACCTATCATGCCTGCAACACAATCCTCCCACATGCACTAACCGAGCCTTGCTTCAAAGCGCACCCCCACCTCAAGGGCCATGGACTCACCTCCAGATAGACTTCATTGGGCCACTTCTGCAGGCGCAAGGCAATTTTCAGCATGCCCTAGTGGTGGAGGATCAATTCACTAAATGGATCGAAGCATTCCCCGTCCGCTCCAACACCGCAATCACAGCAGCCAAAACACTATTGAATCGTGTGTTTTGTAGGTGGTGAGCACCAGTACAAGTGGATAGCGATCAAGGTTCACACTTTACTGATAAAATTTTTACCCACCTGCAGGAAATGTTGGGGATAAAACACAAATTACATATTGCTCACCACCCCCAGTTGTCCGGAGGGGTCGAAAGGGGGAACAGGACCCTCAAGTTAATGTTAAAAAAATTGTGCGCAGACCACCCCACTCAATGGGTTAACATGCTGCCAATGTGCTTAATGGCAATGAGGTCCACACCAACAACAGGGGTCTCCCCATATCAGGCCATGATGGGGAGGTTCATGAGAACACCAGGCCAGCTAACACTAACAGGGATGAGTCTCCTAACAATGAAAACATTTAGTTCCAAGTGGCTGGAACAAGTGATAGATCACACGGGTCAGATCAATTGATTTGTGGCCACCAAATTGGGGAAGTCAAAAAGACAAATTAAAGGGTACTTTGACAAGAAAGTACGTCCCTTTGAATATGAGGTGGGAGATTCAGTAATGATTCCAAATTATGGGAAAAAGAAGCTTGCCTTTGAACCCAGGTGGTGGGGACCGCATACGATTAATAGACCGATTGAACCCCGAGGTTTATTTAATTCAGTTACCGGGGATAAAGGGTGTTAAGTACAAGAAATGGTTTCATATTAATCAGTTAAATACTGTACTGATCTTGTTTTCCACAGACCATGTTACGGATCCTTATGATTGTCAGGACGATACTGGCCACGACCGAAGCTGAGGGAAGATGGAGAAGCGGGAGCTGCAGCATGACTCACGAACATCATCAATCATCAATGTGCTTCGAGAAGTGACGGTGCACTGAAGATACGGGAAGGGGAGAGTCTCCGCTGGAGATGTTACTGTATTATAGTAAATCCCCTACGTGTGGCATACACCTTACGAGGTGGGGACCGAGTCAGGCCATGCACTTTTCTCTCTAAGTTTAAAACTCATTAAACAGCAGTCATCCACCTCACAGAAACATAAACAGCAGAGCTATCAGAACCTTCTCATGTTTATGATATGTGAGCCCTGAGGAGATAAACCATATGAGGAGACAATAAGGATATTTCCCCCTCAAGGCAGGGAGTTTGCAAGAATAAAAGTGTTTAGTAATGATAAAATTGATTCTATATATATATGTTGTAGGCATTAGGAACCTGCTGAATATATCAAAACACTAGGCATTAGGCACCTGCTAAATATATCTAAACTCATACAGTTTTAAAGTGGCCACATATAAAATGGCTGCCCAAGCATGATGGGAACTCAGTTAGTCAAGCAATGAACTATTGACTGAGGCTGACCGAGCAATGACCCTGTGAGACCCACTACCGGGAATGCCTTGGATCATCCACTTGAGACAAGATAACTATAACGAACCATTATAGTACCTGGTGTGGAATGTCCTTAATCAAAGACTTCGCACAGCAAAGCCCCAAGGAACAGAGATAAGGGGAAGCCTACCTCACATAACGAGGTCATTAATCAGCCTGAGCTGACAAAAACCGAACATACAGCCCCTGAGGTATCAGAGGAATTCTATTGGGTTAAAGAAACCTATATGTAATCTATAATCGTTATGATTGGATTGTGTCCAGCCAAAGTGGGCTGAGTAACTGTAATGAACTATTGTAAAACATATAAATATCGATGAATTTCTTTGTTCGATGGAGAGTGGAGTGCCTAGAGCTGGACCAGAGGCTCTCTCCCCGCCGGCGTAATAAAAGTCGTTTTGGCATTGGAACCGACTCTGAGTGTTGAGTGATTCTTCCGAGAAAACATTCACGCTAACAATATATATATATAAATGTTAAAAGTGCAGATTATATGGAAAGGCTGCAGTGTTGAAACAAAATGGATGACTTCCCAAGTTCATGTCTCCATGGCTTTGAAACTCACCAAACTAGAAAGGGTGTTAATTGGAAAGACATTAACATAATCAAGGAATGGCACCAGTCCTCCAGACAGACACATGTATGAGAAGAAGCCAATCAGGAATGGTGCTGGAACCAAGATCCAATCCTGAGGCTTCCTGAGAAACAATGGATTTAAGGGATATAATAAGTCAAGCCAAAGATTGCTGGCTCTCTTCTTCTCTGAGCACACAGGAAAACAGAAAAAACATCCTCTCAAGACCAGCCCAAACTGCAGGCCGTGTGCTCAGCCAGCCAGCCAGAGGAAAGTGAAGTATACCTTTTTATAATCTGTTGTAACTAAGTAGATCCGTCGGCTAGCTGACGACTGCTGTTTCTCTGATAAGATGTGCATGTGTGCATTTAGTAAACTATTCCAAATTGTTTTAAAAGAATCAGTCTTGCTGCCAATTTAATGCCAGAGATTTAGAAATCTTACACCATCTGCACTGTGCAGCCTGCAGCATTAATCGATGCAGGCTGAGAAATGGCTGGCCCCATTGCAATGAAAGTATAATAGTGATTGACCAGAAGCAATAATTTCCTCACTAAAATACACCTACAGTAAAGCCCCAACAGTCCAGATTCTGAAAATATGTTTGTTGAGATGGTCACTTCACCTGAGAAGAACTCCAGAATCAATCCAAACTCCCCCGAAGTTGGAGCAGCCTTTTGAATGAAGCGACCTGCGATTTTAAAAACGGCACCCACACCGCTGGCTTTAGTTCAGAACAGTTCCACTTTTTCCGGGCGTTTTTTTGGGCGAGCGATATTGTGGACGATATGTGTGCAAGGTGGTGAAAGTGACACTGGGCGATTTCCTGGGCGTTAGTTTTAGCAAATGTGATCTTTACACCCCAAAAAAGTGAGTGGGCAGTATTATTGAATCTCGGCATTAATTTCGTGTGGAAACTAACTCTGGGCGATATTATGGACATTGATTTCACCCAATCTGATGATTCCGCCCCAAAAAAAGTGGGCAGGCGGTTTTATTTTTTCCCGGTGTTACGCACATGGGGAAAGTAATGCTCACCGATAAGTTTCAGAAAAATGCCCGTCAGTTTCCATTTTGTGGCTAAGTGGGCGATATATGGGCATTATTCGTCATTTCAGGGTAAAATGGACATTAAGTGGGTGTTAAGCATGCAAAAAGCGTGGAAAATCTAGCCCATTGTTTCCTTTTGCAGCCTCAACCACTGCAAGGGCCTGTATGCACTGTTAACCTTACTACCCGGTTCTGCAGATGCACCCCTCATGTTGTTGACTCCTCAGTCTTCATATGCATCTCGAAGATGGTAGCCTACCCATTACTGTTAGGTTCTGGCAACCAAATCTCACCATTGCCACAGCAAGTCCAATCAGCTAATGTTACTTTTATCAAACTGTGAAGACTGTCATAGAGTAAAATGTACTAAAGTATGTAAGGCACTTGGGACACATTGATAGAAGGCCTCTAACTCTGACTTTCTCTTTAATGTGACAGTCGAAGCTCGCACTTGACCGGCGGAGCAAATGTGGACTATTGAGGGGAGCCAGACCTCCAAGTGCTCACTCTGTTGGAAGAACGGATGGCTGCCCTGATGGGTGTCCACGTTTATGCGATGGCAGTGGGTGCAGCCGACGCCCCTTGGGATAGTGATGGTATGTTGAGTTCCTTTGCAGCGACCTGCAGGACACTTAGCCCTCACACCATCAACATGCAGCTATTTGCATGAGATTGCCATTCACAAATGCCTTTCCCGCAGCTGGCCCCTGCCCCAGCAAGTAACCGGTGTTCTGTGTTTGTGCTTTCAAATGATCGGCCGGATGCACTGGGGCCCTCGCGGGCTCCTTCCAAGCATGCAGATGGTGGCGATGATAAAGAGGAGCATAAGAATATAAAAAGAACATAAGAAATAGGAGCAGGAGTAAGTCCCTCGAGCCTGCTCCGCCATTTAATAAGATCATGGCTGATTTGACCATGGCTCAGCTTCATTTCGCTGCCCGCTCCCCATAACCCTTTACTCCCTTATCGCTCAAAAATCTGTCTATCTCCACCTTAAATATATTCAAAGACCCAGCCTCCACAGCTCACTGGGGCAGAGAATTCCAAGATTTACAACTTTCTGAGAGAAGAAATTCCTCCTCATCTCAGTTATTCTTATTCTTAAACTATGCCCTCTATTACAGTCAAAGTTCGCACATAATCAGCGGGAGCAAATGCAGACTGGTGGAGGAGAGCCAGCCCTCCAAGTGCTCACTCCATTGGAGGAACGGATGGCTGCCCTGATGGGTTTTCAACTTGGTGCGATAGCAGTGGGTGCGGCCGAACTCCTTGGGACAATCCTAGATTTCCCCCATGAATGGAAACATCCTCTCTGCATCCACCTTGTCGAGCCTCCTCATTATCCGATATGTTTCAATAAGATCACCTCTCATTCTTCTAAACTCCAATGAGTATAGGTCCAACCTACTCAACCTTTCTTCATAAGTCAACCTCCTCATCTCAGGTATCATCTCTGAACAGCCTCCATTGCAAGTATATCCCTCCTTAAATAAGGAGACCAAAACTGTACGCAGTACTCTAGATGTGGTCTCACCAATTCCCCATTCGGTTGTAGCAGGACTTCTCTGCTTTTATACTCTATCCCTCTTGCAATAAAGGCCAACATTCCAGATGCCTCCCTGAATACTTGCTGTACCTACATACTAACTGTTGTGTATGGAGAAAGAATCAGACTGAACACTGTGAGCTCAAAGTAAAGTGTGACCTTAGTCTTTTATTGCAGGTCTCCAGAGTGCCTCTCCAACCTGTGAAGCCTCCATAAATACCTGTGCTCCCAAGGGATTATGGGATCCCTTGGGACTCCAGGGGATGAGCCCTCTGGTGGCTGTACAGAGTAAATACAAGTATACATGTATAACACTAACATTTTGTGTTTCATGCACAAGGACCCCCAGGTCCTTCTGTAGAACAGCATTTTGTAATCTCTCTCCATTTAAATAATAAGTTGCTTTTTTATTTTTCCTGCCAAAGTGGATAATCTCACATTTTCCCACATTATACTCCATCTGCCAAATGTTTGCCCACTCACTTAGGAGGACGACACTTCCTTTGACCTCATGCAGGAGGCTGTGCTGTCCAAGAGTGGGTCCAGCAGCGCTGTTGACCAAGCGGTGGTGGGTGATGCTCCGGGACCCAGTGGCCTCTAGCAATGCCACGCAGGAGGGGAAGTCTGGGGGCCAGCTCCCCGGAGGGTGAATACATGCCTAAGTGATGCTCATCGACGATGATCCCAAATTAGAAGTTGTTGCAAGACAATCCCTGCGGCTGCACAGTGGTGTGCTGGGTGTAATAGCAAGGGTGCCCCAGAGTCTCAATGTACTAGCTGTGAAGATGAAGGAGTCCGCCTCAACTGTTGTTCATGCTCCTCAGCAGCCCACCGAGTCCATCCTTGGTAGATACCAATGGATGCTGGATGCAAACAGTGACCATGGGGTCCCAGACATGGTGTCGTGGGCTATGGCTGACATTGCAGTGGCCATTGAGCACCAGGCCGATGCTATTGTAGGCCTCCATACTCAAATGTAATCAGTCAGCAGAGGGGTGTCATCAGCCAGGGGGCCACAACCAGGAGCCAGCTATGGCCTTCATGCGGTGGCTTGAAGAGTCATGGCACGGTTGTCTCCCGTATGATAGAAACATAGAAACATAGAAACATAGAAAATAGGTGCAGGAGTAGGCCATTCGGCCCTTCGAGCCTGCACCGCCATTCAATGAGTTTATGGCTGAACATGCAACTTCAGTACCCCATTCTTGCTTTCTCACCATACCCCTTGATCCCCCTAGTAGTAAGGACTACATCTAACTCCTTTTTGAATATATTTAGTGAATTGGCCTCAGCTACTTTCTGTGGTAGAGAATTCCACAGGTTCACCACTCTCTGGGTGAAGAAGTTTCTCCTCATCTCGGTCCTAAATGGCTTACCCCTTATCCTTAGACTGTGACCCCTGGTTCTGGACTTCCCCAACATTGGGAACATTCTTCCTGCATCTAACCTGTCTAAATCCGTCAGAATTTTAAACGTTTCTATGAGATCCCCTCTCATTCTTCTGAACTCCAGTGAATACAAGCCCAGTTGATCCAGTCTTTCTTGATATGTCAGTCCCGCCATCCTGGGAATCAGTCTGGTGAACCTTCGCTGCACTCCCTCAATAGCATGAATGTCCTTCCTCAAGTTAGGAGACCAAAACTGTACACAATACTCCAGGTGTGGCCTCACCAAGGCCCTGTACAACTGTAGTAACACCTCCCTGCCCCTGTACTCAAATCCCCTCGCTATGAAGGCCAACATGCCATTTTCTTTCTTAACCGCCTGCTGTACCTGCATGCCAACCTTCAATGACTGATGTACCATGACACCCAGGTCTCGTTGCACCTTCCCTTTTCCTAATCTGTCACCATTCAGATAATAGTCTGTCTCTCTGTTTTTACCACCAAAGTGGATAACCTCACATTTATCCACATTATACTTCATCTGCCATTCATTTGCCCACTCACCTAACCTATCCAAGTCACTCTGCAGCCTTATAGCATCCTCCTCGCAGCTCACACTGCCATCCAACTTCGTGTCATCTGCAAATTTGGAGATACTGCATTTAATCCCCTCGTCTAAATCATGAATGTACAATGTAAACAGCTGGGGCCCCAGCACAGAACCTTGCAGTACCCCAATAGTCACTGCCTGCCATTCTGAAAAGTACCCAATGATGAAGGCATTGTGGCAGCTGCCAGGATATCGGGCATTGACAGCGAGGATCACCTGTCTGTGATCGCAGACCAGCTGTATCTTGAGGGAGAGGAATCCTTTGCGATTCCGATAGATCTCTCTATTGTGGTGTGGGCCCTCAGTGCCATATGCATACAATCAATGGCTCCTTGAACCCTGGGAAGCCCGCTATCCTGGCAAAGCCACGGGTGCACTCACCTGGTCTTCCCTTGACATGCTGAACTTGATGTTTGCCATGGAGAACGTCGGTGACCTAGCAAATTGTTGTGTATGCCATAACTGTTAGACTGAGCACTGTTTAACTCGAAGAAGTATGACCTTGGCTCTGCTTTATTCAGGCCCAAAGTGACTAATATACAAAATGGCTCGCCTTTTATACTTGGGCTGCACACATGTGCGTGCAGCCCAATGGCCTCCAACAGTGACGCCATCTAGTGGCTAGTGATCCCAAAAGTGGATACATGACAATACCCCACTCTGAGATATTAACACAGTTTTTTACAAATTGAGACGGTCCAGTGTTTTACATTCCCGGATTGACCGTCTCAGTTCAACTCCAGCCTTGGGTGAGTGTTCAGAGTCTGTTGTGGCTGACCTGGTGGGAATGGCAATGGCCATGTCAGGGATTGAAAGTCCATTTTCAGTGAACATGTCAGTGATTGAAAGTCCCGATACACTGATGACCACTGAGTCCTCTAATGACTGGAGGTAGGTTGGTTGGTCGTCGATTATCTCTTCCTCCGACTGTTCTGGTCCGTCTGTGTGCCACAGCTTTGCCTGATCCATATGTTCCCTGCACGTTTGCCCATTTTTGAACTTCACATAAATACTCTGTTGCTCTCCTTTGCCATGATAGTACCAGCGATCCACTTGGGACCCTGACTGTAGAAATATAGAAACATAGAAAATAGGTGCAGGAGCAGGCCATTCGGCCCTTTGAGCCTGCACCACCATTCAATAAGATCATGGCTGATCGTTCACCTCAGTACTCCTGTCCTGCTTTCTCTCTATACCCCTTGATCCCTTTAGCCATAAGGGCCATATCTAAGTCTCTCTTGAATATATCCAATGAACTGGCATCAACAACTCTCTGCGGTAGGGAATTCCACAGGTTAACAACTTTCTGAGTGAAGAAATTTCTCCTCATCTCAGTCCGAAATGGCATACCCCTTATCCTTAGACTATGTCCTCTGGTTCTGGACTTCCCCAACATCGGGAACATTTTTCCTGCATCTAACCTGTCCAGTCCTGTCCAAATTTTATTTGTTTCTATGAGATCCCCTCTCAGCCTTCTAAACTCCAATGAATACAGGCCCAGACGATCCAGTCTCTCCTTATATGTCAGTTCTGCTATCCCGGGAATCAGTCTGGTGAATCTTCGCTGCACTCCCTCAATAGCAAGAACGTCCTTCCTCAGATTAGGAGACCAAAACTGAACACAATATTCCAGGTGACGCCTCACCAAGGCCCTGTACAACTGCAGTAAGACCTCCCTGCTCCGATATTCAAATCCCCTAGCTATGAAGGCCAACATACCATTTGCCTTCTCCACTGCCTGTTGTAACTGCATGGCAACTTTCAATGACTGATGTACCATGTCACCCAGGTCTCGTTGCACTTCCCCTTTTCCTAATCTGCCATCATTCAGAATATATACTGCCTCCGTGTTTTTGCCCCCAAAGTGGATAACCTCACATTTATCCACATTATACTGCATCTGCTATGCGTTTGTCCACTCAGCTAAACTGTCCAAGTCACCCTGCAGCCTCTTAGCGTCCTCCTCACAGCTCACACCACCACCCAGCTTAGTGTCATCTGCAAACTTGGAGATATTACATTCAATTCCTTCATCCAAATCATTAATGTATATTGCAAATAGCTGGGGTCCCAACACTGAGCCCTGCGGCACCCCACTAGTCACTGCATGCCATTCTGAAAAGGACCCGTTTATCCCGACTCTCTGCTTCCTGTCTGCCAACCAGTTCTCTATCCACGTCAGTACATTACCTCCAATACTATGTGCTTTAATTTTGCACACCAATCTCTTGTGTGGGACCTTGTCAAAAGCCTTTTGAAAGTCCAAATACACCACATCCACTGGTTCTCCCTTGTCCACCCAACCAGTTACAGCTTCAAAAAATTCTAGAAGATTTGTCAAGCATGATTTTCCTTTCATAAATCCATGGTGACTTGGACCGATCCTTCACTGGTTTCCAAATGTGCTGCTATTTCATCTTTAATAATTGATTCCAACATTTTCCCCACTACTGATGTCAGGCTAATTGGTCTATAATTACCCGTTTTCTCTCTCCCTCCTTTCTTAAAAAGTGGTGTTACATTAGCTCCCCTCTAGTCCATAGGAACTGATCCAGAGTCGATAGACTTTTGGAAAATGATCACCAATGCATCGACTATTTCTAGGGCCACTTCCTTAAGTACTCTGGGATGCAGACTATCAGGCCCCGGGGATTTCATCAATTTCCCTGACACAATTTCCAGGCTAATAAGGATTTCCTTCAGTTCCTCCTTCTCACTCGACCCTCGGTCCCCTCGTATTTCCGGAAGGTTATTTGTGACTTCCTTCGTGAAAATAGAACCAAAGTATTTGTTCAACTTGTCTGCCATTTCTTTGTTCCCGATTATAAATTCACCTGATTCTGACTGCAAGGGACCTATGTTTGTCTTCACTAATCTTTTTCTCTTCACATATCTCTAGAAGCTTTTGCAGTCAGTTTTTATGTTCCCAGCAAGCTTCCTCTCATACTCTATTTTCCCCCTCCTAATTAAAACCTTTGTCCTCCTCTGCTGAATTACAAAATTCTCCCAGTCCTCAGGTTTGCTGCTTTTTCTGGCCAATTTTTATGCCTCTTCCTTGGATCTAGCACTATCCTTAATTTCCCTTGTTATCCACAGTTGAGCCACCTTCCCCATTTTATTTTTACTCCAGACCAGGATGTACAATTGTTGAAGTTCATCCATGTGATCTTTAAATGTTTGCCATTCCCTATCCACTGTCAACCCTTTAAGTATCATTCGCCAGTCTATTCTAGCCAATTCATGTCTCATACCATAATTCAGAACATATACAAGATAATTTGTAGAAATATCGCGTTACACAGCTGCGCGATCATGATACCCTTGCTGATTTTGTCTTCTATATTCAACATGATTATTCAAGTCAGCATGCAGCATGTATAAGAGATAGCTTGGTCTTAAGACCTCTCTTCATCATTAGTTCAGCAGGCGAGATTCCGGTAAACGTGTGTGGTCTTGTCCTGTAACTAAGCAGTTTGCATGACAGGCGGGTCTGCAGTGACCCTTGGGTTACTCGCTTCATACTTTGCTTTATGATTTGGACAGCACGTTCTGCTTTCCCACTGGATGCAGGTTTGAACAGTGCTGACCTTACATGTTTGATACCATTGAGTTTCATGAACTCTTGAAACTCCTGGCTGGTGAAACACGATCCGTTGTCGCTAACAACGATGTCAGGCAGACCATATGTCGCGAACATGACACTGAGATTCTCAATGGTAGTTGTGGATGTGCTGGATGACATGATTATACACTCTATCCACTTCGAATATGCATCCACCACAACTAAAAACATCTTCCCCAGGAAGGGACCTGCAAAGTCTATGTGGATCCTGGACCATGGTTTGGAAGGCCACGATTCCGCTGGTGCTTTGCTGAGCTGCATGGAAGTGTTGCACTGATGCACACATGATTCCAGCTCAGAGTCAATTCCCGGCCACCATGCATGAGATCTGGCGATGGCTTTCATCATTACAATGCCAGGATGTGTGCTATGTAGCTCACGTACAAATTTCTCTCTACCTTTCTTGGGCATAACAACATGATTACCCCACAGTTTACAATCTGACTGAATAGACAGTTCGTCTTTGCGACGAATGTAAGGTTTGGTCTCCTCGCACATTTACTTGGGTAGGGCAGACCAATCACCTTTGAGGATGCAATCCTTCACCACCGATAAAATCGGGTCCTGGCTGGTCCAGGTCTTAACTTGTTGAGCCGTGACAGGGGTTCCTTCACTCTCAAAAGCATCCATAACTAACAATAAGTCCGCCGATTGTGGCATTTCCAACTCCGGTGTGGGCAACGGCAGACGGCTCAAAGCATTAGCACAAGTCTCTGTGCCAGGTCTATGGCGAATGACACAATCATAAGCGGATAATGTCAGCGCCCACCTCTGGATGCGGGATGAAGCATTGGTATTGATACCTTTGTTTTCAGAATAAGCGGCTTGTGATCTGTCTCCAGTTCAAACCGAAGACCAAACAGGTACTGATGTATCTTTTTAACCCCATACACACAGGCTAGTGCTTCTTTCTCTACCCTGCTGTAGGCTCTTTCCGCTTTAGACACACATTTTGAAGCATACGCGACTGGTTGAAGTTTACCCGACTCATTAGCTTGTTAGAGTACACAACCAATTCCATATGACGAAGCATCACAGGCCAATATTAAACATTTACATGGGTCATAATGTACCAGCAGCTTGTTAGAGCAAAGCAGATTAGTGGCTTTCTGAAAAGTTCTGTCTTGAGACGCACCTCACGCCCAGTTGTCGCCTTTTCTTAGCATGTGCAGTGGTTGTAATAAGGTGCTCAATTTAGGAAGTTACCGAAGTAGTTGAGTAGACCCAGGAACGAATGCAGCTCCATTACATTCTGCGGCTTGGGTGCATTCTTGATGGCCTTGGTTTTCGTGTCCGTGGGCCTGATGCCGTCAGCAGCAATTTTCCTCCCCAGGAATTCGACCTCTGGTGCCATGAAGACGCACTTCGAGCATCTCGGTTTGAGTCCCACTTTGTCCAGCCGATGTAAAGCCTCTTCCACGTTGTTCAGATGTTGCTTGGAGTCATGACCTGTGATCAGGATGTCATCTTGGAACTTGACGGTTCTGGGAACGGACTTCAGTAGACTTTCCATATTCCTCTGAAATATTGCTGCAGCCAAGTGAATTCCAAAAGGGCAACTGTGATAAATAAATAGTCCTTTTTGTGTGTTAATGAACGTAAGTCTCCCGTGAAGTTGCCGATGCCTGGTTCGAACAGCGAGGGGAATTTGCTCAGTACTTGGGCACATGTATCTTTCTCCGACGACGCCTTGATGTCATTTCTAATCGCATCTGATTTTTTTAAGCCAGTTCCTGCCGAACAGCGTTGGGCCATTGCCTGGGATAATCCATTGCGGTAACTCGTGAGCTGCACCATCATACGACACTTTAATTGGGCACTGCCAATCACCATTATGAGTTCTTTGGTGTACATGCGCAATTTGGCATTGACTGGACTCAGCCTGGGCCTCATAGCCTTAGTATCCCACAGCTTGTTGAATGCCCTCTGGCTCATTATCGATTGACTCGCCCCCGTGTCCAGTTTCATCAATACCGGCACTCCATTAAATTTCATGTTGATCATTATCAGTTTGCTCTTAGTTAGGAACGAGTACAGTCCAGACACTTACTCCTCTGGTATCTCGGATTGCGTATCCGGATCCGCGCTAGTCTGACCATCATCCTCCACGTGGTGCGTCGCAGCACGCTTGTTCATCTGCGGACACTTGCGCTGGAGATGCCCCACTGTCAGGCAGCCTTTGCAACTATATTGCTTAAATCGGCACTGCTGGTGCCATGATTTTCTCCACGATGCCAACACGGAGAAGTCGGATGAATTCCCGCTGGCAGACTTTGGGCAGCCACAGGTTTCGCGTATGCAGTCGGGTAGGCCCTGCCATGTGTCACTCTGCCGATCGCCGAATCAACCATATTTACAGTACTTGCCGCATTTCAGTTTTTCACTGATATCTGCTTTAAACTTCTATCGTCATCATGCATGCCTGAGCGATTGTGATGGCCCTGTTCAAGTGCAACGTCTCCACCGCCAGTAGTTTACGCAGGATCACCTTTTGATTGATGCCGATTACAAAGAAGTCCCGCAGCATGTCTCCCAACACAGCCCCGAACTTACACGGTCCTGCTAGACATCTCAGGTCGGCAACGAATTCCGCCGCATTCTGGCCCTTTGAGCGAACGTGCGTGTAAAATCTGTATCTCGAGATGATGATGATGCCTTCGTCTGGCTTAAGGTGGTCCTGTACCAGTGTACACAATTCTTCATACGTCTTCTCTGTTGGACTCACAGGCAGGAGTAGATTCTTTATCAGACCATAAATTTTTGGATTGCAAACCGTGAGGAACACCGCCCAGCGCCGATCTGCATCGCCGACCTCCTCTGTTTTGTTGGCCAATAAGAACGGGCTCAAACAGCTCACGAAATCTGCCCAATCTTCTCCTTCCACAAATCGCTCCAACAATCCAATTGTGCTTATTTTTGCAAGCAAAGGATTTTGTTGCTTCATCACCAAATGTTGTGTATGCAATAACTGTTAGACTGAGTACTGTTTAACTCCAAGAGGTTTGAACTTGGCTCTGCTTTATTAAGGCCCAAAGTGACTAACATACAAAATGGCTGGCCTTTTATACTTGGGCTGCACACATGTGCGTGCAGCCCAATGGCCTCCAACAGTGACGCCATCTAGTGGCTAGTGATCCCAAAAGTACATACATGACATAAATGCAGCAATGTACTGCAAACTGCAAGATGTTGCATATATCGCCTACATGAGACTGGAAGGAACCGATAGCATAGCAGTTCAGTGCTGTCACTTTCACTGCCACTGACAGCGAGGTCCTGGTGCTGATGTCAGCAGCCAGGGATGTCTGCAGAAGGTTGCAAAGCTCCGTGACCACCTCCTTGCAGAACCTCTGCCTTCTTAAGTACTGTTCCTCAGACATCTCAAGATAAGAGTAATGCGCATTGGAAAGCCTACGGGTGTACGGCCTCCTGCCCCGCTGTCTGGGGTGTCTCCTCTGGGAAGGAGCCACATATGACCTAAGCTGTCTCTGCAGCCGGAATCTTTCAAGTCGGCGCCGCAGGACAACGTAGTGTGCGATCACTGCCCCCATCACTTGGCAGAGGTCACAGCGAAATGGAAATTTAAAATTTTCCCGATATGGAACCCAATGTGTCCGAGATACTAGTACTCAGTCTGACGAGTCAACAGCAGTACGACGCCAACACCCTTCTATCTGTGCAAGCATCAAACGCAGCACTGACTGAGACCTCTGAGCCCCAGCTGAAACTTCCTTTAAATAACGCCCTGGATTAGTTTATCCGCCTTATACAGCCCAACATTTTCAGGCGTCATCGACGACAGCCGTTAATTGAGGCGGCAAAAGTGAATGTGGCGAGAAGGGATCCAAGGAAGCGTTGCACGTGTACTGATATCATGATTTCCATGGTGTAAGCCGGCGGGACGTAACGTATAACGTCCTTTAAAAATGACCACCGAATTTTGCATCAGGCGTGAACAGCACCCAACGCCACTCCCAACTGCCTAATTCCCAGTTAACACCTAACACGGCATTATCAGCAGGCATCAGCAACCGCATTTCGACTCCTATATGTTTAAGAATGGGATTTGAGGTTCTGAGGATTGGAATAGGCTTAGAGAATTAAATACTCCATGGGACACACTGGTTCCTGTGACAATTGGCATGGCATGAAGACCAGCATTCTATCTATTGAGAGCGAAGTCCACGGTTGAAGCGTATAAATATTCTGGAATTTTGCTTCATTATTGTTGGAAATCAAGAGCATTTATGCACAACTTTTCTTGGTGCAGTCCATGATGCGATAGATCATACATGTTATGTCTTGGATAAAGAGTCAGACTAGATACTGCAAGCTCAAAGTAAGTGTGACCGTAGTCCTTTATTACAGATCTCAGGGTGCCTCTCCAGCCTGTGAGGACTCCTTCTATACAGGTGCTCCCAAGGGATTGTGGGATCCTTTGGGACTATAGGGGATAAGCCCTCTGGTGGTTAGACATGGTAATTACAGGTTTACAAACATAACAACATTCTCCCCCAAAGTCAATAGTGTAACTATTTACAATGTGAGTCGATCTGGGGCCTTCCTTTCCCTGGTTGATCGTCTCGGTGCAAATGCTGGTTTTGGTGAGTCGTTTGTTGGGTCTTTGCTGGGCTGCTGCGCAGCTGGCCTTGCTGGACTGCTGAGGGTGGTTAGTCTTGCTGGGCTGCTGCGGGTGATGGGTTCTGCTTCGTGGTCAATCGATGGGTCGGTTGTCACTTGTGTGTGTGTTGGAGGGTCGAAAAAGGTACAGTCTAATTGTGGGTTGTTCTAGATAGTCCATAAATCTGAGTTTGGTTTGGTCCAAGTGTTTTCTGCAGGTGAGTCCATTTGTGAGTTTGACTACAAACACCCTACTGCCCCCTTTGACCAACACAGTGCCAGCAATCCACTTGGGACCTTGTCCATAGTTCAACACAAATACAGGATCATTTACTTCAATTTTGCGTGACACATTTGCGCGATCATGATATGTATTCTGTTGAAGCCGCCTGCTCATGTAGATCAGGGTGGACTAACGAGAGCCTTGCCCTTTTCATGAGCAGTTCAGCGGGAGGGACCCTGGTGAGCGAGTGGGGTCTTGTGCGGTAACGAAGCAGGACTCGGGATAAGCGAGTCTGCAGTGAGCCTTTAGTTACCCTTTTCAAGTTCTGCTTGATTGTTTGAACTACTCGTTCTGCCTGACCTTTTGACTCTGTCTTAAACGGGGCAGATGTGACATGTTTGACCCCATTGCGGGTCATGAATTCCTTTAATTCGGCACTGGTAAAGCCCGGCCCATTGTCACTTACAAGGACATCAGGCAGGCCGTGCGTGGCAAACATGGCCCGTAGGCTTTCAATGGTGGGAGCGGACGTGCTTGCTGACATTATCACACATTCAATCCACTTGCAGTATGCATCTACAACCACTAAAAACATTTTTCCCAAGAATGGGCCTGCATAGTCGACATGAACCCTAGATCACCGTTTGGAGGGCCAAGACCATAAACTTAGTGGCGCCTCCCTGGGTGCATTGTTTAACTGGGCACATGTATTGCATTTGTGCACACAGGACTCTAAGTCTGCATCGCTACCGGGCCACCACACGTGGGATCTGGCTATCGCTTTCATCGTTACAATGCCTGGGTGGGTACTGTGGAGATCACTAATGAAAGTGTCCCTGTCCTTTTTTGGCACAACTACCCGATTACCCCATAGGAGGCAGTCTGCCGGTATCGACATTTCATTTTTGTGCCGCTGGTACAGCTTTATTTCTTCCTGCATCTCTAACGGGACACGAGACCAACATGCGTGGAGCACACAGTTTTTTACTAAGGACAATACGGGGTCCTGACTCGTCCAGGTTCTAATCTATCATAGAAACATAGAAACATAGAAAATAGGTGCAGGAGTAGGCCATTCGGCCCTTCTAGCCTGCACCGCCATTCAATGAGTTCATGGCTGAACATTCAACTTCAGTACCCCATTCCTGCTTTCTCGCCATACCCCTTGATCCCCCTAGTAGTAAGGACCTCATCTAACTCCTTTTTGAATATATTTAGTGAATTGGCCTCAACAACTTTCTGTGGTAGAGAATTCCACAGGTTCACCACTCTCTGGGTGAAGAAGTTCCTCCGCATCTCGGTCCTAAATGGCTTACCCCTTATCCTTAGACTGTGACCCCTGTTTCTGGACTTCCCCAACATTGGGAACATTCTTCCTGCATCTAACCTGTCTAACCCCGTCAGAATTTTATATGTTTCTATGAGGTCCCCTCTCATTCTTCTGAACTCCAGTGAATACAAGCCCAGTTGATCCAGTCTTTCTTGATAGGTCAGTCCCGCCATCCCGGGAATCAGTCTGGTGAACCTTCGCTGCACTCCCTCAATAGCAAGAATGTCCTTCCTCAGGTTAGGAGACCAAAACTGTACACAATACTCCAGGTGTGGCCTCACCAATGCCCTGTACAACTGTAGCAACACCTCCCTGCCCCTGTACTCAAATCCCCTTGCTATGAAGGCCAACATGCCATTTGCTTTCTTAACCGCCTGCTGCACCTGCATGCCAACCTTCAATGACTGATGTACCATGACACCCAGGTCTCTTTGCACCTCCCCTTTTCCTAATCTGTCACCATTCAGATAATAGTCTGTCTCTCTGTTTTTACCACCAAAGTGGATAACCTCACATTTATCCACATTATACTTCATCTGCCATGCATTTGCCCACTCACCTAACCTATCCAAGTCGCTCTGCAGCCTCACAGCATCCTCCTCGCAGCTCACACTGCCACCCAACTTAGTGTCATCCGCAAATTTGGAGATACTACATTTAATCCCCTCATCTAAATCATTAATGTACAGTGTAAACAGCTGGGGCCCCAGCACAGAACCTTGCGGTACCCCACTAGTCACTGCCTGCCATTCTGAAAAGTACCCATTTACTCCTACTCTTTGCTTCCTGTCTGACAACCAGTTTTCAATCCATGTCAGTACACTACCCCCAATCCCATGTGCTCTAACTTTGCACATCAATCTCTTGTGTGGGACCTTGTCGAACGCCTTCTGAAAGTCCAAATATACCACATCAACTGGTTCTCCCTTATCCACTCTACTGGAAACATCCTCAAAAAATTCCAGAAGATTTGTCAAGCATGATTTCCCTTTCACAAATCCATGCTGACTTGGACCTATCATGTCACCTCTTTCCAAATGCACTGCTATGACATCCTTAATAATTGATTCCATCATTTTACCCACTACCGATGTCAGGCTGACCGGTCTATAATTCCCTGTTTTCTCTCTCCCTCCTTTTTTAAAAAGTGGGGTTACATTGGCTACCCTCCACTCCATAGGAACTGATCCAGAGTCAATGGAATGTTGGAAAATGACTGTCAACGCATCCACTATTTCCAAGGCCACCTCCTTAAGTACTCTGGGATGCAGTCCATCAGGCCCTGGGGATTTATCGGCCTTCAATCCCATCAATTTCCCCAACACAATTTCCCGGCTAATAAGGATTTCCCTCAGTTCCTCCTCCTTACTAGACCCCCCGACCCCTTTTATAACCGGAAGGTTGTTCGTGTCCTCCTTCGTGAATACCGAACCAAAGTACTTGTTCAATTGGTCCGCCATTTCTTTGTTCCCCGTTATGACTTCCCCTGATTCTGACTGCAGGGGACCTACGTTTGTCTTTACTAACCTTTTTCTCTTTACATATCTATAGAAACTTTTGCAATCCGTCTTAATGTTCCCTGCAAGCTTCTTCTCATACTCTATTTTCCCTGCCCTAATCAAACCCTTTGTCCTCCTCTGCTGAGTTCTAAATTTCTCCCAGTCCCCAGGTTCGCTGCTATTTCTGGCCAATTTGTATGCCACTTCCTTGGCTTTAATACTATCCCTGATTTCCCTTGATAGCCACGGTTGAGCCACCTTCCCTTTTTTATTTCTATGCCAGACAGGAATGTACAATTGTTGTAGTTCATCCATGCGGTCTCTAAATGTCTGCCATTGCCCATCCACAGTCAACCCCTTAAGTATCATTCGCCAATCCATCTCAGCCAATTCACGCCTCATACCTTCAAAGTTAGCCTTCTTTAAGTTCTGGACCATGGTCTCTGAATTAACTGTTTCATTCTCCATCCTAATGCAGAATTCCACCATATTATGGTCACTCTTCCCCAAGGGGCCTCGCACAACGAGATTGCTAATTAATCCTTTCTCATTACATAACACCCAGTCTAAGATAGCCTCCCCCCTAGTTGGTTCCTCGACATATTGGTCTAAAAAACCATCCCTTATGCACTCCAGAAAATCCTCCTCCACCGTATTGCTTCCAGTTTGGTTAGCCCAATCTATGTGCATATTAAAGTCACCCATTATAACTGCTGCACCTTTATTGCACGCACCCCTAATTTCCTGTTTGATGCCCTCCCCAACATCACTACTACTGTTTGGAGGTCTGTACACAACTCCCACTAACGTTTTTTGCCCTTTGGTGTTCTGCAGCTCTACCCATATAGATTCCACATCATCCAAGCTAATGTCCTTCCTAACTATTGCCTTAATCTCCTCCTTAACCAGCAATGCTACCCCACCTCCTTTTCCTTTTATTCTATCCTTCCTGAATGTTGAATACCCCTGGATGTTGAGTTCCCAGCCCTGCTCATCCTGGAGCCACGTCTCCGTAATCCCAATCACATCATATTTGTTAACATCTATTTGCACAGTTAATTCATCCACCTTATTGCGGATACTCCTTGCATTAAGACACAAAGCCTTTAGGCTTGTTTTTTTAACACCCTCTGTCCTTTTAAAATTTTGCTGTACAATGGCTCTTTTTGTTCTTTGCCTTGGGTTTCTCTGCCCTCCACTTTTCCTCATCTCCTTTCTGTCTTTTGTTTTTGCCTCCTTTTTGTTTCCCTCTATCTCCCTGCATTGGTTCCCATCCCCCTGCCATATTAGTTTAACTCCTCCCCAACAGCACTAGCAAACACTCCCCCGAGGACATTGGTTCCGATTCTGCCCAGGTGCAGACCGTCCGGATTGTACTGGTCCCACCTCCCCCAGAATCAGGCGGTAACAGATGATTGCTCACTCTCCAATGCTTCCATTACCATAACTAAATCTGCAGGCTATTCCATCTCCACCCCGGTGGAGAGCATCGGCACAGTTTTCTGTGCCTGGCCTATGGCGAATGGCGTGGTTGTATGCGGACAACGTGAACGCCCATCTCTGGATGTGGGCCGTTGCATTCGTATTTATCCCCTTATTTTCAGAAAAGAGGGATATAAGTGGCTTATGGTCGGTTTCCAACTCGAATTTGAGCCCAAACAGATATTGATGCATTTTCTTTATCCCGTAAACACACGCTAACGGTTCTTGTTCGATCATACTGTAGGCCCTCTTGGCCTTAGATAGACTTCTGGATGCATAAGCAACCAGTTGCAATTTCCCAAATTCATTAGCTTGCTGTAATACACACCCGACCCCATACGACGACACATCACATGCTAGTACCAAACGCTTACATGGCTTGTACAGCACAAGCAATTTGTTTGAACATAACAGCTTCCTAGCTTTCTCAAAGGCATTTCCTTGTCTTTTACCCCAAACGCATTCATCTCCCTTCTGCAGTAAAGAGTGCAGGGGTTCTAACAATGTGCTAAGACCTGGTAAGAAGTTACCAAAATAGTTCAGGAGTCCTAGAAACGACCGCAGCTCCGTCACGTTCTGTGGTCTCGGTGCATTCTTGATTGCCTCCAGCTTCGAATCGGTGGGCCTGATGCCATCCGCCGCGATTCTTCTCCCCAGGAACTCCACTTCAGGTGCCAGGAAAATGCACTTCGAGCGTTTTAGCCTGAGCTCCACACGATCAAGCCGACTAAGAAGAACTCCAGGTTCTGCAGTTGCTCGACAGTGTCCTGACCTGTAACCAAGATGTCGTCCTGGAAGACCATGGTGTGCAGGACCGACTTGGACCGATCCTTCACTGGTTTCCAAATGTGCTGCTATTTCATCTTTAATAATTGATTCCAACATTTTCCCCACTACTGATGTCAGGCTAATTGGTCTATAATTACCCGTTTTCTCTCTCCCTCCTTTCTTAAAAAGTGGTGTTACATTAGCTACCCTCTAGTCCATAGGAACTGATCCAGAGTCGATAGACTTTTGGAAAATGATCACCAATGCATCGACTATTTCTAGGGCCATTTCCTTAAGTACTCTGGGATGCAGACTATCAGGCCCCGGGGATTTCATCAATTTCCCTAACACAATTTCCAGGCTAATAAGGATTTCCTTCAGTTCCTCCTTCTCACTCGACCCTCGGTCCCCTCGTATTTCCGGAAGGTTATTTGTGACTTCCTTCGTGAAAATAGAACCAAAGTATTTGTTCAACTTGTCTGCCATTTCTTTGTTCCCGATTATAAATTCACCTGATTCTGACTGCAAGGGACCTATGTTTGTCTTCACTAATCTTTTTCTCTTCACATATCTATAGAAGCTTTTGCAGTCAGTTTTTATGTTCCCAGCAAGCTTCCTCTCATACTCTATTTTCCCCCTCCTAATTAAAACCTTTGTCCTCCTCTGCTGAATTACAAAATTCTCCCAGTCCTCAGGTTTGCTGCTTTTTCTGGCCAATTTTTATGCCTCTTCCTTGGATCTAGCACTATCCTTAATTTCCCTTGTTATCCACAGTTGAGCCACCTTCCCCATTTTATTTTTACTCCAGACCAGGATGTACAATTGTTGAAGTTCATCCATGTGATCTTTAAATGTTTGCCATTCCCTATCCACTGTCAACCCTTTAAGTGTCATTCGCCAGTCTATTCTAGCCAATTCATGTCTCATACCATAATTCAGAACATATACAAGATAATTTGTAGAAATATCACGTGACACAGCTGCGCGATCATGATACCCTTGCTGATTTTGTCTTCTATATTCAACATGATTATTCAAGTCAGCATGCAGCATGTATAAGAGATAGCTTGGTCTTAAGACCTCTCTTCATCATTAGTTCAGCAGGCGAGATTCCGGTAAACGTGTGTGGTCTTGTCCTGTAACTAAGCAGTTTGCATGACAGGCGGGTCTGCAGTGACCCTTGGGTTACTCGCTTCATACTTTGCTTTATGATTTGGACAGCATGTTCTGCTTTCCCACTGGATGCAGGTTTGAACAGTGCTGACCTTACATGTTTGATACCATTGAGTTTCATGAACTCTTGAAACTCCTGGCTGGTGAAACACGATCCGTTGTCGCTAACAACGATGTCAGGCAGACCATATGTCGCGAACATGACACTGAGATTCTCAATGGTAGTTGTGGATGTGCTGGATGACATGATTATACACTCTATCCACTTCGAATATGCATCCACCACAACTAAAAACATCTTCCCCAGGAAGGGACCTGCAAAGTCTATGTGGATCCTGGACCATGGTTTGGACGGCCATGATTCCGCTGGTGCTTTGCTGAGCTGCATGGAAGTGTTGCACTGATGCACACATGATTCCAGTTCAGAGTCAATTCCCGGCCACCATGCATGAGATCTGGCGATGGCTTTCATCATTACAATGCCAGGATGTGTGCTATGTAGCTCACGTACAAATTTCTCTCTACCTTTCTTGGGCATAACAACATGATTACCCCACAGTTTACAATCTGACTGAATAGACAGTTCGTCTTTGCGACGAATGTAAGGTTTGGTCTCCTCGCACATTTACTTGGGTAGGGCAGACCAATCACCTTTGAGGATGCAACCCTTCACCACCGATAAAATCGGGTCCTGGCTGGTCCAGGTCTTAACTTGTTGAGCCGTGACAGGGGTTCCTTCACTCTCAAAAGCATCCATAACTAACAATAAGTCCGCCGATTGTGGCATTTCCAACTCCGGTGTGGGCAACGGCAGACGGCTCAAAGCATTAGCACAAGTCTCTGTGCCAGGTCTATGGCGAATGACACAATCATAAGCGGATAATGTCAGCGCCCACCTCTGGATGCGGGATGAAGCATTGGTATTGATACCTTTGTTTTCAGAATAAGCGGCTTGTGATCTGTCTCCAGTTCAAACCGAAGACCAAACAGGTACTGATGTATCTTTTTAACCCCATACACACAGGCTAGTGCTTCTTTCTCTACCCTGCTGTAGGCTCTTTCCGCTTTAGACACACATTTTGAAGCATACGCGACTGGTTGAAGTTTACCCGACTCATTAGCTTGTTAGAGTACACAACCAATTCCATATGACGAAGCATCACAGGCCAATATTAAACATTTACATGGGTCATAATGTACCAGCAGCTTGTTAGAGCAAAGCAGATTAGTGGCTTTCTGAAAAGTTCTGTCTTGAGACGCACCTCACGCCCAGTTGTCGCCTTTTCTTAGCATGTGCAGTGGTTGTAATAAGGTGCTCAATTTAGGAAGTTACCGAAGTAGTTGAGTAGACCCAGGAACGAATGCAGCTCCATTACATTCTGCGGCTTGGGTGCATTCTTGATGGCCTTGGTTTTCGTGTCCGTGGGCCTGATGCCGTCAGCAGCAATTTTCCTCCCCAGGAATTCGACCTCTGGTGCCATGAAGACGCACTTCGAGCATCTCGGTTTGAGTCCCACTTTGTCCAGCCGATGTAAAACCTCTTCCACGTTGTTCAGATGTTGCTTGGAGTCATGACCTGCGATCAGGATGTCATCTTGGAACTTGACGGTTCTGGGAACGGACTTCAGTAGACTTTCCATACTCCTCTGAAATATTGCTGCAGCCAAGTGAATTCCAAAAGGGCACCTGTGATAAATAAATAGTCCTTTTTGTGTGTTAATGAACGTAAGTCTCCCGTGAAGTTGCCGATGCCTGGTTCGAACAGCGAGGGGAATTTGCTCAGTACTTGGGCACATGTATCTTTCTCCGACGACGCCTTGATGTCATTTCTAATCGCATCTGATTTTTTTAAGCCAGTTCCTGCCGAACAGCGTTGGGCCATTGCCTGGGATAATCCATTGCGGTAACTCGTGAGCTGCACCATCATACGACACTTTAATTGGGCACTGCCAATCACCATTATGAGTTCTTTGGTGTACATGCGCAATTTGGCATTGACTGGACTCAGCCTGGGCCTCATAGCCTTAGTATCCCACAGCTTGTTGAATGCCCTCTGGCTCATTATCGATTGACTCGCCCCCGTGTCCAGTTTCATCAATACCGGCACTCCATTAAATTTCATGTTGATCATTATCAGTTTGCTCTTAGTTAGGAACGAGTACAGTCCAGACACTTACTCCTCTGGTATCTCGGATTGCGTATCCGGATCCGCGCTAGTCTGACCATCATCCTCCACGTGGTGCGTCGCAGCACGCTTGTTCATCTGCGGACACTTGCGCTGGAGATGCCCCACTGTCAGGCAGCCTTTGCAACTATATTGCTTAAATCGGCACTGCTGGTGCCGTGATTTTCTCCACGATGCCAACACGGAGAAGTTGGATGAATTCCCGCTGGCAGACTTTGGGCAGCCACAGGTTTCGCGTATGCAGTCGAGTAGGCCCTGCCATGTGTCACTCTGCCAATCGCCGAATCAACCATATTTACAGTACTTGCCGCATTTCAGTTTTTCACTGATATCTGCTTTAAACTTCTATCGTCATCATGCATGCCTGAGCGATTGTGATGGCCCTGTTCAAGTGCAACGTCTCCACCGCCAGTAGTTTACGCAGGATCACCTTTTGATTGATGCCGATTACAAAGAAGTCCCGCAGCATGTCTCCCAACACAGCCCCGAACTTACACGGTCCTGCTAGACATCTCAGGTCGGCAACGAATTCCGCCGCATTCTGGCCCTTTGAGCGAACGTGCGTGTAAAATCTGTATCTCGAGATGATGATGATGTCTTCGTCTGGCTTAAGGTGGTCCTGTACCAGTGTACACAATTCTTCATACGTCTTCTCTGTTGGACTCACAGGCAGGAGTAGATTCTTTATCAGACCATAAATTTTTGGATTGCAAACCGTGAGGAACACCGCCCGATGCCGATCTGCATCGCCGACCTCCTCTGTTTTGTTGGCCAATAAGAACGGGCTCAAACGGCTCACGAAATCTGCCCAATCTTCTCCTTCCACAAATCGCTCCAACAATCCAATTGTGCTTATTTTTGCAAGCAAAGGATTTTGTTGCTTCATCACCAAATGTTGTGTATGCAATAACTGTTAGACTGAGTACTGTTTAACTCCAAGAGGTTTGAACTTGGCTCTGCTTTATTAAGGCCCAAAGTGACTAACATACAAAATGGCTGGCCTTTTATACTTGGGCTGCACACATGTGCGTGCAGCCCAATGGCCTCCAACAGTGACGCCATCTAGTGGCTAGTGATCCCAAAAGTACATACATGACATAAATGCAGCAATGTACTGCAAACTGCAAGATGTTGCATATATCACCTACATGAGACTGGAAGGAACCGATAGCATAGCAGTTCAGTGCTGTCACTTTCACTGCCACTGACAGCGAGGTCCTGGTGCTGATGTCAGCAGCCAGGGATGTCTGCAGAAGGTTGCAAAGCTCCGTGACCACCTCCTTGCAGAACCTCTGCCTTCTTAAGTACTGTTCCTCAGACATCTCAAGATAAGAGTAATGCGCATTGGAAAGCCTACGGGTGTACGGCCTCCTGCCCCGCTGTCTGGGGTGTCTCCTCTGGGAAGGAGCCACATATGACCTAAGCTGTCTCTGCAGCCGGAATCTTTCAAGTCGGCGCCGCAGGACAACGTAGTGTGCGATCACTGCCCCCATCACTTGGCAGAGGTCACAGCGAAATGGAAATTTAAAATTTTCCCGATATGGAACCCAATGTGTCCGAGATACTAGTACTCAGTCTGACGAGTCAACAGCAGTACGACGCCAACACCCTTCTATCTGTGCAAGCATCAAACGCAGCACTGACTGAGACCTCTGAGCCCCAGCTGAAACTTCCTTTAAATAACGCCCTGGATTAGTTTCTCCGCCTTATACAGCCCAACATTTTCAGGTGTCATCAACGACAGCCGTTAATTGAGGCGGCAAAAGTGAATGTGGCGAGAAGGGATCCAAGGAAGCGTTGCACGTGTACTGATATCATGATTTCCATGGTGTAAGCCGGCGGGACGTAACGTATAACGTCCTTTAAAAATGACCACCGAATTTTGCATCAGGCGTGAACAGCACCCAATGCCACTCCCAACTGCCTAATTCCCAGTTAACACCTAACACGGCATTATCAGCAGGCATCAGCAACCGCATTTCGACTCCTATATGTTTAAGAATGGGATTTGAGGTTCTGAGGATTGGAATAGGCTTAGAGAATTAAATACTCCATGGGACACACTGGTTCCTGTGACAATTGGCATGGCATGAAGACCAGCATTCTATCTATTGAGAGCGAAGTCCACGGTTGAAGCGTATAAATATTCTGGAATTTTGCTTCATTATTGTTGGAAATCAAGAGCATTTATGCACAACTTTTCTTGGTGCAGTCCATGATGCGATAGATCATACATGTTATGTCTTGGATAAAGAGTCAGACTAGATACTGCAAGCTCAAAGTAAGTGTGACCGTAGTCCTTCATTACAGATCTCAGGGTGCCTCTCCAGCCTGTGAGGACTCCTTCTATACAGGTGCTCCCAAGGGATTGTGGGATCCTTTGGGACTCTAGGGGATAAGCCCTCTGGTGGTTAGACATGGTAATTACAGGTTTATATACATAACAATACATGTCTGTTTAACTAGTAACTTTGATGTACTAAATGGTCTTTTCTCATTCTGAGATTAAATAGATTGCACGTGCTCCCAGCTTCATGTTAATATGAAGCAGTTTCAGATGTGCATCAATACAGAAGAGGCAGTATAAGTTAATTAATGCCATGTGGCATGAGATACATTTTAGTAGGTGACTTCCCAGGTACTTTATGAACTTCGCATTGAGTCTTGTTAATGCTGTGAGAAAATAAACATCGCCACCAACTCTTTCCCAACATTGCCTAATAGCTGCCAGGCAAGCAGAGGTCTCCATATGCATGTAAGCACACTTCTGCAGAGAATTTTTCTGTTGACAAGGTTGCGGCTACGCATGTATAAATCTGGACTTGCTGGTTGTGCTTTGCATTCTACATCTGACATCCTTGGGATGAGATAGGGAGTACTTACTATCTAATAATTTTCCCCAGTGATTTGCGCCATTTTTTTGGAATAGGCTGCTTTCTTTGGCACTTTGAGTTAAATTTTTGGCGTATTTTTTTTCAAACTTTCCCCCATGGTGAGGAGGTGTAAATCATAATGGGCTAGAAATTCATCTCTAGCAGTAGCGCAAAATAGGCTTTCGTGAATCGGCAGCTCGTTATACATTTTACCTGATTTGAAAATTAGGTGGAGTGTAAAATGGGCTGCCAATTCATGATTGCCTGTTTTGCGCTACTGCTAGAGATTAATTTCTATCCCATTGTCGAGTTAAGCTCAATGCTCAGATTCAAGACATATAGCCATATAGAGAAATTAATATAAATTTCTAGATGCTGGTGGAAATCATGAACATGAATCATGAACTAATAGGAAGGGTGTTGAAAGTTTATATAGGCTTATCATTATCTCTTGGCTTTTATATTCTATCCCTCTTGATAAAACCTAGAATTCCATTAACTTTTTTTGAACAGCGTTAACAACTGATGTCTATTGAACGTGCATCCCTAAGTCCCTCTAAAAGGAATTGTGCTGTGATATAATCATACAACTCCTTAATATCTTCACATGAAATTCTTTGGTTCATAATTTTAAGAGAATAAAAATGGTTCCATTTAGAATAAATGGTTCCATTTAGAATAATAGAGGAATTCCATACATACGAGCTAAATATGTGGATGTTAATTTCAAACAGCATGAGTTCAGCCCATAATAGTGGTTTGAATCCTACCCACAGATGAGATGAAAGTCTCCTTGCTTCCTGTTGGTGGTTGGGAATTAAAGGGGTGATGTTACCTGATTGAACTGTTGGTGCAGAGACTTGCTTGCTGGGAGTTCAAATGGGAACATTTAGGCACTTGTTCATCATTGTTTTCCTTCCATAGGAAGCATTTAAAAATCAACAAAGAATGACGAAAAAAATGATTAAGAAAGGAAAGCTGGACTATGAAAGTAAACTCGCACAAAATATAAAAACAGATAGCAAGAGTTTCTATAGGTACATAAAAAGGAAAAGAGTGGCCAGAGTAAATGTTGGTCCCTGAGAGGATGAAACCGGGGAATTAGTAATGGGGAATATGAAGATGGCAGAAACTCTGAACAAATATTTTGTATCAGTCTTTACGGTAGAGGACATTAATAATATTCCGATAGTGGATAGTCAAGGGGCTTTAGGGGGGCGGAGGAACTTAACACAATCACAATCACTAAGGAGGTGGTACTCAGTAAGATAATGGGACTTAAGGCAGATATATCCCCTGGACCTGATGGCTTGCATCCTAGGGTCTTAAGAGAAGTAGCAGCAGTGGTTGTAATTTACCAAAATTCCCTGGATTCTGGGGAGGCCCCAGCAGATTGGAAAACTGCAAATGTAACGTCCCTATTTAAAAAAGGAGGCAGACAAAAAGCAGGAAACTATAAATCAGTTAGCCTAACATCTGTGGTTGGGAAAATGTTGGAGTACATTATTAAAGAAGCAGTAGCAAGACATTTGGAAAAGCAAAATTTGGTCAGGCAGAGTCAGCATGGATTTATGAAGGGGAAGTCATGTTTGACAAATTTGCTAGAATTCTTTGAGGATGTAACGAACAGGGTGGATAAAGGGGAACAAGTGGTGTGGTATATTTGGACTTCCAGAAGGCATTTGACAAGGTGCCACATAAAAGATTACTGCACAAGATAAAAGTTCACGGGGCTGGGGGAAACATATTAGCATGGATAGAGGATTGGCTAACAAACAGAAAACAGAGAGTAGGGATTATTTGGTTCATTCTCCGGTTGGCAATCAGTAACCAGTGGGATGCCGCAGGGATCAGTGCTGGGACTCCAACTATTTACAATCTATATTAATGACTTGGAAGAAGGGACTGAGTGTAACGTAGCCAAGTTTGTTGATGATACAAAGATGGGAGGAAAAGCAATGTGTGAGGAGGACACAAAAAATCTGCAAAAGGAATGAGCAAAAATTTGGCAGATGGAGTATAATGTTGGAAAGTGTGAGGTCATGCACTTTGGCAGAAAAAAAATCAAAGAGCAAGTTATTATTTAAATGGAGAAAGATTGCAAAGTGCTGCAGTACAGCGGGACCTGGGGGTACTTGTGCATGAAACGCAAAAGATTAATATGCAGGTACAGCAAGTGATCAGGAAGGCCAATGGAATCTTGGCCTTTATTGCAAAGGGGATGGAGTATAAAAGCAGGGAAGTCTTGCTACAGTTGTACAGGGTATTAGTGAGGCCACACCTGGAATACTGCGTACAGTTTTGGTTTCCATATTTATGAAAGGATACACTTGCTTTGGAGGCAGTTCAGAGAAGGTTCACTAGGTTGATTCCTAAGTGAGGGGGTTGACTTATGAGGAAAGGTTGAGTAGGTTGGGCCTCTACTCATTGGAATTCAGAAGAATGAGAGGTGATCTTAGCGAAACGTATAAGATTATGAAGGGGCTTGACAAGGTGGATGCAGAAAGGATGATTCCACTGATGGGGGAGACTAGAACGCGAGGGCATAATCTTAGAATAAAGGGCTACCCATTTAAAACTGAGATGAGGAGAAATTTCTTCTCTCAGAGGGTTGTGGATCTGTGGAACTCGCTGCCTCAGAGAGCTGTGGAAGCTGGGACATTGAATAAATTTAAGATAGAAATAGACAGTTTCTTAAACGATAAGGGAATAAGGGGTTATGGAGAGCGGGCAGAGAAGTGAACCTGACTCCATGGTCGGATCAGCCATGATCGTATTAAATGGCGGAGCAGGCTCGAGGGACCGTATGGTCTACTCCTGATCCTATTTCTTATGTTTTTATGTTCATATAGATAGAAAATAATTGGTTACGAACATTTAAATGCCCAATATGGTCTCCTGGCAAGAGCATAAATGCATAAAATTACCCCTTAAATGAATTTTCTCAAGTCTCAAATGAGTTCTATTAACAGCACAGGACTCCCCTGAAATCAGTTCAAATGGATAATCCCTCTGAAGTATCAGAAGATTGCCTACTTTTGGAATTGGAAAAAAAACATACTGATTGACTGTGAAGTGCACGACTGAAATTGGGTTAAAGCACACTGTTGGAGCAGAGTGGAAGGTGCTTCATTCTTCCTCTGATTATGCAACAGCTAAAATGGTGTCAAAAGTTGAAAAAATGTTCCATTTTCTATCATGGACATCCTTCACCATATTAAGCAAATAATTCACCAAGGCTGTGCTAACTATATAACACAGTTATGTGGTAGTGACGCTAAGTGAATATAGTCTAAAGACGGGCCAGCTTCCTTCGACTAAGCATTTGACCAAATAACTTAATTGACTGGTCTGATGTCCAGTATTTTCAGGGAAACAAAATTATCCTACTTTTTTCTGGAGGCATAAGATATTGCAGTACCCAACATAATTGTTCCACGTCTCTTCCGTAGGATTGGCAATGTCTCAAAAGTGTGGAAAACATAGAAACATAGAAACATAGAAAATACTTGCAAGAGTAGGCCATTCGGACCTTCGAGCCTGCACCACCATTCAATACAATCATGGCTGATCATTCATTTCAGTACCCCTTTCCTGCTTTCTCTCCATACCCCTTGATCTCTTTAGTCACAAGGGCCATATCTAACTCCCTCTTGAATATATCCAATGAACTGGCATCAACAACTCTTTGCGGTAGGGAATTCCACAGGTTAACAACTCTCTGAGTGAAGAAGTTTCTCCTCATCTCAGTCCTAAATGGCTTACCCCTTATCCTTAGATTATGTCCCCTGGTTCTGGACTTCCCCAACATTGGGAACATTCTTCCGGCATCTAACCTGTCCAGTCCCGTCAGAATCTTATATGTTTCTATGAGATCCCCTCTCATACTTCTAAACTCCAGTGAATACAGGCCCAGTTGATCCAGTCTCTCCTCATATGTCAGTCCTGCCATCCCGGGAATCAGTCTGGTGAACTTTCGCTGCACTCCCTCAACAGCAAGAACGTCCTTCCTCAGATTAGGAGAACAAAACTGAACACAATATTCCAGGTGAGGCCTCACCAAGGCCCTGTACAACTGCAGTAAGACCTCCCTGCTCCTATACTCAAAACCCCTAGCTATGAAGGCCAACATACCATTTGCCTTCTTCACCGCCTGCTGTACCTGCATGCCAACTTTCAATGACTGATGTACCATGACACCCAGGTCTCCTTGCACCTCCCTTTTTCCTAATCTGCTGCCATTCAGATAATATTCTGCCTTCGTGTTTTTGCCACCAAAGTGGATAACCTCACATTCATCCACAATCTACTGCATCTGTCATGCATTTGCCCACTCACCTAACCTGTCCAAGTCACCATGCAGCCTCTTAGCATCCTCCTCACAGCTCACACCGCCACCCAGTTTAGTGTCATCTGCAAACTTGGAGATATTACACTCAATTCCTTCATCTAAATCATTAATGTATATTGTAAATAGCTGGGGCCCCAGCACTGAGCCCTGCGGCACCCCACTAGTCACTGCCTGCCATTCTGAAAAGGACCCGTTTATCCCGACTCTCTGTTTCCTGTCTGCCAACCAGTTCTCTATCCACGTCAGTACATTACCCCCAATACCATGTACTTTAATTTTGCACACCAATCTCTTGTGTGGGACTTTGTCAAAAGCCTTTTGAAAGTCCAAATACACCACATCCACTGGTTCTCATTGTCCACTCTACTAGTTACAACCTCAAAAAATTCCAGATTTGTCAAGCATGATTTCACTTTCATAAATCCATGTTGACTTGGACCGATCCTGTCACTGCTTTCAAATGCGCTGTTATTTCATCTTTAATAATTGATTCCAACATTTACCCCACTACTGATGTCAGGCTAGCCGGTCTATAATTACCCGTTTTCTCTCTCTCTCCTTTTTTAAAAAGTGGTGTTACATTAGCTCCCCTCTAGTCCATAGGAACTGATCCAGAGTCGATAGACTGTTGGAAAATGATCACCAATGCATCCACTATTTCTAGGGCCACTTCCTTAAGTACTCTGAGATGCAGATTATCAGGCCCCGGGGATTTATCGGCCTTCAATCCCATCAATATTCCGCACACAATCTCCCGCCTAATAAGGATATCCTTCAATTCCTCCTTCTCATTAGACCCTCGGTCCCCTAGTACTTCCGGAAGGTCATTCGTGTCTTCGTTCGTGAAGACAGAACCAAAGTATTTGTTCAACTGGTCTGCCATTTCTTTGTTCCCCATTATAAATTCACCTGAATCTGATTGCAAGGGACCTACGTTTGTCTTCACTAATCTTTTTCTCTTCACATATTTTTAAGATGTTATAAAACGAAAAGCACTATGGTGGCTCAGTGAGAAAGCACTGACTTGCTGTACTCCAACAGTGCAGGACACAGATTCATTTTTCCACACACTTCAGACGTGATGCACTTGGGAGGTGCTGAGAAGGGGCCATGTATCTTCCTGCAAGGGGAAAGAAAATCAGGAAACCATTTTCACTAGTTGCTTCAGAATAACAGTGGCAAAGGTCTAGGAACAGTTCACCTAGCATGGTATTAGCTTCTTTCATAGTAATGGTTAAAACCCAGCTTCACTCAAGAAATCATGTCCCAGTTTAACCTGATACAATTGCTACAGATCTTAATTGGTTTGTCTGTACCTCAAGTCTGAGGGTAAGGCCAAGCAATTAAATTTAAATACAAACATCTTGCTGGATTTGTTAAAAACAATTATGTGTATGTGAATTCAAAAAAAGTTGTCAATCAGACAGTTATTTAAATCTGCTTGATCCCCATTGCCTTTTTTTTAGCTGTTTAGTAAACATAGTGAGTCTGTTTGTAGCCTTCAAAGAGAGATAGTCAGGCCAGATAGCTTCTGTAACCAATGTGGAAAAGAAAAGAATCATTAAATAAAAATATTACTTATCATAGTTGAACATAGTATTTGTGAACTATTTATTATTTTTTACTATACAAGAAGCAAGCTAAGCTTAACAAGTATTGTAAATATGTATGCTGTTTTCCTGTTGCATTTCGCTTTACTTTTACTGTTTAATACATTTGTTTTGCAATTAAAGTCTCAGTGAAAGTCTAGTGTAGTGTTATTTTGCCATCTTCTGAAAACAAGATGCAGTAAAAATAGCGAATAAGCTCCAGGGTGACCAAGGCTGGGAACTTAACATCCAAGGGTATTCAGCATTTAGGAAGGATAGACAGAAAGGAAAAGGAGACGGGGTGGCGTTGCTGCTTAAAGAATAAATTAATGCAATTGTAAGGAAGGACATTAGCTTGGATGATGTGGAATCAGTATGGGTGGAGCTACGGAATACCAAAGGGCAGAAAACACGAGTGGGAGTTGTGTATATGCCACACATAGTAGTAGTGAGGTTGGGGACAGCATCAAACAACAAATAAGGGATGTGTGCAATAAAGGTACAGCAGTAATCACGGGTGACTTTAATCTACATATTGATTGGGCTAAGCTAACTGGTAGCAATGCGGTGGAGGAGGATTTCCTGGAGTGTTAGGGATGGATTTCTGAACCAATATGTCGAGGAACCAACCAGAGAGCTGGCCATCCTGGACTGGGTGATGTGTAATGAGAAGGGACTAATTAGCAATTTGTTGTGCGAGGCCCCTTGGGGAAGAGTGACCATAATATGGTAGAATTCTTTATTAAGATGGAGAGTGACAAAGTTAATTCGGAAACTAGTGTCCTGAACTTAAGGAAAGGTAACTTTGATGGTATGAGGCACGAATTGGCTAGATTAGACTGGCAAATGATACTTAAAGGGTTGACGGTGGATAGGCAATGGCAAACCTTTAAAGATCATATGGACGAACTTCAACAATTGTACATCCCTGGCTGGAGCAAAGATAAAATGGGGAAGGTGGCTCAACCGTGGCTAACAAGGGAAATTAAGGATAGTGTTAAATCCAATGAAGAGGCATACAAATTTGCCAGAAAAAGTAGCAAACTGGAGAACTGGGAGAAATTTAGAATACAACAGAGGAGGACAAAGGGTTTAATTAAGAGGGAGAAAATAGAGTATGAGAGGAAGGTTGCCGGAAACATAAAAAATGACTGCAAAAGCTTCTATAGGTATGTGAAGAGAAAAAGATTAGTGAAGACAAGTGTTGGTCCCTTGCAGTCGGATTCGGGTGAATTTATAATGGGGAACAAATAAATGGCAGACCAATTGAACAAGTACTTTGGTTCTGTCTTCACCAAGGAAGACACAAATAACCTTCCCGATGTACTAGGGGTCCGAAGGACTAGTGAGAAGGAGGAACTGAAGGATATCCTTATTAGGTGGGAAATTGTGTTAGGGAAATTGACGGGATTGAAGGCCGATAAATCCCCAGGGCCTGATAGGCTACATCTTAGAGTAAGTAAGGAAGTGGCCCTAGAAATAGTGGATGCATTGGTGATAATTTTCCAACAGCCTATTGACTCTGGATCAGTTCCTATGGACTGGAGCGTTGGTAATGTAACACCACTTTTTGAAAAAGGAGGGAGAGAGAAAACGGTTTATTATAGACCGGTTAGCCTGACATCGGTGGTGGGGAAAATGTTGGAATCGATCATTAAGGATAAAATAGCAGCGCATTTGGAGAGCAGTGATAGGATTGGTCCAAGTCAGCATGGATTTATGAAAGGGAAATCATGCTTGACAAAACTTCTGGAATTTTTTGAGGATGTAACGAGTAGGGTGGACAAGGGAGAACCAGTGAATGTGGTGTATTTGGACTTTCAAAAGGCTTTTGACAAGGTCCCACACCAGAGATTGGTGTGAAAAATCAAAGCACATGGTATTGGGGTAATGTATTGACGTGGATAGAGAACTGGTTGGCAGACGGGAAGCAGAGAGTCGGGATAAACGGGTATTTTTCAGAATGGCAGGCAGTGACTAGTGGAGTGCCGCAGGGCTCAGTGCTGGGACCCCAGCTCTTTACAATATATATTCATGAGTTAGATGAATGAATTGAGTGTAATATCTCCAAGTTTGCAGATGACACTAAACTTGGTGGCGGTGTGATCTGTGAGGAGGACACTAACAGGCTGCAGGGTGACTTGGACAGGTTAGGCGAATGGGCAAATACATGGCAGATGCAGTATAATGTGGATAAATGTGAGATTATCCACTTTGGGGGCAAAAACATGAAGGCAGAATATTATCTGAATGGTGGAAGATTAGGAAAAGGGGTCGTGCAGCGAGACCTGGGTGTAATGGTTCATCAGTCATTGAAAGTTGGCATGCAGGTACAGCAGGCGGTGAAGAAGGCAAATGGTATGTTGGCCTTTATAGCAAGGGGATTTGAGTATAGGAGCAGGGAAGTCTTGCTGCAGTTGTACAGGGCCTTGGTGAGGCCCCACCTGGAATATTGTGTTCAGTTTTGGTCTCCTAATCTGAGGAAGGACATTCTGGCTATTGAAGGAGTGCAGCGAAGGTTCACAAGACAGATTCCAGGGATGGCTGGGCTGTCATATGAGGAGAGACTAGATCAACTGCGCCTTTATTCACTGGAGTTTAGAAGTATAAGAGGGGATGTCACAGAAAGATAAGATTCTGACTGGACTAGACAGGCTAGATGCGGGAAGAATGTTCCCGATGTTGGGGAAGTCCAGAACCAGGGGACACAGTCCTAGGATAAGGGGCAGGCCATTGAGGACTGAGATGAGGAGAAACTTCTTCACTCAGAGAGTTGTTAACCTGTGGAATTTCCTGCCGCAGACACTTGTTGATGCCAGTTCATTGGATATATTCAAGAGGGAGTTAGATATGGCCCTTACGGTTAAGGGGATTAAGGGGTATGGAGACAAAGCAGGAAAGGGGTACTGAAGGAATTTTCAGCCATGATCTTTTTGAATTGTGGTGCAGGCTCGAAGGGCCGAATGGCCTACTTCTGCACCTATTTTCTATGTTTCTATGCTTCTCTGTAATAATACTTGGAGGATGACTTCCTGGAGTGTGTGCGAGGTGGTTTTTTAGACCAATACATTGAGGAGCCTACTTGGGAACAGGCTATCCTCGATTGGGTATTGTGTAATGAGAAGGGGTTAATTAATAGTCTTGTTTTGCGGGGTCCTTTAGGGAAGAGTGACCATAACATGATTGAATTCTTTATTAAGATGGAAAGTGAAGTAGTCCAATCCGAAACTCGAATCCTAAATCTAAACAAAGGAAACTACGAAGGTATGAGGAATGAATTGGCTATGATAGATTGGGAAGATTCATTAAAAGGCATGATGGTGGATAGGCAATGGCTAGCATTTAAGGAACAAATGCATAAATTGCAACAGTTATACATTCCTTTCAGCACAAAAACACAAAAGGAAAAGTGGTCCAACCATGGCTTACAAAAGAAATTAAGGATAGTATTAGATCCAATGAGGTGTCATAGAAAGTTGCTGGAAAAAGTAGCAAGTCTGAGGATTGGGAATAGTTTAAAATTCAACAAAAAAGGACGAAGAGATTGATTAAGAGGGGAAAAGAGGGGAAAGAGAATAAACTTGCAAGGAACATAAAAACCGACAGCAAAAGTTCCTACAAGTATGTAAAAAGAAAAAGCTTAGTGAAGACAAATGTAGGTCCTTTACAACGGGAGAATTTATAATGGGGAACAAGGAAATGACAGAACAATTAAATAAATACTTTGGTTCTGTCTTCACGGAAGAAGACACAAATAGCATCCCAGAAATGCTAGAGAACCAAGGATCTAGTGAGCAAGAGGAATTAAACAAAATGATTATTAGTAAGAAAATAGTGCTGGAGAAACTAATGGGACTGAAAGCCGATAAATCCCCAGGGCCTGATAATCAGCATCGCAGTGTACTAAAAGCGGTAGCCATGGAAATAGTGGATGTATTGGTTGTCATCTTCCAAAATTCTATAGATTGTGGAATAGTTCCTGCAGATTGGAGGGTGGCAAATGTAACCCCACTATTAAAAAAAAGGAGGGAGAGAGAAAACAGGGAACTACAGACCGATCAGCATAACATTAGTAATAGGGAAAATGCTAGATTATTATAAAGGATGTGATAACGGTACACTTAGAAAATATCAATGGGATTTGACAAAGTCAACATGGATTTATGAAAGAAAAATTATGTTTGATAAACCTACTGGAATTCATTGAGGATGTAATTGCTAGAATAGATAAGAGAGAACCAGTGGATGTAGTGTATTTGGATTTTCAGAAGGCCTTTGATAAAGTCCCACATAAGAGGTTAGTGTGCAAAATTAAAGCACATAGGATTGGGGGTAATATACTGGCATGGATTGGAAATTGGTTAACTGACAGGAAACAGAGAGTAGGAATAAATGTGTCTTTTTCGGGATGGCGGGCAGTGACTAGTGGGGTACCACAGCGATCATTGCTTGGGCCCCAGCTATTCACAATATATATAAATGATTTGGATGAGGGAACCAAATGTAATATTTTCAAGTTTGCTGATGACACAAAACTAGGTGGGATTGTGAGTTGTGAGGAGGATGCAAAGACGCTGCAAGGCGATTTAGATAGGTTGAGTGAGTGGGCAAACACATGGCAGATGCAGTATAACATGGATAAATGTGAAGTTATCCACTTTGGTAGGAAAACCATAAAGACAAAGTATTATTTAAATGGTGATAGCTTGGGAAGTGCCGTTGTACAAAGGGACCTTGTACACATGTCATTGAAAGCAAACATGTAGGTGCAGCAAGCAGTTAGGAAGGCAAATGGTATGTTGGCCTTCATTGCAAGAGGATTTGAGTACAGGAGCAAGGATGTCTTACTACAGTTATACAAGGTCTTGGTGAGACAACATCTGGAGTATTGTGTGCAGTTTTGGTCTCCTTACCTAAGAAAGGATATACTTGCCATAGAAGTAGTACAGCGAAGGTTCACCAGAATGATTCATGGGATGGTAGGACTGTCGTATGAGGAGAGATTGGGTCGACTGGGCCTGTATTCTCTAGAGTTTAAAAGAATGAGAGGGGATCTCATTGAAACGTATAACATTCTGATGGTGCTGGACAGACTGGATGTGGGGAGGATGTTTCTCCTGGCTGAGCAGTCTAGAACAAGGGGTCACAGTCTCAGGATATGGAGTAGAAAATTTAGGAGTGAGATGAGGAGAAATGTCTTCACTCAGAGGATGGTGAACCTGTGGAATTCTCTACTACAGAAGGCTGCGGAGGCCAAGTCACTGAATATATTTAAGAAGGAGATAGTTAGATTTCTAGACACCAAAGGCATCAATGGGTATCGGGAGAAAGTGGGAATATGGTGTTGAGGTACAGGATCAGCCAGGATCATATTGAATGGCGGTGCATGCTCGAAGTGCCGAATGGCCTATTACTGCTCCTATTTTCTATGGGGACGATTTTCACCAAGGCCTCCACCCGCCCAAGTGGCGCCTAAAGTGCCGCCGGCGGCCGCTGAGGTACCAGATGGTACTTTAGGTGGGATATTCAGGAAGAAGGTCCTTTGAAGGCCGGCAGGCGGCAAAGGAAGACGTATGCCGCCAATCTGGGAGGCAGCGGGCAGGAGGTCGCATTCTCGGCAGCAGAGGCGCTTGGAGGGTCGAAGACCTGAAAAAAAAACAACGGCAAAAAATAAAAAAAGTATCAGAAGACCTTCAGGGAACCCCATACAGGTAAGTCGCTGTTGAAAAAAAGTATTAAAATGTTCACTTACCTTTTTTTCAGGTTCTTCATATTCACCGTCGGGGACAGACCAGCCTCAAGCCAGCGGTCCACCCCCGCTCTGCCGCCGAGTCGCGCCGACTCCCGCCCACAGGAATCTGGGAGCTTGGTGGTCGAGAGCTCAGTTGCGCCACTCGGCCGTCCGCTGACATCAGCAGGTGGTTCCCGGCGGATCTCCCCTCCTGCCCGCTCCAGGCCACCCCGAAAGGGGCACTGGGCGAATCTTTAGGAGGAATGTTGGTGGGAGTGGGTAGCAGTCAGCGGCAGCGGGCGGTGAGGTGATGAAAATCGGTGCCTATGTTTCTAACTGCAGGAGGCCATTGACAGAGTTCTGTCCTTCAATAAGCAGTGCATAAGCCTCTAAGGTTCCATGTCGTCCTGATGTCCCTCCTGGTCCTCCCACTACATGGTTGTTCCTCTATGAATGGAAAAAGTGTTCAATATACTGCAGGCACCGATAATTTTTGACACCTTGTCAGGGCTATAGCACTGTCTAATCAATGGAATCTCTGTATGCATTGTCAGAGGTGCGTGCCATCCTTTGGTTCAGATTTAAACTGAGACCTTGTCTGCTTATTCAGGTGAATATTTAAGATCCCATGGCACTATTCAAATAATTGCAGGGAATTCTCCCAGTTTCCTGGCCAATACTTATAGGGCTAGAACGTCCACTTTTGTGGACGATATTTCCAGCGTGGGCTTTGAAAAAGGGTTTTCAGATCGCTGGCTTCTTGCCCATTCTCAAAGCACCTAGCTTCCATTTTTGAAAATGGGTGTTACCGCGAGCGAAATAAAATGGGTGGTCGTGTAATATTTTTTGACCTTCTGCCGTAAAGTGTGGCCGTCCATAGCAACGGCATGGCAACGCTCGATTTCCGTGATTCAGGAGGTCAAGTGTCATCATGACATGCGCAGAAGAGGAGACAGAGAGAGAGGGAGCTCAGAGGGACTGAAGGCATGTCTGGTGTGGTGTGCCTGCTTTGGGAGGAAGGAGGGAGACTTTAGAGCTTCACAGCAAGTAGGCAAACCAAAATCAGCTGAAACCAGCCACATATTTGCCCGAATTTGGCCTATAATAGAGAGAGAGGAGGAAGCATCACAACACGCTGTGGAGACTGACGCTGGAGGGAGCAGTTAGGTGGGAGAGGAGCACATTGGAGGGCGCAAAAGAGCCAGGAGGTTCTTGGAGGAGGCAAATTTCTCCCTCCTGCAGGAGGTCGAATCACGTTGGGGTGATTTGACACAGGGAGGGTGTGGGAAGCCCACCCCAAAGGCCTACCAGAAGATATGGACTGAGATAGCAGAGGTGGTGTCGTCGGCGACCAACGAGGTGTGTGAGGGCAACCAATGCCGCAAACGATGGCACTACCTTGCGGGATCCGCAAGAGTACGTATTACATTTATTTGCATGTGCTTATGTATTTATATAATTTTATTTGTAACAGTCATGAGTGACTATCAGCAGATGTGAGGTCTTGCACTTTTACCGGGAATGTTTTACTCAAAGCCTGCGGTCACGGTGTACGTCTTTAGGTAAAGAATGATAATAATCATAATAATCATGATTACATCTGTCAGTTATTTGTTGTATCAGTGTCTGTGACAGTATTTAGCAATGATATCACACAATGATCTCATGCCATGTCGTCCTGTCACCTTTTAAAAAAGAAGCTATCGACGATGAGGTCCGTGCAGAGGCGAACGGGTGGGGGGCCACCAGTCCCCAGTGATATCACTGATATGGAGGAGCGTGTGCTTGCACTCGTGGGGAAACACCAACCGGACAGTCACGGATGCATCTGCAGACCCTGAAGTGATGCCATGTGAGTAAAGCTTAGACCATTGCTTGATGTAAAGTCAATAGATGCCACACCAACTCGTATCCCGACTAATCATATATGATCGATGATTTTTAAAAGTGTCATAGAAATAATGATGGCCTAATGAAAATCATTGGAATGCAAATGTGTTGATGGTCATGAAATGTGATGTCTGTGATGATTTTGAGAGTGGTGGTGCTTTTGTCGTGCATATGCTGTGTGTAGCGCTGGACTCACCTTGTGACCCTAGCACCCCCTTCTCCTCGAATAACCTCATTTGTGTTTTGCAGCTCAGGCAGCAGCGTGGCCCCAGGCAAGGCCACAGAGGCCAGAAGGTGGGCGCGCGGGGCCCGACTCTCCGGACGATCCTACATCTGGTGTTGAGGAGCTCCGATTCTCGCCCGTCAATCACTGGGTCTGTTCTCCATGGATGAGAGCGCGGATTTCGAGGAACCTGCATCGTCACGCACCAGAAGCCATTCCACCCCAAGGCCATCTCGTGGTCCTCCGGTCATTCCTGCCTCCATTCTGGAGGTACCGGCCCCAAGCAGCTCACCACAGGGCACCCCATTTGTCCCCAGGACGGGGCGACCTTGCGGAGGTCCCGTGGACGCGGCATGTTTGTTCCACAAGTGCCACATGACAGCGGAGAGATGGTACAGTTGTCCAGGAGGACTGTAGACATTGGTGACCAGCTCATCGAAGCATTGGGGGGCATATCCTGACAGTTGGCCACCATGACCAAGTACATTCCGTGCATGGCGGTGACCCTGGATGCTAAAGCCAGTAACACTGCCGCCACAGGCCTCCCAGGGTCCCCGAGCGTGGCACTCCACCGCTAGGTTCCGCACCACCACTGCGAAGGACAGATGAGATCAAGGACCAAGATCCTGCTTCTGCATCAGAGAATATTGCCCCCTCGGCACCCCCCCGCTCCCGTACCCATGCAACCACCGCATCTGCCTTCATCCCCCCGCAATGAGGCACTGCCTGAGGAGCTCCTCGGCCAGGCGCCATGGAGCGAGGAGGGGAAGGGGTAGAGGTGGGGAGAAGAAGGGGAGGGGGAAGGAAATTGAGGTGCATGTCCGCAGGTGATGGCTGTGTTATATCTCCATCTGGGTGTATGCAATTTGTTGCAATGCATGGGGGCTGGGGACCACGCTCCTGCTTTGCCTTTGTATTCTGTGATGCTGGACATGTTGAACATGTGATTGATGTCAATGGTGGAAAAAGTGGGGTGTGGGTGGGGGTTGGGTGTTATTGCCTGTGATACTTATGATTTCAGATCAATGTTGGTATAACATTTTTGTTATTGAACATAACCTTGTTGCGCATTGTCTCAGATAGCTTCACTGTTACAGACTGGTGATTCGTTAACATGAAAGGGTTAAATACAACTTAACATCAATCAACGTAAACTTTAACTGGCACCAAGTTGATGGGCACCATTGATTTCTGGGTTGCACACACACAGCAGTGTGTCAGCATTGTCACTCCCATCAACGTTCTTTCAGGAAAATCGTTCAGATATCAGCTCTTGGCGTAAGAGTGGGATTTTAAAAATGTCAGCCACACAGCTGGCTTTTATTCAGAACAGTTCCACTTTTTATGGGCGTTTTTTTGGGCGAGCGATATTGTGGCCGATATGTGTGCGAGGTGGTGAAATTGAAGCTGGCCGATCTCATAGCTGCTAGTTTCAGTAAATATGCTCTTTACGACAAAAAAAGTGGGCGGACGGTATTATTGAACCTCAGCGTTAAATCAGTGCGGAAATTAATGCTGGGCGATATTATGGGCATTGATTTTGCCCATTCTGATGATTTCGCCCCAAAAAAGTGGGCGGGCAGTAATATTTTTTCCTGGCGTTAAGCACATGGGGAAAGTAATGCTTGGCGATAAGTTTCCTAAAAATGGGCGTCAGTTTCCATTTTGTGGCTAAGTGGCAGATATCTGGGCATTGGACATCATTTCAGCGGTAAAATGGGCTTTAAGTGGGCATTAAGCATGAAAAAAAAGTGGAGGTTCTATCCCATAATCCTTCTACCAACAGGAGAAAAATAGATTAACTGCTCATTCATCTTATTGCTGTTTATGGATCTTGCTATATGCAAATTGGCTGATTTGATGGCTTCTATAACTGAAACTTCATTCATAATTAATTTGTGTAAAGCACAAGACGTTTCTTAGAGATGCAAATATTTTTTTCTTTCTAGGGGCAATGATGACTAGCTGCATGCCATTAATGAGGCTTTGCACCTTTGGAAAGCCTGCCATTTGGTATGTCCACACATGTTGTTGCCTCCTTTCCAAAGGGAAAGTAAAACATATGTTTCTCTGACAAACAAGGTACCTGCCAATAATGCTGTGTTAATCTTCACAGCCACAATTAGACAGTTGCTGTGGCAGATCATGTCAGAAGATCAGGCTCAAGAAAACAACATCACGCCTTGATAGGCTTTGGCATGAAGTGTACATAGTGAAGGCAAGTCATCTGCAAGTAGATGTGTCTACATTTGAAGACATTGATCCTGGAAAGAGGCCAAGGTATCTGAGATATGGTTGCACCTGCCTATCCTCTATCTGCATGAACTCAGTCCCCTTCTCCAAATCCAACATTGATATTGCAATGCCCAAAGCACTTTACAGCCAATTAAGTACTTTTGGAGTGTCATCACTGTTGTAATGTAGGAAACGCGGCAGCCAATTTGCGCACAAGCAAGCTCCCGCAAACAGCAAAGTGATAATGACCAGATAATCTGTTTTTTTGTTATGTTGATTGAGGGATAAATATTGGCCAGGACACTGGGGATAACTCCCCTGCTCTTCTTCAAAATAGTGTCATGGGATCTTTTATGTCCACTTGAGAGAACAGACGGGGTCTCGGTTTAACGTCTCATCCAAAAGACAGCACCTCCGATAATGCAGCATTCCCTCAGCCAAGATTTTGTCATGCTCAAATCCCTGGAGTGGAACCTGAATCCACAACCTTTTGACTCAGGGGCAAGCATGCTACCCACTGAGCCACAACTGACACTATAAGTACATTGAGCACCATGGTTGCTGCTAATGTCACAGCAGTAAAAGGATCTTGCAATGCAAAAATGCCGTTGCAAACACCAGCAACAAGTAATGGACCAAAGTTCCTGCAGACACAACTATGTTAATAGGAGAGAAAAAATAGACCTGTAATTGCATTACTAAAATGTCAATCACATCTTAAGAATTAAAGTTCTAAAGGAAAGAGGAAACACCGGCATTGCCTGTTTCATATGTGTAAGATATGTTGAAAGAGTTAACAGGTGAAAAAAATTGCTGATTTAATTGTGGACCATTTTACATGTAATGCCTGATGAGACTCCCACAGCCTGTGCACAATTTGCAGCTGGTTGAATTTGGTGCTCTATAAATCTGGAATTTTGGTCTATCTGCCTGATTCAGGTCAGTTCTTGAAATGAAAGGGTACTCTATTCATGCTTCATTGCTGAATAAGCCCTGATATATGAAAATATTGCCTGTTCTGAACTTTCAGTACTCAAGAGGTTAAAGCAGTCTGTTATTTCACAATTATATCAATGAGAATGGGGGGGGGGGGTGGGGGGAGTGGGTAAATCCACAGTTGTCCAAAATATGGCAGAGGGATGGGAATCTATGCAGGGAGGCAGAGGGAAGTAAAATGGGGGCAGAAGCAAAAGGTAGGAAGGAGAAAAGCAAGAGTGGAGAGCAGAGAAACCAAGGACAAAAGTCAAAAAGGGCCACATTACAACATAATTCTAAAAGGACAAAGAGTGTTAAAAAAGCAAGCCTGAAGGCTCTGAGTCTCAATGCGAGGAGCATTCGTAATAAGGTGGATGAATTAACTGCGCAGATAGCTGTTAATGGATAGGATGTAATTGGGATTACGGAGACATGGCTCCAGGGTAGCCAAGGCTAGGTACTCAACATCCAGGGGTATTCAATATTCAGGAAGGATAGTCAGGAAGGAAAAGGAGGTGGGGTAGCGTTACTGATTAAAGAGGAGATTAATGCAATAGTAAGGAAGGACATTAGCTTGGATGATGTGGTATCTATATGGTTAGAGCTGCGAAACACCAAAGTGCAGAAAACGTTAGTTGTGTACAGGTCACCAAACAGTAGTAAGGAGGTTGGGGATGGTATCAAACAGGAAATTAGGGATGCGTGCAATAAGGGTACAGCAGTTATCATGGGTGACTTTACTCTACATATAGATTGGGCTAACTAAACTGATAACAGTACTGTGGAGGAGGATTTCCTGGAGTGTATAAGGGATGGTTTTCTAGACTAATATGTTGAGGAACCAACTAGACAGCAGGCCATCCTAGACTGGGTCTTGTGTAATGAGAGAGGATTAATTAGCAATCTGGTCATGCGAGGCCACTTGGGGAAGAGTGACCATAATATGGTAGAATTCTTCATTAAGATGGAGAGTGACACAATTAATTCAGAGACTAGGGTCCTGAACTTAAAGAAAGGTAACTTCGATGGTATGAGATGTGAATTGGCTAGAATAGATTGGCGAATGATACTTAAAGGACTGACGGTGGATAGGCAATGGCAGACATTTAAAGATACCATGGATGAACTTCAGCAATTGTATATCCTTGTCTGGTGTAAAAATAAAAAGGGGAAGGTGGCTCAACTGTGGCTAACAAGGGAAATTAGAGATACTGTTAAATCCAAGGAAGAGGCATATAAATTGCCCAGAAAAAGCAGCAAACCTGAGGACTAGGAGAAATTTAGAATTCAGCAGAGGAAGACTAAGGGTTTAATTAGGAGGGGGAAAATGCAGCCAGAATCAGGTGAATTCATAATGGGGAACAAAGAAATGGCAGACCAATTGAACAACTACTTTGGTTCTGTCTTCACTAAGGAAGACACAAATAAATTCACCAAAATAATAGGGGACCGAGGGTCGAGTGAGAAAGAGGAACTGAATGAAATCCTTATTAGTCAGGAAATTGTATTAGGGAAATTGACGGGATTGAAGGCCGATAAATCCCCAGGGCCTGATAGTCTTCATCCCAGGGTACTTAAGGAAGAGGCCCTAGAAATAGTGGATGCACTGGTGGTCATTTTCCAACTTTCTATCGACTCTGGATCAGTTCCTATGGATTGGAGGGTAGCTAACGTAACCCCACTTTTTAAAAAAGTAGGGAGAGAAAAAACAGGGAGTTATAGATCAGTTAGCCTGACATCCGTAGTGAGGAAAATGTTGGAATCAATTATTAAAATGTAATGGCAGCGCATTTGGAAAGCAGTGACAGGATCGGTCTAAGTCAGCATGGATTTATGAAAGGGAAATTATGCTTGACAAATCTTCTAGAACTTTTTGAGGATGTAACTAGTAGAGTGGACAAGGAGAACAAGTGGATGTAGTGTATTTGGACTTTCAAAAGGCTTTTGACAACGTCCCACACAAGAGATTATTGTGCAAAATTAAAGCACATGGTATTGGGGGTAATGTATTGACGTGGATAGAGAACTGGTTGGCAGACAGGAACCAAAGAGTAGGAATAAACGAGTCCTTTTCAGAATGACAAGCAGTGACGAGAGGGATACCGCAAGGTTCAGTGCTGGGACCCCAGCTATTTACAATATACATTAATGATTTAGACGAAGGAATTGAATGTAATATCTCCAAGTTTGCAGATAACACGAAGCTGGGTGGCAGTGTGAGCTGTCTGGAGGATGCTAAGAGGTTGCAAGGTGACTTGAACAGGTTAGGTGAGTGGGCAAATGCGTAGCAGATGCAGTGTAATGTAGAGAAATGTGAGGTTATCCACTTTGGTGGCAAAAACTGGAAGGCAGACTATTATCTGAATGGTGACAGAGTAGGAAAGGGGGAGGTGCAACGAGACCTGGGTGTCATGGTACATCAGTCATTGAAAGTTGGCATGCAGGATCAACAGGTGGTGAAGAAGGCAAATGGCATGTTGGCCTTCATAGCAAGAGGATTTGAGTATAGGAGCAGGGAGGTCTTACTGCAGTTGTACAGGGCCTTGGTGAGGCCACACCTTGAATATTGTTTTGGTCTCTTAATCTGAGGAAGGACATTCTTGCTATTGAGGGAGTGCAGCAAAGGTTCATCAGACTGATTCCCGGAATGGCAGGACTGACATATGAAGAAAGACTGGATCGACTAGGCTTATATTCACTGGAATTTCGAAGAATGAGAGGGGATCTCATAGAAACATATAAAATTCTGGTGGGATTGGACAGGTTAGATGAAGGAAGAATGTTTCCGATGTTGGGGAAGTCCAGAACCAGGGATCACAGTCTAAGGATAAGGGATAAGCCATTTAGGACCGAAATGAGGAGAAACTTCTTCACTCAGAGAATTGTGAACCTGCGGAATTCTCGACTACAGAAAGTTGTTGAGGTCAGTTCGTTAGATATATTCAAAACGGAGTTAGATGTGACCCTTAGGGCTAAAGGGATCAAGGGGTATGGAGAGAAAGCGGGAATGGGGTACTGAAGTTGCATGATCAGCCATCATCATCATCATAGGTAGTCCCTCGGAATCGAGGAACACTTGCTTCCACTCCCAAAGTGAGTTCTTCAATGGCTGAACAGTTCGATATGAGAGCCATCGACCCTGTCACAGGTGGGACAGACATTCGTCGAGGGAAGGGATCGGTTGGGCTGGTTTTCCGCACGCTCCCTCCACTGCCTGCGCTTGGCCTCAAAGAGCTCAAAGCCCTCCCGGATGCACGTTCTCCACCTCGGGCGATCTTCGGCCAGGTTCTCCCAGATGTCAGTGGTGATGTCACACTTTACCAGGGAGACTTTGAGGGTGTCCTTATAACGTTTTCGCTGTCCTCCTTTGGCTCATTTACCACGAAGGAGCTCCGCATAAAGCATTTGTTTCGGGAGTCTCATATCTGTCATGCAAACTATGTGGCCTGCCCAGCGAAGCTGATCGGGTGTGGTCAGTGCTTCAATACTGGGGATGTTAGCCTGGTCGAGGACACTGATGTGGGTGTGCCTGTCCTCCCAGGGGATTTGCAGGATCTTGTGGAGACATTGTTGGTGATATATCTCCAGCGACTTGAGGTGCCTTCTATCAGCCATGATCATATTGAATGGTGGTGCAGGCTCGAAGGGCCGAATGGCCTACTCCTGCACCTAATTTCTATGTTTCTATGTTTCTATGTTTCTATAATGGCCCAAAAATCCCACTTTCTCCTTCCTGCGGGCCTTTGACTAGATTTTAGAGGAAAACTGCGCACCCTCCTGAAGCTGCTGCGCTTGCTCGAGATCCCGGTCCACAGGCCTCCTCTCCCTGCGCGCTGCAGCGCGTGCTCGTAGGGACGTCCATAAGCTGGAGCTGCAGTCACATGGCACTGGACAGCCAATCAAGGTACAGTATTTTCTCATTCATAATAGAACTCCGTAAGTTGGAGTTCCCATTATTATGAATGAGAAACCCTCCCAAACACGCAAAAGACTAATAAAAAATAGAAAGTATGCACTACATATTTAAGATTAATTCAAATTAAAGTTATTAATGTTACAAAAAAATATTTTCCCGATTTTTAAGGTTTTTTTATAAATTAAAAATAAACTTAGCCTTAAAATAAACTTACCATAGTGGGGAGGATTTTAAACAATAAAATATATTTTCATAACTTTATTTTAATATGTTTTTGTGTGTTTTAAGACACTTGCGCCTGTAAAAGTAGGCTATGCACCTGCTTTTATCAGGCACTAGATTTTTGAGGACATTTGCTGGGCAAGATATGTGTAAATATTGCAATCTTGCCCTTGCAAATGTCCTCGCTCCTGATCTGGCTACGTTCTGACAAGCTCCAGCTTGACAGATCGGAAAAGCCGGTTTTTAGTGCACGCATGTGTGCTGAAAACTTGCTTTTCCGATGCCTTCCCGGGTCCGTAGAAACTTCGTACGGGCCCGGGACATCAGAAGTTCTACCCTAATATTTTTTCCTGGTTCCATCAAAGGAATGTGCAATAAATTTCTGTTGTGGTAAAATCTAGTCTGTAAGACTATTGGGTGTTTTTTATTAATACATACTTTTCTTATTCCCTTGTGTTTGCCAATAGACTGTCTTTGTTTTGGTTAATAAATGTTATCTCTCGTATGTTATTTTAGGCAGGATTTCTCTGCATGCCTGAAGCATTCTACATGCTTTAAAGTAAGCAAATGAAGCATAACAGTATGAAATCATTGGCTTTTCCATAGGTGACAATCTATTTAAATACATACATGGAAAGAATAAATAAACCAAGTCTTAAATGCAAAGTATTAGTGCAAGTTATTTGTCACATTTGAAAGTCTTAAAATTAAGGCTATTTAGAGCTTCAGGAAAGCAGGACCAGTTGCTGAGAACTATCCAGCTCCTCTATACAACTGAAATATTAATTGAACCAATATGTATGCAATACTGATGCATAATTCATAACAGGATTAGTGTGAGCAATAAGAAACGTTGGCACACTAAATTAATCCAAAAGTGTTTTAAAATGGCTGCCAATGGATTTGGAAATATAATCAAGTAAAGTACAAGTGGTTTACAATTTACAGTGAAGATTTGTTAATGCTTCTAACTTGATCGTTAGTTATTTTAAATATTATTTTACCTATTTTCAAAGTTTACAAAAGTACCCACTAATTCATTTGAATGAAAACAGTTTTCTTCACACTGTCTCACTGCAAGGTATGGGTTATTTGGCCTATTTTGACATACAGAAGTGTTAGTTATTAATTACCTGCTTTACTAAATGTATTACATGGATTTTCATTTTGGGAGACTGTTTCTAAAACCAGTGCCATGCTTTTCCTGAGATTTATTTTATGATTAATAGCAGTAAAGTACCAAAACAATCCTGTATTTCAGAATAGATTCTTTCCACTTCCAACCAATGATCTGGAAAGTTTTTTTACCAGATCATAATGCTTCATGACTTGCAACAACTACTTTGAAGTCTAGGGCCTGAAACGGGTCGCACCTACTGCATTTGAAGTGTTCCGACAATCCGGAGAAATTCAGCTTTTTGGGTGATGCTTCTGGTCGGAGCAGTGTTGGTGTGGGGAGAGGGGAGGAAGTGCAGTCGAGTCGGGGTAGCTTCCGCTAGCAGGGCAGAAGTGGAGGCGGGTCAGAGTGGCATACACTTCAAGTCATCAGTGCCGCGCTGATGACATCATCACGCTGGTGCGTCACAATGTCCCTCCCCTTCAGTTAAAGGGCCACTGCGAGCTCTGTAGCCACTTTAGTGGCAAATACTGGGCCACCAGGGAGGGTTTCGGCTGGGTCAGTGCCCTGGCACCCAAAAGGGGGTGCCAGGCTGCCTGTTATCAGCCAGGCCGAACCCGCGGACATAATTGTTGGTCCGATCTGGCAGTCAGCCGTCAAAAAAAAATAAGATGGAGTCGTCGGCATTGCCACCTCTCCTTTAAGGGTGGTCGCGCCTCCAAGCCACAGAAAGGATACTGACAGCAAAAGCTGTCAGTGGCACCGACCGGCAGCAGTGCCACTCCCGCGGGGCAATTTTGGAAAGGGGCAATTTCCCGCAGGGCAATTTCAGAAAGGGGTCGCTGCCACTCAGTAAGGGTGCACGACGTGGCGGGAAAATGGGCGGAGCGGTCTCGTACATCGCTCCAAAAGTAAAGGAGGGCAATATCAAAAATGGTGGCCCCTCTATGGCGACTTGGCGGCCACTCTGCACCGACCCGTGGCCACCGCTTTCAGGCAGCCACGGTCCTTATAGAAAGGGGAAATTTCAGCCACTAGGACTGTGTCTTTAATATTAATCTTATTTTTCACCAGGTTGCAGAGATAACCATCAAACTCTTATGTTCACTTTTGTATTTCCCACAGTATTTTAGTCAACAGTAGCAACAATATGATGGCATCACCTGAAGTCAAAAGATTTTAAATAATCTTCCTAAATAAGTAAGGTTGGAATTGTTCATTTTGAAATCTGTTTTTGCTGGCAAAACAATAACAATAGATACTGCAAGAATGATCTGTGTATTAAAGCAAAGTAGTTTCCAATCTTGAATTTTGCTTTAACCAATCATGAGCCACAATTGTGATACCAAACCGAAACACAAGTACCAGTGCAAGATATTGCATTGGCTAATATTTACATCATACCATATAATGTAGTACATATAACAATTGATTGTCACAGAACTCAGACATAAACTCTAGATATTACCATTTTTCTCAGTTCAGACAGTAATATGTTACATTAGTATAATTAAGGCACGAGTCAGGAGTGTGATGGAATACTCTCACTTGCCTGGATGAGTACGGCTCCAACAACACTCAAGAAGCTCAACACCATCCAGGACAAAGCAATCTGCTTGATTGGCACCCCATCCACCACCTTAAACATTCACTCCCTCCATCACCAACGTACCGTGACTGCAGTGTGTACAATCTACAAGAACCACTGCAGCAACTCACCAAGGCTTCTTCAGCAGCATGTCCCAAACCTGTGACCTCTTCACCCAGAAGGACAAGGGCAGCAGGCGCATGGGAACCACCACCATTTCCACGTTCCCCTCGAAGTCATACACCATCCTGACTTATTTTACTATTTTGTTATCAATGTTCTTTGATAATTTAATTTCATAGTTCCTCTTTGCTTTACTAATTGTTTTTTTGACTTCTCTCCTAATCCCTTCATATTCTCTCCGTGCTGTCAATATACTTAATGTATGCCTCTTTCTTTACCCTAAATGTTTCCCTTACAGCTTTATTCATCCACAGTTTCTCTTTAGTGTTTAGTTCTTGTTTATAGCGGAATATATTTTCTTGGACTCTGTTGAACATCATTTTAAATGTTTCCTATTGCTGTTCTACATCATTATTTGCGAATATTGTTGTCCATTTTATTACCCCAAGTGCTATTCTCAACCCCTCAAAATCAGCTTTTCTCCAATCTATTATCCAGGTCTTTGTAATACCTTATGTCCTTCTCAATTATTATTATAAAGCGTATTATATTATAGTCACTATTGCCTATATGTTACTCTACATTTACTTTTCATGGGCTCAATTTTCCTTAAGCCCGTTTTCTGGCGTTTTGCCAGTGTTACGCCTGTTTTTCTAGGCCAGAAATGCACCGGAAATAATTTGCCGAAATTTCCCTGATGTATAATTCGAATTTGGCACCGCGCAGCGTGTCCAGTCGCCTTGGGGAGTGAAGCCTGCTGTTCTGCGTCAAAAAACAATGCCGCAACCTCTGTGCATGTGTTGAAAAAAAAAGTTACGTTTCTGATGTTGTTGCAATGGACGCACATGCGCAGTACAGTGATGAGTTGGCAATCGACCATTTTTAAAGAGCCAGTTGTGTATGTGAGAACGTTGAGTGCTGTGTGAGAACATTGAAAAAATCACAGCTGCAGCAGTACAAGATGCAATGCGGTGCAAGGATCAATAATTTCTTGCAAGATGAAGTGGAGGCACTAGTTAATGTGCTTGAGAACAGATGGCAGGAGCTGGACACCAGCAGAGGTCACATAAATGATCCACCCAAAAAAATGAAGAAACGCTGGAACCAAGTTGCAGAAGCTTACTGCGCAATGGTGATCACCACGAGATCGGGAGTGTAAAAAGAAGTGGCAGGACCTTGGTCAAGTAGTTAGTGTAAGTAATATTGCCATTTATTCAATGGAATTGCAATTGTAAATGTGACCAGCTGTATATGTCCCACCCAGCAGAAAGACACCCGCTTTAAAAAGTTAGGTTTTCATCTTTGCAGAGGAAGGTGGCACGTAATAATAATAAAACATAATAAAAGGGAAAGAACTCGAACAGGAGGAGGCCCGGCAAATCTGCACCTACTGAGACCTTTGGAAGACAGGGTTGCTGCTTTGATGGGTCTAGCCTGGAAAAAAGCAATCACCTTTGCACAAGCTTGGCCCATACTCGAGGGAGAGGGTAAATCCTGCAAATTAATCATGGTCCTTCAAATCAGCCTGCTGCCTGGCCTGTGATGTGTGAGCCTACTCATGCCACCCACCCTGCCCCCTCCTCTACTGCTAACCATTTGTCTGTGTTCTGTTATATTTTGCAGCATTTGAGGCCAACCCAGACGATGCAGACACGGACGAGCCTGAAGAGAAGGCCAGCATCATGAGACCTGAGCGGGCGCAGGAGTACAAAGGACGGCAGCAGCTTGGAGCAGCGGCAGTCGGGAGGAAGCCAGCTGCAGCAGGGACAGGAAGTTTAAAAAAATATCTAAGTGCGACATCATAGCCAAGTAGGTAAGTGATTGGCTGGAGGATTGATGAGTATTTTTTCTTTTCTTCAAGAAACCTTTGGCATTGTTGGAGGTTAGGAACTGCAATTAAATATATAAGTAATCTTTATTATCTAAGGAGAACCAGTTAATTAAATCGGCTGTTTGCTGAGTAGCGGCTGGGTGTGTTTTGCTAAGGTTTAGAACTTAGAGGTTCTACTCGATAGTTGCGGAGTGTAACTAGAGGGATGGCAGGACAGCTCAGTCCCGTGGACTGCACATCCTGTGGCATGTGGGAAGTCCCGGGTGCTTTGCGCAGCCAGGGCGACCACGTGTGCAGGAGGTGTCTCCGGCTGTACAAACTTAAGCTCCGTGTATTGGAGCTTGAGCGGCAGCTGGGGTCATTGCGGTGCATCCGTGAGACTGAGAGTTACGTGGATAGCATGTTTCTTGAGGCTATCACCCCACAGCTTAAGAGTGTGCACGCAGATAGGGATTGATTGACCGCCGGACAGAAGAGGAGGACTAGGCAGGTAGGCCAGGAGTCCACTGAGTCCATCTCGCTCTCCAACCGGTACTCTGTTCTGAGTACCGGTGAGGGCGATGGTGGCTCTGTGGAAAGCAGCCAGAGCCAAGTCCACGGCACCATTGATGTCAGGCTAACTGGTCTATAATTCCCCGTTTTCTCTCTCCCTACTTTCATAAAAAGTGGTGTTACATTAGCTACCCTCCAGTCCATAGGAACTGATTCAGAGTCGATAGACTGTTGGAAAATGATCACCAATGCACCCACTATTTCTAGGGCCACTTCCTTAAGTACTCTGGGATGCAGACTATCAGGCCCTGGGGATTTATCGGCCTTCAATCCCATCAATTTCCCAAACACAATTTCCTGACTAATAAGGGTTTCCTTCACTTCCTCCTTCTCACTAGACCATCGGTCCCCTAGTATTTCCGGAAAGTTATTTGTGTCTTCCCTTGTGAAGACAGAACCTAAGTATTTATTCAATTGGTCTGCCATTTCTTTGTTCCCCATTATAAATTCACCTGATTCTGACTGCAAGGGACCTATGTTTGTCTTCACTAATCTTTTTTCTCTTCACAGAGCTATAGAAGCTTTTGCAATCAGTTTTTATGTTCCCAGCAAGCTTCCTGTCATACTCTATTTTCCCCCTCCTAATTAAAAACTTTGTCCTCCTCTGTTGAATTCTAAATTTCTCCCAGTCCTCAAGTTTGCTGCTTTTTCTGGCCAATTTATATGCCTCTTCCTTGGATTTAACACTATCCTTAATTTCCCTTGTTAGCCACGGTTGAGCCACTTTCCCTGTTTTATTTTTACTCCAGACCGGGATGTACAATTGTTGAAGGTCATCCATGTGATTTTTAAATGTTTGCCGTTACCTATCCACTGTCAACCCTTTAAGTATATTGTTCGCCAGTCTATTCTAGCCAATTCACGTCTCATACCATCGAAGTTACCTTTCCCTAAGTTCAGGACCCTAGTCTCTGAATTAACTGTGTCACTCTCCATCTTAATAAAGAATTCTACCATGTTATGGTCACTCTTCCCCAAGGGTCCTCACACAACAAGATTGCTAATGAGTCATTTCTCATTACACATCACCCAGTCTAGGATGGCCAGCCTTTTTCATGGTTCCTCGACATATTGGTCTAGAAAACCAACTTTAATACAGTCTAGAAAATCCTCCTCCACCGTATTGCTAACAGTTTGGTTAGCCCAATCTATATGTAGATTAAAGTCGCCCAGGGGAGCAGACAGACGTTTCTGCGGCCGCAGACGTGACTCCAGGATGGTATGTTGCTTCCTTGGTGCCAGGGTCAAGGATGTCACTGAGCGGCTGCAGGACATTCTGGGGGGAGAGGGTGAACAGCCAGAGGTCATTGTCCACATCTGTACCAAAGACATAGATAGGAAGGGGGATGAGGTCCTGCAGGCAGGGTTTAGGGAGCTAGGAGAGAGATTAAAAAGCAGGACCTCAAATGTAGTAATCTCCGGATTGCTCCCAGTGCCACAAGTTAGTGAGTACAGAAATAGGAGGATAGAGCAGATGAATACTTGGCTGGAGAGATGGTGCAGGAGGGAGGGCTTTAGTTTCCTGAGGCATTGGGACCGCTTCTGGGGAGGTAGGACCTGTACAAGCCGGACAGGTTGCAACTCAACAGAGCCGGGACCAATATCCTTGCAGGTGGGTTTGCTAGTGCTGTTGGGGAGGGTTTAAACTAGCTTGGCAGGGGGATGGGAACCTGAAAATAAATTCAGTAGGGAGGGGAGTAAAGCTGGAATTAGAAAGCTAAAATAAAGAAAGTGAGTTTGAAGGAGAGAGGAAACAAACCGGAAAAAGGGTAAAAAAAAACAAATTTACAGGCACTCTGTCTAAATGCACATAGCATTTGTAACAAAATAGATGAGTTGACGGCACAAATTGAGACAAAAGGGTATGATCTGATAGCCATTTGGGAGTCTCATCTATGGTCGCAGAAACACCTGTCTCTTCCCCTAACTATAGAATCCCCTATCACTCGGGCTCTTTTATTCTTCGTCTCTCCCCCCTGTGCAGCTGAGCCACCCATGGTGCCTTGGAATTGACGCTGGCTGCACTCCCCAGAGACACCATCGTCCTTACCGATACTCAGAAGTGAATATTGGTTTGAAAGCGAGATGGACTCACGGGTGGACTCCTGCACTACCTGCCGAGAACAATTACTACGTCTGATGGTCATGCACTTACCCTCTACCTGCACGCCTTTAAGCACTGGGGTGACTGTTATGTAACCTGCATGAAACCTGTCCACCAGAGGGCCTACCTGTTGGAGTCCCAAGGGATCACAGTATCCCTTGGCAGCACAGTATATAAGCAAGCAACCCATGAGGTACCTGCACCTTGGAACCTTAATGAAGGAGCTAAGGTCACATTTGCTCATTACACACAGTACTCAGACTGACCATTTATTGTGAGTGTAACAATTAGCGATGAGGTTACGAACAACCACATGAAAATGCAAAGAACAGTCGGCATCCTTTGAAGTTATCAGAGGGGGACGATTGGGAGGCCTTCATGGAGAGACTCGACCAATACTTCGTGGCCAACGAGCTGGAAGGGGATGAGAACGTGACCAAACGAAGGGCGATCCTCCGAACTGTCTGTGGGACAACAACCTATGACCTCATGAAGAATCTCTTGGGCACGGCAAAACCAACAGAGAAATCCTGTGAAGAACTGTGTACGCTAGAAGTCCGGGAGCATCTAAATCCTAAGGAAAGCGTTTTGATGGCGAGATATCGGTTCGACACGTGTCAACAATCGGAGGGCCAGGAAGTGGCGAACCACAACGCCGAACTAAGGCACCTTGCAGGACATTGTGAGTTTGAGGGATTCCTAGAACAAATGCTGAGAGATTTTTTGGACTGGGCATCGGACATGAGACAATCCAGACGGTCTGCACCTGGGCCGGAACCAATGTCCTAAGGGGAGTGTTTGCTAGTGCTGTTGGGGAGCAGTTAAAATAATATGGCAGGGGGATGGGAACCTATTCAGGGAGACAGAGGGAAGTAGAATGGGGGCAGAAGCAAAAGATAGAAAGAAGAAAAGTAAAAGTGGAGGGCAGAGAAACCCAAGGCAAAAAGCAAAAAGGGCCACATTACAGCAAAATTCTAAAGGGGTAAAGTGTGTTAAAAAGACAAGCCTGAAAGCGCTATGCCTCAACGCGAGGAGTATTTGGAATAAGGTGGACAAATTAACTGCGCTGATAGCAGTTAACGAGTATGATGCAATTGGCATCACGAAGACATGGCTCCAGGGTGACCAAGGCTCGGAACTCAATATCCAGGGGTATTCAACATTTAGGAAGGAAAGACAGAAAGGAAAAGGTGATGGGGTAGCATTGCTGGTTAAAAAGAAATTAATGCAATAGTAAGGAAGGACATTAGCTTGGATGATGTGGAATCGGTATGGGTGGAGCTACGGCATACCAAAGGGCAGAAAACGCAAGTGGGGGTTATGTACAGACCACCAAACAGTAGTAGTGAGGTTGGGGACAGCATAAAACAAGAAATTAGGGATGCGTGCAATAAAGGTACAGCAGTTATCATGGGCGACTTTAATCTACATATTGATTGGGCTAACCAAACTGGTAGCAATGCGGTGGAGGAGGATTTCCTGGAGTGTATTAGGGATGGTTTTCTAGACCAATATGTAAAGGAAAGGTAACTTTGATGGTATGAGACGTGAATTGGCTAGAATAGACTGGTGAATGATACTTAAAGGGTTGACTGTGGATATGCAATGGCAAACATTTAAAGATCACATGGACGAACTTCAACAATTGTACATCCGGTCTGCAGTAAAAATAAAACGGGGAAGGTGGCTCGCCGTGGTTAACAAGGGAAATTAAGGATAGTGTTAAATCCAAGGAAGAGGCATATAAATTGGCCAGAAAAAGCAGCAAACCTGAGAACTGGGAGAATTTTACAATACAGCAGAGGAGGACAAAGGGTTTAATTAGGAGGGGGAAAATAGAGTATGAGAGGAAGCTTGCTGGGAACATAAAAACTGACTGCAAAAGCTTCTATAGATATGTGAAGAGAAAAAGATTAGTGAAGACAAACGTAGGTCCCTTGTAGTAGGATTCAGGTGAATTTATAATGGGGAACAAAGAAATGGTGGACCAGCTAACAAATACTTTGGTTTTGTCTTCACAAAGGAAGACTGAAATAACCTTCCGGAAATACTAGGGGACCGAGGGTCTCATGAGAAGGAGGAACTGAAGGAAATCTTTATTAGGCGGAAAATTGTGTTCGGGAAATTGATGGGATTGAAGGCCAATAAATCCCCAGGGCTTGATGGTCTGCATCGCAGAGTACTTAATGAAGTGGCCCTCGAAATAGTGGATGCATTGGTGATCATTTTCCAACAGTCTATCAACTCTGGATCAGTTCCTATGGACTGGAGGGTAGCTAATGTAACACCACTTTTTAAGAAAGGAGGGAGAGAGAAAACGGGTAATTATAGACTGGTTAGCCTGACATCGGTAGTGGGGAAAATGTTGGAATCAATTAGTAAAGATGAAATAGCAGCACATTTGGAAAGCAGTGACGGGATCAGTCCAAGTCAGCATGGATTTATGAAAGGGAAATCCTGCTTGACAAATTTTTTGAGGATGTAATTGGTAGAGTGGACAATGGCGAACCAGTGGATGTGGTGTATTTGCACTTTCAAAAGGCTTTTGACAAGGTACCACACAAGAGATTGGTGTGCAAAATTAAAGCACATGGTATTGGGGGTAGTGTACTGATGTGGATAGAGAACTGGTTGGCAGACAGGAAGCAGAGAGTCGGAATAAACGGGTCCTTTTCAGAATGCAGCAGTGACTAGTGGTGTGCCGCAGGGCTCAGTGCTGGGACCTCAGCTATTTACAATATACATTAACGATTTGGATGAGGGAATTGAATGTAATATCTCCAAGTTTGCAGATGACGCTAAGCTGGGTGGCGGTGTGAGCTGTGAGGAGGACGCTAAAAGGCTGCAGGGTGACTTGGACAGGTTTGGTGAGTGGGCAAACGCGTGGCAGATGCAGCATAATGTGAATAAATGTGAGGTTATCCACTTTGGGGGCAAAAACACGAAGGCAGAATATTATCTGAATGGCGGCAGATTAGGAAAAGGGGAGGTGGAATGAGTGTCGTGGTACATCATTCATTGAAAGTTGGCATGCAGGGACAGCAAGCGGTGAAGAAGGCAAATGATATGTTGGCCTTCATAGCTAGGGGATTTCAGTACAGGAGCAGAGAGGTCTTACTGCAGTTGTACAGGGCCTTATTGAGGCCTCACCTGAAATATTGTGTTCAGTTTTGGTCTCCTAATCTGAGGAAGGATGTTCTTGCTATTGAGGGAGTGCAGCGAAGTTCACCAGACTGATTCCTGCGATGGCAGGACTGACTGAGCCTGGATTCACTGGAGTTTAGAAGGATGAGAGGGGATCTCATAATAAGAACATAAGAATTAGGAACAGGAGTAGGCCATCTAGCCCCTCGAGCCTGCTCCGCCATTCAATAAGATCATGGCTGATCTGGTCGTGGACTCAGCTCCACTTACCCGCCCTCTCCCCGTAACCCTTAATTCCCTTATTGCTTAAAAATCTATCTATCTTTGACTTGAAAACATTCAATGAGCCAGCCTCAACTGCTTCCTTGGGCAGAGAATTCCACAGATTCACAACCCTTTGGGAGAAGAAATTCTTTCTCAACTCGGTTTTAAATTGGCTCCTCCGTATTTTGAGGCTGTGCCCCCTAGTTCTCATCTCCCCCACCAATGGAAACAACCTCTCTGCCTCTATCTTGTCTATCCCTTTCATGATTTTAAATGTTTCAATAAGATCACCCCTCATCCTTCTGAACTCCAAGGAGTAAAGACCCAGTCTACTCAATCAATCATCATAAGTTAACCCCCTCATTTCTCGAATCAGCCTAGTGAATCGTCTCTGTACCCCTTCCATAGCTAGTGTATCCTTCCTTAAGTAAGGTGACCAAAACTGCACGCAGTACTCCAGGTGCGGCCTTACCAATACCTTATACAGTTGCAGCAACAGCTCCCTGCTTTTATACTCCATCCCTTTCGCAATGAAGGCCAACATTCCATTTGCCTTCCTGATTACCTGCTGCACCTGCAAACTAACCTTTTGGGATTCATGCACAAGGTCCCCCAGGTCCCGCTGCACCACAGCATGTTGTAATTTCTCCCCATTCAAATAATATTCCCTTTTACTGTTTTTTTTCCCAAGGTGGATGACCTCACACTTTCCGACATTGTATTCCATCTGCCAAATCTTAGCCCATTCGCTTAACCTATCCAAATCTCCTTGTAGCCTCTCTGAGTCCTCTACACAACCCGCTTTCCCACTAATCTTAGTGTCATCTGCAAATTTTGTTGCACTACACTCTGTCCCCTCCTCTAGGTCATCTATGTATATTGTAAACAGTTGTGGTCCCAGCACTGATCCCTGTGGCACACCACTAACCACTGATTTCCAACCGGAAAAGGACCCATTTATCCCGACTCTCTGCTTTCTGTTCGCCAGCCAATTCTCTATCCATGCTAATACATTTCCTCTGACTCCAGGTACCTTTATCTTCTGCAGTAACCTTTTGTGTGGCACCTTATCGAATGCCTTTTGGAAATCTAAATACACCACATCCATCAGTACACCTCTATCCACCATGCTCGTTATATCCTCAAAGAATTCCAGTAAGTTAGTTAAACATGATTTCCCTTTCATGAATCCATGCTGCGTCTGCTTGATTGCACTATTCCTATCCAGATGTCCCGCTATTTCTTCCTTAATGATAGTTTCAAGCATTTTCCCCACTACAGATGTTAAACTAACCTGCCTTTTGCCTGCCCCCTTTTTTAAACAGAGGCGTTACATTAGCTGCTTTCCAATCCGCTGGTACCTCCCCAGAGTCCAGAGAATTTTGGTAGATTATAACAAATGCATCTGCTATAACTTCCGCCATCTCTTTTAATACCCTGGGATGCATTTCATCAGGACCAGGGGACTTGTCTACCTTCAATCCCATTAATCTGTCCAGCACTACCTCCCTAGTGATAGTGATCATCTCAAGGTCCTCCCTTCCCACATTCCTATGACCAGTAATTTTTGGCATGGTTTTTGTGTCTTCCACTGTGAAGACGGAAGCAAAATAATTGTTTACGGTCTCAGCCATTTCCACATTTCCTATTTTTAAATCCCCCTTTTCATCTTCTAAGGGACCAATATTTACTTTAGTCACTCTTTTCCGTTTTATATATTTGTAAAAGCTTTTACTATCTGTTTTTATGTTTTGCGCAAGTTTACCTTCGTAATCTATCTTCCCTTTCTTTATTGCTTTTTTAGTCATTCTTTGCTGTTGCTTAAAATCTTCCCAATCCTCTAGTTTCCCACTAACCTTGACCACCTTATACGCATTGGTCTTTGATTTGATACTTTCCTTTATTTCCTTGGTTATCCACGGCTGGTTATCTCTTCTCTTGCCGCCCTTCTTTTTCACTGGAATATATAAAATATATTCATAGAAACATATGAAATTCTGACAGGACAGGACAGGTTAGATGCAGGAAGAATGTTCCCAATGGTGGGGAAGTCCAGAACCAGGGGACATAATCTAATCTAAGTATAAGGGGTAAGCCATTTAGGACTGACATGAGGAGAAACTTTTTCACTCAGAGAGTTGTTAACCTGTGGAATTCCGTACCGCAGAGAGTTGTTGATGCCAGTTCATTGGATATATTCAAGAGGGAGTTAGATATAGCCCTTACAGCTCAAGGGATCAAGGGGTATGGAGAGTAAGCGGGAAAGGGGTACTGAGGTGAATGCTCAGCCATGATCTTACTGAATGGTGGTGCAGGCTCGAAGGTTCGAATGGCCTACTCCTGCACCTATTTTCTATCTTTCTATGTTTCTATGCAAACTGTTGACTGTAGAAACTCAGCATCTGAGTAAAGCCATAACGATAGCCCAGGCATTTATGTCCACCAACGACAACATCAAGCAGATTTCACAGAACAAAGATGTTTTGGCCAGTACTGTGCATAAAGTAACGTTGGTTTTGAGCAGAAATATACAGGGCTGAACGTACATGCCAGCTGCTGTGGCTGACCTCAATTGAACAAGAGTCTGCCATCATCTGTTAATGCGATGCAATTAACACCCTGTTGGCGCTGCGAGGGTGATCATCGGACGCATCAATGCTGCTTTAAGCACTATGCGTGCAATGGATGCAGAACAATGGGACAGCTCCAATGTATGTGCAGGTGAGCTACAAATCCTGAAAACCCTGCAAACCACTACAGTGCAGAGGAAGATCAATCCACAGTCAGAATCAGACAGAATTGGAAACTCATACTGGGGAGGCAGACGTGTACGGGGTACACACGTTCACAATGAAATGCCCATCAATAATGTTGAAATTTGAACTGAACGATATTCCAGTGTCTATGGAGCTGGACACGGGGGCAAGTCAGTCCATAATGAGTAAAACGGCCTTCGACAGGCTGTGGGGGAAGAAGGCATACAGGCCCAACCTCAGCCCCATTCACACCAAACTAAGGACTTACACCAAGGAACTAATCCCTGTAATTGGTAGTGCTGAAGTCAAAGTCTCTTATAATGGAGCAGTACACAAACTCCCAATGTGGACTGTGCCAGGGGATGGTCCCACATTGTTTGGCAGAATAGGCTGGGGAAAATCCGCTGGAACTGGGACGACATCCGAACGCTTTCGTCCGTCAATGACACCGCATGTACCCAGGTTCTAAGCAAGTTTCCTTCGTTATTCGAGCCAGGGATTGGAAGCTTTTCGGGGGCGAAAGTGCAGATTCATTTGGTTCCCGGTATGCAACCCATCCACCACAAGGCTCGGATGGTACCGTACATGATGCATGAAAAAATGGAAATTGAGCTGGACAGGCTGCAAAGTGAAGGCATCAACAACTGGGCCAGTTCGATTGTTCCGCTACTCAAGAAGGACGGTACAGTTAGAATTTGCGGGGATTATAAAGTAACGATTAACCGTTTTTCGCTGCAGGGCCAGTACTCACTACCCAAGGCAGACGACCGATTCGCGACCCTGGCTGGAGGGAAGACATTCACCAAGCTGGACCTGATCTCGACCTACATGACGCAGGAGCTGGAGGAGTCTTCGAAAGGCCTCACCAGCATCAACACACACAAAGGTCTGTTTATCTACAACCGGTGCCCATTCGGGATTCGGTCGGATGCAGTGATCTTCCAGCGGAACAGGGAGAGCCAGCTAATGTTGGTTCCTTGCACAGTGGTCTTCCAGGACGACATATTGGTCACAGGTCGGGACACCTTGGAGCACTTGAAGAATCTAGAGGAGATTCTTAGTAGGTTGGATTGCGTGGGGCTCAGGTTGAAATGCTTGGTGTGTTTTCCTGGCACAGGAAGGAGAATCGCAGCAGATGGCATCAGACCCACCAACGCCAAGACGGAGCCCATCAAGAATGCACCGTGACTACAGAACGTGACGGAGCTGCGGTCGTTCCTGGGGCTCCTTAACGACTTCGGTAATTTACTACCTGCTAGAACCCCTACATGCGCTACTGCACAAGGGAGATGACTGGGAATGGGGGAATTCACAAGAGGCTGCCTTTCATAAAGCCAGAAACTTATTGTGTTCTAACAAACTGCCTGTCCTATATAATTCATGTAAACGATTGGTGTGAGCTTGCGATGCGTCGTCATACGGGATCGGGTATGTGTTACAACAGGCTAATGAATCGGGAATTTTGCAACCCGTTGCGTATGCATCCAGGAGTTTGTCCAAGGCCAAACGGGCCGACAGCATGGTTGAAAAAGAGGCTCTGGCGTGCATTTACGGGGTAAAAAAAATGCACCAGTACTTATTTGGCCTCAAGTTCGAGCTTGAAACTGACCACAAGCCGATCATATTGCTATTCTCAGAGAGCAAAGGGATTAATACCAATGCCTCGAACCATATCCAAAGATGGCCGCTCACGCTGTCGGCATACAACTATGTAATCTGCCACAGACCGGGCACAGAGAACTGTGCAGATGCTCTCAGTCGGCTACCATTGCCCACCACCGGGGTGGAAATGGCACAACCAGCGGACTTGCTCATGGTCATGGAGGCATTTGGGAACGCAAAATCCTCTGTTACGGCCCGCCAGATCAGGACCTGGACCAGCCAGGATCCTTTACTGTCCTTGGCAAAAAACTGTGTCCAGTGTCCCAGTGGAGATGCAAGAAGCGATTAAGCCGTTCAGCAGATGCAAAGATGAGCTGTCCCTGCAGGCGGACTGTCTTTTGTGGGGCAATCGTGTGGTCTTGCCCAAGAAAGGCAGAGACACATTTATTTGCGAACTGCACAACACCCACCCAGGCATCGTAATGATGAAAGCCATAGCCAGATCTCTCGTGTGGTGGCCTGGCATCGACTCAGATTTAGAGTCATGTGTACGCCAGTGCAGCATTTGCTCTCAGTTCAGCAATGCACCCAGAGAGGCACCGCTAAGTTTGTGGTCATGGTCATCCAAACCATGGTCGAGGATCCGTGTAGACTATGCAGGCCCATTCCTAGGTAAAATGTTTTTGGTTGACGTGGACGCTTACTCAAAATGGATTGAATGTGCAATAATGTCTGTAAGCACATCCACGGCCACCATTGAAAGCCTACGCGCCATGTTTGCCATGAACAGCTTGCCTGATATCCTAGTCAGCGACAATGGGCCATGCTTCACTTGTGCTGAATTCAAAGAATTCATGACCAGCAACGGGATCAAACATGTCAAATCTGCCCCGTTCAAGCCCGCATCCAACTGCCAGGCAGAACAGGCAGTTCAGACCATCAAGCAAAGCTTGAATTGCATGTCAGAAGGCTCCCTGCAGATCCTGTTATATATGTAAACCTGTAAATACCTTGTTTAACCACCAGAGGGCTCATCCCTTGGAGTCCCAAGGGATCCCACAATCCCTTAGGGAGGCCTCACAGGCTGGAGAGGTACTCTGGAGACCTGCAATAAAAGACTAAGGTCACACTTTACTTTGAGCTCACGGTATCTGGTCAGACTTTTTATTCATACACTACAACTGGCGACGAGATACAGATAACGAATCCCACCGCAATGATGCAGAGAACAGTGGGCATCATGGAGAAATTTTCAGAGGGAGATAATTGGGAAACCTTCGTGGAGCGACTCGACCAATACTTCATGGCCAATGAGTTGGAAGGGGAAGCGAACGCTGCGAAACGAAGGATGATTCTCCTCACCGTTTGCAGGGCACCAACGTCTGGCCTCATGAAAAATCTGCTTCCTCCAGCGAAATCCATAGAGAAGTCGTACGATGATTTGTGCACACTGGTCCGGGAGCATCTCAACCCGAAGGAAAGCGTTCTGATGGCGAGGTACTGGTTCTACACGTACAAGAAGTCTGAAGGCCAGGAAGTGGTGAGCTATGTCGCTGATAGAGAATTCAAACAGGCTGCATTTAGACAGACTGTGAGAATTCACAGACACCAAGTCAGAGATGCTACGTGAGTGGGAGCATGTTGCATTAAGTCATCAATCAACTTGACATTTTAGGACTTTGGGTAGCGAGCCAATTAAAAGGTTAAAAGACTATTAATTGAGCCAATAAGGTCAAAGAAGGCAAGTTCTTTTCTGTAAATTGAACCCGGTATAAATACAGCCATTTTGGCCATGTGATATCAGAAGGACAAAGACCTGGCTTAAAGCCAAGAGCTTGTTGCTGTCTGCCAGAAATAAAGTTACATTAAAACTACAATGGGAGTTCGTATTTCATTGGAAATTAAGAGATCTAAC